>NC_059210.1:3590748-4790748 GCF_020615455.1 Coregonus clupeaformis | reverse complement strand
AAAAGCAGCCAACAAGTGCTCAGCATATGTGGGAAATCCTTCAAGACTGTTGGAAAAGCATTCCAGGTGAAGCTGGTTGAGAGAATGCCAAGAGTGTGCATCAAGGCAAAGGGTGGCTACTTTGAAGAATCTAAAATCTAAAATATATTTTGATTTGTTTAACACGTTTTTGGTTACTACATGATTCCATATGTGTTATTTCATAGTTTTGATGTCTTCACTATTATTCTACAATGTAGAAAATAGTAAAAATAAAGAAAAACCCTTGAATGAGTAGGTGTGTCCAAACGTTTGACTGGTACTGTATATATTATGAGAAACCTGCACCGCTATGTCAACAGAGCTTGGTGCTTATTATCGGATGTATTAGGTTAGGAAATTAGACTTTTTGCATATAATGTTAATGACAGGGGTGCAACTTTGGTTTTAAAAGTGTGTGTGTGGGGGGGGGGGGGGGTAATATATATGCACTCACTAACTGTAAGTCGCTCTGGATAAGAGCGTCTGCTAAATGACTAAAATGTAAAATATGTATTTTTTTTTATCCAGTCGGATAAACACTCCAAACAGCCTAACCGACTGCTCGGAGGCATCCACATGGTCCTAAAGCACACCGTTGCCTCTTTTTGTATCACATTCCGATGATAAAACTGGGAGGGACAAAAATGCAATTTCAGAATTTAGGGGGGGGACAGGTCCCCCGGTCCCCAGTGAAAGTTGCGCCTCTGGTTAATGATATGTTAGAGATAGACCCCACTGAACAAAGTGAAATGTAGTCCCCTGTAGCTCAGTTGGTAGAGCATGGCGCTTGCAACACCAGGGTTGTGGGTTCATTTCCCAAGGGTGGGCCAGTATGAAAATGTATGCACTCACTAACTGTAAGTCGCTCTGGGTAAGAGTGTCTGCTAAAATGACAAAAAAAAAACAACAACAAGAAATGTCATAACCAAAGTTCCTTTTCACCCACTCTGGGCAGAGTGGGGGGAGGATGGCTCATAATGATGGAAACCATGTTTTTGATTCCATTCCAGCCATTATTATGAGCTGTCCTCCCCTCAGCAGCCTCCACTGGTGGACATCCTAAACAGAGTCACCACTCTCCATTTGAGGCCTTCAGTTAAATCATGGGACCATTCTGTTTAACAGAGTTGAGAAATCTCTGGTCGCTCACCACAGAAGAGAGACACTTGATGTGACCTGACCAGGAAGAACACACGTTTTCTCCTAATCAGGCCATTTGTTCTCGGAAAAACTCCTGATCCTACTCAATACACCATGGACCCAGACAGAGTAGCAGCAACCCATCCTAATCTCATCTCATACAGAGAGAGCTCCTCTCCAGCTTGAAACTGAACGCTTTTCTTCCTCTAAGCCACTAGACCATTTTTGTGAATGTGCTCTTAAAAAAGGGGCTTTGGCTTTGAGTCCCAGACTGTCAGATCTGGGTAAATCGATCCGGGTCTCTCTGCACTGTCTCTGAGACAGGCTGATCAGAAAAACACACTTGAAAGGTTGGCAAGGGGCCCCGGTGAGAAATGAGCCATATTTAAAATAGCAACATCGCAAATTAGCGTTTGAAGTTTTAACATGAGCAAAAACACTGCTGACTTTAGATTTTTTTATTAATCTTTATCCAAGCACCCGATGTGGCATTCGGCTCTGGCAAGCAACGGTGAACCTCGGAAAAGCTGCTTTCCATCGAGAGGGCATGATGGAGCATTTCAGCTTGCACTAATCAGCCAGTGGAGCGAGCCGGGCCGCATGTGGACACAGTCTGGCGTATCTACACACGCCCAGTCAGGCCCCTTCCTCTCAGGACCCAAAATATCAGTGGGCATGTTGGGGAATTAATCAGGTTGCACTCCACTCCACACCCCTGTACGGGCATCCGCAGCTGTGCCCGACCAGAAAAGGAGGAGTTCAATCACATCTGTCTGGTTAGGAGGAGTGGAGGACCTGTTGGGGCAGTTTTTGACATTTGACCTTTGAATGGTCAAAATACCTCACTGTGTGATGTACGAGGTGATGTTTTCTGCCCAGGTCATACAGGTCACACACTCTCTCTCGCGTTCTGTCTCTGTCCCTTTCTAACTCTCTCCCTCTCTCTCTTTCCCTCCCTCTCTTTCTCTCTCTGCAGTGATCCATATCCTGGTCTCAGTCTCTTCTCTCTCAGGCAGACCATGGGCTGGGGCCCCCTTTCAGGGATAGGAAGCCCCCTTTCATCCAGACCTTCTCCGTGCCAAACTAAATCTTCCCTGGGCTAATTGAGGGAAGTGTTAAAATCTGGAGGCAGAAAGAGTGTGGAGCTGATGTAGCCCGGGCCATCAGGGAGCAGTATAATAGCCGGTTGGTTCCCCCTCCTGCCTGTGTCTGCCTGGGGCCTTGTGTAGATGTGGCGGACCCAGCCCCAGACGCCGCTCCATGGTTTGGCATGCTGCTGCATTCATCCATTTCACTGCATTGCTGCAGCCGCTTTCCAGCTGACAGGGTTCCCACACAAACATATGGATGCCTGGTGGGTTTTCTTATTTAGTTGTCGGTCAAGAGTACTTAATAATATTCAAGAAGACAGTACGACATATCATCTGACGTCTGCCAAAATACAGACCAATATTTTTTTCACTTTCCTTCTTCCCTCCTGCAGTTTGAAAAGATCGTAAATTAAAAGAAGCAGATACAATTGTGCAATCTTCAAACTTGTTTCGCTGCACGTTGGAAAGCAATGCTGGATAGAGGAGCATACTGTAGAGATATCAGAACCTTTCAGGGGACAGCCTTTGGACTTTAGTAACACAATATAAATGGGCCAAAACTGCCCATAGAATGTAGTGTATGATTATAATACAGGTATTACAAGTGTAACACAATGTTTGTGATTGGGTCAAATAGTGACTCTATCTACAGGTAAGAGGAAGTGGTCAAATACACAAAACAAAACCAACTAGGTCCAGGAGTTTTCCTGATTATGTAGTTGGGACCCAAGGTTTGGTGGTCAGGAAGAACTCCTGGCCCTACATATGATATGCACTGTAAATATGTAACTAATTTGAACATCATCAATATCTAAATGATAGATATAATCTAAATGTTCTTCACCGTCTGCAACTGTTTTGACTGTCTTAATTAATTATGACATTAATTACAACCACATGAATATCACCACAGTTTTCCCTTTCAAACCACTGGGTGCATTGTGTTATGTGGCATATGACTTGGCTAGATTGATGAGTCCTCCCTGTCCCAAATGCTCTCATCCCTGCTCCTGTCCCCTAAGCTCTTTAAAGTAGAATAAACACTATGTCAAAAGACCCTCCACATGCCAGCCACCTCAGTGTCACGAGCGTGTATGTGTATGTGTGTGTGTGTGTGTGTGTGTGTGTGTGTGTGTGTGTGTGTGTGTGTGTGTGTGTGTGTGTGTTTAGGCCTACTATGTGTGTGACATGTCTGCAATGACAGTGGTGGGTGACGAATTGTGTCCCTGCTGGTCTTTGATGATCAGGCTTAATAAAAATGTTTTGTTCCTTTGAACATTTTAATTAAACTAAACAGGACCATCCCCACCCAGCCTTTACCAAGAGTTACGTTTGAAGAGAGAGAAACAAGTCCATCTTTTACAGGAACACATCAAATACGTGTCTTTTTATGTCACCCTGGGTCTTTATATTGACATTCATTATTTTATAAATCCATCTGGAATTTGGATGGGCATGTTTAGAAGAAAAAGGCCTGGAAACCACAAAGCAGGGATGTCTTGAAACAAAGGTTTCTGTGGTTTTGTCTGTTTCTCGTGGTCAACAACAACTCTCAGCAGCACAGAGATGGGTCATGTCTGTAATTTTAGTTTATGCTGCAACTATTATTCCAGTTTAGACGTTTTCATCCGTATAGTTTTGTTCTAATATGATATATGACTTACGGTTTATGTGTTGTTTTAACAAAGTGCATCATAGAATCATAAAATCGTATAGAATCTTGAATAACGAATTACATTTCTTTGCAAGACCATTAAAATGTAACAATAAAAAAACAGAAATTAACAGGAACATATTTAAATACATTTGCATATTGCATATTGATGGTGATTTACACTTTCTAAAGATTACACAGGTGCACATCATGTTAAAATATAAGTGCAGGAACTTAGCCAAACTGTCTGTAATGTCAATTGTGATACTGACATATTGATGTGAAAAGAGTAGTGGTGAGATATGTCTAGCCGGCCTATCTTAACCGAAGGTCAGAAACACATTCAAAGGCACACTCACTCACATCATGTAGGCCTCTACAGTAATACAGAAGACCTTTCCCCCTACCAGTACCAACAGTTGTCTCCTGTAACCACCAGGGGGAGTACTATACAGCAGAAGGGGACCACAGGGGACAGACACTCAAGAAGCATCAAGATTGTGCGCATCCTGAAGTTATGGTCCCCCTGTGCAAAGTCAACTGCCTATTTTGACATGTTTTAAAACGCATTTGTCACAGTAGGCAATTCTGTCGCCTATTTATTGAAAACGAGCCCTATGATTTTAAGTAACAAATAATAAGAAATGCATTTCCCTAATGATCTTTAAATATTGTCTATACACTAATTCATAACAGGTGGTAGTCAAGTTGAATGTATGATCGGTTATGCAATACGCATGAAATGCCGCAGAATACTATTCTACTTAAGGTTCATAATGTAAGCTGATGCATGGACTAATCGCTAGCATTATTTGGCTACTTGATGAGAGTAGTCTAGTATCTCCTGTTGGGCAATACCCAAGGTTGCAACCTCAAATAGCCTATATAAGGAAGTTTCGGTTAGTTTCGCTGTATGTTACTGTAGCTGTACAACAACTGCACGTGTTCAGCTCAGCCCAGAAGCCCGTCCCAATCCTTGCATATCCATACCAGCTCAAAGGAGGAGGCGTGGATAGGGCTTTTGTTACCTGCATTAGAATACCTGCAGCTACATGGAAAGAATTTAAGATGTCGTCAAAGGAGAGGAGCTGCAACCGATGTGTTACGGCCTCAATACAGACGAGATTCTGTCGAAAAGGAGGACATTGCACCGGGTGTAAATGTACCTGGCGCACGCAAGATCAAGTGAGAACACATAACTTGTCCTACTTTGATACAAAGGACGAAATATAAGAATGGTTCACTCGAGAACTCATCTTACTCCTCGACCCATCGCTCTCTCATAAGTATTTTGTTTTCGAACTCTTTAACAACCACGTTTTGGATCACCATCACTCTCTGTCTCACCTGTGACCCGTTGACTATGGATTTTAAACGGTTAAAGATTTCAAAAGAGTTTAGATTTGACATTTTGGAAAATATAAGTTATATCTGCATCTGGAAAGGTTAGATATTGTAGTGTTGCCAATGTGAACGCAAGAATGACCACTTCATTCTAGTGAATGGCCCGTTCCAGAAGAGGTTATGATCATGCACAGACCCCTCCGAAGGTGGAGTTTTTACGTCTTCTTGTGCTTTGGCATCATCTACTTAAGGCTTGGGTAAGTGTAGATGTAATACTTATATCAACTGCTTATATGTTTATGTTATCTTCTTGTCTGCATTATTATTGTTGTTTTAAATATATCCTACAACACGCTGTGCCACATGGATATTCTGAATGCCCATACAAATGCAGTGTTCTGCGGGCGGAAGACGCAACTGCCCTTTTGACCTCACTGACTTTTATAAACAATTACTGACCTTTACAAACAATCTAAAAAACTCAGTGTGATCCTAGCCTAATCCATCCATGTCAGTGTTTAAATGAACTTGACACCCATAGCCATCATGGACAACGGCTGGACGTGCGTAAAAGCTGTGCAATTTTTTTTTAGCGGTTTGCCAAATAATAGATTAATTCATATTCAGTCTCAGTTGTGGTTAATCTGCTCAGAGTCTGGTTGGTTTGTCGCTCTATAGATCATTTGACCCGCTGTCGGTCTCCGCCGGGCTCCGGCTCACTGCTGCATACCTTCATTAATAGAGGCAGCCTGGCTGAGTTGTATTTCCACATTCCACAGCCCAGACAGAGTTTTTACTTGTTTCGCAATAGCTCATCTTGATGTATAAAATACAGAGGAATTATATATGCTCTTTGTATGCAAAAAAAAAAAACGGATAACATCAGTCATAGGCCTTTTTGGACTTTATTCTATTCCTACCCAGAGCATGGCTAATTTCTATTTGTGTAAATACAAAGGATATTAAGCAAACGGTTAGATCATTTTGTTTACCTGTCTCTGTTGTAGGCCTGTATTGTCTGCAAGGTAGCCTACCCTGATGGTTTGGACTGAATTGGTATGAGTAAAAATATAAGCAACCAGTTTAAAAAAATGTTATACACAACATATATAACGTTAGGATATTTCAACAAGAGTCAAACCTTGGACAGCTCAAGGCCCTGTTTTCTTTACTCATAAATCTTTCAGGCTAATGTTCCTCATCATCCATAGCCAGTCATGGTTATCTAAACAAAAACAACAGGTGTCATCCCCCAGCGCGATCCATTCGTGGGAGTTCATTTTTCCTTCTCCTACACAAGCCTTAAGTGAAATAGGCCTAACGGGTAACCTCCACAGGTATTCATATCTTAACAGTTCGAATAGGGAAAACATCACACCAAGTGGAGCGTCACCAGATATCTCAGGGTTTTATCAAGCCAAACCAGTTAGCTCATTCCCGCGCTTACTCCCCCCTTCTTTAGCCTGGGAAAATCTTTCATGATACCCTCTTCACACACAATGACTGGAGTCTGCAGGTGACGAGTGACATCACTTTGTGCTGAAGCGATGGTGCAGACAGAGCCTTTCACTCACCAGGTTCAACACCGAGATCACCCTGTAGATCCTGTGTTAAAACCGCAGGTTGACGTTTATTGTCATGAGTCTTGTCCTAGAAGCAAAACGGAGTGATTTCTCCTTATATAGGCCAGCTGAAAAGTCAAAATTGTCTATATTGTAAAAATTCCTGAAAACTAAAATGAACTTTTTGGTCTTAATTTACGGTTAGGGTTAGACATTAGGGTTAGCAGTGTGGTTAAGGTTAGAGTTAAGGTTAGGGCTAGGTTTAAAATCTGATTGTATGACTTTGTGGCTGTGCCAGCTAGTAACCACTTCGCAGAGCTGCCTCCAGAACAAGATGAAAAACGCATGATGAAAAACGCTAACCTGCTTTAAAACCTGCAGTAGCCTACTGTTTTATTGATAGGCTAAAGCCATTAATAACACATCATACCAAGTGATAATTTATATATGGTTACGTATTAGGCTATTCACAATGTTTTGAGTTTTTTAAAGCATTGGATAGAATGCGTGCAAGACCAATTGCTTTACGCACATTACGCACATACGTTTTTTCAGCCTGATGATGTGTTAGTGTGAAGCAGTAGGCCTGAAGATGAAACAGTCAGTGAGTGCGCCAGTGTTTGTTTACTTTTGGGCCTGATTTGATGAATGAAAGGCAGCCCTGTCCAGGGGGCCAGCGGATCACTGTCACCCTATTGTCCTGCTGTGGTGCAGAAGTGGGCGGATAGCAGTGTCTCTCTCTGCCCAATGGCAGCCACGATTCTCATGAGAGTGGAGAAAAGCACTTTTCTGCCATCCAAAATCCCTAAAACCATCATCATTCCGTCTCGGGAACCACACTCTGTAACAGCCTCTACCGCTGAGAGATGACAGAGCCAATCTCCGCGCCCGCTGCACACTCACGGCCCTGGGACTGGGAGCTAGGAGCTGCATAGCACTGCCACTCAAGCGAGCACCGCAGACGCATCGCACCAAACCGGGCTCTTTGATTTTGGAGCAAAGGGGAACTAAAACGCGCGACATCAAGGATTTAAAGAGGACTCTATCCCACTATTTTTCTCACTCCACCAGAAAGCAGCCATTTGTTCAATGTCATCATGATCATCTTCTCGTCGCGCAGTGTACTACTGTCAGTCTACTATCCACAGATTTTCCTCATACTTACGAGTGGGAGCTACCTGTAAGTTGACCCAATCACCGGGCCCCTTAATTACCTTACTGGTGTGATTTTGTGTTTGGAGACATACTGAGAATGGATTTCATTTTCGATTATATGTACTTGATGGATAATTCTATTGTTAAATCTTTCTCCGAAATATTACCGCAGGTTGTTGGTTACGGTAGCCCATATTTATGATGGATGTTTGCTTCACAGTGCACATTCTAGTCTAATCCAAACGATTTCAACATGCTTGAATATAAAATATAGCCTACAACATGCTTGAATATATAACTAGTCATTTAAGACAACTAGGCTATAGCAAAATGGAGATAGAAAACGATTTCAATATCTTTTTTTTTTGCACTTGGGTGTGCATTTTACGCACCGAATTTGATGTATTATTTTAGTATTTCCCCACATTCGATGATGTTCTAGACGTTACGGTTTAAAATGACTAGAGGATACTCGAAATACATTCGTTATCAAAGCGTATGCTTCAGGTAGCTAGGGCATCCCTCCGGTCTACGTGGGAAATAACGGATGAAGTCGATGTTAATTACCTGACGTCTTATTTTATGGGCAGGTCGTTTGATGAGGTGACATAGTACAGTCTTTTTTTTTGTTAGGACCCAAATCCTTTTTTACGACATTGTAATAACGGTTGGACACGGTTTCATTTGGCCACAGAGTGGCAGAGATGTTCAAGACAATTGACTGAAGAGAGTACATTATTTCCCCTTTCTGAATAGCTTTTACGCATGCGGTGGATTATTACCTGTCTCAATTTGTGGTTAGGGATTATGCTTTATGCATTACATCACCATAGTCTTATGCAGATTTACCAAGTTATAATTTAAAGCCACATCTGGAAAAGTAGCTGTAAAACATCGGTCTATGACACGCACGTGATTGACACTGGTCATAATTGTATCATTGAATTAAAATAACCAGTTGTTCACGCAGGAGAACGTTTAATTTTTTCCTTAAAAATAATTACCGAACCATACGTTGTATCCATCCCCGTGCTGGAGACCCCAAAATTGATGTTAAAATAGATGTGGTTTATGGTTGCAGTTAGAAGTGGCTATGCTCTATGTTTAGTAGCCTATTCGTTTGCACATTATAAACTACATATATAATTTTGTTTTTATAATTTAAACATGCTTTATTACAGTACAGTACCCCAAATGAAATAGGTTTTAGGGATGAGGATGATTTTAAAGTGGAATAAGAAACACAGTGGAATGTGATCCCCATCATCCAAAGTGCTCCTTCCTCTCTCATTACGTGTGCAGCTAAAAGCGTGTTAATCTAACAGTGAAATTCGGTGAACTACATGGGTGGCAAATGACTCATCCACAGACAGAGGTATTAGTCAGAACACGCCATCATTCCATGAAGGAATATGCTAATGTTGGGTGAATCACACCTTTAAAGCTGCCGTTGTTAAATATGATCAGTATAAGGTTTTTAAAATGGGAACTTTAGAAATACTTTTTCGATTTCCATATTAAACCCTAATAACATCAAAGTGGAATAAGACATTTCAAATGGAAACAAGCTGCACTGTTAATTTGTTTAACTTGCCCACAAATTTGCTATAGCATACATATATAACACAAATATATATAAGGGTGTTAGACTGGACAGTCAGGTTTTAAAAGCTTTTGATTACAGAAAGATTAGTTTTTACTTAAAGTAAATATTATGAATTGATATCATATCTTTAGTTTATACAAATCTTGCAGATTTGTTTTGTTTTTTCACAATTGCTATTTCAGCAATTTGCCATAGAAGCACTTTTGACAAATCTCACCGAATAAATCCACTTGAATTATCTGCCTCATGAGACAATTGTGGCTGACATATTTTTCAGTGAAACATACCTGTGAGCTTAATGCTATGTCACATCAAAGGCATTCAACTGATGGAATAGGTGTGTGTGTGTGTGTTTGTGTGTGTCGGTATGTAGAACCTGCCCCTCTTCAGGTCATGCGTCCCTCCCCCTCTATTACCCCCTGTCATCAAACCCAGCACCTTATAATGGAAGGTTTGGGGGAAGGTTATTTCACTTTGGTGGCCCTCATGCACTATAATATACTGTGGGAATCCCTGGATTTCCTATCGTTAACATCGCTGCATACTGTAGTCTATAGAAAATGGAGCAGAATTGTTTGTAGCTATCGTAGATTATATATATCATCTACGATAGCTACAAACAATTCTGTATATATACATACATATATACTACCGGTCAACATTTTTAGAACACCTACTCATTCAAGGGTTTTTCTTTATTTTTACTATTTTCTACATTGTAGAATAATAGTGAAGACATCAAAACTATGAAATAACACATATGGAATCATGTAGTAACCCAAAAAGTGTTAAGCAAAAAGTGTAAGCCACCCTTTGCCTTGATGACAGCTTTGCACACTCTTGGCATTCTCTCAACCAGCTTCACCTGGAATGCTTTTCCAACAGTCTTGAAGGAGTTCCCATATATGCTGAGCACTAGTTGGCTGCTTTTCCTTCATCCGAATCATCCCAAACCATATCAATTTGGTTGAGGTCGGGGGATTGTGGAGGCCAGGTCATCTGATGCAGCACTCCATCACTCTCCTTCTTGGTAAAATAGCCCTTACACAGCCTGGAGGTGCGTTAAGTCATTGTCCTGTTGAAAAACAAATTATAGTGCCACTAAGCCCAAACCAGATGGGATGGCGTATCGCTGCAGAATGCTGTGGTAGCCATGCTGGTTAAGTGTGCCTTGAATTCTAAATAAATCACAGAGAGTGTCACCAGCAAAGCACCCCCACACCATAACACCTCCTCCTCTATGCTTTACGGTGGGAAATACACATGCGGAGATCATCCGTTCATCCACACCGCGTCTCAGAAAGACATAGCGGTTGGAACCAAAAATCTCAAATTTGGACTCCAGTCCAAAGGACACATTTCCACCGGTGTAATGTCCATTGCTCGTGTTTCTTGGCCCAAGCAAGTCTCTTCTTCTTATTGGTGTCCTTTAGTAATGGTTTCTTTGCATCTATTTGACCATGAAGGCCTGATTCACACAGTCTCCTCTGAACAGTTGATGTTGAGATGTGTCTGTTACTTGAACTCTGTGAAGCATTTATTTGGGCTACAATTTCTGAGGCTGTTAACTCTAATGAACTTATCCTCTGCAGCAGAGGTAGCTCTGGGTCTTCCATTCCTCTGGCAGTCCTCATGAGAGCCAGTTTCATCATAGCGCTTGATGGTTTTTGCGACTGCACTTGAAGAAACTTTCAAAGTTCTTGACATTTTCCGTATTGACTGACCTTCATGTCTTAAAGTAATGATGGACTGTCGTTTCTCTTTGCTTATTTGAGCTGTTCTTGCCATAATAGGGACTTGGTCTTTTACCAAATAGGGCTATCTTCTGTATACCCAGCCTAACTTGTAGAAGGAACGAAATTCGACAAATTAACTTTTAAGAAGGCACACCTGTTAATTGAAATACATTCCAGGTGACTACCTCATGAAACTGGTTGAGAGAATGCCAAGAGTGTGCAAAGCTGTCATCAAAGCAAAGGATGGCTATTTGAAGAATCTCAAATCTCAAATATATTTTTATTTTCTTTAACCATTTTTTGGTTACTACATGATTCCATGTGTTATTCCATAATTTTGATGTCTTCACTATTATTCTACAATGTAGAAAATAGTAAAAATAAAGAGAAACCCTTGAATGAGTAGGTGTGTCCAAACTTTTGACTGGGAGTATATATATATATATATATATATATATATATATATATATATATATATATATATATATATATATAATGTGCATTATACTAGTATTAATATACAGCATGGCTACCAATTTGCATATTTTGCTTTTGATTAAAATTAGTGTTTTTTGCCTTTGTATCTGTCTATTGGAGTGCTAGCTGTTCCAAACTGCCACTATGCACACAGAGTCGCCACTAAGCAAACATAATCGCAATTGTGCACTTTGATGATGCAGGGATTTAGCAGCTTAACTGAGGAATGCTCTGTTTTGCATTGTCTGATGCTTTTGCAAGCCCATGTTAGACAGTGATGCTGTGAATTGGCAGGTGAAAATGGCCAGGATATCATTTCCGAGGAGAATAATAGCAACATCATTAAGTCCTCATTGCCATTTTAACAGGCAGTGAGCTGCACAATGACTTGTTGCTGACCGAGAAGATACAGAGAGGTATTACGGTTATTGCTGTTGTTATAGGATATTTAGGATCTATGCACATTATGTAATCCAGAGCATCTGTGTACATTCCTAGAGCATCAGTTACAGTGCACCTGACCTCATGAATTGTAGCATCATACAGTATATGAACCACACATTTAAACCACAAACTCCATGGGGGTTGTTTTACGATAGAGAAGGTCGGTGGAGCATTTTGATTGTTTTGTTCAGTAGACATCAAGGAACCAGAGGTTTGAGAGGTATAAAGAGTTACTTTGGAGCTTTGTGCTTCATTAATTATTTGCTTTATATCTCATTTTTAGTTTTGGATCGATATAAATGAAAAATATACTGTATTTTCAATTACATTTGAGAGAATTCTAATGGCATTTACCAGACTTTGATTGATTATGCACCTAATTCTCAATGCCTGGTAATGGTGATTAGGTTATCTTTGCAACGGTCAAAGCATTGGTGAGCCTAATTTATCATATCATTTTGGATATGGATAGGGGAGAGGTCTATGCTGCTCATGGTGCATAGCAGTTTTGAAGCAAGAAGGGATGTCTGAATCATCTCTCTTGAACCATTGAAATCCTTTGCAAGTTTCCTTTGAATTCACGGGACTCAAATGTTTGCATTTTTAAGCATTTTAACATATTTTGCAAAGATGGAAATAACTGACAACAGCACGAAAACTGAAAAGAAAAAAACATAGAAAATGTATGCACTCACAATTGTAAGTCGCTCTGAATAAGAGTGTCTGCTAAATGACTAAAATGTAAATGTAAGCTGACACACACCCCAAAATGTTTTATAGAGGTGTTGACTAACGGAGAGTAAACTATAAAAAGAAAGAAAGATAGAAGATAGCAAGACAGCTAATCAACAGAAGATGAACATGTTAGGCCAACATTCTCTTTTTGTTTTTTGAGTCATAAGGGCAGTATGGTTTTGTTCCATAATCCTTTTGAAGGGTAATTCACAAATGCAGCCGACCTCTTTCTCTCTCTTCTCTCCCTCTCATCTCTCTCTCTCTCTCTCTCTCTCTCTCTCTCTCTCCTCTCTCTCCTCTCTTCCCTCTCTTCCCTCTCTCTCTCCCTCTCTTCTCTCCCCCTCTCTCTGACCCCCCCTCTCTCTCTCTACCCCCCCCTCTCGCTCCCTCTCTGTCATTTTTTGCTGACACACAACTTGCCTGCATCAGCCTGCCCTGCTTGTGGTAAAGCCCTTGGAGGCCTACGTCATACATCAAAGCTGGCATTCGCCTTTATGCTCTTTTACGGCTCCTTGTCTACTGACATGTTTGAAAGGCATGTATCTGCAGGGTTTGGATGGCTATAAACACACTAATGGAGAAATAACCCCATTTGTTAAACAGTCTGTTTTCTGGTACATGACTGTTCCAAACCCATCCAACATGTGTCAGGAATCGGGATTATATTAACTCCCAAAGCGATGATCAGTAGTAGAAGCTCCTAGGTGTCATGCCAAGGGTTAAATGACTGCTTGATCTGGGTTTAACCCTTTGAGGAACAACACCTCATAGGGCATGCAGGAGGGATGGTGTCAGAAACCTTCCATATTAACCAGGCATACTGTGGCATTGCTCTACAAATGTGGATAAATGAAAGAAGTCTTGCACAGGAAATACATTTATAGGCGGTGTATTACACTACAAGTGTGCTTTAAACACATACAGTGAGGGAAAAAAGTATTTAATCCCCTGCTGATTTTGTACGTTTGCCCACTGACAAAGACATGATCAGTCTATAATTTTAATGGTAGGTTTATTTGAACAATGAGAGACAGAATAACAACAAAAAAATCCAGAAAAACGCATGTCAAAAATGTTATAAATTGATTTGCATTTTAATGAGGGAAATAAGTATTTTACCCCTCTGCAAAACATGACTTAGTACTTAGTGGCAAAACCCTTGTTGGCAATCACAGAGGTCAGACGTTTCTTGTAGTTGGCCACCAGGTTTGCACACATCTCAGGAGGGATTTTGTCCCACTTCTCTTTGCAGATCTTCTCCAAGTCATTAAGGTTTCGAGGCTGATGTTTGGCAACTCGAACCTTCAGCTCCCTCCACAGATTTTCTATGGGATTAAGGTCTGGAGACTGACTAGGCCACTCCAGGACCTTAATGTGCTTCTTCTTGAGCCACTCCTTTGTTGCCTTGGCCGTGTGTTTTGGGTCATTGTCATGCTGGAATACCCATCCACGACCCGTTTTCAATGCCCTGGCTGAGGGAAGGAGGTTCTCACCCAAGATTTGACGGTACATGGCCCCGTCCATCGTCACTTTGATGCAGTGAAGTTGTCCTCTCCCCTTAGCAGAAAACCACCCCCAAAGCATAATGTTTCCACCTCCATGTTTGACGGTGGGGATGGTGTTCTTGGGGTCATAGGCAGCATTCCTCCTCCTCCAAACACGGCGAGTTGAGTTGATGCCAAAGAGCTCAATTTTGGTCTCATCTGACAACAACACTTTCACCCAGTTCTCCTCTGAATCATTCAGATGTTCATTGGCAAACTTCAGACGGGCCTGTATATGTGCTTTCTTGAGCAGGGGGACTTTGCGGGCGCTGCAGGATTTCAGTCCTTCACGGCGTAGTGTGTTACCAATTGTTTTCTTGGTGACTATGGTCCCAGCTGCCTTGAGATCATTGACAAGATCCTCCCGTGTAGTTCTGGGCTGATTACTCACCGTTCTCATGATCATTGCAACTCCACGAGGTGAGATCTTGCATGGAGCCCCAGGCCGAGGGAGATTGACAGTTCTTTTGTGTTTCTTCCATTTGCGAATAATCACACCAACTGTTGTCACCTTCTCACCAAGCTGCTTGGCGATGGTCTTGTAGCTCATTCCATCCTTGTGTAGGTCTACAATCTTGTCACTGACATCCTTGGAGAGCTCTTTGGACTTGGCCATGGTGGAGAGTTTTGAATCTGATTGATTGATTGCTTCTGTGGACAGGTGTCTTTTATACAGGTAACAAACTGAGATTAGGAGCACTCCCTTTAAGAGTGTGCTCCTAATCTCATCTCGTTACCTGTAAAAAAGACACCTGGGAGCCAGAAATCTTTCTGATTGAGAGGGGGTCAAATACTTATTTCCCTCATTAAAATGCAAATCAATTTATAACATTTTTGATATGCGTTTTTCTGGATTATTTTGTTGTTATTCTGTCTCTCACTGTTCAAATAAACCTACCATTAAAATTATAGACTGATCATTTCTTTGTCAGTGGGCAAACATACAAAATCAGCAGGGGATCAAATCTTTTTTTCCCTCACTGTACATCTCAAATTAAATAAGGATAACATTGTTGTGAGTGACTTCTTGGTTGAGAACCATTCCTAAATTTGAGAAGCCCAGTTACAAATTGAAGGCACGGTTGTGCCGGCGCACGGCTTGCCCATGCCTGGAAACAATTCTAACCACGTTACCTAACAATTAACGTAAAAACCCAACTAATTTCTCTACGATCACGAGCCAAACCAATGCGGAGAGGCATTGTCAGCAAGCAAATAAACACAATGTCATTTTCTGCTTTGGGTCCGTTTTAGCATGCTGTGTAGTGTTATTATTCAGCTTTGCGTCGGATAATGGTTTCAGATGCTCTCTTTGATTCACCTCTAATCCATTCAATTGTAATATTTTTGCAAGACAGCACTGAGTACCTACGGAATGCTCATCAAGGCTTTGGTTGAATTTAATCCTGGTCTGGAGTGGCCTAAAGTCTATGTAATGTGATTCAGTCTATCTGTCCTCCTGTAGCACTAACTGCCTGTGTGTGTGTGTGTGTGTGTGTGTGTGCGTGCCTGTATGTTTACGTCTCTATCCATAGGGCCCTGTCTTCCGTGGTGGCGTTGGGTGCCAACATCATCTGCAACAAGATCCCTGGGCTGGCCCCTCGCCAGCGGGCCATCTGCCAGAGCCGCCCGGATGCCATCATCGTGGTGGGGGAGGGCGCCCAGCTGGGCATCAATGAGTGTCAGTACCAGTTTCGCTATGGCCGGTGGAATTGCTCCGCCCTGGGGGAGAGGACTGTCTTTGGACAGGAGCTGCGAGTAGGTCAGTCTGGGCACCTTGGGAGAGTTCACTGTCTGCTGCACTATGGATTGACGCTGTAATGTCCACAACTCTGAAAGACATGTTTGCAGACATAGACATACTGTAAATGTTTGGTACATTTGTGGGGAGGCATAAGGCTGACATTTGAAGAGTTACTTCAAATCTTATTTGCAGGGAGGACTGAATTGCAATGGTAGTCATTGGTCATTGTTTTCTGCCAAAGAATTGAAGCCGTGATGTAAAACAGGTTACATTTTGAATTGAGGATGTCACAATCTTCTCCAAATGGTAGCCTAAGAGTAGAACTCAATACAATACCAAGCCCCGACCTCCCTAGCCTTTTGAGAAATGGCTCTTCACAAGCCAAACCAAAGCTACACACATCACAGAGTTTAACCAACTGCACACAACGTCTATGACTCTCTATTGTATAACAATACACGTTGGCAATGGTTGCATAGTGCACTCAACTCAAACTCAAGACGACTTCATATGTTACCATTCCAACAGATTCCAGTCCGATGTGTCCTCATTTCAATTCACACCATTACATTTCTGCAGCATGGCTTGATTTCTTTTGACTTAAGATTTGCATTGAACTTCTAGTTAAAAGCATGCCGTACATTGCTGGCTGCACCTAAGTTATGGAAGGGTTACCAGAAGCACTAAAGTCTAATGGGGAAAAAGTATGGTTGAAAAATGATATAGCAAATGAGGAGACAACTAATGGTATTATTGTAGAGAACGCTGTTGAACAGAAATAGATGGACACATCTGTTGTTAATCTTAGGAAATTGGTTGTGTCCATTGCTTGGTTCGTGTGTGTGTGTGTATGTACAGACAGTCAGAACGAGCTACAAGCAGACAAACATTCACATTTACGGTGCTTTTGTTCGAAACGGCATTCCGCAGACCTCTTTTGAATGGCTTTTTTACAGGGACTTTTATACATTTGTTTCATTTAGAAATGTTTGTCGCTGTTAAAGTGCGGTTCGACTATGCATTTAATCCAATAGCTCTGTTAACAATCACTGCTATTTAGGAGCATCTGACTTAGTTCCAACCCCTCTAAAAGCATTTCTCTTTGTTGTAAATCTGGCGCTTTTGTAATGGATCTCGTCTCATTTTCTTCTGCGTTCAGCATCTCTTTTACACTCCTTTTTCAAATTTAATTTTTTGCCAAGCTTCAGGGAGACTTGAACTGAACAGTACCACATGTTACGCCTTGCTTATCACTGAGAAATTGATCAGGTTACTGATACTGCATGTGAACTGTGTTGCTTATGTTTTTAGACAATTTGTATGAATTATTCTAATTATTCGACTCATGAACCAGCCACATCTATGGTCAAAGCCTTTAGTTAGTCATGTACTTTAACTTTAGATGGATGTTTTACTCCATCGAGTATTCAGTTCAGGGTTTTCATGCCCCTTACTAGGTCATCATGGGACACCACATCAACCACCGTTGCTGCATGTCAACTTCCACTTCTAAAATGTGGGAAAATTGCCCTATTTAGTGGTTTCCGTAAACACCTTATTGTCAATACGCCATGGATTTTTCTATGTAGATTGTTTTTGATACCAGTTTGATATGTACAATTAGTGAATGATGAGAGTAGCCGTGTTCTTTAATTATGTTGTATGTATGACAGTAGTGTTGTTCAGTGTGGCATATGAAGTCATGGAATACACCTCCTCAATAGACAAATGTTACAATCCGTCTCCTTCTCCCGAATCTGCAAATTCCCACATAATCATAATCAACTGCAAGGAAAAAATTCATGTTCCACTTCCACTGAATTTTTTCATTCAAATCTCCAAATTATGAACACAAAACCTTTCCTATTCTCAATGATCCAGCCTTAGTTCTGGATCGGGGGAGATGCCGTTGTTTTCTGAAGAGTTAAAGATCAGGGAACCGCAAGCCTAATGCTTTCTCTCTGCGCTGCTTGCACTTGGATGGAGTCGGTCAGTTTGGCCGAGCTCCGTGGTATTACATTCGCTTTCCAAGAAAGAACACATTAATAGCTGAGTTATTGAGTAGGACAGAACCCCAAATATCTTGATTCAAGAAAGATTCTGTTTAAAAAAAGGCCAGTCATTTGATATTTATTTCTGTGTTATTATACTGTAAACATAGATATATACTGTATATATATCCTCTATCTGCTGATGCTAACACAGCCCTCCTTGACACTGGCAGCTCTGTTAGTGCGATGGGACTAAAAGATGGATGGAAACATGGATGAAACCATACTCATTACGGTCACGTCCTTCAACAGTTCCTCTATTGTGCAAAGAGTCGTTGGCTCTCCTGTTATGTTCTAACTGACACACTGGAGAACAAGGCCATAAACACTGAACACTGGGTATTAAAATATGTTTGTGTTTTCTCCTCTGGACACAGAAGCAATAGCGATCTCACTCACTGCCATTCTGCCTTAGCAGAATGGCATTGGCACTGCTCTGTACCTTGAGCCCATAAAATATGGAGTGAATTATCCAGTGCTAACAGAAGTGGGTGTTATTGAATGGTATATTACCCTCTATTAACAGTAAATAGTACAATTTAAGTCAGATCCATCATCAAGGCAGGGAGGGGCTATGGATAGTCAAAGCAGATTGTTGCAGTAGGGCTGGGCAGAGATGTGGAACAAGCCAGGATAAATGGAAAGAGAGTGATATTCAGCAGTAAGGTTTTGATACAGTGCTGAATAATAGTGATGTATGGTGGGTTGATTACAACCATAATTCTATCCATAGTTTTTCATAACCTGTGGGAAGTCAACACCTTATCAGTTTGAACACTGCTGTCTACTTTGGCCTGTTGCTCGCTAGTCAGTTAGGATGAATAATGCCATCTTCAATGGGAAATAGTTGATGTTATCTTATGTGATATATGGTAGATTGTGGCGAGCATCTGCACCAGAGATATCCTAAGCCACTGAGCCTGAGCACCTTCAGCTTTTAACAGCTTTCTCAGTCTGAACAGAAGAGCAGAGCACTTGACGTTTGCGATTATAGTATGAAAACAGACACCTTTCAACGGCTACACTCAGCATCAAAGGCAGACGTAGGCCCCATCGTATAAATGCCCTGCTCTGGTTACTTTCTGTTTAACGTTCCAACCAGTTTGTCACCATAGTGATTCATGCTTTTCATCTCAAAGAGGTTCTTGTTGTGCTCAGCGGTGAAATATTGCAAAAGTTCAATCACTCTGGCCCCTGGCTCATTGCACAAGAATGGAGAATGGATGCAGCACAGGGGCAGGTGAACCTCTCAGTGCACAACATAGGAATGCTGTTTTTATTTCATACCAACACTAAAAGGCTGTGGAATCCACTTGTTAGAATCTATTAGAGACTGGAGAACTCAATCTACATCCTAAATGTAATGACAAAGCAATGCAGTAGTAGTCCCTTCGTTTTTTGGCCAGGTTGCTTTTAACACAAAAATATCTACATTGCATTGCCTCCTGCTCTCACTGCACCTTTTCTTAGAAGCGGCAGCCTGCAGGCAGCCGACAGACAGACAGGCAGACAGACAGACAGGCTGGCAGGCAGGCAGTGAGTTGAGTTATAGCGCTGAGCCTGACTCCATGAGTACAACTCTGGAGAGAGGCACTCCAAGGCATGACCAGCTAGGAGGCAAACGGACGGCATGAAAAATGCCTACCAGCTCCAACCGGCTGGTTACCAAGCGAACAAGAGGTCTGGGGGCTTTTAGAAGAGGAAAGAACTAACAGGGGTGGAATGTGGGAGCTGGTGGGGGGTATCAGGGAGGGGATGGGGGTGGTTCCGTCTCTATTTCCCCTCCCCTGGGCGCATACAATACAGTATCATCTCCCCAATGAAGCGCTCTCTCACTCCCACACATCCCCCGGGGGGTGGGGTGAGGGGTGTAGAGGGGGAGTGCTACTGCTGCCCAGCGGCTGGGCCGGGGTAGGCCGAGCCAAACAGACATCTATGTAGATAAAAGATGTGGAAGTCAGCAGGTTCATTGAAAGCCACTTGAGTGGAAAAGGTTAGGACAGGCACATACTTGATCAGGAGCTGAAGATGCAAAATACTACTCCCTTAAACAGACCAGCTCCCCCGGATCAGACATCAGACAGGGAGAGGGAAGGGTCACTGTCAACATATCACCTCGCTCCGTAAGTCAGACTGATTAGTGTGTTTTTATCTCTGTTTAGAAGTGGGCTGAACAGAGGAAGGTGAATCATGTTCAAGTTTTGACTTAAACAGGTGACTCACAAGCGATATTATGTATATTTTTGCCACTGGCCAGATGCAGAAGATTCTTCTCAGTTTTCTCAGTTTTCTACACTTTTATTTGATGTAATACTGTGCCTGTGCACAGACCATGTGCCTGTGCATAGAACATGCATTTTCTACAGTATTTCTGCAAAAAAGATTTGCTTCCTTTTCTCAGAATCACTTCGTAATTTGTGGTGAAACTGTATCCTAAAAGAATGCAAACGTAGATGGTATCTCCATAGAATTTGATCCTAATTATGAGCTACTATCCTCCCAAACCTAACATTGTATTTAAATGCACTGCTATGATCAAAACATACACATATGGTTTAATTTATGCATGTATTGCATGATTTCTTCCAATTTGACTAAATTAAAGGAAAGGAATTTTGGAATATTAATTATGACCAGCTGAAAGTTTTCTACAAATGCTACTTTCTTAATTTAAATGGAAAAGTCAAATACAAATCTGAAAAAAAAACATATTCCCTTAAAATATAAACTTTTGGGAACCCCCCCCAAGGCATTCTGAATGTAAAAGAGCATAGAGAGTCGGTCAGAAAATGTCAGCCTCTACAAAGTAAACACTATAAATTAGTCATTGAATACCAGTAAGGAGAGAATGTACATTATCATGTGATAGTGGTCATCTATTTCCCTCTGAGTACGTTTATTGGCTTGTCTTGTCTCCCGATATTTTACATCCAACATGACTGGTGGGGAGTAAAATGTAATAATTAAATTCTTGCTAGAATAATGATTTGATGCCCCATCTGATTGCAAAAGTCTAACCTAACACATTCCATTCCACAGCCAAGTGTTTAACCAACCCATCCTTGTTTAATGTAGAGAGGAAAAACACATTTTTTAAGTCTGTAAGAGCAACATAAGTGGATGCTTTGACACCGATGAACTCTCCCAAAATATCATGAATCACTTTAGTAGTATACAACTACAGAGGCCATTCCTTTTAACTTCACTATTTATAATAATATATGCCATTTTGCAGACACTTTTATCCAAAGCAACTTACTGTAATGTGTGCATACATTTGACCTATTTGTGGAACCGGGAATCGAACCCACAACCCTGGCAGTGCAAGCGCCATGTATGGACTAACTGAGCAATACTGGACCACTCTCCTCTTCCTGTTGGCTATATTACGGTCAAGCAAATTATTGTAATCAAAGCTGATATGCTATCATACTTTCTACAGCGTTATCATGGAAAGATGATAACTCTGTAGAAATTGATTTAATCTGCAACATAATGCACATACAGTTCTCAGTAAATGGAGTCAACCGTAGCCAAGTAACTCATGTGGATAACCCTATGCAAATTATGCATGCATTGTGCAATGCGAGAGTGGTGGTGAATAACATACCTATATTTGGAGCCATCATCATGTGGGTAGGCCTAATCCGCTGGCCTCCTCCTCCTCCCTGTCAAGCCACTGAGGCCAGGAAAGAGAGTGGGACGAGGAACTCCTGATGGAAACATGTAGAATGTGTATCACCAACTGTAGGCTTTATCAGGATCATTCGAGTTTATCATTAAAGTTTATCATTAGAGTTGATCATTGGAGTTGATCATTGGAGTTGATCATTGGAGTTAATCATTGGAGTTGATCATTGGAGTTGATCATTAGAGTTGATCATTAGAGTTGATCACATTATAGTTGATCATTATAGTTGATCATTGGAGTCGATCATTTGAGTTGATCATTGGAGTTGATCATTAGAGTTGATCATTAGAATTGATCAGGTACTGTGCTGTTATGTGGTGAGTCTGACTGTGGGTTCCACTACAGTGTGGGCTGTATCTGTAGACTTTATCAGGTACAGTAGTCTGGCTGTGGGCTGACCTACAGAGAGTGGGTTGTTAGTCCCCAAGGCATGGCAAAGGTCAGATCTCTTCCGCTTTAGACACTGAGCAGTGTTTCCATAATGCCTTTGTTGGCTAGGCAGGCCTCACCTCCTACGTCGGGGAACCAGTTGTGTCTGGTCCCCATGGCTGCTCTCTCTCTCCACCTACCCCTCTCCCCTTCTCTCTCAGACAACATGGGGGTCCCCTCTCCCATACAGTGTATACTGTCTGCTGACAGGAGCTGGGTGTCCCGGCTTGCCCTACCCCTCGGCCCCCCGGGGGCCTGATGCCATGGGCCGGGGTGGGTGGATAACCTGCGTGGTGTTATCGTCCGCTGGGATCTGTGTCCGTCTGCGTCCGCCTGGCCACTAGACGCGGGGGAACAGGATGTGAGAGGATCAGCTGTAATCTCAAAGCGCGCTTTGTTCCACACAATCCCAGCGCTAACTGTATTCACTACACGCAGGGAGGCAGAGCACATTTACATGTGCCAACAATCACAGCACTATTGAACATTAAAGAGAGTTGATTGAGAGACAGATACAGAGAGGTTTGGAGGTGGAAAATGTTCAAGAGGCTTTAACCCCTTATCGAGATGACAATATGAAAATAGGAGGCTTTGCATGTTGTTAATGCACTGAGACTCAAGTGAGTGGTTGAGTTACAGTTCAACCAGTACATTGGATATCTAGGCAGAGTACTACTGTTGAATATATAGGCAGCGTACTACTTGACAGTTGACACTCAAACAAGATGTCAATAATTCAAATTGACTAGAACCTCTAACAATGACCTCAAATGAACTTCTTTCTGAGTTGCTCAATTAGATGAGGTCTTGAACTGTCCTGACTCATTACAGGATTTTCCATTAATGGAGTTAGATGGATTTTGGCAAGTTTTTGACAGTCATCATTGTGTCAGAATCGTTATCTTCACCTGGGGGAAGATATATGGGAGAAGTGTGGGCACATGAACAGTGTTCAAACTGTAGGTCAGATCTCTTCCGCTTTAGACACTGAGCAGTGTTTCCATAATGCCTTTGTTGGCTAGGCAGGCCTCACCTCCTACGTCGGGGAACCAGTTGTGTCTGGTCCCCATGGCTTGCGAAAGTATTCATCCCCCTTGGCATTATTCCTATTTTGTTGCCTTACAACATGAAATTAAAATTGATGTTTTGGGGGTTTGTATCATTTGAAGATGCAAAATATATTTTTATGTAAAACAAACAAGAAATGAGACAAAAAAACAGAAAACTTGAGCGTGCATAACTATTCACCCCCCCAAAGTGAATACTTTGTAGAGCCACCTTTTGCAGCAATTACAGCTGCAAGTCTCTTGGGGTATGTCTCTATAAGCTTGGCACATCTAGCCACTGGGAATTTTGCCATTCTTCAAGGAAAAACTGCTCCAGCTCCTTCAAGTTGGATGGGTTCCGCTGGTGTACAGCAATCTTTAAGTCATACCACAGATTCTCAATTGGATTGAGGTCTGGGCTTTGACTAGGCCATTCCAAGACATTTAAATGCTTCCCCTTAAACCACTTGAGTGTTGCTTTAGCAGTATGCTTAGGGTCATTGTCCTGCTGGAAGGTGAACCTCCGTCCCAGTCTCAAATCTCTGGAAGACTGAAACAGGTTTCCCTCAAGAATTTCCCTGTATTTAGCGCCATCCATCATTCCTTCAATTCTGACCAGTTTCCCAGTCCCTGCCAATGAAAAACATCCCCACAGCATGATGCTGCCACCACCATGGGATGGTGTTCTCGGGGTGATGAGAGGTGTTGGGTTTGCGCCAGACATAGCGTTTTCCTTGATGGCCAAAAAGCTCAATTTTAGTCTCATTTGAGTACCTTCTTCCATATGTTTGGGGAGTCTCCCACATGGCTTTTGGCGAACACCAAACGTGTTTGCAATTTTTTTTTTTAAAGCAATGGCTTTTTTCTGGCCACTCTTCCGAAAAAACCCAGCTCTGTTGAGTGTATGGCTTAAAGTGGTCCTATGGACAGATACTCCAATCTCCGCTGTGGAGCTTTGCAGCTCCTTCAGGGTTATCTTTGGTCTCCTTGTTGCCTCTCTGATTAATGCACTCCTTGCCTGGTCCGTGAGTTTTGGTGGGCGGCCCTCTCTTGGCAGGTTTGTTGTGGTGCCATATTCTTTCCATTTTTCTATAAAGGATTTAATGGTGCTCCGTGGGATGTTCAAAGTTTCGTATATTGTTTTATAACCCAACCCTGATCTGTACTTCTCCACAACTTTATCCCTGACCTGATTGGAGAGTTCCTTGGTCTTCATGGTGCCGCTTGCTTAGTGGTTCCCCTTGCTTAGTTGTGTTGCAGACTCTGGGGCCTTTCAGAACAGGTGTATATATACTGAGATCATGTGACAGATCATGTGACACTTAGATTGCACACAGGTGGACATTATTTAACTAATTATGTGACTTCTGAAGGTAATTGGTTGCACCAGATCTTATTTAGGGGCTTCATAGCAAAGGGGGTGAATACATATGCACGCACCACTTTTCCGTGATTTATTTTTTAGAATTTTTTTTCTCTTCACCAATTTGGACTATTTTGTGTATGTCTGTTACATGAAATCCAAATAAAAATCAATTTAAATTACAGGTTGTAATGCAAGAAAATAGGAAAAACACCAAGGGGGCTGAATACTTTTGCAAGGCATTGTATGTCCATGTCCTACAGGCAGATTGCTTGGCTTCCCAGCATTTAAAACCATTACGCCCAAATGCCCTCATATTGTTTTTCAGTTCTAACTAACACTTAACTCTTTCTCTCCTCATCATCATCCTATGGACCAGAACTTAAGACTTATTCTGCTTGCCCAAGTGTGTGACTTCCACAGCATTACAGTATACACGCGCTGTACAATGTGAGTGTGTCCAGTATGGAGTTCTGGTAAAACAATATTATTTTATTGTACAGGAACATGGCTGCACTAATTCCTCTAGCTGCAAACCTCACGGACCACAACTTTGTCTATAATTTGCTCACAGCATATGTTCATAGCAACGGTACATAAAGCGGAACGGAAAACAGTAGTACAGAGTGCATTAGTCAGCTCGGGGAGAGAGAGATAGAGAAAGAGAGAGAGAAAGAAAGAAAGAAAGAGAATTCGGTTGGTATACAAAGCAAGGGTTTTCCTCTAATGGGGCCCTGGAGAGAGGGTAAGTAACAGCACTAGGGCACTGCAAACTCACTGGGTGCAGGCTTTTTTTGCCTGACTTCACTGTGTGTGTTGTTGTTTTGGGATGTACAGTGTGGAGTACATACATGTATGGCATAAACTTCTTCGGTTATCATTAGAAACACTGATTTAGTATTAGTATTTAGTTGCCTTACATTTTTGGGGGATAATGCGCAACCCTTTTCCTAGTGGTACTCTGACTCTCTGAAACCGCAATGCCTTTTCATGCCTGTGTGGTTGCAGTTGAATTGCAAACACAAGCACACAAAAACAAGCAAACACAAACCACACTGCCTAACTGCAGCACCTTGTGGCTACCAGCAGGTGCCACTTTTTTCTTTGTTCCAAATCAATGATTACATCTGTGCTGTACTTTATGGGCTCTCAGTCTGTGCTTAATGGACTTCAAACTAGAACTATAGAACTGTCTTCCTCAGCTGTAATGCTTCCGTGCTATAAGCAACACACTCTTCCTCTCTCCTCCTTCTCCTCTCTCCTCCTTCCTCTCTTCTCCTCCACCTCCTCCTCCTCTCTGAGTGCATGTCAGAGACAGGGGCCTTCCTCTCCAGCAGCCAAGACTTTCCCCCTCTCTTTTACATGCGCTGGGCTTGTGTGTAGAGGCCACTGGTCTGCCCTGCTGAGCTCAGTGTGCGTGTGTGTGTGTGTGCGTGTGCATGCGTGCGTGCATGGGTGTATCGATGTATCTGTATCTGTGTGTATATGTGTGCGTGTGCCTCTGCTTTGGCTGGGTTCCCACCCTGATTCCATCCGGGACACACTCCCCTCTCCCCAGCTCTTTCACCCTGTGCCCCAGAGCAGTGATTAAGTCATCCATGTGCTCTGTGACTCACTGGAACAGCTCTCTGTCTGATCCACTGAGGTATAAAGAACTGGAGACTGCGTCCAAGATGTCCGACCGTTGTTTTCAATGTAATCTACTCACGTTCGCCGATTCATGGACAATCTATATCCAGGTTGCATCCGGTTTACACAGCCCAACTTCACATATGCCCTAGCACTCAGTGCACACAGGGGCTGTGGTTCAAAGGCGAAGTAGACAGCCCTCGGACCTCAACCCTCATCCCTTGAATGATGTTTGCCATCGTCACATCCGAGTGTACCTTAAATGTCCCTTGCCCAAGCGAGGGAGAGTGATGATCTGTGGAAATCTTGAATTTGAGCCTAAAAACAACCAACCTAAAGCTATTGATGTACCTAGCAAGCTAACTACGTTTTATAGGCTCCTCACTATGAGTCTGAGCCACGTTGTGCATCATATTCCCATTTGCCACCGCTAAAATCAATGTCATCTATATATATTTTTTAGCTAGCTAATAAGCTAGCGTCGTCATTTTGTCTCACATGTCGAAAAATGCAGTGTGTTGATTAAATGTGACACTTTGCGGCCACTGGAGTTTGACACGTGACTACAGTTTGCATTGAATAGATGGTCATATCAACCCCAGAAGTGATTCAAGTTGTTCACTCTCGCCCTCAAGCTAAATCGAGGGCCGAGGGGGCAACTTTTGTGAATTGGACCGCCACATAAGATGTCAATCAAACTGCATCCAGTTTCGAGGGAAAGTGGCTAGCGCGAGGGCTGAGGGGGTAACAATTACGCGATTGGACCGCAGCTAGGGAGCAGCACGACGACATCATCACGTCATCCAAAAACATGGCAGACATTGGATGAATATAAAATGTTAATATATTCGGCTGTGAGTGATGAAAAAAAATTATCAGCCTCAGCGACAATTATTTGAATAATTCAATGTATGTTTTGTGCACAAAGGTGATGACTAAAGTGTCTTATTAGGAATTTTCCAATCTGACTTCTCTATGTGTCCGTCTATGGTAAATATTTCTGGGCCGGACGTCAGTTAAACTGCAGTACCGAAGCAAGACTGAAGGAGCAGTCGAAACCATGCTTCTAGACCGGAACCCTGGCCCCTTGGTCTGATCCTCTGTCCCCCATCACGTACACAGCTCCAAACAAACACAGGCTCTACAGAGGAAGCATACTGCCAGTCCATAGCAGAGGGATGGTTAGTTGTAGTGTTTCCAGGCAGCACAGTGTCCAGGCCAGGAGCTCACCAGATGGCCAGGCCAGGGGCTGGCAGTAACCTCAGTACTTGTGAACCAGCTGTGGTTTCTACGGCGACTGTCCCCAATGTGTCCTTTCTGTGTCCCTTTGTGTCCTATTTTCCTCCTTTGTCAACAACATCAAAAAGGCCTGGTGTGGCGGGGATGCTGAGGACAGAGGTCCCCAGGAGAGTTTTGCTAGTGTAGCCTAGCACTGTCTGTAGTCTCTCAGACTGTAAAACTCCATTGCTGTGTCATGTGAAATGTGTTTAGTGGTGCACTCGCCTCCGTTTTAAACACAGATTGACATAAAAGCGTCCGGCCACCACATCCAGAAATGTTTGGGTCCATTTGGGACGGCAAAACATGACAAACACGCAGAGGCCAGGCAGTGGTCAGCTTATGCGAAGGCCACACTCTCACACCCACTCCATACAAGGTGTATTCCTCCATACAGGGTGTAGCGAGCCATCCTGTATGGCCCCGGGATGTTGACTGGTACCTGCTCTCAGGGAAGAGCTTGTGCCTTCCTTCCCTTCCTTAGTTTCCATCTTGGACACTGTCACAGACACTTGCCACTAAACTCCATTAGACATCTGGTTTAATATTCCCCTATTCTTCTCCCCAGACCGTTCCAAGTTCAGTGAGGTTTTTCTGGTCAGTCCAATTTTCCACTGGCAGCATAGAAGGCTATCCCAGGGTGGTTCTTCCTGGAATCCTGTCAGGACTCTGGGGCCTGCTGCCTCTTTTGACTTTTTATTTTTCTCTTTCACAAACCACATTCCTGTTCATCAAGCAGGGGCTCCCCAAGGGCATACAGTACACAACTCCCATTCATACTGTACATGTATTGAAGCATCACGACCAACACACCAACACAGCATTGAACATATGTCTTATCAATACAAAATAAATCACCTCACGGATCAATGATGAAACTTTGTCACCAACACTACTCCATCAAACCTTACACTCACTGATACTCAGAGACTCAAACACAGAAATGGAGCATCAGAAATCTCACAGTTGCAGCATCAAACATCAAACATCTCCTCCATGGAATCAATATCAACACATGTTCCTCTGCTAGCTAGTCCAAGCATCAAGCAACTCCCTAGGTTCTTGGTTCTGCAAACATTCCTTGCATATTCGTAAAGTCTGATTCAAGATTACCAGTTGTATGAATTACAATATTAGTAAAGACATGCAAGCATTATGTTGACATCATTGTGTGATGGATAATGCAGATTCCCACGAAAGGAACTCCCGAATGTGCATAGGATCACTGCAGCAGAATAAAGTGGGTGCTGCTTTCCTACCATTTTCTCTCGTTACTAGGCTAAGCCCTCTTAGCATTGGCTGGCAGTTCCAGACATGGCCATAACTACGTATGAGGACACCGAGGTCTGGACCTCAAGTAAAACATTTTTATTATTTTTTTATTTTGTACACATCTAAATATTGCTCCCAGCGTTGATCAAAGCTCAGAACACTTATACTGATGATCTGACTGACTTCTGATTGCACCTGGCTCTTTGCGAATGAGTGAGACGTGAAACGAACTACCCCAACTACCCTAGTCATCTCCGGACTCAAGTAAAGCAACTAGAGACGCTGCTGACAGTGTGTTTGCGAGATGCTGGACTAAAAGCAATTTTGTACTAATCTTATCAAACAAGTTAGGAACTTTAAAAAATAATATATGTTTCAATATGAACATCTCGACATGGCCTAGGCCTCCATTAAAATGCAATCAAAATGCAAACAATATAGTTCTAAAATAGTCATAGCTTTATATCGGTGGTTGAAAGGCTGGTCATGGCTCACAGCAACACCATTATCCCAGAAACACTAGACCCACTCCAATTTGCATACCGCCCCAACAGATCTACAGATGATGAAATCTCTATTGCACTCCACACTGCCCTTTCCCACCTGGACAAGAGGAACACCTACGTGAGAATGCTATTCATTGACTACAGCTCAGCGTTCAACATAGTGCCCTCAAAGCTCATCACTAAGCTAAGGACCCTAGGACTAAACAACTCCCTCTGCAACTGGATCCCGGACTTCCTGACGGGCCACCCCCAGATGGTAAGGGTAGGTAACAACACATCTGCCACACTGATCCTCAACACGGGGGCCCCTCAGGAGTGCGTGCTCAGTCCCCTCCTGTACTCTCTGTTCACCCATGACTGCATGGCCAGGCACGACTCCGACACCATCATTAAGTTTGCCGACGACACAACAGTGGTAGGCCTGATCACCGACAACGATGAAACAGCCTTTAGGGAGGAGGTCAGAGACTTGGCCGTGTGGTGCCAGGATAACAACCTCTCCCTCAACGTGATCAAGACAAAGGAGATGATTGTGGACTACAGGAAAAAAAGAGGACTGAGCACGCCCCCATTCTCATCGACGGGGCTGTAGCGGAACAGGTTGAGAGCTTCAAGTTCCTTGGTGTCCACGTCACCAACAAACTATCATGATCCAAACACACCAAGACAGTCGAGAAGAGGGCATGACAAAGCCTATTCCCCCTCAGGAGACTGAAAAGATTTGGCATGGGTCCTCAGATCCTCAAAAAGTTATACAGATGCACCATCGAGAGCATCCTGACTGGTTGCATCACCACCTAGTATGGCAACTGCTCGGCCTCCGACCGCAAGGTACTACAGAGGGTAGTGCGTACGGCCCAGTACATCACCGAGGCCAAGCTACCTGCCATCCAGGACCTCTATACCAGGCGGTGACAGAGGAAGGCCCTAAAAATTGTCAAAGATTCCCTAGTCATAGACTGTTCTCTCTGCTATCACACGGCAAGCGGTACCAGAGCGCCAAGTTTAGATCCAAAAGGCTTCTTAACAGCTTCTACCCCCAAGCCATAAGACTTCTGAACAGCTAATCATGGCTACCCAGACTATTTGCATCCCCCCCCCCCCCCCACCCCCTCTTTTACACTGCTGCTACTCTGTTTATTATCTATGCATAGTAACTTTAACTCTACCCACATGTACATATTACCTCAATTACCTCAACTAACCAGTACCCCCGCACATTGACTCTGTACCGGTACCCCCTGTATATAGCCTCCCTACTGTTATTTTATTTTACTGCTGCTCTTTAATTATTCTTTATTTTTATTTTTAATGATCAATTTTTTACTTAACACTTTTTTTTATTTTCTTAAAACTGCATTGTTGGTTAAGGGCTTGTAAGTAAGCATTTCACTGTAAGGTCTACACCTGTTGTATTCGGACCATGTGGCAAATTACATTTGATTTGATTTGAGTTTATAGTTCATCCATTGCCCATCTTTTTTTTTACCACTACATCACTGATATTAATACAGAATCGTAAGTAATATTGTAATAATTAATGTTAAAGTGATAATACGATAATCTGTGTGCTCCATTGATGTCTGTTTGTACGGAGCTTGATTAGTAATGCCTAGGAATACAAATGTGAATGCTATGCAATTTGAGAAAAGAGATATCTATGTAAAGATTTGATGATTTTATGCAATTCATCAGTACAACTGACTGAACAGTCACTGATACTACATATCAGTGTGAATCATTTCTCATATTTCCCCTCTTTCAGGGGTATAACATTACAATTGCATAGCTAATAGGCTATGTGTTTGTAAATCGACTGAGGTGAATAAACCTACAGCAGCCAAGGTGATAATGGCTGGGGTCAATTTTGCTTGTTTTTGCTGTTTTCCAAATAGTATTTTAAAGTTGTTTTATTGTACAGAAATGCAGTAAATGAGCTTCAACTTTCAAAACAATCCTGGAACCTCACTAAAACTCAAACCCTAGTTACAGCCCTGGTTCCAGACCCAACAGCAGGTGTCAACCAATACCAGCCCACCTGATCATCATAATTTCCCCAATGAGCAGTGTTAGTGCAGGCAGAATGGGCCCAGAAACAGGCCTGCATCTATGGCACAGGGAACCACCCTTCCTACCCTGGAAACTCCAGTATCCATTCTGTTTTTACCATTACACTGCCCCGCCATGTGTGTGTTCGGTGTGTGTGTGTGTATTTTGAGTATGTGTGTCTTTGTGTGTGTCTGTGTGAATGTGACGTTGTGTGTGCGATTCTGTGTGTGTGTCACTGTGTGTGACTGTGTGCGTGTGTGAGGTGGGGATAGCTCAGCAACAAGATCACACGGTTTTACCAATTTGAATTCAGATTCTGATGTTTCTCCAAATGTCAAATTTTGATGTTGCGCCAAACGTCAGATTTTAAAGTTATTTTTTTTTACACCCTGAATTGCTCGTCCTGCTCCACGTCATTCTGAATAGTTAGGTTAAGGGTTAACGTTTTTGGATAGGGTTAAAACATTAGGTTTAGGCATTCATTCCGAATAGTTAGGTTAAGGGTTAACGTTTTGGATAGGGTTAAAACATTAGGTTTAGGCATTCATTCCGAATAGTTAGGTGAAGGGTTAACATTTTTGGATAGGGTTAAAACATTAGGTTTAGGCATTCATTCCGAATAGTTAGGTTAAGGGTTAACGTTTTTGGATAGGGTTAAAACATTAGGTTTAGGCATTCATTCCGAATAGTTAAACCGAAACATCAATACAAATGTAACAGCACAACAAAATAGATAAACAAGTTTGTGGAATCTATTTCCCCATCTGGCTCTGGGGAAATAGGTCCTCTGTAGCTCAGCTGGTAGAGCACGGCGCTTGTAACGCCAAGGTAGTGGGTTCGATCCCCGGGACCACCCATACACAAAAATGTATGCACGCATGACTGTAAGTCGCTTTGGATAAAAGCATCTGCTAAATGGCATATTATTATATTATTATAAATAGATAAAGGGTCTCATTGCCAAAATCCCGAAGTAACCCTTCAAACCCAAACCTACTTGATGGAAATAGTGCTCACTGTTGCCCCTAGAGGCCGTTCTTGAATGCATTTCCCGACGTCCTCAGGACAAGCACAGACGTCCAATTTCAAAGTCAATCTGAGCTGTAAGTAACCACAAGCTGGCAGGTCACATCTCTGTTGGTAACCAGTAAGGCTGGTGGTTGTGAGTCATTCCTCATACAGTACATACGGCAGGCAGGCCAGGGCATTAGCAATAGCAGCAGTCATGGACGGGGCTAGGTCCAGCACGGACTAGAAGCCTCCACTGGCTGCGACCACAGTGGTTGGGGCTGTAAAATAAGGTAAATTAAGCAGTGATTTTAAGTCTAGTAAGTTTCTAAATTGGCTTAGGCAAATAACATCTCACTTTTCACGTTTGAGGTATGTCATGTTTTTTCTGTAATTTGGCTAAATATATTGCAATATGCAGTGGTCACACGTTGCTGAATGTCAAGATCCTTTCCCCTTCCCTCATGCTGGTAGCCTGGTACAGTAGGCCATATGGACCAGACAGCAGAAAGTATGTCGGTCCGATCATAAAATCTCCTTCATATCTGAAATACTTGATTAATATTCGTTACATGAGATGGAACAAACATTTTAGTAAGAAGAAACACAACCATGAGGTCTAAAGCATGCTTGTTGTGATGTTACAGGCAAAGTATGTTATGTAAAAGAACAAGAACAGCCATGTAAAAAAAAAGATCCCTCACTCCCCCTCATAAATGCTTACAGGCCCACTAAAACCCACTGGTTAGTCACCAGTAGCGTTTGTTCTCCCTCTCTCTTTGAAGCTCAGAGCCTCTCTACTCTCTCTCACATTAAGGACGGCTCAGGGGACACCTGGGTCACTCACAGTGACAGCACAGCGCCCACGGCCCCTTTTAGAGCACAGCAGCCTGTTAAAGACTGACTATTGCCTACTGACCATGGGACAGCACTAGTGGATGCATACTTGAAAAGGGATGGTAGAACAAGACATTTGTATTGACGGCCCTGAACAATAAATCTCATTGGAGGAAATACTACATATGTCACACGGTATCACTTTTGTCTGTTGATTGTCCTCTGACCTTGTGCGTACATGGCCTTGGCCTTTACCAGTAATACTGAAGTCCTAACCACTGCAAACTGTACCATAGAGAGAGAGAGAACACCAGAGAGAGAAACCTTCGCTGCCAGGCTACTAGAGAGAGAGAGGAGAGAGAGAGATAGCCAGGAAAAGGAAAGTTAGTGCACTAAGCAGCCAGGCAGACCTGCAGACCACAGCTGTAGTAATGTGGGCAGCAGTACAAGGTGCTCGAGGAGAGGAATTCAGCACTTTGGACAGCACCTAGCTACAGTACTCTCCTCTCCCCACTCTGCCTGGAATCACAGCACTGCATACTTGGAGGCTGTGCTTAAGGACTTGTGGTCTGCGCTGTGACCATGTTACTAAGGTGCAGGAGGGAAAGGAAGGAAGGAGGGACGCAGGGGAGGTCTTGCCTGCGGGGTTATGCCTGACTTCCGTATCTAGATCATCAAGTGGAAATAGAATAAAGCGTGAGCAACGAGGTCATAGGTCACACCAGCTTCTATAGTGTTCACTTGTCATCGTTGTAATTCTACAATTATTTAACGACCTTACTCTCTCTCCCGTCTCCTCTTCTCAGGTAGCCGGGAAGCTGCGTTCACGTACGCTATCACGGCCGCCGGCGTAGCCCACGCCATCACAGCGGCGTGTAGCCAGGGCAACCTTAGCCAGTGTGGCTGCGACCGGGAGAAGCAGGGTTACTATAATCAGGAGGAGGGCTGGAAGTGGGGAGGCTGCTCGGCGGACATCAAGTATGGCGTGGAGTTCTCCAGGAGGTTCGTGGACGCCCGCGAGATCAAGAAGACCACGCGACGGCTGATGAACCTCCACAACAATGAGGCAGGGAGAAAGGTAAACACTATATAGAATAAATACATCTTTATCTTTTTAGATTGGTGTGTGTGTGCGTTTGTTCGTTTGTGCATGTTTGGTGTCTGTGCATATTCATCCATGTGTAAACACCCTAGGCCTGAGAAAGAGTGGAAAGCTACAGAGTGGTGGCGGGAACCCCTGATTGGGTGACATGCTGATTGACAAGTCCCAGTAAGCCTCTCAGCAGCTTGTTTTGCTTCAGCTCAATTACTGTTTGTTTTTTCTACAATAATGGGGTGTATTTTTCTCTACGAGTGATCTGGCACACTTCTCCTGGGCCATGTTTGTTTGCTATTAGTCATCCCAGAACACAGAACAACATGAACCATAACAGAGGGAGGGAGGGAGGGTAGAGAGAGAGAGAGAGAGAGGGAGAGAGAGAGAGAGAGAGAGAGAGAGGCAGAGTGAACAACAGAGAGAAAAATGAAGAGAGAGAGAGATGTAGAAAGAAGGAGTGAGAGAGTGCGAGAATGACAGAAAGAGAGAGAGTGAGAGCGAGAGAGAGAGAGAGAGAGAGAGAGAGAGAGAGAGAGAGAGAGAGAGAGAGAGAGAGAGAGAGAGAGAGAGAGAGAGAGAGAGAGAGAGACTGACAGAGAGCCTGACTGCCTGCCTGGGCTTCTCTGGCATTATGGTGACAAATGGATCTAATTAATAAGTTCAGGGTTTTATCGTGTGCTCGCTGCTCGCTGGGGAAGCGGAGCGCGGCCGGCCGCCAGCTGCCAGATGGAGTTCTGCCATGGCCCTTCATCCAGCCCTTTCATGGAATTATGAAGTGTAAAGTCAGGAACAGGATATTATTGCAGTTCTCTCAGCCGTACCAAAAACACAGCACTGCCATTTCACTGCACCCATTCAGCAACAATGGCTGAGTTAACGCAGGCAGACTGATATGAGGGTATCGCAGTCAGGTGACCTGTCTGAGTTTGAGTTAGGCCTGGCAGAGGTTTGGTATGGATGATGGGATTCAATCAAACACACTCTGTAGAAACTGGAGTTGTGGGGGAAAAGTACTTTTTCAAGCGCAATCTGTTGATTAACGAGATGAGGGAAACTCAAAAATATATTTTTTAGTTTGAATTGCTGCATTTTCACAGCACAGGGATAATGCCCTTTTCTTCACAGTGTTTGGGGTTTGATTGATGATGGCCCTAGACCTTTTAACGAAATACTCTGGTGTCCAACAAGTTGAGAGTCTACTACTCTACCACTACAAAGATCCCTCTGCATCTAGAACATTCAGACACAAACACTGTAGGCTCCAGTTCTGTAAATCCCAAATAAATACAGACAAACCCATGGAATTATTTAGTCTGTCTGTATACTGGGATCCAGTATGTTTGACAATACATTTTTAGAGGAAACCTGGTCATATCTGACTAATTGGTAGCAGACAAGAGGTTTGATGGAAACAGTGTAAAGTAAATGTTTCCAACCATTCAGTCAGTCTGTTTCACATAGACAATTGTGGTTTGTGCCGCCATACATTTTTGGAAATCCTCATTCTGAATCACCATGTGTGATGAGATTGTTGGTTGACCCTCAAGTCTTTTACCTTCTCCCCACTCTTTCAATCGAATATCTGCTAATGAGGGATTTCAAATCACGTACAGTGTCAATGTAAGAGTCTGACGGCATGTATTAATCGATAACTCAGCATACATTGTGTAAGTGTCTGATAGAAACAATGACTACTGCTGGCAAGGCGTCGTGCCACGAAAAAAAAACTGCTCTGGAAAAATGCCCTGCCAACAAAACAGAACATCTTATACAATAAATACGTGCTTGGTTCCTACAAGTAGAAGCGCCCAATTAGGTTGAAAGAGTCATGTTAAGACTACTACAGAAGTGTTAATGTATTCCATGTCCCATACAAGAGCCACAGTCTCTTATTTCTCAATTACTTGATCCACTCTATTCTCTAGTGAATACAGCATGTACCGTAGTGGTAGAATGCAGTATTACAGTAGGTTAGTAGAAGCCTGTTGTAGAACAAGGATTGTCTCAGTCCTGACACTAAACTGCCGTGGACACCACACAATATTTCCCAGATGCCCTAGGATTAGGCATTTAATAGGAGTTCTCTACTACACTGTGTGCCACATGTTGGAGCTGAAGATGAGCTTGGTGAGGGCGTGGCTAGTGCATTTTGAAACGATTCAGTTTATAAGAGATATGTCTGCTATCTGAACATGTTTTGATTCAAGATAAGAGTCCTTGAAGTGTTGGTTTGGATGATCTGTTTTATTGCGACATCCAGTATTTCATGCATTGAGCTTTTTCATTTAAACACCATGTTTCTTTACTTAATAAACCAAACCATGATCCCAGCGTACACTCTGATCCAAATGCAAACAGTTAATGGTCAACTGTCGAGGATGTCTGCGCAACATATCTGTAACCCATAAAATAGCCGAATGATCCACATTTAACTCAAGCGTAATGGTGTATGGTTAAATGAGATTAATATTTATTTCCCCCTGCTATTGATGTGGTCTTCAGGAAGGTAGGGATAATTATATGGTAGAATATCACCAGTAAATGCATTTTTCCTCGCTCTACGGTCCGTGAGGGGGTCTAATCCGGGCCGCGGGTGGTTTGAGTGAATGAAATATATTTAATATATATATATATATATTGTTTTGAAAAAGAAAATTGGTTGTGTAAAACAAACTCAATATATTTTAAAATAACTAAAACCAACTCAGATTTGTGTAGAAATGATAATGGACCTACATTCATACAGTTTCTTGACTTGTGTCCAGGTCGCTAATAATCCCCTAAATGAAAGCTAGACAGTCAGGGAGCATTGAAAATGTAAAAAAACAATAGATAGAGGACAATTTCTTGCAGATTTTGACGGCGAGGAAATATAACACATTTTCAGTGCGGCCCTCCAGACCTCGTTGAAGACCGAATATGGCCCCCGGGGCAAAATTTGTTTGACACCCCTGCTCTACGCTTAGCCAGGATGCGAATGTTTGACCCTCAGACGTAAGTGGATGTTGCACAACGCACAGAACAAACAATAAGTGTGAATTTAGATCAAACAAAACTCCCCAATTCTATAACACAATATTAACTCAAATACTTCATAACAAATGTGTTTGGAATTCCACAGATCAGTCATTGTGGACATCCGTTTCCATTTACAGGGACTCCTCCAAACAAAGAGTGCATTCACCAACCATTTGCTGAAAACTCTTGATTATTCATTAATAGACCCAATATTGAACTCAAATAAATATGTCCTCTTCACTCAGAATGTCTCTTGGTCTTTCTCTAAAGAATGTATATGTAACACTGAAGAGAAAACAAACTAGGAAAGCACTGGTGTGACCTGTGAAGCTGACGTTATATCAGAGAAATACCAGTATCCATAGAAACATGCCGTCCAAACAGTCCTCCAAATACAACATAGACAACAGTTGTCCTTATCGCTCATGCAACAGTCTGGTATGTTCCCACACTTTTATTTAAAGAATATTAAATAAACTGTTATAAGGAGAGATGTTTAAACCTGATGGTTTCAAGTATGTCCTTTTTAAAATGTCAAGGAAGACTTTAAAGCATTTTGATTCATAAGTATCATTACATTTTCTCATACTTTAAAAAATAAACATCATCAATGTCACCAAGCCCCATGGAAGATTGTTGGACAGAATCGTGTCACATTTTAACCTTGCATTAGACGACTGTGTTTGGGAGTTATTGCCAAATGCACTAAAATAGTATCTATTTGTTGGCTCAAGAGATAATTAATTGGGAGTTTTGAGAAAGGTGCGGTGGTTCAACAACATTTGAGAACAGCTTGGTCTTTAATTATAGACTCTGATCATAATATGATATTATCCCAAGGACCATCTTTTCTCACTGACCTTCTGTTGACTGTTTTTCCATTATTCATTTAGTAGAAGAGCTAGCTAGGAACCTCTTCACCCTTAGGGTTTCTCTTGGTTTCTGTTTCCACCCAAGTCAGGTCATTCCTGTATTTTAACGCTGGGACTGTCCCAGGAATGCAATGTAATGTAATGTCATGTAATGTAACGCCATGTAACCTCTTACAACGCTCTCTTCCTGTGTGTCCATGCAGGTCCTAGAGGAGCGGATGAAGTTGGAGTGTAAGTGTCACGGCGTGTCAGGCTCCTGCACCACCAAGACCTGCTGGACGACCCTGCCCAAGTTCCGAGAGATCGGCTACATCCTGAAGGACAAGTACAACGAGGCGGTTCATGTGGAGGTGGTCCGGGCTAGCCGACTACGCCAGCCCACCTTCCTCAAGGTGAAGAAGACACAGGGCTACCGCAAGCCCATGGAGACCGACCTCGTCTACATCGAGAGGTCACCCAACTACTGCGAGGAGGATGCGGCCACGGGGAGCGTGGGCACCCAGGGGAGGCTGTGTAACCGCACCTCGCCCCACACGGATGGCTGCGACCTTATGTGCTGCGGCCGGGGCTACAACACGCACCAGTACACCAAAGTGTGGCAGTGCAACTGTAAGTTCCAGTGGTGCTGCTTTGTCAAGTGCAACACGTGCAGCGAGAGGACGGAGGTGTTTACCTGCAAATAGAGGGGTGTGGCATAACGGACCTACGGTACGGTACGATGATGGGGAGGGGCGTGACAGGACTAGCTGGATGAGGAGGAAGACCCCCAGAGGAAAGATAAATGGACATGTCTTGGAACAGGAACAATGAAAGATTTTACAATAAAAAAGGAATGGAATTTTTCATATCAGCTCTTCATGGCATCGTTTTGCACAGCAGAATCTAAATTTGCTTTTTAAGAAAGTAAAGGCTAAATATCAATAGGTAATAATACTACCCCAGATCTTCGACTGACTGAGAAAAAATAATGTGTGCTCATGTAGTTATGCATTCAAAGTGACTCTAAAAGTTGGGACTACAGGAAACAAATGGTGCCTGGACGGGAACTGTGCATTGCACTCTGGGATTTGTAGTTCTTTATTTCACGGAATGGCTTTTAAATGGAACAGAAAGAGACTGGAGATGTCGTAGAAAACTACAGTAACTTGAGGGATGAGACTCTGGGAAAGAGTCAGCTAAAAGTCTTCTAGTGAGAACTCTTTGGAGTTTTCTTTTGTTTTTCCATAGAGGGAGAGAACAGAGGTGAATATTTGAGCCCCCAAACTGGAGGTGTTTTCTTTTTGGAGTTGTGTAGACATGAAGAACGCTGTGTTAGCGTGGTGCCTTGGGGCGCACCGAAAGCTGAGTCTCTATAGTAAGCCCTCTGCTGCCAACTGGAACACGGTGGAGTATGTTCGTTTTCCAGTCACACTGGAACTGTCTGTTTGAACACTGAAAATAAATGGTTTATTTATGTTATAGTATCTTAAAACAAAGCACTAACGGGTAGAAATGTCTTTTTTGTACTAAGTGTAAAAAATACTTTTTAGAAAACTCTGACTGAAGATTATGCGTGTCTTTTAGAAAATGGTCCCCATCCCACTATCAATCCCCCTTTTTTCTAAAATGGTTTCATTGCGATTGGTGTGTTGACTACAAAAAAAATCAACATTACATTGTATTTCACAATTATAATCAATCACATTGGTTCTATTTTGCTATAGCATAGCTTTTGTTTGCAGTCATTTATGAACCAGATGGTAGACCTACATCCTGTCTGGGTTATTTAGCATTTTCAAGCATAGACAGTAGCAAGAGCACTCCTTTCTTAACCGCAAAGATCCTTCCTCAATTCATTTAACGTGATATTGATATGTTGCGGCATGTGTTGTCGAGAGCTGCACTGATATTATTTTCTATTCAGATACGACTCAAATGAAAATAAAATTAACTCCAATTTGACTGAGTTTTGAAATGTATTGCAAAGAAAAGCAAGACTGAGAATCAAAGTGAGTGAAGTCTGCTGGTCTTGAGAGGAAATGTAAGGCTTTAGCCAATGGCTTCATTAATTCACTGCATACAAAGCTGTGATCTCATTCTCATCTGTATTCATTGGTTGTGGTTATGCTATACAAAAGTGTCATGTTACGTAGAGCTTCAGTGACATAAAACATCAGAACACATCATTTTGGCACTTTATCATAATCAATCATTATGCTCATCATCTATTTTTCATGCTTAAGCTTCATATGTTGATAATAGAAGATATGTTTTCTGCTGATTTGAGATCATGACGATGCAAAGTTTACCTATCAGATAGGCCAGTTTCTTTCTTGTTTCATTTTCTTGGTTTTAATAAGATAGACAGATCTGTCATAGTGTGCACAGTGAATAATAAACACTACATTTAGGTGAAGGTGCTGTTTTATTGTAGTAATGATGTAAATCTAGTACTTTCATAGTTTTCAATTATGGTGTCAATGTAGATGCTACTCCAATACAATAGGAGTTTAATGAACTGGATAGTCTGCTGACTAAAGCTAACTATTTAATGCCATCTAGGGCGGCAGGTAGCTTAGTGGGTAAGAGCGTTGTGCCAGTAACCGAAAGGTCGCTGGTTCTAATCCCCGAGCCGACTAGGTGAAAAATCTGTCGATGTGCCCTTGAGCAAGGCACTTAACCCTAATTGCTCCTGTAAGTCGCTCTGGATAAGAGCGTCTGCTAAATGACTAAAATGTAAAATGTAAATGTAATCTAGAGCTGAAGGTTTATCAAATTAATATGTGTTCTAATAATGATTAAACCACTGCAGCCTGTTACTATTTCAAGATACAGTATAAACTCACAAACAAGGGGATAAAAGCGTGAAAAGGATCCGAATTATCTCACAGATAGTTTCTCATAACTACACGCACGTTTAGCTATTAGAAAGCTATAATCCTGAAGTTGCTGATGAACATAACTGGAGTCACTTGTTTACCTTGCCATGTTTAAGTTCTCTACAAGTTCCAGAGAGTTATCGCAAACTTTAATGGCAGAAGACCATGTATTGTTTGGGTCAAGTGCATGTTGATTCACATAATATAGCGTGTCAGTGCTCATCTCAGTTGCCCATGACAACTGTTCCACCAAATATCCAAAGGGCTTATTATTTGGGCTCTGACTCCCTGCAATGGAACACATTCTTAATATGTCTGGCCATTGTATGTAGAGGTTTTAAGCCGCCGATGTCTATATAAAAAATGTCCCTTATTCAGAAGTTCCAACCACCGTTAATATGGCTATTGGCATTGCGAAGGAAGCATAAATCAGTAAATATCATAAATAAATAAATCAACCAGCTTGCTGACTTTGACATTATTTTGTACACACCACATGTTCATAATAATCTGTGGTTCGTCTGTCTTGATTATGGTACGCACGAAAACAAAAGTAAATTATCTCTCGCAGCCCATCTCTGAGTCAGTCAGTCAAATGCAGGCAGCGAGTGGGAGAGCGAGTGGAAGAGAGAGTCTTGGGGTTTTGTAAAGTTTCATAGGGAGTTCTTATGTTGTCTTTTCTGGGTAATTGGGGTTGTCTGGCTTGGATTGTCAGAGCTGCCTGTGAAGCCACATCTTCTCACTCTATCATCTGATTAATTGGACTAACTCAGTCACATTTTGTTGCACAGGTTCCTGACTGTATGCCTGCAGTAGTCAATATATTGCAATTTGATAAGAGATACTATTATTGTTAGTGTTAGGGTAGCTACTCTAAAAATATAGTCTACCAAGCTACCAATTACTTCACACTGGAAGAAGATAAACTACCCTTAAGAAACATATAGTTTACTTAACTAAAGTTACTTTGAAAAAGTAGTTCACTACATCCAAACTACTTCGTGAGAAATTATCATATCTAAATCTTGAAATGTCATAGAATACAAATCGCAAGAACAGATCACTCTGTAGTCAGATGTTAACATAATGTGTAATTTATCCTATTAAACACAAAATGTATGTTTCAAGTGAGAATGAGGCAGATCTGATGCCACAAAAGAAAGGAAATTGTTGCCTACTTCACACATATTATATTTTATTTTTGCAAAAAAAGTAGTGTGTAGGAGTTCCAGTAGGTACCATGGCAAAAAAAAGTAATTAACTGCTGAAAACACTACCAAGATTTGAATTTAGTTGAACTACCACCAAGCTACTGCAAAATGTAGTTTATTACTAGTTGAACAACATGTAGTTCACTATTACCCAACACTGATTATTGATATCAATAAGTTACGTCTCAAGTGTTATGGATGCCTTTACATGTTGAGGGAGTACCAGTACAGTGATTATCTCAACTCTCTGAACCCTCTCCATACTCTCTGTGTTGGCCCCTAGAGTCAGTAAATAATATATGCCATTTAGCAGACACTTTTATCCAAAGCTACTTACAGTCATGCATGCATACATATGGGTGGCCCCGGAAATCAAATCCACAACCCTGGCGGTGCAAGCGCCATTCTCTACCAACTGAGCCACACAGGACCACAAATCGGGAAGTGGAGCTCCATGCAAATGACCTGTGCTGAATAAGAAGTGCCTCATTCGGCCTCTTTTTTTTGGACACAAACGAGTGTCATTCTTTTGTGAGTGTGTTTTTCTAGCTGGATGGGATGGCTGGATGGGATGGCTGGATGGGATGGCTGGATGGAACAGGGATGTGTGTGTGCAGTCAGAGGGGCTGGTGATAATGGTTGATTTGGAGAGGGAGAGATTGTGTGGGGATGCTGTTAAGGAAGTACAATTTTGGGTCAAGCTAGCAGTTCTGTGTGGAGGAGAGAAATTGGTGTGAATCACATTTGCGTTGTTGTCTTTTCATGAACTGGAATTCTGTGTTCTCTAATAGTTAATAGTCAAATCCACTTCAGATCAGATAAAAAAGTAAGATAAAAACCAATAGCCTACTCGTCTTTGAACCACTTCATTTGTTGGTACTTGTTAGTTTCCTTGTTGGTTGTTGATTATTAATTTGACTGTTGAATGGATTCTAATATGGACTCTGAAAGTCAGTCACCCAGACTTGGGTTTGTTTACTTAGCCCAGCTTGAAATTAGCATTTGAGGAACTAAAAAGGGTCATGTCATTTTCTAAATATCCATGACACATTGAAGGAGTAATTTGGATGAAAGTTGCATTTAAAATTGAGAACTTGTTATTTTAGCATTGTCAATATGATTGATATAACAAATTAGTTATCAAATAAAATTGTTTTTGTCACATGCTTTGTAAACAACAGGTGTAGACTAACAGTGAAATGCTTACTTCCCAACAATGCAGAGAGAAAAATAGAAAAAATATAGAAAAATAACACAAGGAATAAATACACAATGAGGAATGATAACTTGGCTATATACACAGGGTACCAGTACCGAGTCAATGTAATATAATAATAATAATAATGTGCCATTTAGCAGACGCTTTTATCCAAAGCGACTTACAGTCATGTGCGCATACATTTTTACGTATGGGTGCATGGGTACAAGGTAAATTAGGTAGATATGTACATATAGGTGGGGGTAAAGTGAGTAGGCAACAGGATAGATAATAAACAGTAGCAGCAGCATATTTGATGAGTCAAAAGAGTTACTGCAAAAGGGGTCAATGCAGATAGTCCGGGTAGCTATTTGGTAAACTATTTAACTAACTATTTAGCAGTCTTATGGCTTGCGGGTAGAAGCTGTTTAGGGTCCTGTTGGTTCCAGACTTGGTGCATTGGTACCGCTTGCTGTGCGGTAGCAGAGAGAACTGTCAATGATTTGGGTAGTTGGAGTCTTCGACAATTTTTTAGGGCCTTCCTCTGACACCTCCTGGTATAGAGGTCCTGGATGGCAGGGAGCTCGGCCCCAGTGATGTACTGGACCGTAAGTACTACCCTCTGTAGCGCCTTGCGATCGGATGCCAAGCAGTTGCCATACCAACGCTGTGATGCAGCCAGTCAAGATGCTCTCAATGGTGCAGGTGTATAACTTTTTGAGGAATCTTTTCAACCTCCTGAGAGGGAAGAGGTGTTGTCGTGCCCTCTTCACGACTGTGTTGATGTGTATGGACCATGTTAATTCCTTAGTGATGTGGACACCAAGGAACTTGAAGCTCTCGACCCGCTCCACTACAGCCCCGTCGATGTGGATGGGGGCATGCTCAGCCCTTTGCTTCCTGTAGTCCATGATCAGCTCCTTTATGTTGTGTTGAGGGAGAGGTTGTTGTCATGGCACCACACTGACAGGTCACTGACCTACTCCCTATAGGCTCTCATCGTCTTCAGTTATCAGGCTTACCACCTTTGTGTAGTCAGCAAACTTAATGATGGTGTTGTAGTCGTGCACTGCCACGCAGTCATGGGTGAACAGAGAGTACAGGAGGGGACTAAGCACGCACCCCTGAGGGGCACAGTGTTGATGGTCAGCATGGCAGTTGTGTTGCTGCCTACCCTCACCACCTGGGGGTGGCCCGTCAGTTATCCCAGACATGATATTTACTTTGGCCAAATTGAGATACAAACGACATTACCAGAAAATTCTGATACAAAATACTATTTAAATCCAATACATAAAAATGGTGTGAACATTACTCTTTTTTTACATGATTGTGAGTCATAATCAATATTTCCATGGTTGTTGTTGTTGAGTTTTATTGTATATTTGACGTGCTATATTTATATGTACTGCTTTGGAACAGACAAGGGTCCACCTTTATTTGTAAATATTATGGGTAAATTGATATAAATACTATATTTATGAATAAGTCCATGACAGAACAGTGGTATATTTTGACCTTTGTACAAAAAATACGACCAGTTGTTTTTCAAAAGTACAATTTATTGAAAACAAATCTCATAATTATTTTTATTTTTTTCATGATGTGAAAAGTATAAATGGTTTCTGTGTGTTAAACGTAATTTTGATCCAGATCTTTTTATAAAGGGGCGCTACATACTGTGAATAGAGCCATGCTACTTTATTCATTTGGTGGGCGCTCCTACTCGTTCTCCTGTATGTGAAAAGCATTACAGCCGGGCAGCAGAGCAGAAGTAAGATGTGTTTTGTTAGTTGTCTGAAACCCTGGGGACCGGAACCACATAAGCTCCCCATACTATACCCTGGATTGAGAAAAATAAATCCATTTGTTTCTGACAAACATTTTGTCATTAAAAAAATATGAGATAGAAAAAGAGACTGCTGTGTGTGTGCCTTCTTGTAAATCGGCTATTGTTTAGTTGACAGAATCATTAGTTCATTGGGTTATATTCTGCAAGCTAATGCATTTGGTCTAATTCACACTGGGAGAGTGCGACGTGCCTGCTTTTCCAAATCAGGGCCCGGCCAGGGGTGAGAGAGTTGCAAAGTAACACAGACATTGAAACAAGTGAGAATGAACACTGGTTGTATCTGCTCCCATGTATCTGTAACCAGCCCACATCTATGGTCATGATTAAGCGTTTAGAGAGGGGACAAACAAGAGGGGGAGGTCCGACCCGATGTACACCATTTTGGCAAGAGAAGCGGATCCTTGAATTTAAAGATGGCTGAGAATGTGTCCCAAATGGCACCCTATTCCCAATGGGGCCTGGTCGAAAGTATTGCACTATATAGGGAATAGGGTGCCATTTGGGATGCACCCTGAGTCTAAAGAGCATAAGAGGCGCCCAAAAGGCTGCCAAGTCTAATTTGAACACAGTCAGATGCCCACAGAGCAAAGACAGGATGAAGAGAGGACAGGAAGCTGGATGCCCACCCTCGTGAGGTCCTGATCAAAACGAGTGAATGTTTTCTCTCCTTTTCTCTGAAAGTCTTCGCTGCTCAATGCCAAATGAAGTGCCTCCACAGATTGACACTGCAGTGTTATCCTCCTTCAGCTGACAAACATCCTCATTCACTGCTGCTGGAAATGGGGCACCGTTACCACCTATGGTCTAATGGGCCTGAGCCAAAGGCACATGAACCAACTGTCAGCTTCAAGTATCAGACCAGCTCTGGCCTCAGGGAGGCCCTATGTAGATTAGATATGGGGTGGCCACTAAAGAAGTAACAAAGACACATTAGGCGGTCCTGCCTTGCACAGAACTCCCGGAAAAACACCAGTCTAGATGCCAGGGTTTCCTGTCTTTTCCCTTAACATTTCTGAATTTACAAAAGCACTATAGATTCCTCTAGCTTGGCTCAGGGGATCTGACTCCACCCAGTCATTTGTAACTTCAGTGAAACAGACGAGAACCTTTGGATCAGAGACCCGGCCCTCATAGATAAGACACAGCTGCAGTGAGGGAGAGAGGAGAGGGTGGCGAAAAATAAATTACCTCAAAACCGGGGGGGGGGTTAAAATCAAGGAGTCATTGGAGTTGACGTTTGAGATTATCCAGGGATCCAGGGAGAAGAAAGAAAGTACTGTTGTCTTCCAGACACTGAACATCAATTACAGTGTGCCTGGGAGACACATAGAGAACATATGTAAAATTCCCTAGAGTAATGTATCATTCTGAAGCATTCTTCCCTGTCTTGTTTGTTATTCGAGGAACATGATGGCTTTGGATGAGCTCATAAGAGATTCTGAAGGCACTACTGTGCTGCTGAAACCCTCCATCCTGGTATGATAGCACTCTGTAACAGTGATTTGGGAAGTTTTACAGCATACTACGCAATTTGATTGTAATCTTAGTTTGACTTCAGTGATTCTGTAAGAAAGATAAATCAGCTGAAGTCCAAGGATCTCAATTAGCTCAAAATAAAAGATCAGCTTTAAAATGCTTGTTATCCTATTATGTGATCTAAGAACACACCAAAACTCATGAAGTGTTCTTGCGGTAAATGGAATCAACAGAAAATAGGTGCAACAAATATTGTAACAAATCTAAAATTAACATGGTATTTTATCTGCTGTTAGGTTAGAATGGTGTTTCTCATCAGTTCTTTTACATTGTTTTGACTGCTTGTCTTATTGAAAGACCATCATTTTGAGGTTTTGCATCATCTGTTTGATATTAGTGGTGAGGAACACATGGCTATTCAAAGGCAGAGGCCTAAGTGACATCATAGACCGCACGGCAAAGCCAGGATCGTTTCGTCAGACCCCAGTCAGAGACTTCTCAAACATACCTGACTACCCCCGTACCCTGCATCTTACCACATTGATCTATTGGTGTAGTCTTCATCTATGGCATTTACCTTGGATTCTCCCTCAAAGTGATTTCAATGACCTGCATTTATTCAACAGTACCACGTTGCCTTACAACCTGGAATTATAATAGATTTTGGGGGGGTTTGTATCATTTGATTTACACAACATGCATACCGCTTTGAAGATGCAAAATAGTTTTTATTGTGAAACAAACAAGAAATAAGACAAAAAAAACAGAAAACTTGAGCGTGCATAACTATTCACCCCCCCCCCCCAAAGTCAATACTTTGCAGAGCCACCTTTTGCAGCAATTACAGCTGCAAGTCTCTTGGGGTATGTCTCTATAAGCTTGGCACATCTAGCCACTGGGATTTTTGCCCATTCTTCAAGACAAAACTGCTCCAGCTCCATCAAGTTGGATGGGTTCTTGTACAGCAATCTTTAAGTCATACCACAGATTCTCAATTGGATTGAGGTCTGGGCTTTGACTAGGCCATTCCAAGACATTTAAATGTTTCCCCTTAAATCACTCAAGTGTTGCTTTAGCAGTATGCATGGGTCATTGTCCTGCTGGAAGGAGAACCTCCGTCCCAGTCTCAAATCTCTGGAAGACTGAAACAGGTTTCCCTCAAGAATTTCCCTGTATTTAGAGCCATCCATCATTCCATCAATTCTGACCAGTTTCCCAGTCCCTGCCGATGAAAAACATCCCCACAGCATGATGCTGCCACCACCATGCTTCACTGTGGGGATGGTGTTCTCGGGGTGATGAGAGGTGTTGGGTTTGCGTCGGACAGCGTTTTCCTTGATGGCCAAAAAGCTCAATTTTAGTGTCATCTGACCAGAGTACCTTCTTCCATATGTTTGGGGAGTCTCCCACATGCCTTTTGGCGAACACCAAACTTGTTTGCATATTTTTTTCTTTAAGCAATGGCTTTTTTCTGGCCACTCTTTCCGTAAATCCCAGCTCTGTGGAGTGTATGGCTTAAAGTGGTCCTATGGACAGATACTCCAATCTCCGCTGTGGAGCTTTGCAGCTCCTTCAGGGTTATCTTTGGTAGCTTTGTTGCCTCTCTGATTAATGCCCTCCTTGCCTGGTCCGTGAGTTTTGGTGGGCGGCCCTCTCTTGGCAGGTTTGTTGTGGTGCCATATTCTTTCAATTTTTTAATAATGGATTTAATGGTGCTCCGTGGGATGTTCAAAGTTTTGGATATTTTTTTATAACTCAATCCTGATCTGTACTTCTCCACAACTTTGTCCCTGACCTGTTTGGAGAGCTCCTTGGTCTTCATGGTGCCGCTTGCTTGGTGGTGCCCCTTGCTTAGTGGTGTTGCAGACTCTGGGGCCTTTCAGAACAGAAGTATATATACTGAGATCATGTGACAGATCATGTGACACTTAGATTGCACACAGGTGGACTTTATTTAACTAATTATGTGACTTCTGAGGGTAATTGGTTGCACCAGATCTTATTTAGGGGCTTCATAGCAAAGGGGGTGAATACATATGCATGCACCACTTTTCCGTTACTTTTTTTTTTTTAGAATTTCTTGAAACAAGATGTTGTTTTCATTTCACTTCACCAATTTTGACTATTTTGTGTATGTCCATTACATGAAAACCAAATAAAAATCGATTTAAATTACAGGTGGGGACAAGGGGGATGAATACTTTTGCATGTCACTGTATGTACTCTTCTTGGGAACAAACTTTACACACAATACTTGTGTTCAGAAGGCTACATCCCTACACACATAACTGCAGGAAACGGTCAACCAATATCAATGAGTAGCATGTTCATCCCAAATAATAATTGCCTTATTGAGATTAACTGTCACACCCTGGCTCTGGGACTCTATTTGTTGAGCCAGGGTGTGTTTATTCTATGTGTTATATTTCTATGTTGGGGGTTCTAGTTTGTCTATTTCTAGGTTGGCCAGAGTGACTCCCAATCAGAGGCAACGAGTGTCAGCTGTCGTTGGTTGTCTCTGATTGGGAGCCATATTTAAACTGTCTGTTTTCCCTTTGTGTTTGTGGGTTCTTGTTCCGTGTTGGTCATTGTTACCGTGGACTTCACAAGTCGTTTCTTGTTTTGTTTATTGGTGTCTATTATCACTAAAGATAATAAAGTTAACCATGTTCGTTCATCACGCTGCGCCTTGGTCTATTCCCTACGACGAACGTGACAGAAGAACCCACCAAGTAAGGACCAAGCAGCGTGTCCCGGGGCAGAACTTGGACTGGACATGGGAGGAAGCGCCGGGAAAGGCCCTGGCGAAAGAGGAGCAGCGGCGTCAGCAGTGTCAACGTCGGACAGGCGAGAGGCAACCCCAGAAAATGTTTAGGGGGGGGCACACGGCATGGACGACGGGGCTGACGGAGGCAGAAAAGCGGCGGATTCAGAAGGCCACCAGGTTACGGGGGCCACTGGTCAAAGCAGGGAAGGAAGGTGTAGAGGCACGGCGAGAGGTACTGGGGTGTGTTACCAGTCCGGTCCGGCCCGTTCCAGATCCCGAGGTAGAGCCAGTGGTGTGTGTCCCCAGTACGGTCCGGCCTGTTCCGGCCCCCTCGCACAAGTGTACGGTGCGCGTCGCCAGCCCGGTCCGGCCTGTCCCTGCTCCTCGCACCAAGCCTACGGTGTGCGTCGCCAGCCCAGTCCGGCCTGTCCCTGCTCCACGCACCAAGCCTACGGGGTGCGTCGTCAGCCCAGTCTGGCCTGTTCCTGCTCCACGCACCAAGCCTACGGTGTGCGTCGCCAGCCCAGTCCGGCCTGTCCCTGCTCCACGCACCAAGCCTACGGGGTGCGTCGTCAGCCCAGTCCGGCCTGTCCCTGCTCCACGCACCAAGTCTACGGTGCGCGTCACCAGCCCGGCCCGGCCTGTTCCTGCCACTCGCACCAAGTCTACGGTGCGCGTCGCCAGCCCGGCCCGGCCTGTTCCTGCCACTCGCACCAAGTCTACGGTGCGCGTCGCCAGCCCGGCCCGGCCTGTTCCTGCCACTCGCACCAAGTCTACGGTGCGCGTCGCCAGCCCGGCCCGGCCTGTTCCTGCCACTCGCACCAAGTCTACGGTGCGCGTCGCCAGCCCGGCCCGGCCTGTTCCTGACACTCGCACCAAGTATACGGTGCGCGTCGCCAGCCCGGCCCGGCCTGTTCCTGCCACTCGCACCAAGTCTACGGTGCGCGTCGCCAGCCCGGCCCGGCCTGTTCCTGCGACTCGCACCAAGTCTACGGTGCGAGTCGTCAGCCTGGTCCAGCCTGTTCCTGCCACTCGCACCAAGCCAGGGGTGCGAGTCGTCAGCCTGGTCCAGCCCGTTCCTGCTACTCGCACCAAGCCAGGGGTGCGAGTCGTCAGCCTGGTCCAGCCCGTTCCTGCTACTCGCACCAAGCCAGGGGTGCGAGTCGTCAGCCTGGTCCAGCCCGTTCCTGCTACTCGCACCAAGCCAGGGGTGCGAGTCGTCAGCCTGGTCCAGCCCGTTCCTGCTACTCGCACCAAGCCAGGGGTGCGAGTCATCAGCCTGGTAAAGCCCGTTGCTGCTCCACGCACCAAGCCAGGGGTGCGAGTCGTCAGTCCGGTGAGGCCCGTTCCGGCTCCACGCACCAAGCCAGGGGTGCGCATCGTCAGTCCGGTGAGGCCCGTTCCGGCTCCACGCACCAAGCCAGGGGTGCGAGTGCGTCAGCCTGGTAAAGCCCGTTGCTGCTCCACGCACCAAGCCAGGGGGTGCGAGTCGTCCAGTCCGGTGAGGCCCGTTCGGCTCACGCGCAAGCCAGGTGCGCATCGTCAGTCGGTGAGGCCCGTTCGGCTCCCACGCACCAAGCCAGGGGTGCGCATCGTCAGCCCGGTCCGGCCCGTTGCTACTCCACGCACCAAGCCAGGGGTGCGCATCGTCAGCCCGGTCCAGTCCGTTCCTGCCTCACGCACCAAGCCAGGGGTGCGCGTCGTCAGTCCGGCACAACCCGTGCCTGGGTCATCGGTGCCTAATCAGGTACCGCTCAACTGCTCCACAACGGAGCTGAAGCTAACCGCTCCTGCTACGTTCAGTTCAGCTCCAGCCAGCGGGGCCAGACCGGACCAGGGGCGCTATGGGGGGATTATTGGAGGGTGGTGGACAAGGCCGGAGCCAGAACCGCCGCCGAGGAGGAATGCCCACCCAGCCCTCCCCTGTTTTGTTCAAGTTGAGGCGCGGTCGCAGTCCGCGCCTTTAGGGGGGGGTACTGTCACACCCTGGCTCTGGGACTCTATTTGTTGAGCCAGGGTGTGTTTATTCTATGTGTTATATTTCTATGTTGGGGGTTCTAGTTTGTCTATTTCTAGGTTGGCCAGAGTGACTCCCAATCAGAGGCAACGAGTGTCAGCTGTCGTTGGTTGTCTCTGATTGGGAGCCATATTTAAACTGTCTGTTTTCCCTTTGTGTTTGTGGGTTCTTGTTCCGTGTTGGTCATTGTTACCGTGGACTTCACGAGTCGTTTCTTGTTTTGTTTATTGGTGTCTATTATCACTAAAGATAATAAAGTTAACCATGTTCGTTCATCACGCTGCGCCTTGGTCTATTCCCTACGACGAACGTGACATTAACAAAGACACAAGGTAGGAGTTTGTGATTGAATAATAGACTACACATTTTTTCAACAATTCTGAACAAAACTCTAGAATGTTAACATGAATGTGTAATTCATTGATATATTACATACAAATACAACATGATTTACTCAAATGTTTCAGGGTGAATATGTTAAATAATGGATATTTAATAACTATACGTAACTGAAACTATAAATAATTTCAGATTCATAGATATTGTGAAAGTGAAAGTTATATGTACTGTATATGTGGAGACGAGACATTAGCCTAGGGAGTAATGACGCCCAATTTGGCCAGCACACCTGTTTATGTTGGACAAGGGCGGTAAGTGGTGCTTGTAAAATACGAGCGAGGTTAATACTTACGCTGTGACGCCCTCAGTCAGGCCCCACAGCTACAGTAAGGACAACATCAGCGCTCTTACATGACAGGATGGGTCTAACCCCTGGCTGAGCAGAGGGTGTGTGTGTGTGTGTGTGTGTGTGTGTGTGTGTGTGTGTGTGTGTGTGTGTGTGTGTGTGTGTGTGTGTGTGTGTGTGTGTGTGTGTGTGTGTGTGTGTGTGTGTGTGTGTGTGTGTGTGTGTGTGTGTGTGTGTGTGTGTGTGTGTGTGTGTGTGTGTGTGTGTGTGTGTGTGTGTGTGTGTGTGAGTGAGAGAGAGAGAGAGAGAGAGAGAGAGAGAGAGAGAGAGAGAGAGAGAGAGAGAGAGAGAGAGAGAGAGAGAGAGAGAGAGAGAGAGAGAGAGAGAGAGAGAGAGAGAGAGAGAGAAAATAGGAGAGCAGTACATTCTAAACTTCAGAAGAAGGAATGAGAGAGAGAGGGGAATGAGAGAGAGAGGGGAATGAAAGAGAGAGGGGAATGAGAAAGAGAGAGAGAAATGAGAGTGTGTCTGTGTGACTGTATCTACAGTATGTCTGTTTCTCTTAATGTCTATATGCATGAGTGTTGGTATATGTGTGTTAGTGTGTGTGTCTGTGTGGGACAGACAGACAGATCCCTTAGGGAAGTGAATTTCTACATGGAGACATTGGTGGGGAGAGTTCGAGGACAGCCCACACGCGCTTTGTGCAGCGCGGCTCGGTTTCCAGTGGTTGGCTAGGCCACGGCTTCTCCTTGAGGATATTTTTTTCCTCGCGTTTTGTTTTCATGAAGTGAGGTTGGGGTTCTAAAAGCAGACTCCACCTAGGGAAAACTCAGAGAGACCCTTCACAACCCTTTTCATAGCACATCCATTTAAACTTCCCCCTCCTCTAAAAAAACACAGAGGACAAAATGCTTTGGAACTCGCCAGTGACTGTTTGACCAGTAACAGGCATGTAAAACACCAGAAAACAAACGCCATTTTGTCAAAGGTAATAATGCTAGAATAAAACGGGAACAATAAAGAGAGAAAGAAAGAAAGAAAGGAAAGAAGCAATGCTGTGTTTTCTTGCCTTTCCAAACCAAGTCCAAACCAGAAAATGGCCCAGAATGCCATGCTCTGAGTGATCTGTTCTGAATTGATAAAACAACATCAATGTGCTACACAGCTGAGACCACAGAACTCGATACCCCACAGCCCAAATCCCTGGACATTTGGAAAATATTTAAATTATCAACATTTTGGTTAGCTCTCACAGCATGCGAGATGTTGTCAACAAGCTAAAATATTATCTGCCAACATTGAAAAGACATCTGACTTTACAGTCATTTCATTGAGGCACTTTTGGCAATCGTTAAACTAGAACTCAGATACAGTTTAAATGTTTTTTATTAAACATTGATTAAGGAATTTATTTACTAAGTATTGTATATGATATCGCTACATGCCTCGTGCTGGTGTTGGGTTGGAGTAAATGGTAGCTTGTGTACAGAGATGGGTTAACTCCAGTACTGAGCATCATCCTTCTTTATGGGACTGGCCTGTCTGTGGAAAGAGCAGCAGTGGAGGTGGCGATTACAGCGGAAGCTACTGATCTGGGTCACTAACTTGGAAATAACTGTTTAACCCACTGCTTTTCCATGGGGATGGAAGGTCTAAGGACCAACATATACAGCACACAAACACTACAACACTACAGTTCAGCATGGGGCTACTATGACATACAGGCCTACAGTATACAATGGAGGTTGTGTCATCTCACCATTTAACTATTATCCTGGGTGACGGGACAACTGATTCACTATACTACATGATTCCCTTGCCGTCATTACTTTTTGGATGACAGAGACATCGTTCTGATTCAAACCGTTGTTGGCTTCAACCAGTTGGCGGTGTAAAGTATGAAAGTAAATATGAGTGGACTTGTCTGTCTCTATCTTCAGAAGATTGATGGCTAACTCTTTCTGTCAGCAGAGCACACCACACCGATGGCAACATCAGAGAGACCGATCGCCCGGCGCTTGTATATTTCGGTCTACATCTGTGTCACAGGGTTGGAACGGGCTGGAGTACATGCCTTTGAATATGTAGGGCATTGGACATGAGCGTCATGTGGTTTTGGCGAAGTAAAAAGATGGTTGGGTTGTAATCCAGCCCCCCCACTCCTCCTCCACCCAGTTTTCCCCTCTTGTCTATGCTGGTCCTATTCACCCCCCAATCCCCCCGTCCCCCTAGCCCAACCTCACCAACCCGTCCGCTTCTAGCCGCAATCCAGAACCCTAATGCCTGATGGATGCACCGAGGTCGCACTGATGATCTAGCAGAGCCCTTTGGTCCATCGCTGGGCCTTTGATCACAGCGTTTAACCCCATCTCCCTCCCCCAGCTGCCTCCCCCTTTCTCCCTCCATGGATGAGTGTGTGTGGGGGATTGAGTTACACACTGCTGAGGAACAGGCTGCTGACATCTTCTGGCAACATATGTCTTTGTTTAAGGCGCTCCTCTCCGCAGGCAGACAGCTCTCTCTCGCTCTGGCACAGTAGACACTTCTTTGCCAAGCTCCGCTGTGCCCCACCCTGCCCTGCCTGGTTGCTACAGAGGGGGGATTCTGTACTTGCTTGTATGTACAGCCTGGGGAGGACAAACCTTAATGCTCAAGAAAGGCCAAGCACCTCTGTGTCAACTTGCTTATATTGTGTCTTAAAAGTAACTTCACTGATCAATGAAACCTAACCAAACAGATTATTTGAATGAAACTCAAGTGCACAGATACCATGAACTAGACACAAAGGAGTAGGCTCTGCAATACAGTATGTGATTTGATGCCCCCCTGCACACAACCCTCGCCCACTCAAGATTCACACAAGAAGGGAATAAGCCACTACTTGTTTCTGGATTGTTCTAGCAGGTAAGACCATCTGTCTCAAAGGAGCACACATAGGGCCACCCAGTGATGGGTGAACTCACAATGAACTATTTCATATCCTCCATAATACTTATTTCCTTAAATCTTGTACCACAAAACATCCAGTAAACATGGCTTTCTGCCACTGTTTGAAGTCAAATTAAGATGGACACCCTCAAGCGGTCTCTACTTGTGGTGCTCCGACAGCTTAACAATTGATGTTGTTTGATCAAAGAGATCAAAGGTTGAGTCATGGGCAAATTAGTTTAATTTGACTGTTTGTTTAGACTTTACATTTTTTATTTATTTATTTATTGGTTTTAGATCACAACAGAATCACAACAAATGATAAAAAATAAATTTTAAAAGGTTAACCTAAACAGGCCAACAATCAGCATTTCATAAGACACTGTAATTGACACTATGATACAAGTCATTGTTGACCCTAAGAAAGAATAATAATAATAATAATAATAATAAAATAATACAACCATTTATATCCTTTGTTTGGCGTTGGCTCTGACATTGGCCATGCATCTGAAGTGTTATTGTTTTCATTTATGTATTTCTTTTTTTGTTGGTTAAATCTCCTGGTGTTGTGTAAATGTCCTGGCATCGCCTATCTCCATTATGTTTTCACCATCCTTTCGTGCATGGCACACACATGCACACACACACGCAGATGTTTAGCCTTTTAAGTTCTGTGGGTGAGAGGTTGTAATGCATTATTATGGGGTGTTAATTAACTCCTTTGTTATGAGTCCTCACGACACAACACGACAAATACAATGTGGAGCTTTAAGCCATTTGTGAAAATAATATCATAAACTCTTTGAGTTTACATACTAATTGACTTTCAAAGTCGTACTGATGCTTTTGACTGCAGATGTGTCGTCTTTAAATGCATGGTTATGTGTTCATTTTTAAATCACCTTACCAGTTGTCAGATATGTTCGTTCAATTAGCGGCTTGAGGCTGAAAAGCAAGGAAAAATTAATGTGTTTCTAATTTTAATATCTCTGGTTTTTACATGTATGTATCATCTTTCCAAAGAAAACTTCTGCCCTTACATTTCTCTGTTTTATTGAGCAGAATTGCAATAAAACAGAATCCACGAATACATAAACGCATTAGACCTCATTGGGAAGTGCCATTAGGTCTCTGGAGCAGCAGTAAAATCCATTTTTAACTCCCAGCCAGTTAGTTCACTGCTCCCTGCCTGGCTGGGCTGCCCTGCGACCCACAGCTACACCTCTCATCACCCCGGCCATAAAAGCCTGCTCCCTGGGCCATGTGGACGACTATGTGGACAGGGTGATGGGGCTGAGGCAGGCCCAGTCAGACACCACCAGCCAGGCAGCCCCTGTCTGTCCTGTCCCCTGCCCAGCCTCTGTCTGGCTGGCTCTAGCCAGGCTTTTCCGATGAGTCCAGGTTGGTTTGAGAGGGGAGCTGTCAGACAGTGGTTGTAGGCAGGGCGTGGTGCCTGACCAGAGGGCCGACTGGTCGGCCATACAACGCGTGCTAGCTGAGACGTGACCTGGGAAGCTTGTCTACCGGCCGGTGGGTGAGGCGGCAGTGTGGTTCTCATCTCCAGATGGATGACAGCATGGATAGAACTCCTCAGCCTGTCTGTGGCCATGTTTCCTAGTGTGCTGCCTTCATCAGAGAAGACTAGGAAAGAGGTGAGGAGTCTTCTGACCATAGTCCAAACTATTTCAGAAAATACTGGTAGTTTCAAAGACATTTACAGTGTTGATCAAATGATTCTGCAGAATATTCTGTCTTGAGTCTTCAAACACATCTTTGTGCTGTGATTGACTCAAATATCAATAGACTGAATAAAACCTAAGCCTCCTACTTTTAATCATATTCCTAATACTCACTTTTATGAATGATAAACATTAGACTTCCCTTTTGACTTCCTCCAAGAAACGTGCCCTGACTTGGCCAGAGGACAAAAACACTGCCACGAAATGGAGGTGGTTAGAGTAGTGTGTGAGTGATGACTGTCACTATGGCAACCTCCTTGTGTTTTCAGTTTGAAGCTGACATCCCAATAGCTGCTGTTGTGCTGACATGTGGGACAGTTAAACGTTCTACATGTGGGTCATTCCACGAAAAGAGTACCTTTTGCACCCCTTTGATATTTTAAGTATAAATTGTGAACCAACATTGAATTTTAAAAGCCTCTTATATTAAATGAAGTGACCTTTAATATAGACCACAAGGAGAATTCAATAAATCCGATTTTTTTTGTATGAATAAAGACTGACAAACAATTAGCATTTTGACATTTCCCTCTGTGCACCCTCTGTGAATTCTGGAAGATTTTAACCCACTTAACACCAACATTTCTCCAAGTTTTCACCATCATTGTAAAGCCCTAGTTATTTTGTTGCTTTCCAAAGTAATTCCTGAAGATTATTATTTATTTAATGTGATTAGTGGTCTGTCCCTCGTTTTAAGGTCAACCCTGTTACGTGAACTGAACTCTCGTTTAAATATGGTGAAACTATTCCTTTTAAAATATTATTTTCTAAAGAAACATTGAACATCTAATAGTCAAATAATAGTGCAAAGCAGGTGAGCTGGTTGTACTTTTTTTGGCCATTTTCTGATGTTTTGTGGTGGAAAACTGAGCGAGTTGAGCATAACACGTCATCCCTGTTACTCATAGATAGACAGGCTAGAAATGATTGAACAATTTAAATATTTTGGTGAAGCTTGCATTCATTTGCCACTCCCTGTTGCACACAACAAGCTTCCATTCCTCCTGTCACAAGAGGATTGATGGCCGATTTAAGATGAAGTTGTCAACCCTGTTACGGTCAACCCTGTTACTATATTTGGCACTTAATAGGCACTTACTATAGACATTTTTTTTTATGTAACCTCTTGAGATTAGAAAACATAATTTTTATGAAGTTGAACATGTGCTATTTATGACAGAATGTTAGAATTAGGTGAAATCAAAAGTTTACACTTCTCAAAAGACACCAAATTGGTGGAACGACCCATGTACAGTATAGTATGAGGTTAAGTATTAGGAAGCCTGTTAATTACAGGGGTAGAAAAGGGTATAAATTACTCCGATTACAGGCTGGATGCAGAAGCAAAACAAACCGTGAGCCCAGACACTTCTTACATTCAGACCAAGCTTTGGCAGATGGATCTAGCCTCAATATCAAGGTTGGAATGGAGAACTTAACCCCTCAATTCACAACTGAACACAGAATTAGCTAGACTGAAAACCCCAATCTACAGGGTATTGATGTCCATACACATACAAATAAAAAAAGGTGCTTTGTAGAACCATATAGGGTTCTTCGGTTGGTTCCCATAGGGGACCCATTTTTGGTGCTAGGTAGAACCCTTCGTAGAAGCCTTTGAACATAAACATTTTGTGCTGTAGCTTGGAAATTAAATAAATGTGACTCTGGATGACAACATAATGATGTTTGTTTCCAACATTAGGGCTATTTTCCTAAAGAAGTTAAATCTGCTACGTGTTTTGTTTCCTTGCCATGATACTAACGTGTGTAGCAATACTTGTATCGTCCCGGCCCTACTAAGAATATTTTTTATCTTTGAAGGGTTCGTTCTAGAACCCTCTATGAAAGGTTTCACCAGCACTATTTACAAAAAGACATTACATACGGTGCATTCGGAAAGTATTCAGACCCCTTGACTTTTTCCACATTTTGTTACGTTACAGCCTTATTCTAAACTGGATTAAATAAATAAAAATCCTCATCAATCTACACACAATACCCCATAACGAAAAAGCGAAAACAGGTTTTTAGAAATGTTTGCAAATTTATAAAAAATAAAAAACAGAAATACCTTATTTACATAAGTATTCAGTCCCTTTGCTATGAGACTCGAAATTGAGCTCAGGTGCATCCTGTTTCCATTGATTATCCTTGAGATGTTTCTACAACTTGATTGGAGTCCACCTGTAGTAAATTCAATTGATTGGACATGATTTGGAAAGGCACACACCTGTCTATATAAGGTCCCACAGTTGACAATGCATGTCAGAGCAAAAACCAAGACATGAGGTCGAAGGAATTGTCTGTAGAGCTCCGAGACAGGATTGTGTCAAGGCACAGATCTGGGAAAGGGTACCAAAAAATGTCTGCAGCATTGAAGGTCCCCAAGAACACAGTGACTTCCATCATTCTTAAATGGAAGAAGTTTGGAACTACCAAGACTCTTCCTAGAGCTGGCCGCCCGGCCAAACTGAGCAATCGGGGGAGAAGGGCCTTGGCCACGGAGGTGACCAAGAACCCGATGGTCACTCTGACAGCGCTCTAGAGTTCCTCTGTTGAGATGGGAGAACCTTCCAGAAGGACAACCATCTCTGCAGCACTCCACCAATCAGGCCATTATGGTAGAGTGGCCAGACGGAAGCCACTCTTCAGTAAAAGGCACATGACAGCCCGCTTGGAGTTTGCCAAAAGGCACTTAAAGACTCTCAGACCATGAGAAACAAGATTCTCTGGTCTGATTAAACCAAGATTGAAGTCTTTGGCCTGAATGCCAAGCGTCACGTCTGGAGGAAACCTGGCACCATTCCTACGGTGAATCATGGGGGTGGCAGCATCATGCTATGGGGATGTTTTTCAGCGGCAGGGACTGGGAGTCTAGTCAGGATCGAGGCAAAGATGAACGGAGCAAAGTACAGAGATCCTTGCTCCAAAGAGCTCAGGACCTCAGACGGGGGAGAAGGTTCACCTTCCAACAGGACAACGACCCTAAGCACACAGCCAAGACAACACAGGAGTGGCTTCGGGACAAGTCTCTGAATGTCCTTGAGTTGCCCAGCCAGAGCCCGGACTTTAACCTGATCGAACATCTCTGGAGAGATCTGAAAATAGCTGTGCAGCAACGCTCCCAATCCAACCTGACAGAGCTTGAGAGGATCTGCAGAGAAGAATTGGAGAAACTCCACAAATACTGGTGTGCCAACGACCCTAAGCACACAGCCAAGACAATGCAGGAGTGGCTTCGGGACAAGTCTCTGAATGTCCTTGAGTGGCTCAACCAGAGCCCGGACTTTAACCCGATCGAACATCTCTGGAGAGATCTGAAAATAGCTGTGCAGCAATGCTCCCAATCCAACCTGACAGAGCTTGAAAGGATCTGCAGAGAAGAATTGGAGAAACTCCACAAATACAGGTGTGCCAAGCTTGTAGCGTCATACCCAAGAAGACTCAAGGCTGTAATCACTGCCAAAGGTGCTTCAAAAAAGGTATGATTAAAGGGTCTGAATACTTATGTAAATGTAATATTTCAGGATTTTTTTATATATAAATTTGCAAACTTTTCTAAAAATCTGTTTTCGCTTTGTCGTTATGGGGTATTGTGTGTAGATTGATGAGGATTTTTATTTATTTAATCCATTTCAGAATAAGGCTGTAACCTAACAAAATGTGGAAAAGTCAAGGGGTTTGAATACTTTCCGAAGGCACTGTATATCATATCATAAGGCCTTTCTTTGAGGGCCTAGTTACAGTGGGGGAAAAAAGTATTTAGTCAGCCACCAATTGTGCAAGTTCTCCCACTTAAAAAGATGAGAGAGGCCTGTAATTTTCATCATAGGTACACGTCAACTATGACAGAGAAATTGAGAAAAAAAATTCCAGACAATCACATTGTAGGATTTTTTATGAATTTATTTGCAAATTATGGTGGAAAATAAGTATTTGGTCACCTACAAACAAGCATGATTTCTGGCTCTCACAGACCTGTAACTTCTTCTTTAAGAGGCTCCTCTGTCCTCCACTCGTTACCTGTATTAATGGCACCTGTTTGAACTTGTTATCAGTATAAAAAGACACCTGTCCACAACCTCAAACAGTCACACTCCAAACTCTACTATGGCCAAGACCAAAGAGTTGTCAAAGGACACCAGAAACAAAATTGTAGACCTGCACCAGGCTGGGAAGACTGAATCTGCAATAGGTAAGCAGCTTGTTTTGAAGAAATCAACTGTGGGAGCAATTATTAGGAAATGGAAGGCATACAAGACCACTGATAATCTCCCTCGATCTGGGGCTCCACGCAAGATCTCACCCCGTGGGGTCAAAATGATCACAAGAACGGTGAGCAAAAATCCCAGAACCACACAGGGGGACCTAGTAAATGACCTGCAGAGAGCTGGGACCAAAGTAACAAAGCCTACCATCAGTAACACACTACGCCGCCAGGAACTCAAATCCTGCAGTGCCAGACGTGTCCCCCTGCTTAAGCCAGTACATGTCCAGGCCCGTCTGAAGTTTGCTAGAGTGGATTTGGATGATCCAGAAGAGGATTGGGAGAATGTCATATGGTCAGATGAAACCAAAATAGAACTTTTGGTAAAAACTCAACTCGTCGTGTTTGGAGGACAAAGAATGCTGAGTTGCATCCAAAGAACACCATACCTACTGTGAAGCATGGGGGTGGAAACATCATGCTTTGTGGCTGTTTTTCTGCAAAGGGACCAGGACGACTGATCCGTGTAAAGGAAAGAATGAATGGGGCCATGTATCGTGAGATTTTGAGTGAAAACCTCCTTCCATCAGCAAGGGCATTGAAGATGAAACGTGGCTGGGTCTTTCAGCATGACAATGATCCCAAACACACCGCCCGGGCAACGAAGGAGTGGCTTCGTAAGAAGCATTTCAAGCTCCTGGAGTGGCCTAGCCAGTCTCCAGATCTCAACCCCATAGAAAATCTTTGGAGGGAGTTGAAAGTCCGTGTTGCCCAGCGACAGCCCCAAAACATCACTGCTCTAGAGGAGATCTGCATGGAGGAATGGGCCAAAATACCAGCAACAGTGTGTGAAAACCTTGTGAAGACTTACAGAAAACGTTTGACCTGTGTCATTGCCAACAAAGGGTATATAACAAAGTATTGAGAAACTTTTGTTATTGACCAAATACTTATTTTCCACCATAATTTGCAAATAAATTCATTAAAAATCCTACAATGTGATTTTCTGGATTTTCTTTTCTCATTCTGTCTGTCATAGTTGACGTGTACCTATGTGAAATTTACAGGCCTCTCTCATCTTTTTAAGTGGGAGAACTTGCACAATTGGTGGCTGACTAAATACTTTTTTCCCCCACTGTATACAGTGAGGGGAAAAAAGTATTTGATCCCCTGCTGATTTTGTACGTTTGCCCACTGACAAAGACATGATCAGTCTATAATTTTAATGGTAGGTTTATTTGAACATTGAGAGACAGAATAACAACAAAATAATCCAGAAAAATGCACGTCAAAAATGTTACAAATTGATTTGCATTTTAATGAGGGAAATAAGTATTTGACCCCCTCTGCAAAACATGACTTAGTACTTGGTGGCAAAACCCTTGTTGGCAATCACAGAGGTCAGACGTTCCTTGTAGTTGGCCACCAGGTTTGCACACATCTCAGGAGGGATTTTGTCCCACTCCTCTTTGCAAATCTTCTCCAAGTCATTAAGGTTTCGAGGCTGACGTTTGGCAACTCGAACCTTCAGCTCCCTCCACAGATGTTCTATGGGATTAAGGTCTGGAGACTGGCTAGGCCACTCCAGGACCTTAATGTGCTTCTTCTTGAGCCACTCCTTTGTTGCCTTGGCCGTGTGTTTTGGGTCATTGTCATGCTGGAATACCCATCCACGACCCATTTCCAATGCCCTGGCTGAGGGAAGGAGGTTCTCACCCAAGATTTGACAGTACATGGCCCATCCATCGTCCCTTTGATGCGGTGAAGTTGTCCTGTCCCCTTAGCCGAAAAATACCCCCAAAGCATAATGTTTCCACCTCCATGTTTGACGGTGGGGATGGTGTTCTTGGGGTCATAGGCAGCATTCCTCCTCCTCCAAACACAGCGAGTTGAGTTGATGCCAAAGAGCTCGATTTTGGTCTCATCTGACCACAACACTTTCACCCAGTTCTCCTCTGAATCATTCAGATGTTCATTGGCAAACTTCAGACGGGCCTGTATATGTGCTTTCTTGAGCAGGGGGACCTTGCGGGCGCTGCAGGATTTCAGTCCTTCACGGTGTAGTGTGTTACCAATTGTTTTCTTGGTGACTATGGTCCCAGCTGCCTTGAGATCATTGACAAGATCCTCTTGTGTAGTTCTGGGCTGATTACTCACCGTTCTCATGATCATTACAACTCCACGAGGTGAGATCTTGCATGGAGCCCCAGGCCGAGGGAGATTGACAGTTCTTTTGTGTTTCTTCCATTTGCGAATAATCACACCAACTGTTGTCACCTTCTCACCAAGCTGCTTGGTGATGGTCTTGTAGCCCATTCCAGCCTTGTGAAGGTCTACAATCTTGTCCCTGGCATCCTTGGAGAGCTCTTTGGTCTTGGCCATGGTGGAGAGTTTGGAATCTGATTGATTGATTGCTTCTGTGGACAGGTGTCTTTTATACAGGTAACAAACTGAGATTAGGAGCACTCCCTTTAAGAGTGTGCTCCTAATCTCAGCTCGTTACCTGTATAAAAGACACCTGGGAGCCAGAAATCTTTCTGATTGATAGGGGGTCAAATACTTATTTCCCTCATTGAAATGCAAATCAATTTATAACATTTTTGACATGCGTTTTTCAGGATTTTTTTGTTGTTATTCTGTCACTGTTCAAATAAACCTACCATTAAAATTATAGACTGATCATTTCTTTGTCAGTGGGCAAACGTACAAAATCAGCAGGGGATCAAATACTTTTTTCCCTCACTGTACCCTAACACAGTGATTTTAGTAAACTCCTGGATTACAGGCCACATCACGCCATCAAGTCACATGATGCTGGCTTGCAAAGTGCTGTGTAATTCTATTGGAATCCAGCCAGAGAGAGGATATCCAACAATTTGAACTATTAGGTCATTTTATTTGGTTATTCCAAAATTCATTACAGTTTAAAATGTTCAACAAGTTAAAATTAAATCCATCATCAATTTAAATTTCTGAATAATAAACAATTCAAACAATAAGTAATCAATTCAAATTAGGCAAAAACAAATGGTCATCCAATCAAACAAAATCAAAACAAAAGCAATCAAATAATCAAAAAATAATCAGAAATATCTGTCAGTCCATTCAGTCAGTCAGTCAGTCAGTCAACAATGTGTCTGTCTTTGTGTTGTGGGAGGGGAAGTGGTGGGGCTGGCAGTTGCTGAAAGGAATTGGCAGTTATGGTTGTTCGGTGCTGTGTCCAGGGTTGGAGCTGGTGTTGTGACTTGGACCGGGAAAACCTGGGTTGGTACTGGTGTTGGGGCCGGGACTGGAAGTCGTGCTGGGACCGGGACTGGAGGCCAAGGGTTGATGCTGGGTATGGTGCTGGGGACCGGGAAAAAAATTATATATTTTTTTAAATAAACAAATAACAGGAAACAGGAACCGGGAACTGGTGCTGCTGCAGGTGCTGAGTTGGAATCTGAGTCTGTAGAGGGGAGGAAAGACAACCTGATGAGCAAGCAGACACACAAGGGAGCTAGACCCAAAGGTGGTACTTCGCTGTGGCTTTCTCGCTCCGGGTGAAGGTGTGATCTTTGGTCCCTCCTTCGCACCTCATCTGGTGGTCTGGTGCTGGGACTGGCCAATGGGATCTGGTTTGGTGCTGGACTGGTGCTGCATCTGCAGAGGGGAGGGAGCCCTAGACGCAGAGGTCAAATGTTGCACTCCCCTGTGGTCTGCTCGTTCCGGGTGAAGGTCTGGTGTTTGGTCCCTCCTCCGCACCTATTCCAGTGTTCTGGTGCTGTGACTGGGTCTGGTACTGGAAATGGGTCTGATGCTGGATCCGGGACTGGAGTTGAATCTGCAGAGAGAAGAAAGGACAACCTGAGAATCGAGCAGACACCTGGAAGCACAAGACCTGGAGGTCAGTGATGGTACTCCCCTGTGGCCTGCTCGCTCCGGGCGTAGGTCTAGGGCTTTGGTCCGTCCTCATCGCCTCTTCTGATGTAGTGATGAATGGTTCCTGGTTCTGTGAGAAGGATAAGTGTAGAGGGAGGGAGGGAGGGGGAAAGGGATGGAGAGGGAGCAGGGGTGGTGGAGGGTGTGTCCATAGGCCTGTGCTGGTGTTGGAGCAGGAGCGATGCTGCGGCAAGGCTGGATGACAGAGGGAGCAGACAGGGCCCAGAGCAACCTGGCTACGGAGCACTCACAAACAGCTGGTTGGTGTGTTCAGTGCGAGTGCCTCCATGGGTGCTTTTAATCACCCACAACCTGGATTCAGAATGACTGCTAAGGCAGGGAAGATTGATAAATGAGACTATGTAAACCATCTGGAACAACCATCTCATTAACGGGTGAAATAAGTCCAACTACTAACAGATTTGATTAGTAAATAATCTAAAATTCAACCTGCTATAGAGCATGCTGGGAAATATGATAATGATGGGTGTGGTTTTTGCATTTTTCAAACCCATGAAACAGCTTTCTCCTGCAATCTAGAGCCATAATCATTATGCTTAATTCTATGTAAAAAAAAAAAAAAAATCAGCATATCTAAGCATACCTCTTGAGCTGTCTGTGTCCTCCTGACTTTTTTAAAGATACTAAATATGCTTCTCTGCATCTATGATCAAATCTGGGTAAAAGATTGAAAGGAATGTGAGTTTTATAAAGTACATTTAGTTATTGCTTACTTTTTCTAAGGTCTACCAACCTTGCCAGCAGGCATGCCAGCTAAGATAGACAAGCTAGTTACTCTAACTTGATTGATACATGACAAATCTGAGGGGGCATGTGCCCCTGTGCTCCCTATGGGCATGACACCTCTGATCACACTCACCTTTGGTTATTAACACCAACACTTGGGTTCTTTTACACAACTGAGTGTAAATGTACCTCTTTACAGAGTTCATTTAACACACGAATCAACTCTACGATGTTTCACTGAAAAATCAACTAGGTAAAACTGACCAATTTGCTATGTACAAATATTCCCATGTAGGTACAGTTTAAATCATTCTCACACCTATCATTTTAAACTCTAGAGGGTTAAAGTTTAAACACTAAGGTAAACACTAATACTCTGGCACTATTTAAAGTAAAGGAAAAAAAGACAATACAAAAGCTTATTCAGATTCAGAAGGGTTCTATGTAGAACCGTGGCATATTGAGCAACACAGGCCATTGTGGCATGCATCTTTATTCCTTCAAACTGAAAAGTTTGTGCAGGGGGGAGAGGAGGTGGAGAGACAGACAGGTCTAAGAGCTGTAGCATTCACACACGATGGGCCCTGAGAGGCTCCTTTCTCCCAGTGGCAGGCCCTTTCACAGGTCCCTCCTCGCCCCTGACTGGCCCCTGAAAGGGAGTCGAAGGCCACACTGCCCAGGCGGGAAGGGAAAGAAGAAGCAGTGACAAGTTAGTCTACGTATTTTCCATTCCCATCATTCTCTCCCCAGTGCACCAGCTGTTACATGGCTGTGGTGTCTTTCTTTGGCTACTTTTACAGTATAGGCCTAGTTTGCTCCAGTCAAAGGGCTAATTGAGAGACAAACAGTCATTATACAGTTGTTTAAATGTAAGGAATACATGAGGATGTAAGGAATATATTCACATCTGTAACAAAATTATTGTAAAAAAAAAAAATACCTTAGTGCAAGGCATGAGCTCAGCAACCAATTATGTTCAATCTAGGACAGCAATGTGATACATGAACCCACTGCACTCCACTCAATCTCTCTGAAGAAGACATGCCATCATCAGCCACAGTGTTCTGGCCATTTCTGGGTTTGGTCTAAACAGGTGCACCACCACCACCACCACCCTGATGGAATGGAAATAGTATTTTGTCTCTAACTAACCCCATATCACTCAGAATCCACATAAAGACCTTGTGGATTTTTCAGAAGGGTAGTGATGACATTGTATGAAAAAGTGAAAAACCCATATAGAATACTGTTAGTGTTAGCGGGCCTGTGCCAGAAGATAAATACTATAGAATCCCCATGTGTGGAGGTGGTGAGCTAGGAAACCTTCAGAATGTTGGCAGAGAGGTTCCGCATCCTGACTGCACATGTGCAGTAATCCAACGGATTCTGTTTCCACTCGCTTGATTTTACTCCATACACACTTTACTGTCTATCTCGCATACATCTCAACTGATATGGCCATGAATTAAATGTTTCACCCGGTTTACACAAAGTTCTACATCATCATCACACAGTAACTAGATTTCACTTTGTCAAAGTTACTATTCACACATAGAAACTGTACAGATGTAGGATCTTAATTAGAGACAGTTTGCTACAGCAGAAAAATAATCCTGCAGTAATAGGACATTTGAATTATTATGTGGATAATAAATAACTGAAATTTTTGTAGGGGTTGATACATTTTTTGTTAGGGAAATTACAAACTTTAGAAGCCTTTTTAAACCTCAGATACAGTTGAAGTCGGAAGTTTACATACACTTAGGTTGGAGTCATTAAAACTAGTTTTTCAACCACCACACATTTCTTGTTAACAAACTATAGTTTTGGCAAGTCGGTTAGGAGATCTACTTTGTACATGACACAAGTAATTTTTCCAACAATTGTTTACAGACAGATAATTTCACTTATAATTCACTGTATCACAATTCCAGTGGGTCAGAAGATTACATACACGTTGACTGTGCCTTTAAACAGTTTGGAAAATTCCAGAAAATGATCTCATGGCTTTAGAAGCTTCTGATAGGCTAATTGACATCATTTGAGTCAATTGGAGGTGTACCTGTGGATGTATTTCAAGGCCTACCTTCAAACGCAGTGCCTCTTTGCTTGACATCATGGGAAAATCAAAAGAAATCAGCCAAGACCTCAGAAAAAAAATTGTAGACCTCCACAAGTCTGGTTTATCCTTGGGAGCAATTTCTAAACGCTTGAAGGTACCACGTTCATCTGTACAAACAATAGTACGCAAGTATAAACACCATGGGACCACGCAGCCGTCATACGCTCAGGAAGGAGACGCGTTCTGTCTCCTAGAGATTAACGTACTTGGTGCGAAAAGTGCAAATCAATCCCAGAACAACAGCAAAGGACCTTGTGAAGATGCTGGAGGAAACAGGTAGAAAAGTATCTCTATCCACAGTAAAACGAGTCCTATATCGACATAACCTGAAAGGCCGCTCAGCAAGGAAGAAGCCACTGCTCCAAAACCACCATAAAAAAGCCAGACTACGGTTTGCAACTGCACATGGGGACAAAGATCGTACTTTTTGGAGAAATGTCCTCTGGTCTGATGAAACAAAAATAGAACTGTTTGGCCATAATGACCATCGTTATGTTTGGAGGAAAAAGGTGGACGTTTGCAAGCCGAAGAACACCATCCCAACCATGAAGCATGGGGGTGGCAGCATCATGCTGTGGGGGTGCTTTGCTGCAGGACGGACTGGTGCACTTCACAAAATAGATGGCATCATGAGGAAGGAAGATTATGTGGATATATTGAAGCAACATCTCAATACATCAGTCAGGAAGTTACAGCTTGGTCGCAAATGGGTCTTCCAAATGGACAATGACCCCAAGCATACTTCCAAAGTTGTGGCAAAATGGCTTAAGGACAACAAAGTCAAGGTATTGGAGTGGCCATCACAAAGCCCTGACCTCAATCCTACAGAAAATGTGTGGGCAGAACTGAAAAAGCGTGTGCGAGCAAGGAGGCCTACAAACCTGACTCAGTTACACCAGCTCTGTCAGGAGGAATGGGCCAAAATTCACCCAACTTATTGTGGGAAGCTTGTGAAAGGCTACCCGAAACGTTTGACCCAAGTTAAACAATTTAAAGGCAATGCTACCAAATACTAATTCAATGTATGTAAACTTCTGACCCACTGGGAATGTGATGAAAGAAATACAAGCTGAAATAAATCATTCTCTCTACTATTATTCTGACATTTCACATTCTTAGAATAAAGTGGTGATCCTAACTGACCTAAGACAGGGAATTTTTACTAGGTTTAAATGTCAGGAATTGTGAAAAACTGAGTTTACATTTATTTGGCTAAGGTGTATGTAAACTTCCGACTTCAACTGTACACTACAAGTTAACATTTCCTGCAACAAAAGAGTGATCAAATGAAGGTGCCACTGGGAGAAAGGAGCCTCTCAGGGCCCATTGTGTGAATGCTTCAGCTCTTAGACCTGTCTGTCTCTCCATCTCCTCTCCAGGGCTCAGGCTATCAGCCTCCTCCTGACCCTCTCTCTCGCTCTCTCTCTCTCGCTCATTGCCCCACACCTGCTCTCTCTCTCTCTCTCTCTCTCTCTCTCTCTCTCTCTCTCTCTCTCTCTCTCTCTCTCTCTCTCTCTCTCTCTCTCTCTCTCTCTCTCTCCATTGCCCCACACATGCTTTCTACCCCCTAACCAACCTCAAATACACTACAAGTTTGCAGGGAAATTATCAGCAACAAAAGAGTGATCAAATTAAGATCCTACATCTGTATGTCTCGTTCTTACTTTTCAGGTTCATTTAGATTATCATCTGTGGCCTAAAGTATTTTAGAGTTGGTGTAAGGCACTATGAGTGAATCGGATGAAGTGACAAGTCCTTCCAGTGACACTTGGACACTCAGCTTGCTGCCTGCAGAATGCATTCCGTCTGTCAGTGGTCAAGGCAATTAGACAGTTGATGAACACTTGTAATTGTGTACAGGGGGTGAATTGCATGATCAAAGCAGCATACCTAGACTGTTGTCACATTTGGCCTAAATTGGTTGTTCTGTTGTTGTTGATTTTGTTGCTAGCTCTGCTTTGCATTGTGAGACTTGAGAGACTCTACATCATGTGATTACAAACTCCTGTATGTCTGATGTAATGTTCTGTGTGCATGTTTCTGTCTGACACTGGGATGTGCTTCATTGCCACAGGAAATGAGACGTGACATTGGGGGCAAAAAATGATGAATCTGATTGTGACATAAAAGGTGGCGATATTTAGACATCTCACATCACAATTGCTAGGTTGGCACCGAACTCATGTTTATATTACTGAAGGGTGATAATGCAGTCACTGGTGGTGAGGGGTGGTGAGTCAAAAGAGGACAAAAATTCCAGAAGAGGGTAGTCAGGGTAGTTGCTATTTGAGGAATTTGAGCACCAATTTATGCAACCATATAATCTGCTCAAATATATAAGGGTTCTCTAACCTGAATTGACTTCCCAAACTAGATGTTTGGGTGAGGACATTCCATGCCTGCTGCCTACTCAACAGCTGACACCCGTTTTGTGACGGTTGACAACAGAAAGAGTGGATCCCTTCTCCAAACTAGAGCCTCTTTTTTTAAACTACAACATACCACAGATATTTCGAATCTCTTTCTATTCTCGTCCTTTTAGTAACTTTTCAAACTCAAGCAGACAAAAGTTGTCTAGGTAAACCCTCACATTGCTATTCTTTCTCACAACTTGGTCCCACCATGGCTAATGGATGGGAGGTCATTTCTAATGGTCAGTAACTGCAGCCAGGCAGCTCTACATGGGATTCCCTGACCACTCGCCCATTCCCATAAGTAGCTGTGCCAGTCATAAGGCCCAGGCAGGTCAAGACATCCATTCTGCAGCGCTGCGGTCACCATGGTCCAGTTGTTAATCATTGAGTATGTGCCTTGTGCCGACACTAAGTGGTGAGTCAGGTCAGCGACCATTCACTGGAATTCCATCCTGAGCATTCCGATGGGCATTCCAATGGTAATATTCACCCAGGTTCAGGCCAGGAGGGAGGGGAAGGGGACAGGGGAAAGGTGGTTCACAGCTCTCTCCTAGCTGCCTGAGATATGAGTTAAACATGTGGAATGTTAAGCTTTCAATGTGTGGTCATGGTCCTTTTTTAACCGGTTGTGATTTGAATCACGAGGCCCTGCCTGCTGTGTTTCCCTCCCTCCCTCCCTCCCTCCCTCCCTCCCTCCCTCCCTCCCTCCCTCAGCCATCCGTCCTTCGGTCCCCACCCATCAGCTGTGATTAAAGGTAACACACTCTGACACACTGATGGCCGTGAGAGGCATCCCTGGCTGGACCAACAAAGCCACATGTCACACACTGACAGGAGGCCATCTTGTTTTCTATCCACCAGGCCTGTGGAATGTAGTTCATCCCCTCGCCCTCCTCAATAAGCAATTCTAGAACATTCAGGGTGAGAGGCCATTGTTTCTCCGTCTCTTAAGGGGATGCAAAATACCCCTCGCCATGTGAAATTATGTAGAATTAATGCATTTCAGTGCCTGCATTATCTACCGTTGAATAGACTGTCTTCTCACTTAAACCAGAGTGATCCGAGACCACATCTTAGTAAATGTCTTGTCAGAAACAAAACAGTGAACCAGTGTTGAAGACAAATGCATGGACCGATAAACTTCCCAAAGGAGAAGTGTTCATTGTGCTCCCTTTTCCTTGAAAATCAATATCAGAGTTTTGACATTTTACAAAGATTGCCAACATTACTCAAGAGTGTGAGACTTGGACCCCAAACTCAAACACAAGAGTCACAACCTCTTTCATTTCTTGTTTTAAGGAAGTGAAGAATGAATGTTTTTTACTCCCAATACGCTCGGATAAATCTATGCCATGTTGGAAAAACATTTGTACCACAGCTCTGGTTTGTGGCGGGCTATTGTACCCGGAGTGGTATTTCACTTATGAAGTGATTCTGTTACAGCTGTCCCACGAAAAACCCCTGCACGCACTCACTTACTCACATACAACCACACACACACACTACTCAAAAACAGGTTATTTTAGAAATTACTCAATATGCCAAGTTGCACATCTGCAGAGCGGAACTGCCAGGCCCTGCCATGTGAAACAGGATCTAATGCCGGCTTGCTCGGTTTCCAATTAATGACATCCTTACGTTTCTATCTGATTAATATTGCATTTCAATTGCCCTTACATAGCTGGGCTCTCTAGCGGGGGAAACAAATCTTGAAAGTATTATTGTATTTAATTTCTTTGGCTGGGCCTAGAATTGGTATGGGGGGTAGTTGTGGCTGTTGTGGCCTTGTGTTTATTGTTTATGCTTTGTTTTTATTCTTCATTAATGCTGTGTTGACGACCACTGTCACAGATACCACCGAACAATGATTGAGTCTCATGCAATGTGCGGGCGATTTCCCGTCCCATCTCAAGGCCGCGGTGTGGCGCAGAGCGTTTCCTCCCGGCCAGCGTGTCTCTCTCTCTCTGAGCTCGACTCTCTGTCTTCCTCGTGTCTCTCTCTCTGTCTTCCTCGGCAGAGGAAGACAGACGCGATAGAAAAACAAACACACCAAACCAAAGAATGTCAATCTGCTTCCCTCTCCTCTTCGAACGCACTTTGCTCTTGGACTCGTTCCCGATGTTTTCAGCATGCTGTACTTCAGAGACGTTGTATATTTAAGCAATAAGGCCTGAGGGGGTGTGGTATATGGCCAATATACCACGGCTAAGGGCTGGTTAAAGTCAGGTCTCAATGACCCCCTATTATGAAGGTTTTCAGGACAACCAGTTTCTGTCTCCACAATTATTGTCTTCAGATGATGTGTTCACTGACAGATGATGTGATCGATGGGAAGTGATGATATGTGATGGTTGCCGAAGTAGTTATTGAATTCTGAAAGGACATATGTGACTCGTTTCAGGAAAGTAGGCGTATGTCGCACGTCACTACTTCACAGGAGAGGCATTTGAACGTAAACATTTATTTTCTTATCAAAATGCGTTTTTTGGCAGAAATACCTTCTTGGACATGTGAACTTTCATGTGCCTTAATATCAAACTTGTATGACATCTGTAAATACGAATGCATTTTTTAAATTACAACCTTAGTTGGTTTAGCCACAGAAAAAGACAGGAACCTTCCCGCTAGCCATGATTGGCTGAGATAATGGATGGGCTGGACATGCCGAGAGATGAGTTCGGATTGGTCTGCCATGTAGCATGCTTTTGTCTATAACATGAGCTGCTCAGTATGTGTACGTAATCCTTTCAAACACGGCTTTTTTTTAAAAGATATCACGAAAAACTGCAAAAGTGTTGCTAATGCTTTCCACTTTCTGGAGGACGATCATGCCATGCTGACTCTCTCTGACTAAAAATGAATCAGACTATGAGGAAATCCCTGATTTAGGTAAAAACTTTTTCATTGAACCAGACATTGTAGAGTCTTCTGAAACAGCGATCAACAGTGTTGTTGTCACAGACGAAGTTGACAGAGTTTTGAAATCAGTGGAATGCCCAGTGGAAGCAGAGTATGATAGTTAAGGAGATGGAGAAAATTCTGGCGTTTGATTGCAAATATGCGGAGGGAGTCGAAAAGAGAACACACAGAAGGCTGTTGTATAAAACACCTGTCTCTGGATTACATCTTCAAACTAAGGGCAACCATAGCATCCGTGACAGAGAGGGAGAAGCGTTCATCCATGTATACGGGAAGATAATCTAGCTAGCTACATTTTCAGATATTATACATTTCTAATTTTGGCAGAAAGTTGTTTTCATTGCAAGTTAAAGCGTACTGTTAGCTAGCTAGCTAACATTAGCTGGCTGGCTCGCTAGCTAACATTACGTGTATGATCTGTGTAGTAATATTATTTGTATCTCAGAAAGCATTTGTATTGCTAGTTATAGCCTAATGTTAGCTAGCTAGCTAACATTGAACCTAGTTGTTTAGCTTTAGCTACCTGCAGATTCATGCATGGTAGTAATGTTATGAGTTGGAATTATGTTTCATTGTTTAGCTAGCTAGCTACATGTCTAAACAAAAGACTCCACTATGCAAGTAACCATTTCACTGTACCGTTTACACCTTCTGTATCCTGTGCATGTGACAAATAAACTTTGATTTTATTTGATATAGTGTGTGTTTACCAGAGACGGTAATGTGAAGAACAACATGACCTGCATGAAAATCAAATTTGGATATAATGTTAGGCCAACGAGACAGTGTCCAAGTTCTAAAATTCTCCAGTAGAATGTCCTGCTTTTATTTCGCCACACTCACAACCGTAAGCTATTTTCTGTAATTAGCTCACCGTTAACTTGTGAATAATGATCTTGTTGTGTGTTTATTTTCCTGTAATAATGAATTAAAATGACCTAAAGTTAAGACGTTGTCAGCTATGATATGGTCATTATTTGAACTGGTTGGCCAGCTAACTTAACGTTAGCTAGCTAGCTAAGAAGCTAGAAACGAACCAAAACATTGTTTAGAAAGCTGCTTTTAGTTGCCTGATTTGTTAAATTGACATACAGTGAATATTAAATTCCTTTTTAAATGGATGGGTTTATTGGTGTTAAAATACACAAGTTATGCTATTTTGGACCCCCAGGCTGCTGATGTCATGTAGCCTGTCATTTTTGTGTTTATACTTTTTCATAAAGGCAACGACAAGTTTGATGTTGGACGACAATAGAATGTTCATGATGTCACTGCGACAACTGTCTACCGACATGTCGATAGACGTAGTATAAACCAGCCTTTAGTTTTGAAATCTTTAGTTGTTTAGTACACTACTGTACTCACTCTGTTTAGCACATGGCCTCACATGTGAATCCTTAAAGAGATGGGAAGGGATAAGGCTTAAGAGGGTGTGAACGATGCAGAATGGGTGAAGACAAAGAAGAGCTCTCCAAAAGGTGTACCAAAACATTCAAGGGCCATTTTTTCAAAAGTGGGGTTACAAGTTAATCAACTTTCAAAGCAGAATTACTTTCCCATTGTTCCTCAACTGTAGTGTATGATATACTATGTTCTAGCTCTGAGTCTCTACTTTTATCCAATGTGAAAAACACAATTTCAAATTGTGCTACATGACCGAATCAATCCGGTCGGTCACATATGGCTCTCGAATAGGGAGTCCGATGCTACACTGCTAAAGCATCAAAGGTGATCGACAGTGAAGTTCTGTCACTTTCTACACACTTTTTAATGCTAAACTGACAATGGCATGATGGTAATTGCTAGGTTCTGGGCAATTTCTAGCACATCTCCAGACTTTCTTACGTAAATATGACTTTCAATATGGCGTAGTAGTGGCAATGTTTTCCATGTTGAATGTTCTGGAATAAAATATTCTTCTTACACAATAAAGAAGTTAAAGACCCTTGTGACTTTTCCAGTCAAGCATGGTGGACTGACTTTGCTGGAGATATATTCCTCCTATTTTAGTAGTTGAAGGGCTTTGCATGTTAAGCCTTCATACTACCCTATAGAAGAAAACAGAACACTGCTACAGTTGGTTTCTATCCAGGGTCAGAGTCTCCCTGAGGGAGAGCGAGGGTTCTCTCTCCGCCAGCTGACTGTAGCACGGGGGCCACTCCAGAATGTATAATATGTGATGCACAGCTGTCCTTTACTACATACTACTGTCCCAGCAGCCTCCCAGCCTCCTGGCAGCCCTGTGGTTTGGGTGGTGCAGGCCCTGGACGTTTGTGTTTGTTTCGCAGGCCCTAAAATCATATCTCACCACCTGAGGACAGGAGCATTTACTAGCTTGATTCACTAGCATGTGGAGTTGTTCCACCTCAAAAAGCACAAAAAATAGGATTGACAGATTGTTCTGAAATCGTTTCTCTGAACAGGGGAAAAAGAATATCACCAAATTGACTGAGAATACATTACATACAGTGAGGGGAATAAGTATTTGATCCCCTGCTGATTTTGTACGTTTGCCCACTGACAAAGACATGATCAGTCTATCATTTTAATGGTAGGTTTATTTGAACAGTGAGAGACAGAATAAAAAAAATAAAAAAAAGCATTTTAATGAGGGAAATTAGTATTTGACCCCTTTGCAAAACATGACTTAGTACTTGGTGGCAAAACCCTTGTGGGCAATCACAGAGGTCAGACGTTTCTTGTAGTTGGCCACCAGGTTTGCATACATCTCAGGAGGGATTTTGTCCCACTCCTCTTTGCAGATCTTCTCCAAGTCATTAAGGTTTCGAGGCTGACGTTTGGCAACTCAAACCTTCAGCTCCCTCCACAGATTTTCTAATGGCCCCGTCTATTGTCCCTTTGATGCGGTGAAGTTGTCCTGTCCCCTTAGCAGAAAAATACCCCAAAGCATAATGTTTCCACCTCCATGTTTGACGGTGGGGATGGTGTTCTTGGGGTCATAGGCAGCATTCCTCCTCCTCCAAACACGGCGAGTTGAGTTGATGCCAAAAAGCTCCATTTTGGTCTCATCTGACCACAACACTTTCACCCAGTTCTCCTCTGAATCATTCAGATGTTCATTGGCAAACATCAGACGGGCCTGTATATGTGCTTTATTGAGCAGGGGGACCTCGCGGGCGCTGCAGGATTTCAGTCCTTTATGGCGTAGTGTGTAACCAATTGTTTTCTTGGTGACTATGGTCCCAGCTGCCTTGAGATCATTGACAAGATCCTACCGTGTAGTTCTGGGCTGATTCCTCACCGTTCTCATGATCATTGCAACTCCACGAGGTGAGATCTTGCATGGAGCCCAAGGCTGAGGGAGATTGACAGGTCTTTTGTGTTTCTTCCATTTGCGAATAATCGCACCAACTGTTGTCACCTTCTCACCAAGCTGCTTGGCAATGGTCTTGTAGCCCATTCCAGCCTTGTGTAGGTCTACAATCTTGTCCCTGACATCCTTGGAGAGCTCTTTGGTCTTGGCCATGGTGGAGAGTTTGGAATCTGATTGATTGCTTCTGTGGACAGGTGTCTTTTATACAGGTAACAGACTGAGATTTAAGAGTGTGCTCCTAATCTCAGCTCGTTACCTGTATAAAAGACACCTGGGAGCCAGAAATCTTTCTGATTGAGAGGGGGTCAAATACTTATTTCCTTCATTAAAATGCAAATCAATTTATAACATTTTTGACATGCGTTTTTCTGTTGTTATTCTGTCTCTCACTGTTCAAATAAACCTACCATTAAAATTATAGACTGATCATGTCTTTGTCAGTGGGCAAACGTACAAAATCAGCAGGGGATCAAATACTTTTTTCCCTCACTGTAGTATGATGTCGCACGAATGCTTATCTTATCTGTTTCTAACTACAGATATAATTTCAGAAAGAGTTGAGATGGTGGGTGTCATGGCTTGCTGAAATGAAATGGAATGACCCTGTGGTGAGATAATGGAGCTTGGAGAAACATGACATGATAAAAAAACAAAAAAACAACTGTAACTGTAATCAGGTACATTACCAGCAAAACTAGATAATTTCTTCTTGGATTACTTTTAAATACAGAAATGGTGTTTGCCGAAAAAAAAGAATATTATGACACCTTTCTGTTTTCTCAATGACATTCAATTCAGCATTGAAAAAAGGTGAAAGTTTAAGTTTATTCCACCCAAGCGAGTCTGACCACAAGTCAGAGACCACTATGATGACACACCAAATACATTTGATGGCTCTTTTTGTCTTCTTCTAATGCCTCTTAAGGGGAAAGTAATCAAAAAGTAACTAAAAGTAATCAGATTACATTACTGATTCGAATTTTGGACAGGTTTCTAGTAACTGTAACGGATTACATTAACCCCCTTAGGTCGATGTCCACGCCCCCGTGGAAATCTAATTAACATTACAAAAAAAATCCCCATCAAAACCTGTTAGTTTAAGATAGAGATATCTGTTTTGCATTGGATGCGTCTCAATCCATCGCATCTGCCTATGTCGCACTTCCGCATCTGTGGTGAAAGGTGAGAGAGCTAGAGCGGTGTTTGCCAGACCATGAGACATCCCGAAAATCTGTCTTCTCACAAAATCGTCTGTAGAGTCAGAACGGTTTGGCCTACAAACTATGGAAAGATGAGACTCTCACAAACACAATGATGTTCTCCGTTTTGCTCTATGACCCCCACAAGCATCTTGGGACTCGTCTGAAGTCAGTACAGCCGATCTGCCAACTTCTGTCTGTAGCATTCGAACAGTTAGGACTACACACTAATATGTGCAAAGGTGTGCAAAGGTGAGACTCTCACGAACAGGTACAGTATATATTTTTATACTTCAAGGGGTCTTAGAAATACAAATCAAATAGCTAAATTATCCTTGGTATGACCTTCTTAAAACAATTCCATATAGCTTAGTAGAAGAACCCCCCCCTTCCCTGCTTAGAGAGGGCTTAGACTCTTTTATGAAAGTAACCTAACCTTGGATACTGTATATATATTTTAGGTACGTTTAACATACACTACATGCCCAAAAGTATGTTGACATCTGCTCGTCGAACATCTCATTCCAAAATCATGGGCATTAATATGGAGTTGGTCCCCTCTTTGCTGCTATAACGGTGTCCACACTTCTGGGAAGGCTTCCACTATATGTTGGAACATTGCTGCGGGGACTTGCTTCCATTCAGTCACAAGAGCATTAGTGAGGTTGGGCACTGATGTTGGGCCATTAGGCCTGGCTCGCAGTCTGCATTCCAATTCATCCCAAAGGTGTTCGATCGGGTTGAGGTCAGGGCTCTGTGCAGGCCAGTCAAATTCTTCCACAACGATCTCGAAAAACAATTTCTGTATGGACAGGGGCATTTTCATGCTGAAATAGAAAAGGGCCTTCCCCAAACTGTTGCCACAAAGTTGGAAGCTCAGAATCGTCTAGAATGTCATTGTATGCTGTAGCGTTAAGATTTCCCTTCACTAGAACTAAGGGGCCTAGCCCGAACCATGAAAAAAAGACCCAGACCATTATTTATCCTCTACCAAACTTTACAGTTGGCACTATGCATTCGGGCAGGTAGCGTTCTCCTGGCATCCGCCAATCCCAGATTTGTCCGTCGGACTGCCAGATGGTGAAGCGTGATTCATCACTCCAGAGAAAGCGCTTCCACTGCTCCATAGTCCAATGCAAGCTTTACACCACACCATCCGACACTTGGCATTTCACGAAGCTCCCGATGAACAGTTCTTGTGCTGACGTTGCTTCCAGAGGCAGTTTGGAACTCGGTAGTGAGTGTTGCAACCGAGGACAGACAATTTTTACCGCGCTACGTGCTACAGCACTCTGCGGTACTGTTCTGTGAGCTTGTTTCGCAGCTGAGCCGTTGTTGCTCCTGGACGTTTCCACTTCATATTAACAGCACTTACAGTTGACCGGAGCAGCTCTAGCAGGGCAGAAATTTGACAAACTGACTTGTTGGAAAGGTGGCATCCTATGATGCTGCCACATTGAAAGTCACTGAGCTCTTCAGTAAGGCTATTCTACTGCCAATGTTTGTCTATGGAGATTGTTAGCTGTGTGCTCTAATTTATACACCTGTCAGCAACGGATGTGGCTGGAATAGCCGAATCCACTAATTTGAAGGGGTGTCCACATACTTTTATATATATAGCGTATCATTACATGGTGTATCAAAGTAGGAATTTAAAAGTTGGCAATTTAATCAAATGGCATTTAACCGACAAGTCTATACCCAGCGTCATAACACATTACGACACAGTCATAACCATGTCATAATCTGTCATAACAGCTGACTTAACTTGTCATAACCTGTTATAATATGGTCATAACACTGTCATGACACATATATTTAGACCTGTTGTGACATATATTGCACTATTTTATGTCTTGTTATGACACCTACATAAGAGTGTCAAAACCCACAAAACCTACCATGGTAGTCATTTTATGGCTGGTTATGACACCTACATAAGAGTGTAAAAACCCACAAAACCTACCATGCTAGTTATTTTATGGCTGGTTATGACACTGAAATAAGTGTGTCAAAACCCACAAAACAAGGCAAAACATTCATTACACCATACCCTACTTGTCAACAGCATGTTTATGTAATATTATATATTTCTTAATTTACCATATTAAATTATCATTGTAATTGCACACACATTGATGTCAGACATGCACCTACCCCAAAGCTCTGTTGCTGATGACTGGGATGAATGCAGGAGCAGATTTCAGGAGCAGGACAACACACCCTCTTTTTGACTGATGACTGATATAAGGGCATGTACATAATAGGCCTATCTGGCTTATATGACAGTGTCATAAAGTGTATTTTCTTAGTCCAAGTAAAGTGACAGAGGATGGTCATAATGCTTCTTGACGGTATCATAAAGTGTATTTTCTTAGTCCAAGTAAAGTGACAGAGGATGGTCATAATGCTTCTTGAGAGTGTCATAAATGCATTTTCTTAGTCCAAGTAAAGTGACACATGATGATCATAATGCTTCATGACAGTGTCATAAAGTGTATTTTCTACAAGTAATTTAAAATATGATGACATAAACATGAGTGCAAATAATTCATTACAATAACAACAAAGGATTTAAGAAACAAACTTCTTGGCAGGGAAAAAACTAATTTGAATAAATGTGGGTTTTGACACTCTTATCTAGGTGTCATAACCAGCCATAAAATAACACATATGTCACAACAGGTGTAAATATATGGGTCATGACAGTGTTATGACCATATTATGACAGGTTATGACAAGTTATGTCAGCTGTTATGACATATATTGACATGTTTAAGACTGTGTCATAACGTGTTATGACACTGGGTGTCAAGTAAAGCGTTACCAAATAATCCTATGTTACTACATTGGATTACATCACATCACAGACCCAATGCCCTCTTTATCTATAGGAAATCTATGGACCCTTGGTGGTAATCCTGAGAGGCTAAAAGGCTCTTGGCCTGCACCATGTTGATATGTGGGGAAGGGAACAGCCTGGCTGGTCAGGGAGAGGCTGGAGGGAAATCAGCAGGGCCCAGGCTGGTGGCTGGGCATAGAGAGAGAGACAGCCTTGCCCCAGTCCCAGGCCCCTTCAGTGGCTCGCTGACTGAGCTTCCTTCACAGTGCCCACTGCAGCACCCGCTGCTCCCTCCGTGGTGTGGCCAGCACCCAGCCACAGGAAGTGTCTCCCACCGCTCCCTCTCTATTCCTCCTCTACTCCTCTCCCGGCGTGGAAACTATTAGCAGGGCAGGGTTCCATGGAGCTGTGTGGGGAGGTTATCGTTCAGGCAGCTCTCTCTCTCTCTCTCTCTCTCTCTCTCTCTCTCTCTCTCTCTCTCTCTCTCTCTCTCTCTCTCTCTCTTCAGAGGCCAGTAAAGTAAACCCCACCACACAGCCTAATATAGAGGGGAGACTCACTTCACTTTGGCTTTGCCCTCTTTTTTTTTTAACCTCCACGCCACAGGGTAACGATTTTTCCTGATACGCGCGTGGTGAAAATGCGTAAGACCTTTTTTCTGGTCCCTTGTGTGTCACAGGCAGGGGTGACATGGGAGGAAGGAAAATGTGATCGCCAGCAAACTGCAAAACAGTTTTTAAAGTGTCAACAGGAAGACTGAAAATAGTCATAAGAAGATTCTCTGCACAGGGTTAGGGTTAGAACACTAAGTCATTATATTGACTTATTACAGTATGCACAGTGTGCATGCGTGTGCATCTGAACCCCATTACAGGACAACTTGAGAGCTGAATGTAATGTACCTGCTCTGGGGGCACTGAGTCCAGTCCAGTCTGTACTCTTACACTGACCCCTCTCCCACCCCTCTGCCCCCTGCCGGATATTAAACTGCCTCTATTTACCCAGACTGGCACACAGCTCAGCTCACAGCACAGCAGTAATGTTACAGCACAGTGCAGGCCCCAGCCCCACAGAGATTTGTCAGGGGTGTCTTCAATCGACCATTGTCGAGAGACTGAGAAGCGTCTGCTAAGAATGCTGAGGTAAAACTGAGGTTTAGCAGTTGTTTCTGAATCTCAAGCTAATTCTGAGATTTTGGAGAAGACCTTGGGGAAGGCACATGAGTAAATCCTTGGCAAAAAAGATACTACTTTACTACTTCTGCAGGTGCCCAAAGATAAATCTAATGGTATGTCTGGCTTGCTATTAGCAATGAACTTCAGAGGTCAATCCCCATGCTATCACCATCGCTGTAACTCTCCTCCCTCTCTTTCCTCTTGATTATAGGGACACATGTTTTCATCACCCTGCTTAAAACAGAATATCTGAGTTTCAACATGTGCTTTAGTAGGTTGTAAAATGAGAACCATGAAATGAAAAGATTGCTTGTATTGAGATAAACTGTGTCTCCTCCTCCTTGGTGGACGTACAGGGATAAAGCCATGCTGGGAGCCGATAATACCGATGGCTACCATTCTTCAGATCGGACCATTCTCCAGCACAGCTCAGCCCTGGCCACTCCTTTTGTGTGCTCTGAGGGGGGTGACCCATTCAGGCCTATCTGAGGGATAATAGCACACTGGCCCACTCCCCTCAGCAGCCCCATCCTCCCATCAAATCCCCCTCTTTAATTGCGTTCCCTGGAAGCCAGGAGGAGAGGAAGAAGAGGAAAAATGCAAAGGAGAAGAAGAGAAAAAAAAGAAAAATCTATAGTGGGGAGGCTTTATTCATCCAAGCCTACACATTGTTTTGAAACAACAAACTGTGAACCCAGTTTCTATGAAGATTGAGGCACAACGGTCAAAAGGACCATGTGGAGGACTGGCCCACCGGTTTCCAATTCAGCCGGGCCTGGCTTCCTTAATGACCGATCGGGTTGAGAATTAATCCCCCCTGGCTGGTAATAGAAGTCTCTTTAGAGGCTCAATTGCCATTGGTGGGACACAGGGGAACTGTTGTGTCCTGGGGATTAGAGCCGGCGGGGGAATCAAAAGGCACTTTACAATACAGTAATCAGCATGTTTTCACTCTGAAAAGCCCTCCCAGTCCCCCATTTAGAAAACACAGAGTATTACCCCTTTTCTGCTCTTGACAAAACCCATTCAGATACCTGTTTTATTATATGGATTACTCCTATGTGTTTTGTGGACCCCACTGCTTGGCAGGCCGGGGCGAAGGTGAAGAAGTGTACCACTCCAGAGGGGTGAGTGAGTGAAGGGGAGTGAAGGGGACACAGAGGCCTCTCCTCACCTCTATGGACACAGGAATTCCCAACCCCAACTACCCTCCTGAAGTTAACCCTTTACTGTCTAGACTCAGTTCAGGCAGACCTTCTCACTGCATGGATCCACAACAGGCAAGTGGTGGACATTGGTCACAATGTAGAAAATGTAATAATCATCAGATGTTAGGTATTAAATCCAAGCCCTGAAAATGTTCACTGAGCTTTATAATGTGAGGGTATTTCAATTTGGTCAGCCTTCATATAATCAAAGAAAGCAATAGGGAAACTTCCCAAAGCCATACAAGTTCCTATTCAGCTTTAGTTTGATTGTTAATAATGTGTACCATAAGGTAATGACAATAATGGAAAATGAATTGCAAAATACAGAGCTGCATATTTTAAAGAACAGAGACTTGAGAACTAAAAGTAATTTTATGGGTAGAAATGTTGAGTGATGAAAAAACGGCATGCGACTGAAAACAAGGACCATCTGGGAAGAGAGGAGGAATGGAGGAATGCACGGATGTACCACAGCAACGAATAATGATATCAAAGCTGCTATTATGCTGTCCATCATTTCATAAGCCTGATCTGGTATCATGAAAGCGGAGCCCCTTGTGCCGGGGATGAAGACAGGAAGTATTCAATTTCTCTGTGCTTCAACTTCCTGATGAAAACAACCATGGTCCATCTGCCTTCATTTACAGTACATCACCAACCACCAGTCTCATTGATCGCTGTAACAAAACAAGCACTGTGTATGTCAGAATGAGACTTAGCTATAGGCAAATCACAAACTCCTCCCTACACTTGACTTTTTGACACTCCTCAACCAATCAGAAACAAATAAAACAATACATTTCAAATGTCAAGGAAAGGGTATTTCATAACCAAATGGACACATCTTGAACGTTAACAAGCCTGACATCTGCAACAGTAAATGTAGTGTAGCATTGACCTGTTGTTAGCTCAACCCCTTGCTCTATGAGCCGCCGCTTGTGGCCAAACAAACCATTAACAGACCAGAGCCAACCAACGCAGAGGGAAAGTGGAAAAAGCCACTGTCATGTTTGCTTACCCTACAGCCAGCCTATTAGGAGGTGTTGTGAACAATACAGCTCAGATGAGTCATGGGGTTTAAAGACACAGCTAGAGAGGAGGAGGGCAGTGATGCAAAGACCAGGCACAGACCAGGTTCACAGAAGGGCAGAGATGCTGGGTAAACTGACCGCTGAAAGGAGAAGTTGGTCAATGGTCAGAGATCAGAGATCCTCAGTCCAGACCTCTTCTGTGGGATCACGCTCCAAAGGTCAGACCAGAGCCTTTTATAAAGAATATCATAATATACTGTAAGGCTCTGGATTAGACAGTGGACAGAGGCAGCAGACAGGCTCTGTGTAAAAGTTCCTACACTCTAAAAAAATGCTGGGTGCTGGGTAAATAGTGGACAGAACACACATTGGGTTATTTTTGACCCAGACAGTTGGGTCACTTAGTGGGGTTATTGAGCTATGATCCACCGGGTCAGACCAGAATACTGGTTTATTTGAACAGTGAGAGACAGAATAACAACAACAAAAATCCAGAAAAACGCATGTCAAAAATGTTATAAATTGATTTGCATTTTAATGAGGGAAATAAGTATTTGACCCCTCTGCAAAACTTAACTTAGTACTTGGTGGCAAAACCCTTGTTGGCAATCACAGAGGTCAGACGTTTCTTGTAGTTGGCCACCAGGTTTGCACACATCTCAGGAGGGATTTTGTCCCACTCCTCTTTGCAGATCTTCTCCAAGTCATTAAGGTTTCGAGCCTGATGTTTGGCAACTCGAACCTTCAGCTCCCTCCACAGATTTTCTATGGGATTAAGGTCTGGAGACTGGCTAGGCCACTCCAGGACCTTAATGTGCTTCTTCTTGAGCCACTCCTTTGTTGCCTTGGCCGTGTGTTTTGGGTCATTGTCATGCTGGAATACCCATCCACAACCCATTTTCAATGCCCTGGCTGAGGGAAGGAGGTTCTCACCCAAGATTTGATGGTACATGGCCCCGTCCATCGTCCCTTTGATGCGGTGAAGTTGTCCTGTCCCCTTAGCAGAAAAACCCCCCCAAAGCATAATGTTTCCACCTCCATGTTTGATGGTGGGGATGGTGTTCTTGGGGTCATAGGCAGCATTTCTCCTCCTCCAAACATGGCGAGTTGAGTTGATGCCAAAAAGCTCCATTTTGGTCTCATCTGACCACAACACTTTCACCCAGTTCTCCTCTGAATCATTCAGATGTACATTGGCAAACTTCAGACGGGCCTGTATATGTGCTTTCTTGAGCAGGGGGACCTTGCGTGCGCTGCAGGATTTCAGTCCTTCACCGCGTAGTGTGTTACCAATTGTTTTCTTGGTGACTATGGTCCCAGCTGCCTTGAAATCATTGACAAGATCCTCCCGAGTAGTTCTGGGCTGATTCCACACTGTTCTCATGATCATTGCAACTCCACGAGGTGAGTTCTTGCATGAAGCCCCAGGCCGAGGGAGATTGACAGTTCTTTTGTGTTTCTTCCATTTGTGAATAATCACACCAACTGTTGTCACCTTCTCACCAAGCTGCTTGGCGATGGTCTTGTAGCCCATTCCAGCCTTGTGTAGGTCTACAATCTTGTCCCTGACATCCTTGGAGAGCTCTTTGGTCTTGGCCATGGTGGAGAGTTTGGAATCTGATTGATTGATTGCTTCTGTGGACAGGTGTCTTTTATACAGGTAACAAACTGAGATTAGGAGCACTCCTAATCTCAGCTCGTTACCTGTATAAAAGACACCTGGGAGCCAGAAATATTTCTGATTGAGAGGGGGTCAAATACTTATTTGCCTCATTAAAATGCAAATCAATTTATAACATTTTCTACATGCTTTTTTCTGGATTTTTTTGTTGTTATTCTGTCTCTCACTGTTCAAATAAACCTACCATTAAAATTATAGACTGATCATTTCTTTGTCAGTGGGCAAACTTACAAAATCAGCAGGGGATCAAATCGTTTTTTCCCTCACTGTATAGTGGCTGCGACTGGCCTTGTTTTTCTTACAATAATATATTTGTCAATATTGCTAAATTGACTTGCTAAGAACTTGTTGTCTTATTCACATGGCTGTTGTCATCAACCAGACTTTTTACTCAAAATGACGGCGCCAAAGCGGCCACTAATTTTTACAGCGCAAGAGGCTGTATGTATCTATGTTGGTTGGTGATACAGATTCAGACATGTCTTTCCACTTTGAAAACGTTGATGATGTAGAGGTGGGTGAGATAAGTAAACAGTAGATATACACCACATTACCAAAAGTATGTGGACACCTGCTCATCGAACACCAGTCAAGTTCTTCCACACTTGACAAACCATTTCTGTATGGACCTCGCTTTGTGCATGGGGGCATTGTCAAGCTGAAATAGGAAAGGGCCTTCTCCAAACTGTTGCCACAAAGTTCGAAGAAAATAATCATCTAAAATATAATTGTATGCTGTAGCGTTAAGATTTCCCTTCACTGGAACTAAGAAGCCTAGCCCGAACCATGAAAAACAGCCCCAGACCATTATTCCTCCTCTAACAAACTTTACAGTTGGCACTATGCATTCGGGCAGGTAGCGTTCTCCTGGCAGTACGCATTTCCACTGCTCCAGAGTCCAATGGCGGCGAGCTTTACACCACTCCAGCCGACGATTGGCATTGCGCATGGTGATCTTAGGTTACTGTGCGGCTGCTCGGCCATGGAAACCCATTTCATGAAGCTCCCGATGAACAGTTCTTGTGCTGATGTTGCTTCCAGAGGCAGTTTGGAACTCGGTAGTGAGTGTTGCAACCGAGGACAGATGCACTTCTGCACTCGCCGGTTACATTCTGTGAGCTTGTGTGGCCTACCACTTCATGGCTGAGCCATCCGTTGTTGCTCCTAGACGTTTCCACTTCACAATAACAGCACTTACAGTTGACCGGGGCAGCTCTAGCAGGGCAGAAATTTGACAAAATGACTTATTGGAAAGGTGGCATCCTATGACGGTGACACATTGAAAGTCACTGAGGTCTTCAGTAAGGCCATTCTACTGCCAATGTTTGTTTATGGAGATTGCATGGCTGTGTGCTCGATTTTATACACCTGTCAGCAACGGGTTTGGCTGAAATAGCCGAATCCACTAATTTTAAAGTGGTGTCCACTTACTTTTTTATATATAGTGAGTGTTTGATGCTTTGGAACTTTAGCAGAATATTTTTTTATACAGCACAAATGATCGAAATGACAGGCTACTTTTACACTGACAAACTGAGAATCTGAGATCAATAAAAATGAACTAATCATGAATCCATCAATAGCCTAGGACTAGGTGTGTGGATACATGCATATTGTACAATATGAGGAGGAAATGATAGTCCTAAAAAAGCTTTCCAGTTTCACGAACTCACCCAATGATGCACAGCTCCCTACCGGTGATGGCCGTTGCCCTTGTCCAAAAAGCCTATCTCTCTCTTGTTTTACTTTGTAAAACAATGCTGTTCGCTCAATGGGCCTATTTGGAAGTTGATAAAATATGTTGGCAGCCTACAGACAGATTAGAGTCTTCTCTTTTCAGCAGGAGCCATTTGCTTTCCAACCTGTGTTTTCCCGATTGTATTTGAAATATTGCGAAAGGCTTGTTTTGACTGCATGTTGTTCACTGACAGATTTGTTCCCGACTGTTGGCTGTGCCTTGTGATTGGGCTACACACAATGTATAGGCCTACTCCTGGTGTAGTATTCTGAATTATTTAATGTCTTTCTGAACAGAGAGCAGTAATTCTATAACTTGGCAAATGTATTTCAATTTATCAGGGGTGCTGCAGCTATGTTTCTTGAAGGAAATAAATGATGAAGTGCAACGCTGGAGAGATGATAGTTGCAGGCTCATGTCTATCAGAGCAGAGAGGGAGAGAGATCATAGGAAGTGAATCTCATTCTAGTTCTGTGAGATACAGGCTCACTTCTCTCGCAAACCATAAACCTGGGCTGGTTAACCCAAATCAATTTTTAGAATATCAGGCACGGGCTGAAAATCTACATTTTCACATTAGGCAAAACATTTTAATAATTTTAGGGGGCAGGAGATTTACAGAGGAGGCAACTCAAATTAACTTTTGTATTATAATTTTTACATTGCAAACAGTGAACCAAAAAAATGTTAATGCCACAAGAGGTAGGCTATAGGGATAAATAGGTTCCAGAATGAAACAGTCCAAAACTGAGAGGTGCCGGATCCTGTTCCTGGTGGGATCCGGCTCAAATTTAGCACTGGCTGCAGTCCAAACACAAAGTAGACAGCCCTCGGCCTTAAACCCTCAGCCTTTGAATGACTTTTTACATCGTCACATCCGAGTGTACCTTAAATGTCCCTTGCCCAAGCGTGGGAAAGTGCTGATCGGAGAGGCAACGTCCTTGGTGGAAATCTTGAAGTTGGGCTAAAAAAATTAAAAAATAAAGCTATTAATGTACCTATCAAGCTAACGTAGCTAGCTAGCACTCCTGTCACGTAGCTAGCTACAGTTACCCATAGCTGGTGTGGGGATCTATTTTCTTATAATTAGATGTGATGCCTAGCTTAAAAAGAATGCATTAATGATTAAACATAATAGGTTTTTGCTGTACTGATATAGATTGTTTAACATAATAAGCTGTGATTAATGTGAGGAACTGTTAGGGGTAGGCTGAGACAGGCTTGTGACTCACACACAGCCTCTTTGTTAAACCGCTCAAGGACATGTGTACTGCAAAAGTGCTGACTCTCTGGACAAGTTGCAAAACAACTAACACCTGGCAACAGTGAAGCGCCAAGGGGCTGGGACCAGCCTGAGCGCCAACGATAGGCTGGGTAAGTTTAAACCACGCCCAGCCTCTACTCTGATAGGCCTGCCTGGAGCGGGAACTATCTCTGTCAGAGTATTTAAAGAAGAACTTATAACAATGGCTCAGTTCTCTGACTGCCCTGCGTGGTGTTTCAGTGGACCCGTATATACGAACATCATATTTACCATTGAAGTGTTTTGCATTAATTAAAATACTAGTCTATTTTAGAAGACGTGTATTTTCCTCTTTTGTTCCAATACCAGATTTGAATTGACGCAACTTAACAATTGGTGACCACCGATGTGATCTGGTAGAGGGACTTCGCTGGGTATTGTCCGGCCCATTGGACATCTCTGTCATTGGACGGTATGTTTCACAAAGAGTCCGGACTACTAAAAAAAAGGTAAACAGACACCTATTGTTATATAACTAAAGTTCTGCACATTGGCTTTATCCAAATTAATTTTGTGAAACACCTGTTTGATGTAAGTGAACTAAATTATGAATTATTTTACGAATTATTATGAGTAGATAAGCACCATATTGTGACATGCAAACCTGTGGTGAATGTGATGTTAAACCATGGTACCATAGAATATTGTTCCACCGGCAAGGTCCGTAACTACGAGGGTACGGCTAGGTTCGGGGAAAATACTGAAATCTATCGGCAAGGTCCGTAACTACGAGGGTACGGCTAGGTTAGAAGAATTACACCGGCAAGGTCCGTAACTACGAGGGTACGGCTAGGTTCGGGAAATTTTAGATAAATACTAGCGACTGGCAAGGTCCGTAACTACGAGGGTACGGCTAGGTTCAGCGGAGTATTTTTTAGATAGGGAGGAGGATAGTAGGCGAGGTTGAATTTGACAATGTAAAGGTAAAGATAATGAATAGTCAATATAACTAAATTGAAATGTATTGAACTGATATAATTAAACTGTAACGTTGGTGTTTGAAATAACATAATACTGGTTTTAAAGAAGAAATTAAGTTGAAATGTGATATTATTCAACTTAACGTTGGATGTTCAACACAACATGATATTGGCTTGATGTGATTAAGTTCCCAAATATAAATGTTTTATGTTTGACGCCACATCAATTTAACGTTTGAGGTTTAAAACAACATGAAATTGGTTTGATGAGATTAAGTTCCCTAATATATAAATATTTTATATTTAACGCCACACAATATTGATCTGGGAAATTGAAATGAAATACCTGGATTTATAAGTTGAATCAAATGTTTAATATTTGACACGGCAAAGAATACCAACGTAGAATAATTAGGTTGAAAATAACTTGGGTAACATTGAAATATAAATACATATCGAGTATAATTAAGTGGGGAACCACTTAATTCAAACAAATCGATCGAGGGATTCAAAAAAATTATAATAACATGACTACCAATGGAGAAGCGGAGAGAACTTTGAAGGTTTTAAGATCTGCCCTTGAAGTTAATGGAGGAAAAGACGGAAAGGAATGGAAAAGGAGAGGAGAGAAACTCTATATGGAATGGATAGAAGAGGGTTGTATATTATCCCCCGATGGAGTGCCTGTAGGAGGCGAACCAGGGAGAATACTGGAAACGTTGAAGCGGAAAGCCCAGAAGACAGAAGGGGAGTGGAAGAAAGAGGGAGAACCCAGAAGAGGCAAAATCAAGGAAGCAATGGAAAAAGCAAGGCTGAAGGAAAGAATAGGACTGGCAATGTTGGGAAAACTTAAGAAAATGTGGGAAGAAAAACAGAACAACAAGGAGAAGCGGGACAAGAAAGAAGAATCCAGATTGCCTACGGCTCCGCCCCCGCCCAGATTATACCCAGAACTGCCTACGTCACCACCCCCATATGAGTTTAAGCTAATGGCTCCAACACTGGATATTGTGGGGAAAGTCGAATATCAAAAGCGACCAGAAGAGGAAGAAGGAGAAAAATGAGTGAGGGCTTGCGATCTGGGTGATCGGAGACAGGAGGTAGGGGCACTGCTAGAAGCAGCAAGAGCTATACGAGACGGGGTTGAGAACATGTCCAGATTACAGGAAGAAGAAAGTCATATGAGCCTGACGGGTGACGGCGACAGGGGAAGCCTGATGCTTGATGGGGGTTTGACCCAATCAGTACTTAAAAATCAGGAACGAGAGGACAGAGAGAGAGAAGAAAGAAAAAAGGAAGTTAAAAGAATGGAAGAGGAAGTGAGAAGAGGCGCAAAGCAGCTGAAAGAAATGGAGAAAACCATGCGAGATCTGAGTGAGGAAAGGAAACAAGGAAGTAGAGCAGCCTCTCCTCCCAGAGGACATTTCATAGACATGGGAGAAGAGCATGAAGAAGCAGTGAGAGAGAGAGAGAGAGAGTAGGAGGGGGCAAGTACCCACTGATAGCCTTACCTAATCTATTGGCAGGGAATGAAAGAGGCCCCAGCAACCTTAGATGTATAACGTATGAACTTGCTCACCCGAACGTAGACGTACATCATGGGTGAGAAAGTAGAGAATATTTACATTTGCATTTTTGGTCATTTAGCAGACGCTCTTGTCCAGAGCGACTTGCAGGAGCAATTGGGGTTGGGTGCCTTGCTCGGGGGCACATCGGCAGATTTTTCGCCTGGTCGGCTCGGGGATTGGAACCGGCGACCTCTCGGTTGCTGGCACGGTGCTCTTGGTTACTGGGCTACCTGCCGCCCCATATGAGTTTAAGGTTGTACCGTTGTTTGATCATGTGATAAGGTTTAATGGGTAATCGGACCATGACTGGTGTGGTTATGGAAGTAATGTATAAATAGTGGAGAGCCAATAGGGGGTTCCATTGAACTATTATGTTTTGTTGGGCATTTCGGTGGCATGGGGTGGGGTCTGTATGTATGAGGGGAATTCGACGGCTGGTATGGGTGGTAACCGGATACTACTGAGTGTTTGGTTTGGTGATGTTGAATGGAAGATTTGTAGCGTGGTTTGGGTTGAATGGAAAGACTCACTTATTCGATAGGGAGTGGGTGCAGAGAGAGAGAGTTTTTGTGTTGCTGAATGAGGTGAAAGCTAGTGCGATTTTCATTTGGTGACGTCACTTGCTCTGTGAACTGGAAGTAGTTGTGGAGGGTCCCTGGTTCGAACCCAGGTAGGGACAGTGGGTAAAGCTTTCACATTGGGGCTATAGACCTAGATTACTACGTGGATTGAGAAATGTGAAAGGTTGAATTAGATAGCTTAAGTAGAAGTATTCTAGAAAGATCTATGAAACTATGTTACAAGGTCCCCGCGCCTCCCTCGTTGTGTAGGAAGGAGCAAGGGGAGGGGTGAGAGATAGTTCAAATGATAGGAATATCATTAAATGTATGCTTATCAACGATAGCAAGTATTTGTTTTATTAATTAGGGCCTAATCAGAGAGAACAGTTAAAGAAATTGAATAGCGAACTGAAATGGCGATAGAGCTGTGAAAATTGAGTTGAGGACAAAGGAGAATAATTTATGGCTCTGGTTAGTGGGAAGAAAAAAAATAGAGACAGTCCAGCGAGTTAGATTGAGCTGTAAGATTTCAAGTAGAGGTCTAAATACTTGACTGGAAGGCAGTGCTTTGATAAATTCTAATTGTTATTACTTTATTCGATAGGTTGCTTAACACCAGTGGTGTATGCAAATAGTTGGTGAATTCTAGAACGATAATTTATTTTCGTTACGGGGACCAGGGGATGCAAGTAGCTTTAGCTATTATGCTGAGGGAATAGCACCAACCTATAGTGGGTTCTAGATTTGTTAAATAAACAAACTTATATTTTAAACTAAAGTAATGCAATAGGCTACTATTATAACATTATCAGAAAAAGGCACAATTTAATGAGAAATAGTTATTACAATTATTATTAATAGTTATTACAGTTATTATCATTGATCCAGTAATGATAGAAGGATAGTAGAGGAAAGGCAAGGGATTAAATCTCATTTAGGGAAAGAGGAAGAGTATGAAGATATATTAGGGAGAAAATACCATTAACTGAGGGATATAAAATGTTTAGCTGAAAAAGACAACAGGAATAATTTACCTTACACCCTAATATAGACATTAGACCACACCAGAAGTAGAGATGGCAGGATCACCAGTAGCAATCATGAAGAGAAGGTTCCCAGAAAATAGTGAAGATATTGGTAATATCTCTAACAAATGAGAAAAAGGACCAGAAAGATAATAACTAAATGGCCAAAGGAGGGAACATTTGATGTAACCGTGATTGTATTGGCTAAAAAATGAAATATTACATTTACAGGGGGGACAGGGACAATAGAAGGGGAGCCAGATTTTCCTAGGGGGTTGATCAAATAATTGATAATGGATCATTTGAGATGAGATCACATGTAGCAGATTTAGGGTAATCAATTAAATAATCATTGTATACTCGAGGAATTTTGAGTGGTTTTATGGATTAGTTATGAGGAATTACATTGATACAAACAATTATTGATGGGTTAGGACTGGGGATATCTGTATCATGTTTTGTGTGTACTACCATCTTTAGATTACTGATGGTAATTGAAGGTTAACAAAATGTATAACCAGGAGAAAGTCATTAGCTTATCTCATTGGAATGTTGCCCAGGGCTAGGGGGAGCAGTAGTGAAGTTAGGCAGTATTTAGGTTATAAAAGTGAGCTACCAAATTAAGTGGGGCCTGGCTATTAGTGGTTGTTGTTTTTCAAATTGGGTTTTTCAAATAAAAAACAACACACCTAGTATGATGGTTAGAAAGGGTTGTTATGTTAAAATTAGGGGGTAAAAATAAGGGATGGCAATTGGATGATAAATTACCAATATTACCTAAGTGATTGTTTAGGTAGGTGGTAATATTGACACATGGGCAAAACATGTGTCAAAAGGGGGATGGTAGGAGATGGTAGGATTAAATAATAAATATATACGAAGGAGAGGACAAAATACTTTTTAGATACAGTCTAGAAAGAGAATGCAGTCAGAAATAGAAATTGAGAGCTGAACACGTGTGAAGATAGTTTATTTACCACACCCGTATGTCAGAGGTTTTGTGCCCCACAGGTGAACTAAAGGAGAAGGTGACCCACTCTCTAACCAGGTGACTGGTGAGCATCCAGTCCCTAAAGAAGAAAAACTGGAAGCAGGCCTGTTGGGAAGGGCCCTATCAGGTTATATTGGTAACTACCTTTGCCATTAGAATAGCAGAAAGAGCAACCTGGGTCCACATTGCCCACTGCAAAAAGGTAAGAACACATGCAAGCACCACTGAACACATGCAGAGTTAGAGAGAAGAACTGAACCAATAGGGTCTGGGGATCACCTCTGTTAACGAAGATCTCCTACCCCGACCTATCATCACTGTAGTGTGTTCTCAGGGTGTGAGTATGGGGTAGTACCAAGTAGAAAGACTGAGGACAGGAGAGGGTTGGCGGTTTTTGGGAATATGGATAACTTGAGTTGCATCATGGTCTCGGTAATGGTCTTGATATGTCAAGATCCACCACCAATTGTGCTATGCCCTTACCATTGTTAAGAAGTAAAAGAGAAGAGAAGCGACCCGACATACTGACCGTCAAGGACGAGTGGCCTACAAAATAGGAGTCAGAGAAGGGCAGACTGTCAGATTCAAAATAAGGGTTAGGGACGTAGCCAACGGGTGGGGTACAAGTCAATAAGCAAATTGGGATTATAAAATCCCATTATATTCGTGTTCGGCCCCCACGGCGGATTGTTCCTAGACTCAAGTGTTTAAACACACTTGGGGACGGGGATATGAGACCAGGTGGGACTGAACATCCAGATGGGGGGTAAAGAGAAACAAAGATATCACCAATTATCAATTGGAGATAGAAGTAATGTGACAGACTTAAGTTCGGAAGCACAGGAGAGAATTCTGAACCTTACAGCCCCTGTGTGGTGGGCGTGTGGTCGGCGTGTGCCAGTAAAGGCAGTATAAGGCAGAGAATTCCAAAAGGGTGGCTAGATACGTGTGCCCTGGTTCTACTGGTTCAGCTAGTTAGAATTAGTCACCAGGAACCAAGGATTAAACAGATGTAGGAGGAGTTTTAACAAGAAGGAGAATAGCCCTATTTAGATGGATGCGATTGGGATACCAAGGGGGGTATCGGATGGATACCGAGCTATGAAACAATTAGGGGAAGGGTTTACTACCACGTTCTTTTGGTGGGTGACAATAAACAAATTGTGAATTGGATTAATTATATCTATTACGACCAACAACGATTTATTGGCTAGACTAGGGATGCAACGGAAGGGATCTTTGAACAATTATCCGCCATCTCACTCTTATGACTTAGTAAAAAGAGGTTGGCTCTAGATCAGGCAGAAAGGGGTGGTGTCTATAGAATGGTAAGCCATTGTTGTACGTTTATCCCTAACAATACCATTCCTGACGGGAGTATCTCTAAAGCCCTAGTTGGTTTAGATAAACTATCAGCTGAAATGAAGAGCATGGCTGGAATGGAGGGAAACGGACTGTTCTCCTGGTTGGGAGAGTGGTTTGGTAAGTTCGCATCACTGGATTTCTGACCTTAGTAGTTGTGTTTCTAATATTAATGTGCTGTGCTGCCTGTGTAATTCCTTGTCTGAGAAAGTCTGTTACAGATGTCGTGCATACGGCTGGTATGATGCCCCTCCTAGGGGCTCAAGAAGGAGATGCAGACACTGAGATGAAGTTGACAAAGGATGAACCTTGGTTTGCTATTGGTGAGGTGGTGTCTAAAGGGGGAATCAAAATTCCCTGTTTGTGTTTTTATGTTTTATAAATCCATTTTAACCATTGTGAATGTTTGTCTTTCCTTATGTGAAGGTTTGAAGTTCCTGGGTGGCTGGTAGCCAACCTAATACAAGTTAGGTGTAGATGGAAGGACTGAGGATTTTTATTTTTATTCAACATTGCCTATTAATAAAAGTGTGACTGTATTTTAGTGAGTGACACCCTAGTGGGTGTCAAAGGGGAGAATCCTAAATTTCCCTGAAATTTCTTATTTTGGGTTCACACCCAGCGGGTGTGAAAAGGGGGATTGTGGGGATCTATTTTCTTATAATTAGATGTGTTACCTAGCTTAAAAAGAATGCATTAATGATTAAACATAATAGGTTTGTGCTGTACTGATATAGATTGTTTAACATAACAAGCTGTGATTAATCTGAGGAACTGTTAGGGGGTAGGCTGAGACAGGCTTGTGACTCACACACAGCCTCTTTGTTAAACCGCTCAAGGACATGTGTACTGCAAAAGTGCTGACTCTCTGGACAAGTTGCAAAACAACTAACACCTGGCAACAGTGAAGCGCCAAGGGGCTGGGACCAGCCTGAGCGCCAACGATAGGCTGGGTAAGTTTAAACCACGCCCAGCCTCTACTCTGATAGGCCTGCCTGGAGCGGGAACTATCTCTGTCAGAGTATTTAAAGAAGAACTTATAACAATGGCTCAGTTCTCTGACTGCCCTGCGTGGTGTTTCAGTGGACCCGTATATACGAACATCATATTTACCATTGAAGTGTTTTGCATTAATTAAAATACTAGTCTATTTTAGATTGACCTCTTTTTGTTCCAATACCAGATTTGAATTGACGCAACTTAACACTGGCTAGCTTGTTTTACAGTTTGGTAATTTATTCCAATACATTTCAGAATTCTCAAAAAATATTTTTATGAAGCTATGTTTCATAGGCTCCTTATTACGAGACTAAGCCAATTTGAGCGTCATTCCCATTTGCCAACGTTAAAATCAATGTGATCTATATATACTTTTTAGCAAGCTAGCGTCATAATTTTATCTCACATGCCAAAAATGCAGCCATGTTAATTAAATTTGTCACTTCTCAGCCACTGGAGTATGACACCTGACTACAGTTTGCATTGAATTGTGGGTCATATCAACCCCACGAGTGATCAAAGTTCTTCACTCGCTCCCTCAAGCTAAATCGAGGGCCGAGGGGGCAATGTTTGCGAATTGGACCTCCACTTAAGATGGCAACAAACTGCATCTGGTTTCGACTGGGATTCCCCCGATGGAAATTGGCTAGCGTGAGGGCTGAGGGGGTAAAATGAACGTGTTTGGACTGCAGCCACTGGCTGTAGGCCCTATGTAGTCAGCTAACTAGTTGGTTGTTTTGTCTTGTTTCTAACCTGAAGTAATTGATATGGAAACGACCCAAGCTGCTTGCTATAGCTAGGTTCGTCTGTCAGGCAAGCTAGAAAAGTTGTGTGGCGGTGAATGTGTGCTGTGCTCACGAAGCGTCAAGCTGTCACTTCCACTAACTAAGGTTAGCCATACAGGCAACCAGCTAACTAGCCATGAAATAGAGATTAGAGTAATTTGTGTTTATCTGTTGGACTTAGGTTATGGTTTATCATGTTTGCTAGTTACAGATATTCATAGGCTATGCATTGCTTAGTTTTCCTATTATTTGACAGCTTGCTTAGCTGTCATGTTATGGTAGAAGCCTGTGCAGTGGAGCTCAAATGATATTGAGTTGCAGTGATATTTGTTTACATAGCCAGCTAACAAGTTGCTTGTTTTGTCCTGTTTCTACCTGTGCTATTCATTTGGAAACAGTCCCAGCTTCGTAACTAATCAGCTAACATTAGCTAACTCTGTAGTTGTCTGTCAGGCAAGAAAACGAGAGTTGAGTAGAGGCGGCAAACATTGTGCTTCCCTCGCGACGCTGTCACTGACTTTATCATTTCACTCCCCTCCTACAAATACAACCAGCTAACTAAGTAATCTGACCATAGGTCTTCAAGTGTGTACCATATCATTGCTTGACTTGGGATGGAAGAAATGCAGGAGCTGTCTTTTTCGAAGTCGGTCCCTTAAACTATTTTCACCGAAATTCACAAATGAAATTATGCTATAGAAACCTCTGATTATTCACTCTTAACAGTTTATACACATTTTCCATGACTTCTCCATAAATAATAAATAATATGCCATTTAGCAGACGCTTTTATCCAAAGCGACTTACAGTCATGCGTGCATAAATTTTTGTGTATGACTTTTAACAACATTTTCATGACTATTATTATAGCCTACATGAAAAAGTAAGAATTATTGACACTGGAAAGCTGCAGTGTCTGATCCTATGTAGATCTACCACCTCCTGCCATTGTGCCTTTGATCAAGGCACTTAGCCCCTTACATAGAACTGCACTTTTAGTCACATGTTGTCAACATGTGGTCAACCCTCCATCTGGAGAGCTCCTGGGTGTGCAGGCTTAGCTTTTTCAACATTACAACCAAATACTTTTGTCTTTATAAAATTATTCCCTCATTCAATAAATTAGGGAGCAAATGGATAAGGTTGGCTACTTCAAAGCAAGGTATCTAAATAGAAATGTATATATAAGGTTCAGATATTCATATTTCGGGGGAGATCTATGCACAGCAAGTTATTTGTCAATTAGGCTATTCTTAGAATATTTTTGATCATTGTCGCAATTACATGGCTACTGTTTAATAGTGGGGAATCCTAGTTTTCAACGGTGCAGATTTATTTAGGCTCAACAGTGCCAGTGGAAATGAAACAACAAAATGAATGCTTAGTTAGCTATAGTTAACTAGCGAAATAACTGCTACAAGTTATGTTTTGAATTGGCGAACTAGGTAGTCTGTCTATCATTATTTTATACCTGCTGCTGAAATGTCGCCCTTTCTCTTCTCGGGCAACCGCCCACTCGCACTGGCACCCACGCAGCACCACAGACATGCACTGAAGCGTCATTCCGATAATGGCTGATATGTAGTTTTTTTTATTGATTGATCATATTTAAAAGTGTGCGTTCAGGAATTACATTAACAACATTTATTAAACTAATTTCCATGACTTTTCATGACCTTACAAACCCTAATTCTACTATTTGGAACAGCGCATCATGCACATTCAGACTGACGGATTTTCAATATGCGCAATCACGAACAGCCTACTGTCACTCACTGATTCACAGACTAGCGACAAATAAACATGAACAAAGCGGAATCATGAAGATCCCGCCTTCATTCCACTTTGATCAACCAGGTTTTGCCTCGGTGTGTGAATCTGGGCCAGCGATTGGCTACTTTGTTTTTATAGATGAGCTGGAACGCAATTCTCCAAATATTAGAAGTGGACAGCTCCGGCCCAAGTCAAGCACTGTACCATATACAGTGCCGTCAGAAAGTATACACACAATACCCCATAATGTGAAAGTGGAATTATGTTTTTAGACATTTTTACAAATTAATTAAAAATGGAAAGTTGAAATGTCTTGAGTCAATAAGTATTCAACCCATTTGTTATGGCAAGCAGAAATAAGTTCAGAAATAAAAATGTTCTTAACAAGTCACATAATAAGTTGCATGGACTCACTGTGTGCAATATCGTTTAATATAATTTGAGCAGTGAAATTCAAGCACAGATTCAACCACAAAGATGGGTAGATGGGTAAAAATAGCAGACATTGATTATCCATTGAGCATGGTGAAGTTATTCATTACACTTTGGATGGTGTATCAATACACCCAGTCACTACAAATATACAGGCATCCTTCCTAACTCAGTCGACAGAGAGAAAGGAAACTGCTTAAGGATTTCAAGGAGGCCAATGGTGACTTTAAAACAGTTACAGAGTTTAATGGCTGTGATAGGAGAAAACTGAAGATGGATCAACAACATTGTAGTTACTCCACAACACTAACCTAAATGACAGAGTGAAAAGGAGGAAGCCTGTACATAATAAAACATATTCCAAAGCATGTATCCTGTATGCAATAAGGCACTAAAGTAAAACAAAACAAAAATGTGGCAAAGAAATGAACTTTATGTCCTGAATACAAAGTGTTATGTTTGGGGCAAATCCAACAAAACACATCACTGAGTACCACTCTTCATATTTTCAAGCATGGTGGTGGCTGCATAATGTTATGGGTATGCTTGTCATCGGCAAGGACTTGGGAGTTTTTTATGATAAAAAGAAATGGAATAGAACTAAGCACAGGCAAAATCCTAGAGGAAAACCTGGTTCAATCTGCTTTCCAACAGATACTGGGAGACAAATTCACCTTTCAGCAGGACAATAACCTAAAACATAAGGACAAATATGCACTTGCTTGCCAAGATGACATTGAATGTTCCTGAGTGGCCTAGTTACAGTTTTGACTTAAATGGGCTTGAAAATCTTTGGCAAGACTTGAAAATGGATGTCTAGCTATGATCAACAACCAACTTGACAGAGCTTGAATAATTTTTTAAAGAATAATGTGCAAATATTGTACAATCCAGGTGTGCAAAGCTCTTTTTTATTTTTTATTTTTTTTATTTCACCTTTATTTAACCAGGTAAACCAGTTGAGAACAAGTTCTCATTTACAACTGCGACCTGGCCAAGATAAAGCAAAGCAGTGCGATAAAAACAACAACACAGAGTTACATATGGGGTAAAACAAAACAAAGTAAAAAAAATACAACAGAAATACATATATATACAGTGTGTGCAAATTTAGCAAGTTATGGAGGTAAGGCAATAAAATAGGCTATAGTGCAAAATAATTACAATTAGTATTAACACTGGAATGATAGATGTGCAAGAGATGATGTGCAAATAGAGATACTGGGGTACAAATGAGCAAAATAAATAACAATATAGGGATGAGGTAGTTGGGCGGGCTAATTTCAGATGGGCTGTGTACAGGTGCAGTGATCGGTAAGGTGCTCTGACAACTGATGCTTAAAGTTAGTGAGGGAGATAAGTGTCTCCAGCTTCAGAGATTTTTGCAATTTGTTCCAGTCATTGGCAGCAGAGAACTGGAAGGAATTGCGGCCAAAGGAGGTGTTGGCTTTGGGGATGACCAGTGAGATATACCCGCTGGAGCGCAGACTACGGGTGGGTGTTGCTATGGTGACCAATGAGCTAAGATAAGGCGGGTATTTGCCTAGCAGTGATTTATAGATGGCCTGGAGCCAGTGGGTTTGGCGACGAATATGTAGTGAGGACCAGCCAACAAGAGCGTACAGGTCACAGTGGTGGGTATTATATGGGGCTTTGGAGACAAAACGGATGGCACTGTGATAGACTACATCCAATTTGCTGAGTAGAGTGTTGGAGGCTATTTTGTAAATGACATCGCCGAAGTCAAGGATCGGTAGGATAGTCAGTTTACGAGGGCATGTTTGGCAGCATGAGTGAAGGAGGCTTTGTTGCGAAATAGGAAACCGATTCTAGATTTAACTTTGGATTGGAGATTCTTAATGTGAGTCTGGAAGGAGAGTTTACAGTCTAACCAGACACCTAGATATTTGTAGTTGTCCAAATACTATAGGTCAGACCCGTTGAGAGTAGTGATTCTAGTCGGGTGGGCGGGTGCAAGCAGCGTTCGGTTGAAGAGCATGCATTTAGTTTTACTAGTGTTTAAGAGCAGTTGGAGGCTACTGAAGGAGTGTTGTATGGAATTGAAGCTCGTTTGGAGGTTTGTTAACACAGCGTCCAATGAAGGGCCAGATGTATACAAAATGGTGTCGTCTGCGTAGAGGTGGATCTGAGAGTCACCAGCAGCAAGAGCGACGTCATTGATATACACAGAGAAAAGAGTCGGCCCAAGAATTGAACCCTGTGGCACCCCCATAGAGACTGCCATAGGTCCAGACAACAGGCCCTCCGATTTGACACATTGAACTCTATCTGAGAAGTAGTTGGTGAACCAGGCGAGGCAGTCATTTGAGAAACCAAGGCTATTTAGTCTGCCAATAAGAATGCGGTGGTTGACAGAGTCGAAACCCTTGGCAAGGTCAATGAAAACGGCTGCACAGTACTGTCTATTATCGATCACGGTTATAATATCATTTAGGACCTTGAGCGTGGCTGAAGTGCACCCATAACCAGCTCGGAAACCGGATTGCATAGCGGAGAAGGTACGGTGGGATTCGAAATGGTCGGTGATCTGTTTGTTGACTTGGCTTTCAAAAACTTTTGAAAGGCAGGGCAGGATGGATATGGGTCTGTAACAGTTTGGATCTAGAGTGTCACCCCCTTTGAAGAGGGGGATGACCGCGGCAGCTTTCCAATCTCTGGGGATCTCAGACGTTACGAAAGAGAGGTTGAACAGGCTAGTAATAGGGGTTGCGACAATTTCGCGGCTAGTTTTAGAAAGAAAGGGTCCAGATTGTCTAGCCCAGATGATTTGTAGGGGTCCAGATTTTGCAGCTCTTTTAGAACATCAGCTGTCTGGATTTGTGTGAAGGAGAAGCGGGGGGCATGGGCAAGTTGCAGCGGAGGGTGCAGAGCTGGTGGCCGGGGTAGTGGTAGCCAGGTGGAAAGCATGGCCAGCCGTAGCAAAATGCTTGTTGAAATTCTCGATTATTGTAGATTTATCGGTGGTGATAGTGTTTCCTAGCCTCAGTGCAGTGGGCAGCTGGGAGGAAGTGCTCTTATTTTCCATGGACTTTACAGTGTCCCAAAACTTTTTGGAGTTAGTGCTACAGGATGCAAATTTCTGTTTGAAAAAGTTAGCCTTTGCTTTCCTAACTGCTTGTGTATATTGGTTCCTAACTTCCCTGAAAAGAGACTTACCCAGAAAGACTCACAGCTGTAATGACTGCCAAAGGTGATTCTGACATGTATTGACTCACAGGTGTGAATACTTATGTAAATGAGATATTTCTGTATTTCATTTTCAATAAATTTGCCAAAATGCATTAAAACATGTTTCACTTTGTCATTATAGGGTATTGTGTGTAGATGGGTGAGAGATTTTTTTTTTGAATCCATTTTGAATTCAGTCGAACACAACAAAAATGTGAAGATACTGTATACGTGTGTGTGTTTGCGTGTCATGGGATTTGATTGATTGAAAGTGCTGTATAGCATCATGATTTAGTGTAGTTTATTAGGATCACCATTAGCTATTGCACATGCAGCAGCTACTCTTCCTGGTGTACCACATGATGATACTGCAGTGAGGGAAAAAAGTATTTGATCCCCTGCTGATTTTGTACATTTGCCCACTGACAAAGACATGATCAGTCTATAATTTTAATGGTAGGTTTATTTGAACTGGCTAGGCCACTCCAGGACCTTTATAACATTTTTGACATGCATTTTTCTGGATTTTTTGTTTTGTTATTCTGTCTCTCACTGTTCAAATAAACCTACCATTAAAATGATAGACTGATAATTTATTTGTCAGTGGGCAAACGTACAAAATCAGCAGGGGATCAAATATGTTTTTTCCCTCACTGTATATACGGCGTGTGCGAGTGTGCGTGTGTGCGTATGCATGTGTGCGTGTGCACGTGTGTGCGCGTGCACACGGGTGCGTGTGTGTGTAATGGGAGGCGTGTTGTAACCATAACTAGTAGAGGTGCGTGGGTAAAATCACTGAGGAAGCCAAACCAAGCCACTAACCCAATCGTTCATACGCCACCATGATATAAAATAAGGCTATGACAACAAAAAGACAACAGTCACACAGTGGTGGAATAAATTCAACTACAAATGTTTGTTTCATCACAAAATCGGAGAGCAACATCTGTCCAGTGAAGTCCACCAAGCAAATATTGCATGTAACAAACAGTTACATCACCTGCAGCATGTACTCCTGAGTGGCACAGTGGTCTAAGGCACTGCATCGCAGTGCTAACTGTGCCACTAGAGATCCTGGTTCGTATCCAGGCTCTGTTGCAGCCGGCCGCGACCGGGAGACTCATGGGCGTCGCACAATTGGCCCAGCGTCGTCCAGGGTAGGGGAGGGAATGGCCGGCAGGGATGTAGCTCAGTTGATAGAGCATGGCGTTTGCAACGCCAGGGATGTGGGTTCGATTCCCAAGGGGGGCCAGTATAAAAAAAAAAATGTATTCACTAACTGTAAGTCGCTCTGGATAAGAGCGTCTGCTAAATGACTAAAATTTAAAAATGTAAATGTCAAGCAAGTTAATGTTTTCGACAGTTTACTAAACAACTACTGATTTAGAACCACAGAGTTACAGCAAGTGAACACAAAGACAATATAAGCATTGCCTCTGCTATTCCAGCACCATTTCAACTTCAACATTTAAACGTCATCACATCAACAAGCCTATATATGCTTAGTTTAATACACTGAAAACAAACTTAAAGATACCAAAAACTATTTTGTCCAATCAATGTTGCTAAATATCATGTGGCTGTCCATGATACTGATTTCTGTGTGTTTCTGTGTGGCCCTACATATGATATGCATTGTAAATATGTAACTAATTTGATCATCAATATCTAAATGTTCTTGACTGTCTGCAACTGTCTTGACTGTCTTAATTAATAATCACATTAATTACAATCACATGAATATCACCACAGTTTTCCCTTTCAAACCACTGGGTGCATTGTGTTATGTGGCATATGACTTGGCTAGATTGATGAGTCCTCCCTGTCCCAAATGCTCTCATCCCTGCTCCTGTCCCCTAAGCTCTTTAAAGTAGAATAAACACTATGTCAAAAGACCTCCACATGCCAGCCACCTCAGTGTCACGAGCGTGTATGTGTATGTGTGTGTGTGTGTGTGTGCAAGTAAAATTGGCAAATAAAATCCCAAATTCATACAACCAGCAGGCCTAGGCTACATAAAAGAACAGCCTGGTCTCATAGACTAGACATAACATAGTAAACAAATATCTGGGACACTCAAATTAGTATGATACTGTATGTTACGTTTAGTATGGTTACATAAGACACATGGTTACTTAAGACAGAAATTAAAATAGGGTGGTTGGTCGGGGTGGATGGATGGATGGATGGATGGGTGGGCGTATAATGCCTAGCAATGTCTAGCAACCCAAAGGGTTCGAGTCACATCACGGACAACTTTAGCATTTTAGCTAATTAGCAACTTTTCAACTACTTGGAATGTTAGCTAACACTTCCCCTAACCCTAACCTTAACCGTTTAACCTAACTCCTAAACTTAACCCTAACCTTAACCCAAACCCCTAGCCTAGCTAAAGTTAGCCAGCTAGCTAACATTAGCCACCTAGCCAGAATTTGTAATTTATCATATGTTTTTGAAATTCTTAACATATTGTAGATTTTTGCGAATTCCTAACATATTGTACGTTTTGCAAATTGAGTGATGGACATCCAGATATTAATACATACCATACGAAACGTAACATATCATACTAAATGTTGTCTCAGATTTACGTACAGAATAATACGAAATTCTCTGAGACTAGGTTGCAGCTGAAAATAAATGCTTAAAAACAATGAATCTGATGCAACAGATCAGAACGTTTAGCTTAAAATGTTGATAAACTATTATTTCTTAACATTATTAGCGCAGCAATAATGAAAGAAAGTTGAAAACCAATAGAACATGAGATAAATAGGCTACTGATTTTAATGGCATATGGAAGTCTTTATAAAATAATTGCCACGGATATGGTCGGATTTTGCCTAGGCTACTTTGAAGCAAGGTAAAACATGCCTCATAACATGTGACTCGTTTCAGGAAACTAGGCATATGTCGCGCGTCACTACTTCACAGGAGCGCCTTCTGGAACATGTGAACATTCATGTGCCTTAATAACAAACTTGTATGCCATCTGTAAATACGAATAAAATTGTTAAATTACGAGCCTAGTTGGTTTACCATGGAAAAAGATAGAAACCTTCCCGCTAGCCATGATTCGCTGATAATGAGTGGGCTGAACATGCCGAGAGATGAGTTCGGATTGGGCTGCCATGTAACGCGCTTCTGTCTATATTATGATCTGGTCAGTATGTGTAGGTAATCATTTCTAAGAGGGCTTTTTTGAAAGATATCACGTAGTAGAACTGCATAAGTGTTGCTCTCCACTTTCTGGAGGACCGAGTTTTGAAATCAGTGGAATTAGAGTATGATAGCTAAGGAGATGGAGAAAATTCTGGTGTTTGATTGCAAATATGCAGACGGAGTCGAAACGAGAACACAGAAGGCTCTGGATTACATCTTCAAACTAAGAGCAACCATGGCAGCAATGACAGAGAGGATGAAGTGTCCATCTATGTATATGGTTAAGAGATTCTAGCTAGCTACATTTTCAGATATTACACATTTCTAATTTTGTCAGAAAGTGGTTTTCAGTTAAAGTGTACTGTTAGCTAGCTAGCTAACGTTACCTGGCTGGCTTTCTAGCTGACATTACGTGTATGATCTGTGTAGTAATATTATTCATATCTCAGAGCCATTTGGATTGCTAGTTATAGCCTAATGTTTGCTAGCTAACATTGAACCTAGTTGACTAGCTACCTGCAGATTCATGCAGGGTAGTAACATTATGAGTTGGGATTATGGTTCATTGTTTAGCTAGCTAGCTACATGTCTAAACAAAAGACTCCACTATGCAAGTAACTATTTCAATAGAATGTTTATGATGTCTCTGGGACAACTGTCGATAGACGTAGCTGGTAAATTCGCTCTGGCTATCTACTCCGATTTCAGAGCACTCTCGTCTGAGTGTGCAAGAGCGTAGAATAACTTACAAATTTACGAACGCTCAACACCCGTTGAATATGGCCGGTGTCAGTAAACGTTGGCAAGAAAAGCGTCATTAAATTGTTGCCAGCAGCACAGTTGCAGTCACCAACACTCTGGATAACATAAAAACAGCATAACCAGCTCTGCTAGGGCGAGTAAAATGGCCAGAGTGAGCTGTTCTCTCATTTGTGTCTGGAAGTAGCTAGCAAGCTAGCCAACGCTAGCCAGTTAGCTTGGGTGCTTGACTGCTGTTGTTAGGTCAGAACGCTCGGATCAACCCTACTTTTCACAAAAGTGAGGTTACAAGGTTGTCAACTTTCAAAGCAGAATTACTTTCCCATTGTTCCTCAACTGTAGTGTATGATATACAATATTCTAGCTCTGAGTCTCTACTAAAAAACACAATTTCAAATTTTGCTACATTAGACCGAATCGAGCCAGTTGGTCACATATGTAGTAAAACATTCAGGTTTCAAACAATTAAGTAGCTACAGTATATGTTTTCAAAATGCATACTGCCTCCAGGTCATTGCAAAGTGGTGAGTGATATGTTGATGAAGCCTGCCTTCTGTTGCCTATGCATTTGAATGGTGAATGGGAAGTGTGCCTAAATTACCAGTTGAGAAATAAAAATAGTAGCTATTTTTAAATCGTGGCCCAAAAACTATTTTTAACACACGATTGCATTTAGAATTGTTGCGCAATGATTGGGCTTATAAAAGCGCTGTGTGACAGATTTTCCCCTCAAAGGCTCTGTATCTGTATGCTGTGCATGTGTGATTAGATACATAACATATATTCGTTATGTAACTTATCACATGCGCACATCATACAAATATAGAGCCTTTGAGAGGAAAACCTATCAGACACGCAGCAATTTAATTCCACTAAATTCTGCAATTTAACCCATAAGCATGACCGGTCAAATGTATTTCCATCAACTGGTATTTCCATCAATGAATAGGCTAAAAAGCATTATCTCGCAATGGGATTTATTTTCTCCTCCCAGACAATTGTCCTCTCTCTCTCCGCACTCTCTTGCTCTCTCACTCTCTCACTCTGTTTCTCTAGGTCAGTGAAAGCGCGGGAAGTGATGTGAAGAGTCAGCGCTCAGCAGCAGAAGGCAAGGAGGAAGAGGATGTTTGGAGGGATAGAGCTGTGGAGGGAGGAGTGGAGCGAGAGGAGAGTGGAGGGAGAGCGGAAGAGGAGAGTGGAGGGAGAGCGGAAGAGGAGAGTGACGAGGAGGGAGAGGAGAGGGAGAGCGGAAGAGGAGAGTGGAGGGAGAGCGGAAGAGGAGAGTGGAGGGAGAGCGGAAGAGGAGAGTGGAGGGAGAGCGGAAGAGGAGAGTGGAGGGAGAGCGGAAGAGGAGAGTGACGAGGAGGGAGAGGAGAGGGAGAGAGGAAGAGAAGAGGGAGAGGAGCGGGAGAGGAACATGGAGAGGAAGAGCAAGAGGGAGAGGAGGAGGAAGAGGGAAAGGAAGAGCACACCAGAGAGGGGAGCCTATGTTTCTATGGAGTGCGTCTGCCCCAAGTCCCACCAGGGGTTTTGGAGTTGTTTTTAAAAGTGGTAGGAGTCCGTTTTATTTTTCTTATAAAAATAACACCAACCTGTCCGCCACCACATCCACGTTTGGCACGTTTTGACGAGGAGATGAAATGCTTCATAAGCATCAATATTAACGTGGGCATCCACCGATTACCCTCTCTTATCGGCTAATGGTCTACTGACCCTGCCCTCGGGGTACCATACATAGTTAGCAAAATGCCACGCAACCGCTTTGAGCAGCTATGTAGGTTAATTGCACTTTTCGGATCCTAATTCAACAAATAAGACAAACAAATTGCAAAGTAATGCATTTAATTCAAATTTTGCAACACAACTTCCCCAAACTATTTCACCCCTGGCATGCCCTCTCCGTGGATGAAGCAATTATCATATTTGAAGGTAGACTTGTGGAAACAGTACATGCTGAAGAAACCTGTGAAGTGGGGGATTAAAATACGGTGTCTGTTTGACTGGTTAGTGCCTTGCTTTCAATGTGTACACAGGTCAGCGGGGATAAAGCAACTGAGCTCGGCTTATCCTACAGAGTTTTAATGGAGCTCATGAGAGGCTACTTATTGTCACACCACCATCTTTACGCAGACAATTTTTTTTCATTCATTCCTCTGGTGAGAGACTTGTAAGGCCCAATCGTAAGAACTCCCCCAAGGGCATTATGGAGGGCAAGCTCCAGAGAGGTCAGAGTGTGAAATGATCTGCAGATAATGTAATGGCGTGTCACTGGAGGGACTAAAGAGATGTGTATGTTCTGTCCACAGACAGCTCAGGAATGACACCCTCAAACCAGTGTCCAAGTTCAGAAATAACGAATGGATATACAGTGAGGGAAAAAAGTATTTGATCCCCTGCTGATTTTGTACGTTTGCCCACTGACAAAGAAATGATCAGTCTATAATTTTAATGGTAGGTTTATTTGAACAGTGAGAGACAGAATAACAACAAAAAGATCCAGAAAAATGCATGTCAAAAATGTTCTAAATTGATTTGCATTTTAATGAGGGAAATAAGTATTTGACCCCCTCTCAATCAGAAAGATTTCTGGCTCCCAGGTGGCTTTTATACAGGTAACGAGCTGAGATTAGGAGCACACTCTTAAAGGGAGTGCTCCTAATCTCAGCTTGTTACCTGTATAAAAGACACCTGTCCACAGAAGCAATCAATCAATAAGATTCCAAACTCTCCACCATGGCCAAGACCAAAGAGCTCTCCAAGGATGTCAGGGACAAAATTGTAGACCTACACAAGGCTGGAATGGGCTACAAGACCATCGCCAAGCAGCTTGGAGAGAAGGTGACAACAGTTGGTGCGATTATTCGCAAATGGAAGAAACACAAAATAACTGTCAATCTCCCTCGGCCTGGGGCTCCATGCAAGATCTCACCTCGTGGAGTTGTAATGATTATGAGAATGGTGAGGAATCAGCCCAGAACTACACGGGAGGATCTTGTCAATGATCTCAAGGCAGCTGGGAGCATAGTCACCAAGAAAACAATTGGTAACACACTACGCCGTGAAGGACTGAAATCCTGCAGCGCCCGCAAGGTCCCCCTGCTCAAGAAAGCACATATACAGGCCCGTCTGAAGTTTGCCAATGAACATCTGAATGATTCAGAGGAGAACTGGGTAAAAGTGTTGTGGTCAGATGAGACCAAAATCAAGCTCTTTGGCATCAACTCAACTCGCCATGTTTGGAGAAGGAGGAATGCAGCCTATGACCACCCCAAGAACACCATCCCCACCGTCAAACATGGAGGTGGAAACATTATGCTTTGGGGGTGTTTTTCTGCTAAGGGGACAGGACAACTTCACCGCATCAAAGGGACGATGGACGGGGCCATGTACCATCAAATCTTGGGTGAGAACCTCCTTCCCTCAGCCAGGGCATTGAAAATGGGTTGTGGGTGGGTATTCCAGCATGACAATGATCCAAAACACACGGCCAAGGCAACAAAGGAGTGGCTCAAGAAGAGGTACATTAAGGTCCTGGAGTGGCCTAGCCAGTCTCCAGGCCTTAATTCCATAGAAAATCTGTGGAGGGAGCTGAAGGTTCGAGTTGCCAAACATCAGGCTCGAAACCTTAATGACTTGGAGAAGATCTGCAAAGAGGAGTGGGACAAAATCCCTCCTGAGATGTGTGCAAACCTGGTGGCCAACTACAAGAAACGTCTGACCTCTGTGATTGCCAACAAGGGTTTTGCCACCAAGTACTAAGTTATGTTTTGCAGAGGGGTCAAATACTTATTTCCCTCATTAAAATGCAAATCAATTTATAACATTTTTGACATGCGTTTTTCTGGATATTTTTGTTGTTATTCTGTCTCTCAATGTTCAAATAAACCTACCATTAAAATTATAGACTGATCATGTCTTTGTCAGTGGGCAAACATACAAAATCAGCAGGGGATCAAATACTTTTTTCCCTCACTGTATGTTCCAGAGCTTTTAATGCATTACAACAAGAAAATGGCCATCTTTACCAACTGAGGAGCTATTACAATGTTGGATGCACAAGCATAAAATGGTGTAAGTATGTGTTTTGGGGGATGCTCAACATTTCTATTATAAATGCGTACATTGTGTGGGGGCTCTGCAAAGTCCCCTTCCCAGAAACTGCAGGTGCTGGTCCCTGAAGGCATTCAAAATGGCAGGAAGATTGAGGGACATTTCTAATATGCAGTGTACAAACAAAACATGATAAACAGGAATGACATTTACTCTTTTTAACCGATGTTTGGGTAATCCAAAGGTGTGGCCTATTGGGGGCGTTGCTTTCAGATAATTATTTTTGGTCAACAGTGAGAGCGAATTTCATTCATGTTCATCATGTTAAGTTTGTACACCACAAAAATTGTTTTACTTCACATTACATATTTTTTCTATAAAATTAATATTATTATTTAAATATTATAACAAAGTGGTAACTATCCCACTGTTGGGATATGAATAGGCACGTACGGAACTCATACTTTTGTTTAAGCCTTATTAAAGCTACAAAAGTGTCAGTTCTCAACCTTAACATATTAATTGGAATGACATTTACTCTCACTTTACTCTCACTGGTGGCCAAAAATAACTATCTGAAAGCCACGCCCCTACTAAGCAACGCCTGCGTCTTCTGAGCTGACCCGGTGGATTATAGCTCAATAACCCAGCATCAACAACCCAACTTAAAGAAAACAATTGGTTGTTTGTGACCCAACTGGCTGGGTCAAAATAACCCAATGTGTGTTCTGTCCAATATTTCCCAAAATTTGGTTGTTTTTATCCCAGCATTTTTTTTAGAGTGTACACTAAAAGAAGACTGCGAAGGACAAACACTTGGCTGCATTTTAAAACATCCATAATGGAGACAAGAGAATTACACTACAGTAGATTACAGTACATATCCATTCAACACCAAGACGGGATAGTCTAAGTAAATACAAACTTGTATAATTTTCTACAAGCTCCCACACATTCCTGACTAACCCCCCTCACGGTCTTCTTCTGTAAGCAATGTGCAATAACCTCAGTGGTGACCCCTTTGCTTAAATCAGAGATGAAAAATGCAGAAGAACAAAATGGGGGTCCTGCACAAGTGTTTTGAACGAGGAGGAGGAGGATGATAACATAAGATAATATCCTGAAGGCCATTGCTGTGTGTGGCACATGGTGTCATGACAGACGAGTACATTTACTTCACTATTCCACGGGCATCTCGTCTCTCTTCCCTCTGTGAATTGTGTAACCTTTTTAGGAAAAGAGGAGGGGGGTTGCTCACTTGCTTATTTTTAGTCTGATAAGAAAAGAGCTTTCCCAATGAGAGAAGGAAAGAAAGAGAGGAGAAAGGGTCTGAGGTGAGTTTGGCAGCTTTCCATAGAAACCATTAAAGGTCCAGAGTGTGTGGAGGACGTGGTGCACTCCTCTCCTCCCTTTCCCAGGTTACCACTTTAGTTGCGTCTCAAATGGCACCATATCCCCTATATAGCACACTATTTTTGACCAGGGCCCATAAGGCTCTGGTCAAAAGTAATACACTCTATAAGGAATAGGGAATAAGGTGCCATTTGGGATGCATCCTCTGTCTGCTGGGGCTCTTCTGTTGTAAGTACTGGCTGCTGGATAAAGTGACGGCCGGACTACATAACTCTTCCTTAGGGGGATTTACTGTCGGACCATACCTGGGGAGACCTGTGCATTGTGCCGTCACTGCTATCCACTTGAGCTTTTAAAACAGATCACATGGCCCCTGGCTCCCCTCCCGTGGTATGAGACTCCTGGTCCACTACTGGCTCCACTTATGGAGCAGGTCCTTCCATTAGCCCTAATAGGCAATTTGACCCCATTTAATGGGTTATCATCATACAGGACGTTGACATGTTAATGTGATAATAAGGGTAGTAGAAGGACCAGGTTTTTCAGACGTACACACACAGTGTTGACAACTTGCACGGTAGTACATATTCCTCATGGGGCTGAAAGCAAGGATGAATGAAGGCAATGATATACTGGCTGAAGAGAAAACCACAGAAAAGTACACAGTGGTACCATGACCTTAAGAGAATGGTTGTGACTTACTCGGGAGGTTGAGAGTGAGTAGGCCACAGGAATTTATATTGATGAATTCTGGAGCATTATCAGTGATGCTGGTTGGGTTGCTCATAATGGAGAAGGTGATGCATAATCTATGAGTAGTGCTCTTGTTAGCATGTGTCGTCAAGCTAGATAGGCCTCCACCACCCACCCAGTCAGCCGGTGGTCGACTGTGGGCTGAAGTGCTACAAGGTAATTAGATGCAGTGGGAGCTAATATTCCTATTACTCTGTTGTTCTGCAGCCCAGAGGTGTCATGAAACATGGCCCAGAGGTGTAATGAAACATGGCCCAGAGGTGTAATGAAACATGGCCCAGAGGTGTCATGAAACATGGCCCAGAGGTGTCATGAAACATGGCCCAGAGGCCATAATCCTAGAAACACTCAACTCTCTTAGATTGTAGAACCCAGATTCCCTCGTATTCACTCTGGCCTCCAATGTTTCCATGGTGACTGTAGTATAATATAATAATAATATGCCATTTAGCAGACGCTTTTATCCAAAGCGACTTAGAGTCATGCGTGCATAAATGTTTTGTGTATGGGTGGTCCCGGGGATTGAACCCACTACCTTGGCGTTACAAGCGCCGTGCTCTACCAGCTGAGCTACAGAGGACCAATACCACTGGGGTATTTGTTGAAAATCAACAAGAGGGTTTCAAGTAATTGGGCTTTGAAAGTAACATGAATGTGAAACAGAGAGACTGTGTAAATATCAGATACGATTTTATAACTTTTGCAACTACAGATGTATTCTAAAAGGCTAAGCCAAGCCTTTGTGTGTTGTGTTTTACTAAAATATCCATCCACTTCAAACTTTGAATTTGTGCGTAATGTGAATTTAGCACAATAGAAGCTCCTAAGATATTGTATCAGATGGGTGAGTGCCGTAGAAACTAGGCTCTCTGCCAAGAAATGATCACTAATCCCTCTAGGCTCACTGAGTAGGAAGTAAAGTGTGTGTGAGTGTGTTTGTGTGTTTGTGTGTGTGTGTGTGCGCGCGCGTGTGTTTTGCCAGTTCAGCATAACCCCCCTACGCCTTTGACCAGCCTTACATCCAAAAGAGTCACAATGGCTAGTTAAACATTACAAGAGAGCTCTGAAGGAGCTTGAACCACCTGGCACTAGTGGAACAACATAGCCAGTGTTTCTCAATACCAACAACATTAATAACTTAAACCTGCTTCAATAGACATTGACACAAATACAATCAAGTAAATACTGAGAGGTGAGTTAACAGGTTCATAGCGTCTTTAAGTATTAATTGTTGATAAAGTTTCAAATCAGATTCCAAAACCATAATAAACCAACATTTTAGATCGGCCAATATATATCTGCTTACTAACTCAGTTGTTTATGCATTGTGGATTTATTTATTGCTTACTTTACAGCTGATAGTACTTTTATTGCGGCTGCAAATATGCTTTGACCTCAAATTGGGTATTATGCATAAATATCTTTCCTCTTTTTTTATGTGCTCCCAGTGACAACTGTAAAAAGTATTTTCAAAACAAGGCTGTTTTTCTAATTAAATGTTGGCTGAAGGTGAAGTCCTCACTGAACTGAACTCCCGTCCTCTGACTCTACTCCACCCCGTCCACCCCGAGAATGAACCACCAAAATTAAAACTACAGCGCAGCCCTCTTCTCTTCTCTCCCTCCGCTGCCATGAACAAACACATACAGTCAGGCCACGACAAAGCTTTCCCGTGCATGGCTGCATGACAGCCTCCAATATCCCCACGGAAACCACAGAGAGATGAATTAACCCACACACATCTCTTAGCAGAGGGAGAGGAAGGAAAGGGAGGACCGAGCCGGACTAGGCTCAGGACGGTGTGTTACTCACGGCATGCCACGCTGAGTTCACAGGTCACGACTGGACTGGGCTGTGGCCCACCAGATTCTCGAGTCACTATTTCTACTGGAAGTCATGTGTATCGTTCTACTCAACAGGTTTAGCTGTAGTGCTTCACATAAGGTATTAACAGGCTCATTATGGATTTATAAGCAGCCCTGGATTACATTATTTTTTGAAAAGGAGCGAGTAGTCCTTAATCAAACTGTTAGTCTAAAATACATATTAGAATGTTTGATAGATCTTTAAAGTTTTTTTCTGAGTTTTTCAGGATGTGAGTGTGAGAAAGACTGTGGTTAGTCAAATTACTTTTAGACATGCAAGTATAGCACTTTTTTCACTGTCTTTTGTTCTCTATTGACTTTCTCTATCTATTCAACTATACCATTTTGTTCCTGAAATAAACTCGTAGTCACAGAAAGCTCTTGATGGATATTTTCTGAGGAAACCACTAGCACTTAAACTGTTTGCCAAGAGCAAGGCATTTGCTTATTTGCTAATCATATATCCAAAACAAAATACAAAGAACATGTTAAGCTCATGGAATCGACCACAAGCATGACACAAACATTAATTCCCCAAACATTGTAAAAATGAGCCTCAACAAAGGCAAACACAAATAAAATGTTGTGCGAGTCTTTTCTTTCCCCTGCTGCTGGGAGCTAGCAAGGCAGAAAACCACCGCTCGCAGAATGAACCCAACAGAAAAACATCCTGAGAGCCTGCCAAAGGAAACACCAACACTAAATACAGGGACACCTCACTCTCACATCTGGCTTGCTGGCCCAACCCAGACCCACCGATCAACACACAGTCATTCTCTGGTTCATTTGGCTGCAGATACTGTCAAAACCTGTTGCACTGATACCATCATTTTAGATTTCCCTATTTGTAGCCGTGTTTGAATTAAGAAATAGTTTAGACTTCTGCACACACACACACACACACACACACACACACACACACACACACACACACACACACACACACACACACACACACACACACACACACACACACACACAAACCATGTATCTCATTAACCATGCCACTCAGTGTACACTTAACTGTCCAAAACCTTTTAGATGTCTCCATCTATCACAGTCTCCCAGTCTCCCAGTCAGATGGCCAAGGATTAATCTGTGCAGGTAGACATAGGAAGCAGCCTCGTCCGGCCCTGCTGGTGCCCCCACCCCATCGCTCTGATGCCTGACACCTCAAATGGGGCCATTGTTCACACAAGCACACACACGCACGCACAGCCAGTCGGTCCGACCCAGCAGCACCCTGCCTCCCTCCCTAGGGCCCCCTGAGCCCCTCCAAAATATCCATCCCTCAGAGGGAGCGAGAGCTCAAACAGTTCCCCTGCCAACCAGGACATGCCACAGTGACAAGGAACCACAATAGATGATCAGCCAATGAAGGGAGAAGGGCCCATCTATCCCAATCGCCCCTACTGTAGTAGACAGAGATTCCTCCGGGTTGTTGAGTGACTTTCCCTCCCTGAGCCTGGTACCTGACCTGACTGGCTAAGAGACATGGGGTAGGTGGGGGAGGTTGGGGGAAGGTGCTCAGGGGATGTGATGAGAGAGAAAGCTAGTGCGGCTGCAGGTGAACCTCCCAATCAGGGAGATTTAACATGCTTCACTGCCAATGGTCAGACCAGGCCAGTAACTCATAGGGGTACCACACTCATTCACAGGTACTGTACGGTGATGGATATATATTGCTTAGTGCTCATGTATAGGGGAGGTGGTTGGGTGAACTATAGACTCGCATGATGAGTAACAGTCTCCGAGACCTGAAGATGTTAACGCCCAGAAGAAGATGTGATGTTAGCGCCCAGATCCAATGCCTAGGCTTTAACTCAGTGGGATAATGCGGTATTGAGCCGCACAGACGACCTGAGTTTGATACCCGGTTAGGTCACACTCACACCTTCTCTCATTAGCATAACAAAGATCTAGTTGTCGTTGGAATTCGTTAGATAGGAAAGTATCATGAAAGCCACTGCTGATTACTTTGGATGTCTAATCCTTTCTCAGTGCCATTGGGTGGTCTATTTGCATAAGCCAAATGCCCCTCTCAAGGATTTACAAGCCTTAGCTGGTAGCCCTTTTTTGGGGTTTCATGTCGATACGTCCATCTTGTCAGATTAACTGAGACTCAGAGTGAGAGCTTTTAAGAAGTAGAACAGGCCAATGCTAAAACGGATTATTTAAGTTTAGAGGTTAAGCATGGCCCAACTCAACACAGTTATCTCCCAGGGTAACGGACTGTTTCAACAGACTCACCAACAGTCCGAAACGCTTTACTCCTCAGCACACCCTATAACCAAAGATTTCATGCACTCTGTACAAAATAGGGTACCATTTTCGGAAGCAGCCAATAACATTGTACTTTACCTCACCCCCTGATTCCTCCTCCTCTCCTAACCACACAGCCCCCCTGTGCTACTCTCTCTCCCTCTCTGTGTGTCAGGCAGGCAGGCCCTTTATGTGCACCGTTTAGACAATGAGCCTAGAGCCAAGGTTTGAGCCGTGCAGTGAGTCATGGTTTCACCCAGAGCAAAGCAGAGCAGAGCATGGCATGCTGCTACAGCTGGATGTAAAACAGACCAGTTGCTTCCTGCTGAGTCAAACCCACAGCTCTCATTAAGTCATTATGCAGTAATTAGCCTGTGTGTTATATAGTCGATAGGTAGAGTAGGAGGAGGAGGAGGAGGAAAGTGGTACTTCAGCGCAAAACAGGACACACTCTGGTCACAGATTGCTACTGCATGGGTTTAGTTGTGTGTTTTGTGATTAGATTTAATGTAAACACTTACTGTAGCTATTAATGATAATGTTTTGGGGGCTGTTTGATTTTGTTACTCTTTTTTGTTTTAAGAGTGGACCGTGAAATGCAGGTGTCTTTTACACTGCCTGGGTGAGTTTGTGGTTGGCTTGTGGTCCAGGCCAGGTTCTGAGAGTACATCCTGGTCACTGGCTCTGACAAGGACACGCTGGGCGCATCCGTAACCTAGCAACGGAGCAGAGGGCACAAAAATCTGCGTGGAGAGGGAAAAAGAAACGCAGAGCCGGCGGGGCCGGGCTGGCTGAGAGAGTGACAGACAGGACCCTGAGAGTTAGAGGGCTCCTCAAACAAAATTTTCCTCTCCACTCCACAGGGCAAACACTGCAGCCATTCTCTGCATGCAGAACAAACAGCAATTAAACAGTGCCAGGCCCGCAGAGCATGGAGAGGAGCGGCTCGCAGTGCAGAAAGAGACATGCAGAGTGAGGGGGTCCTTACTGACGCACGTATATCCCTCTGTCCCTTCCATGTACCCCTGCTCTGTCCTGCCTCACTGCCCCTACCCCACAGCCAGGAGCTGACCCATTCCAACACTGGGCTTCTGTCTGGTTTGGAGTGTTGGTTTCTACTATGGCTAAAGAGTGGTGTTGGGGTTGGTGCTGGAGATAGGGTGTGGACATGAAGCTAAGGGTTAGGATTATGGCTAGGGTTAGGGTTGAGCCAGGGTGTGGACATGAAGCTAGGGTTACGGTTATGGCTAGGGTTAGGGTTGAGCCAAGGTGTGGACATGAAGCTAGGGTTAGGGTTATGGCTAGGGTTAGGGTTGAGCCAAGGTGTGGACATGAAGCTAGGGTTAGGGTTAGGGCTAAAAAGGGGTGGAGACCCGGTGCAAATCAAACCAATCAAATGCCTTACTTGGGCAGAGCTTAACACGCAGCTCCAATCAAACACAATCAAACACTTGAGCCGGGGTGTGGACATGAAGCTAAGGGTTAGGATTATGGCTAGGGTTAGGGTTGAGCCGGGGTGTGGACATTAAGCTAGGGTTAGGGTTATGGCTAGGGTTAGGGTTGAGCCAAGGTGTGGATATGAAGCTAGGGTTAGGGTGAGGGCTAAAAAGGGGTGGAGACCCGTTGCAAATCAAACCAATCAAATGCCTTGTTTGGGTAGAGCTTAGCACGCAGCACTCCTTCAATGGGCATGTGTGAGGAGGGTTGTTGAAAAGTAACATCAAATAAAAATGTAGCCTCTGGAATTACATAATTCTCCAAAAGAAGCAGGTATGGCTTTGCGAGACTAGGGTTGAGCCAAGTTGTGGACATGAAGCTAGGGTTAGGGTCATGGCTAGGTTTAAGGTTGAGCCAAGGTGTGGATATGAAGCTAGGGTTAGGGCTGGGACTGGGGCGGCATACAGCAAAGGCCTGGCTTGAATGAGGAGCCGTGGCCTGGAGGGCTGTTTGTCACCAGTCTGCTACTGTTTCTCCCAGTGAGTGGTGATGGTAGAGGGCCGCGGGGCATGGAGCAGACCCAGCACACCCAGCCAGGGCACCAGCTGCTCCCAACACATGAAGAGCTGATGGCAGGTACAGCAGGTGCTCTGCCCTGAAACCACAGCCATCGCTTTTATCAGCCATTAAATTAATGATGGGCTGGTTGAGGAATAACTTCAGTTTAATAAATGATTTAATTGAAACTTTAATCCCGATGTGTGGGGGGAGCCAAGGGGCAAGGTGAAGAGAGAAAGAGAAAGAGAGAAAAACAACTTTGATTAAGTAGAGCCCAGCTATTGATCTCAGATCAAAGGTGGAATGTTAATTTAATGTAGGGGGATTTTTTAACCCCAAGGCTACTGTTCCACAGAGCACCTTGTTTTAATTGAACTTTCAAAGGACTTCACTGCATACAGGACAGTGGTGTAAGACCAAATTGCTTAATGTTCTAGTCTTTTTTTTAAATGGCAGCAAAAATGCCTTAAAAGGTATGGTGTGACTATGAATCATGTATGTATCATCAGTTATTATGAATCGTGTGAATCATATTGGCATCATTCTAAAGAAGACAACAGAGATATATATGCAACAATGTCCCTCCCCTGTCTTCCACACAATCACAGTAATAATCACATACATCATGGAACGACCACAGATTACAGGCCACTTCTCTGGTAATGACTACTGCCCCAAACCAGGGCAAAACCAAGCAATTTCCTCTATGACGCGTTACCATTCCAAAAGTATCGGGTTCTGCGTGGAATTCAGTATTACCCCTTTTTTTTATATATACCTTTCTAAAAGTTAAACACGCTTGTGTATCTTCAGATAAGAGACTACCCATTACTTTGTGTGCTGCTGGCAGAATAAACAGTGTTTATGTGTGTTCGTGTCCCATTGCCGTGGTAACACAGCACCCAGCCTTCCTCCTCTCCGGCTGTGAGTCCCACACCTCACTGCACTACCACGGAACACTCAGGAACACAGGCTGAACTAGCTGACCTCACACTGACAGATACATATTGCAGGAAACATGAGGAATGATACTCCATGCCCAACATTTCCAAATAAACTACACTGCAAATTCTCTAGTGTTAAATCAACACTGACAGTGTTCAATTTAACATTGATCTAGTGTCTATATGGGTACACACTTTTCAGTGTTAAATTAACACACTGCTTAGTGTACAGCCTTATTTGCATATTTCCCAAAGTGCCTTGCCTTTCTGGTAAATTGTAGAGTTACCACCCATGACTGTATCTGTTCAAATCAAATCACATTTTATTTGTCACATACATGTGTGTAGCAGATGTTATTGCGGGTGTAGCGAAATGCTAGTGCTTCTAGCTCTGACAGTGCAGTAATATCAAACCAAAGAAAATACCGCAAATTTTCCAAAGAACTAGTTGCGAGGCCGCCATCTTCGTCGGCACCAGGATAGTGCATATTTCTTGCATATTTCCCAAAGAGCCTTGCCTTTCTTGTAAATTGTAGAGTTACCACCCATGACTTAATCTGTTAGTGACAGAGACGTGGTTGTTGCAGTATTTTTCTTACTAAGTGACATTCTAAGTGAATAGGTAATTAATCAAATTAAGTACTTCATCACAACACATGTAGTTAATAAGGCCTTATTTTGAGGGCCTAGTTTTACCCTAATACGGTGGCCTGAAATCACATCTTGCATTAAAGCAGTATCCAAATCCATCGGATGTAGTGATCACAAAATAGTAGCCATATCTAGGAGAACCAAAGTTCCAAATGCTGGGCCTAATATAGTGTATAAAAGGTGATACAATAAGTTTTGTAGTGATTCCTATGTTGTTGTTGTAAAGAATATTTGTTGGTCCGTGGTGTGTAATGAAGAGCAACCAGATGCTTCGCTTGACACATTTATGAAATTGCTTATCCCAGTTACTAATAAGCATGCACCCATTAAGAAAATGACTGTAAAAATCTGATTGATGAGGAATAAAAAAATGGTATGGTTGACAGGGATGAGGCAAAAGGAATGGCAAATAAGTCTGGCTGCACAACCAATTAGCAAACGTACTGCAAATTGAGAAATCATGTGATTAAACTGAATAAAAATAAGAAGAAACTACACTATGAAACAAAGATAAATTACATAAAGAATTATAGTAAAAAGCTTGGGAGCACCTTAAATGAAATTTTGGGCAATAAGGCAAACTCAGCTTCTTTATTAATTGAATCTGATGGCTCATTCATCACAAAACCCACTGATGTTGCCAACTACTTTAATGATTTTTTAATTGGCAAGATTAGCAAACATAGGCATGACATGCCAGCAACAAATGCTGACGCTACACATCCAAGTATATCTGACCAAATTATGAAAGACAAGCATTGTAATTTTGAATTCCGTAAAGTGAGTGTGGAAGAGGTGAAAATATTATTGTTGTCCATCAACACTGACAAGCCACCGGGGTCTGACAACTTGGAAGGAAAATTACTGAGGATAATGGCGGATGATAATGCCACTCCTATTTGCCATATCTTCAATTTAAGCCTACTAGAAAGTGTGTGCCCTCAGGCCTGGAGGGAAACAAAAGTCATTCCGCTACCTAAGAATAGTAAAGCCCCCCTTACTGGCTCAAATAGCTGACCAATCAGCCTGTTACCAACCCTTAGTAAACTTTAGGAAAAAATTGTGTTTGACCAGATACAATGTTATTTTACAGTAAACAAATTGATAACATTCTTTCAGCACGCTTATAGGGAAGGACATTCAACAAGCACAGCACTTACACAAATGACTGATGATTGGCTGAGAGAAATTGATGATAAAATGATTGTGGGGGCTGTTTTGTTAGACTTCAATGCGGCTTTTGACATTATCGATCAGTCTGCTGCTGGAAAAACGTACACTACCGGTTAAAAGTTTTAGAACACCTACTCATTCAAGGGTTTTTCTTTATTTTTACTATTTTCCACATTGTAGAATAATAGTGAAAACATCGAAACTATGAAATAATACATATGGAATCATGTAGTAACCAAACATGTGTTAAACAAATCTAAATGTATTTTATATTTGAGATTCTTCAAATAGCCACCCTTTGCCTTGATGACAGCTTTGTACACTCTTGGCATTCACCAGCTTCATGAGGTAGTCACCTAGAATGCATTTCAATTAACAGGTGTGCCTTCTTAAAAGTGAATTTGTGGAATTTATTTCCTTCTTAATGTGTTTGAGCATATCAGTCATGTTGTGACAAGGTGGGGGAGGGGGGTATACAGAAGATATCCCTATTTGGTAAAAGACCAAGTCCATATTATGGCAAGAACAGCTCAAATAAGCAGAGAAATGACAGTCCATCATTACTTTAAGACATGAAGGTCAGTCAATCCGGAAGATTTCAAGAACTTTGAAAGTTTCTTCAAGTGCAGTCGCAAAAACCAACAAGCCCTATGATGAAATAAATGCTTCACAGAGTTGAAGTAACAGACACATCTCAACATCAACTGTTCAGAGGAGACTGTGTGAATCAGGCCTTCATGGTCAAATTGCTGTAAAGAAACCACTACTAAAGGACACCAATAAGAAGAAGAGACTTGCTTGGGCCAAGAAACACGAGCAATGGACATTAGACCGGTGGAAATGTGTCCTTTGGTCTGGAATCAAAATTTGAGATTTTTCTTTCCAACCTCGGTGTATATGTGAGATGCGGTGTGGGTGAACGGATGATCTACACATGTGTATTTCCCACCGTAAAGCATGGAGGAGGAGGTGTTATGGTGTGGGGGTGCTTTGCTGGTGACACTGTCTGTGATTTATTTTGAATTCAAGGCACACTTAACCTGCATGGCGACCACAGCATTCTGCAGCGATACGCCATCCCATCTGGTTTGCGCTTAGTGGGACTATCATTTGTTTTCAACAGGACAATGACCCAACACACCTTCAGGCTGTGTAAGGGCTATTTTACCAAGAAGGAGAGTGATGGAGTGCTGCATCAGATGACCTGGCCTCCACAATCCCCTGACCTCAACCAAATTGAGATGGACTGCAGAGTGAAGGAAAAGCAGCCAACAAGTGCTCAGCATATGTGGGAACTCCTTCAAGACTGTTGGAAAAGCATTCCAGGTGAAGCTGGTTGAGAGAGTGCCAAGAGTGTGCAAATGTGTCATCAAGGCAAAGGGTGGCTATTTGAAGAATCTCAAATATAAAATACTGTCTAGGTAATGGGCTGTCTAGGCCCATTACTTTTTTCAATTTTTACTGACGACGTGCCAGTAAAGCGAGTAAAGCCAGTGTGTCTATGTATGAGGATGACTCAACACTATACACGTCAGCTGCTACAGCGACTGAAATGACTGCCTCACTTAACAAAAAGCTACAGTTAGTTTCAGAATGGGTGGCAAGGAATAAGTTAGTACTAAATATTTCAAAAACTAAAAGCATTGTATTTGGGACAAACCATTCACTAAATCCTAAACCTCAACTAAATATTTTTATGAATAATGTGGAAATTGAGCAAGTTGAGGTGACTAAACTGCTTGGAGTAACCCTGGATTGTAAACTGTCATGGTCAAAACATATTGATATAATAGCACTATCAACAAGGCAGGTCCTACAGGCCCTAGTTTTGTCGCACCTGGACTACTGTTCAGTCGTGTGGTCAGGTGCCAGAAAGAGTGACTTAGGAAAATTGCAATTGGCTCAGAACAGGGCAGATCGGCTGGCCCTTGGATGTACACAGAGAGCAAACATTAATAATATGCATGTCAATCTCTCCTGGCTCAAAGTGGAGGAGAGATTGACTTCATCACTACTTGTATTTGTGAGAGGTATTGACAAGTTGAATGTACCAAGCTGTCTGTTTGAACTACTTGCACACAGCTCGGACACCCATGCATACCCCACAAGTCCAGAACAGACTATGGGAGGTGCACAGTACTACACAGAGCCATGACTACATGGAACTCTATTCGACATCTAGTAACTCATGCAAGCAGTAAAATTAGATTTTAAAAACTGATAAAAATACACCTTATGGAACAGCGGGGACTGTGAAGCAACACAAACATAGGCACAGACACATGCATACACACACACGATAACATATGCACTGTACACACACACGTACACATGGATTTTGTGTTGTAGATATGTGGTAGTAGAGTAGGGGCCTGAGGTCACACACTTAATGTGTTGTGAAATCTGTCGGGAATGTATTGCAATGGTACTTGATGTTTTTAAAATTGTATAACTGCCTTAGTTTTGCTGGACCCCAGGAAGAGTAGCTGCTGCCTTGGCAGGGATCCATAATAAATACAACTACATTATGATGCTTTGCAGAGTGGGGATATCCAACATTGGAATTTTTATTCACCCGTAACATGAATTCAGAATGACTGCCAGGTTGGGCAGGCTGAACTATGAGACTGCCTAAACCATCTAATCAAAGAACAACCATTGCAGTAACGGGTGCAATAAGTCCAAGTAACAGATTGGATTAGTTTAGAAGAATATATGTTATGTATATTTCAGTAGCATAAGATGAATTAATCAATCAATGTACATGCAAAAACATAGAAATCGAAACAAACAATTATAAAAATTAACCTGCATGCTGGGAAATATGATAATGATGGGCGTGGTTTAACACTGGTTATTACAGCGTTTCCCAAAATTGGTCCTCGGGACCCCAGGGGGTGCACGTTTTGGATTTTGCCCTAACACTACACAGCTGATTCAAATGATCAAACCTTGATGATTAGTTGATTATTTGACTCAGCTGTGTAGTGCTACGGCAAGAACCAAAACGTGCACACCTTGGGGCCCGAGGACTGAGTTTGGGAAACCCTGGGAACCAACACTTGGGTCCACAGAGGGCCGAGTGTCTGCAGGCTTTTGTTTTTTCCTTTCAATTAAGACCTAGACAACCAGGTGAGGGGAGTTCCTTACTAATTAGTGCCCTTAATTCATCCATCAAGTACAAGGGTGGCGCGAAACCCGCAGACACTCTGCCCTTTGTGGAATGTGTTTGACACATGTTTTACACCAATGACTGTTAATTTAACACTTACAGAGTTCATTTAACACCTGAATCAACGCTAGAAATGTTACACTGAAAAATCTGCGCTAGGTAACACTGGCCAATTTGCTGTGTAGATAGAATACTTTGAGAGAGAATTCACACAAGGGCTGTGTTAGATGCAGGTGAGGTTCCTGGGCTGAAAGTTGATATTTTGACAAATCTTTCTTCTTTATTTTCTCGCTTTCCCCTCATTTTTTGGAATGTCCCTCTACACATATACTTACACCTACACTACAGCACTAAGGAAAACCACAGCGAGAAGCCTATTCTGAGGGCACAAAACTACCAGTGCGAAAGCATTAGGTCCTCTTACATATGCAAATGAAATGCAGCTCTTAATAGCAGCGAGGTAGCCGGGATACCCAGAGGCAGGTCGTGTCAGGAAAACTCACAAACAAACGCCTTTCCTCCTCTGACAGATTTTTTTTTTCAAAATGTGCGATCCGGCCCTGACCAAAAGGAACCAGCCAGCCAGGTCTCTCTGTTTGAGTGTGTGAGCGAGCGAGCTCCACTTCTCACAGTCTCAACCTCTCAGTATCAGAGAGGCAGGCAGAGGGGAGGAAAGAGAGAAAGGAGAGAGCGGGCCACTCTGGACAGACGTGGGAGGTCAGAAGTATATTCTGTCCCTGATCAGAGTGAAGAGGAAGAAAGAAGGAAGAAAAAGAAAGAATGAAAAACGTTACGTTAGAGATTAGATTCCTGACATTCTGCAGGTCACCTCGAGCTGATCTCTCCTCCCTGTGATGAAGACATGACGGAGTGTTCCTCACACTCCTTCTACATCATCACCATCCGCCCTTATCACTGCACTCACACTCCTTCTACATCACCACCATCCGCCCTTATCACTGCACAGGGGTCCTGCTAAGAGGTTTAGCCGAGAGGCTGCTGAGAAAATACAGGAGCTAGCATTGTCTCTTTGCTTTCTGACAAAGCTTGTGTATCTGGTCTATGTTCTGTGTGAAAGCACAAGCAGAGCACATGCAGAACATGCATTAGGAAGTAACCCGAATAGTACCGTTTTTTTTTTGTAGGTGATGTGTTAAGATAAGCACTTCCTATCTAATCTTTTGTCCAAAGTGGTGAATTACAGCACAATACCAAATGGACACTTTATTTATTTTAAGCTATGCTATAAAATCTAAGAGGGACGTATGGGTCCACTGTTCATATGAATCTATAAATGTGATTTAATTGTAAGATGGGGTTTTATGATGTGTGTGCCCTTTTATTGGATGTTTCATAAAATCAGAGACAGAAAAGGGTGCCGAAATGCTTAATTAATAAATTAATAATGGTAACACCAAACTTCAAAAACATCTAGGACCATGTTTATTTTATTGCATGCTCTTGGATTTCACAAGTTATACACTGATCTATATGTCAACACAAGCTAGAGTACTTTGTATAGGACTGCGGAAAATGCATAGGGAATTAGAATGGCATTTGTAAGACCCCATTAATGGAGGGTACACCAGTGTAAAGTGTTTAATAAGTGAAGGTGGCTGGGCTGGCTGTGGCCACGTGTGAGCCAGAAACGACACTGACATCTAGTGTTTAATTGAGCAACTCAAAAATCTGTTTATCAAGTCTTATCACTAGGAACTGAAGGGGATGAAAAAAGCAGAGAAAAAGGCCAAGATTTATATTAGCAACCTTTATTTAAAAAAAGGAAGATCTATGAAGGATCAGTAGTTACTGTGTCTGTTGCAGTTATTGGAGATGCTATGTGTGATTACATCTTCTGTCACCGACAATAATTCTACCTCTAGAATAATCAAAACAAACAACTGATGCCAAAACATCACATTAAGGTGGTGTGGAGGTGAGTGAGACAATGTTAAAGTCATTTGAGCAGCCACAGCTCCCCAAACCACACACATCACTCAGGCTCTAATCCCAGATTCTCTTTAGGGTAGGAGAAAACAGGGTGATAATTAGGCGTGTAAATTCCAGCAATCCGCTCAGCAGCTCGACAGGCTGGTGTTGAGAGGTATGAACGCCTCGCTCTCGTAATGTTGAGAGAGAGAGAGAGAGAGACAGAGACAGACAGACAGACATTCTTCATGATTACACTTTAACTGCATGGCCCGACGGAGGGAGGGGGGAGGGGGTGATATTTTGAGACATATCCCCCCCCACCCCACCATCCCCTAAAACTGTTTCATCACCTGTGGCACACCATGCTCCATCATGCCTGGGCATATCACAGGTATGCAGCTAAACCCAATCATTAAGCAAGAAGAGAAAAATCTGATTGCATGGGAGAAGATGATTAAGCACACAGAGTCAATGGGTCCATCGCAGCGCTACCACATTAGTAGACCTGCGCCGGGATTCAGTCAAGTCATGGTAAATGCTACCAATGTTGGCTCAAGCATGAATTACCTTTAAAAGTAAAGTGCAATGTGCTTGTCAACAACAAGCCTTTGATTGAATCCCTGCTCTTACACTCTCCACTGGGAATTCACTTTACTTGCTTTACTGGCATGCGTGTTGTGCTACCTGCCTGCGTGTGCATGTGTTTGCTATGGTGGTGTGAGATCTGGAGAGTAATGAGCCAAGACTGGCCTGTATGGTGGCCGAATTCTTTCGTCTACCTTACTGATGAATGCAACTCATGTAGGTAATGTTGACTTCTTTTGGACCTATAGGCATTAGGAGCAGCATAGCACATCGCTGGAGCACGCCTCCCACTGGGCAAAAACTGGTTGAGTCAACGTTGTTTCCATGTCATTTCAACAACAAAAAATCAATGTGATGACGTTGAATCAACGTAGAAAACTGATTGGATTTGCAAAAAGTCATCAACGTAAGGGAATGTAGTCTTTTTTCCACCCAACTTTTAACCTAAATCCAATGACATGGTGTTTTTTGTTGTTGTTGATTTCACTTTTAATTCACATTAGTTGACAACCCAACCAAATGTAAATAAAAACTAGACGTTGAAATTACTACTGTGTCCAGTGGGTTATTCCTTCAAGAACTAGCACATCTGACTAAGTTAAATGCAGTGGTGAAATGTCAAGTAGTTCACATCTGCATCTGGAGAGATTGAGGGTAGGATGCTGAAAGGAAGAACACAATTTATTGAACACAGCTCATGTCTGTCTGGGGCTGGGCAGATGAGAAAACGATCACTGGGACTATTTTAGCATCTGGGTGCCGACCTTGCATCCGATTCGGCTGGTTTAGTCTGGGGTTGACTAACAAACCTAACAGTAGTAGTGGTGCAGCTCTGCTCTCGGCCGGCTGGCCTGGCTGTCTGTCGGGCAGGGACAGATTGGAGTAGCAGGGTAGCAGGGGAGGGGATCTGATTCCTGTTACATCATACTCTCCTGCCTGCCTGCGGCCCACACCAAATGACACTGACTGGCTGGCTGCACCACCAGACTTATCTGTCTGTGGTCTCGGATGACATTAGTCTGGACCCACAGCCATGAGTCACACTTTCTGTTTACCCTGACACAGACCCATCCCTGAGGCTGAGAGCGAGGTGGTTGAGAGCGAGGTGGGAGTAGGCTGGGGCAGGAAGGCTTCCCATCCCTTCCCTCCCCTTCCCTCCCCACGGCTGGGTTGGGGTTGGCAAGCGCTGCCTACCAGGAATGTGCTCTGCCCGTACCTCAGTGACGCGTGACACCTTTCCTGTGGTATGGGGCTGGATCCTCCCACAACGGGCTGCCATGCATGCTGGATCCTCTAAGAGTAAATATACCCTTCCTACAGTACACACTCACTACACTCTTAGAAAAAAGGGTTCCATGTATTTGGGGTTCCATGTAGAACCCTCTGTGGAAATTATTCTTTAAAGGGTTCTCCTATGGGGACAGCCGATGAACCCTTTTAGGTTCTAGAGATAACCTTTTTTCTAAGAGTGTAATGAGGAGAGGAGGTTTACCCAAATGGTCTGGTTTGCCCAAAATCTGTTAGGGGAGTGGAGGAGACACTGCAACATTCAAACTACATTCAAGCTTTGACAAAATCACAACTTTAAAAAAATAGTTACAATGAGTGGTAGCGTAGATGTTAGAGTGTAATTTAGTTGTCAAATAACTTTCGATAACTTTCCCAGCAACTTTTTTCTAAACATGTTTTGAAACAGAGGCTTTAGGTGAATGGATTGATGAGTGTGTAAAAGACTGACAGCAATCCTGCTTTTGCCCAACCCATCACTGCAACCCCCTTTCCACGACTACCCTCCCACTATACCACGCTGCCCCACCCAAGGAGCTTGGCAAAACGCTCATGTGACCACTATAAGACAAGTTCAACATTAACCAATGATAACAACATCCTCAACTGGTCAGGAAGCCCCATTAGAGGGACACAAACTCAAATTACTGTCTCATCCCCGGTGAAAAGACACCCTGGCACCGTGGCCCTGCTCTGCTCCGTAATCTAAACCAGCAGCTAGCGCTCTTGTTTTTTCTCGTGAGAATGGGAGTGCTTGGACCGCCTGCCATGGCCCCCGCCGCTGTGTTAGTTAGATCCTCATCTTTATCTGCCAAGCAACCGTTGGTTTTCTCTTTGCTCAGTGCAGAGAAAGACCGTATTTTAGCAGTTCCTCCTCTTACATCACTGTTTACACTGTTTTTTTTTGCTAACAGAGGAAATCAGCGAGGGACTAGCTAACTACAGTAACATGACAGGGATATAGGCCTAGTTTGTATCCCAAATGGCACCTATACCCTATATAATGCACTACTTTTGATCAGGGCCTATATGGCTCTGGTCAAAAGTAGAGTACTATATAGGGTGCCATTTGATACACACCCATAGCCAATCAAGACAACAAGACAGCATTGATTAGGAAAGTGGAACAAAGGAGTTATAGTCATGCTGGGAGATGATGCCACACTTCCAGTGGAGCAGGACTAATTATGAATGCAAATAAACACAATTAAAGCAAAAGCTGGCCTGAGAGAGAGAGAGATGTGCAACTACTCTGTCCTTCTGTAATCTTCTGGGGACCGGACTTGGCACATCGGAGTGTGTTAAATATACCATTGTGAGAAAGATTGAAATATGCAAACGCTTGCCACTGCCACAATGATGTGTTTTCCCACCAACTAACACGCACACACACACACACACACACACTGCACTTTTACAGATATCAGATAAATCATGATTATACTATACATACAGTTCAACAATGTGATTGCCTATCAGATTGCCCAGTTAGGACATTTTGTTCCTTAGAAGTTGTGGGAACATATGTTTTTGGTTTCACATTGGTTGTAGGAATGAAGCCATACCCTTCCTGACTGATAAAACTGAACGTTTTTTAAACGTTCTGAGAACAGAAGTGAAAATGTTGCCTGTTCCGAAATGTTTATTTTTAGGTTGCAGGGAGGTTCTGAGAACATTTGACTCTGGTTCCTTGAAAGTTTTCTTGGGAGGTTTTATTAACACTCTGAGAACTGAAATTATAGGTTATTTTGAGGTTTTTTAATAACTTCCTTAAAACTTTCACTGAATGTTTTAATAAGACTTTTAATAACACTGCTTGCTTATTTTGGGTTAACTGTTTTGAACTCCAAGCACAGATAGGACACATGGAAATTCCTTTCACTAGGCATTAATCATGCAATCATTATTTTTATTGTGACACAGCATCAGTGAGATTCAAACTTTACATTTTCTGTTAGCTATCCATGGAATTAGTACACTACGTCATCAGAATGGTGCTAGCATGTCATGTTATTTTATGCATACAAAGCTGTTCATTTTAGTCTATTCAAACAGACCCCATTTCAAAGGAAACAAGCAGTCATTAAGATCAGGTGTGGCCAATTAGGGGGGGCCAACACACCTGAACACACTTAACAATATAGAGGTTAGAGAGAGTTTTGTTGATGCTGAGAACAGAATGTATATGTTTTTAAATAACATTCCTAGAACGTTCTTAACGTTCTTGGAACAATTTGAGAACATGATTTTAAAAAGAACCATGAGGAAACCTGTAGGAAACGTTATTCTGAAGTACTAAAATGTCTTAACGTTCTCTGAATCATTTGAGAACATTCCCAATGTCAAACCAGTTGGAAAACGTTCCTAGAACATTACCAAAATTGAAATGAAATGTAACCATGTTTGAACTTTTAGGAAACATTCTGTTAAAGTGATGAAATACCAAGAAAATAACGTTTTGTTCCTTAAATGTGCTGAGAATGTTCAAAAGCCAAGCAACTATCCTGCACCATTCCCTGAAAGTTGTGGGAAGGTTGTATGCAAAATAACCATGAATGCCACTCACTGTATGGGCAACCAGATACTGTAGTCATCAGGGAAAACCTAATATGTGAATTCAAACACAGCTGTATAAGCTGTACACAGTATGATGCTATAGGATGGTGCTGCTGATCTTTGACACAACACATCTCAAAGACGACCAGGCAGTCAGGGATAAACGTTTTTCCGTTATGTGACAGGTTTATTGGGATTGATCATGTTTGAGTTGTGTGGTGAAACCTCCAGAGGGGTATCACTGAAGGCAGTCTGGCAGCCAAACACAGATTGCGTCATCTCAACTTGAGCTCTGAGCTGGGCTCTCCTCATTGTCATCGGAGTATCACATCTATCACAGACGTGAAGTGACCTACTGTAGACACAACAGCAACAAGAGGAGTGTACACATAGCAGGCACACAAGACACACACAGACACAACAAGAGTTTGAGAGGTCCACAGACACAACAAGAGTTTGAGAGGTCCACCGACACAACAAGAGTTTGAGAGGTCCACAGACACAACAAGAGTTTGAGAGGTCCACCGACACAACAAGAGTTTGAGAGGTCCACAGACACAACAAGAGTTTGAGAGGTCCACAGACACAACAAGAGTTTGAGAGGTCCACAGACACAACAAGAGTTTGAGAGGTCCACCGACACAACAAGAGTTTGAGAGCTCCACAGTGTCACGATCGTCGTATACAGAGGAGGACCAAGGCGCAGCGTTGCAGGCAAACATACTCTTTATTTAGAGACACGATCAAAAACAACAAAACGATAACGTGACAGTTCACGGTCTAACACAAACAGACTAGAAACAAGATCCCACAACATTTGTGGGCAAATAGCCTCTATAAATATGGCTCCCAATCAGAGACAACCAGCCACAGCTGACACTCGTTGCCTCTGATTGGGAACCACTCTGGCCAACACAGAAATACAACCTATAGAATATCCACACCCTGGCTCAACATATAGAGTCCCAGAGCCAGGGTGTGACACACAGACACAACAAGAGTTCCACAGACAGAACACAAGATCCACAGACATAATCGAGAGGGTTGTAGGCACAACGAGACACACAGACAAAATAAGGTTACACTTTAGTGCCATGATTGTTGAGCTCCAGAAAAGTTTTAATAAGAAAAATGCCAGAGAGTCAAATATTTGACATTAACACAATATAAAATGCATGGAAAATAATGTCATTTTTATAAGAGGGACAGAAGCCAGTGTGGTGGAATGTGGTAGAATGTAATGTTTTGTGTTGTTTTAACTTGCTGGTAACAGTAATCAGATTGGTAGCTAACCCACTGGGCACAGACGTCAATTCAACGTATATTCCACATTGGTTCAACATAATTTCATTAAAACCACGTGGAAACAACGTTAATTCAACCAGCGTGTGCCCAGTGGGAAAGGCCTTATTTGGACACAGTTGAGTTGACTGAAATCTTGATACAAACATGAGATATCATTGAAGTCAACATACTGACACAGGCTAGAGCCTAGAGCCATTCACTGACGGAGAGGATCGAGGAAGCTATCTGTAAAGACCTGCAGTGTGACAGTTCAACCTGGACTCAGGGGTAGACGTAACATAGTAAATGTAAATCTGTCTCCCACCATTAAGTATGGTATGTTACGTTTTGTATGGTATGTATTAATTTGTGTCCATCGTCTATTTCGTATGATATTGCAATGACCCAGGCTGGGTCATAAAGAAAAAAGAGATGGACAAAAGATGTGCAGGGCAGAACACAGGTTTATTCCTAAACTGGGCTATTGTTCAGGCCACAGCCCATGCCGCTAAATTCCGAACGTACACAAATACACAATGTAAAGTTAAGTGGCAGACTCATAGGAGCAGATCAAGATCCCGAATCGAAAAAGAGAGAGATGAGACAGTAGCCCCTATTTAACATTTCAAAACCCTGCGGGATTACCCATCATACCCCCCAACCTTTCCGTCTGTCCTGGCATACAGTGGGGAAAAAAAGTATTTAGTCAGCCACCAATTGTGCAAGTTCTCCCACTTAAAAAGATGAGAGAGGCCTGTAGTTTTCATCATAGGTACACGTCAACTATGACAGACAAATTGAGAAAAACAAATCCAGAAAATCACATTGTAGGATTTCTAATGAATTTATTTGCAAATTATGGTGGAAAATAAGTATTTGGTCACCTACAAACAAGCAAGATTTCTGGCTCTCACAGACCTGTAACTTCTTCTTTAAGAGGCTCCTCTGTCCTCCACTCGTTACCTGTATTAATGGCACCTGCTTGAACTTGTTATCAGTATAAAAGACACCTGTCCACAACCTCAAACAGTCACACCCAAACTCCACTATGGCCAAGACCAAAGAGCTGTCAAAGGACACCAGAAACAAAATTGTAGACCTGCACCAGGCTGGGAAGACTGAATCTGCAATAGGTAAGCAGCTTGGTTTGAAGAAATCAACTGTGGGAGCAATTATTAGGAAATGGAAGACATACAAGACCACTGATAATCTCCCTTGATCTGGGGCTCCACGCAAGATCTCACCCCGTGTGGTCAAAATGATCACAAGAACGGTGAGCAAAAATCCCAGAACAACACGGGGGGACCTAGTGAATGACCTGCAGAGAGCTGGGACCAAAGTAACAAAGCCTACCATCAGTAACACACTACGCCGCCAGGGACTCAAATCCTGCAGCGCAAGACGTGTCCCCCCTGCTTAAGCCAGTACATGTCCAGGCCCATCTGAAGTTTGCTAGAGTGCATTTGGATGATCCAGAAGAGGATTGGGAGAATGTCATATGGTCAGATGAAACCAAAATAGAACTTTTTGGTAAAAACTCAACTCGTCGTGTTTGGAGGACAAAGAATGCTGAGTTGCATCCAAAGAACACCATACCTACTGTGAAGCATGGGGGTGGAAACATCATGCTTTGGGGCTGTTTTTCTGCAACGGGACCAGGATGACTGATCCGTGTAAAGGGAAAGAATGAATGGGGCCATGTATCGTGAGATTTTGAGTGAAAACCTCCTTCCATCAGCAAGGGCATTGAAGATGAAACGTGGCTGGGTCTTTCAGCATGACAATGATCCCAAACACACCGCCCGGGCAACGAAGGAGTGGCTTCGTAAGAAGTATTTCAAGGTCCTGGAGTGGCCTAGCCAGTCTCCAGATCTCAACCCCATAGAAAATCTTTGGAGGGAGTTGAAAGTCCGTGTTGCCCAGCGACAGCCCCAAAACATCACTGCTCTAGAGGAGATCTGCATGGAGGAATGGGCCAAAATACCAGCAACAGTGTGTGAAAACCTTGTGAAGACTTACAGAAAACGTTTGACCTGTGTCATTGCCAACAAAGGGTATATAACAAAGTATTGAGAAACTTTTGTTATTGACCAAATACTTATTTTCCACCATAATTTGCAAATAAATTCATTAAAAATCCTACAATGTGATTTTCTGGATTTTTTTTCTCTCATTTTGTCTGTCATAGTTGACGTGTACCTATGATGAAAATTACAGGCCTCTCTCATCTTTTTAAGTGGGAGAACTTGCACAATTGGTGGCTGACTAAATACTTTTTTTCCCCACTGTATGTAACCCCTGCTAGCACCCATGAGAACAATAACACACCCACGAACACATAATACAATACCGGGTCGTTACATAGCCCCCCCATTTCTAAACCGTAGCCCCTAGGGTTACACCAAAAACAAAATCCTTAGGTCGCATCAGTCTCTTGGGCTTCCCCGTAGCTCTCACCGGTGGACCCCCAGAACACTCATCGGCCCCAATGTCATTTCTAGCACCCTCCGAAGAGGCAGCCCCCTCCCCAGGAGTCTCCTCGTTAGACTGTTCCTGTGAGCTCACAGCAGAGTCCTCACTCCCATTCCCTACCGTTTTCTTCCCTCTGTAGGGCGACAATCGATCCCGATGGACCACCACCTTCCTGCTCTGTGGGGGAACCTCCACACGGTACGTCACCTCCCCCACTCTCTCTATCACCAGGCACGGCCCCACCCAGGCACTGTCCAGCTTTGGGCACCTCCCCTTCTTTCGCATGGGGTTGTGAAGCCACACGCATTCTCCCACTCCAAAGTGCCTCCCCCTAGCGCGCGAGTCATAGTGGCGCATTTGGCGCACCCCTGCGTTCTCGAGTTGGTCTCTTGCGAAGGTGTGAGACACTTCTAACCGGTTCTGCAGATGACAAACATAGTTTGGGCAGAGCAAAACCGCGTCGTCGTTATCAGGAGGGTGGCCAAACGTCAGTTCGGCTGGGGTGCGCAACTCACAACCTAACATTAGTAGCGCTGGGGAGCACGCAGTCGATTCCTGAACAGCCGACCTACATGCCGTAAGAATAAACGGTAAGTGGGTGTCCCAATCTCTCTGGTGTTTTGAGGTGACGATAGCCAGCTGCTGCGCAAATGTTCTGTTAAATCTTTCCACCAGCCCATCACTCTGGGGATGAAGCGGAGTAGTACGCATCTTCTCCGTGCCTAACCGTCTACACAACTCTGAGAACACCCGTGACTCAAAGTTTCTCCCCTGGTTGCTGTGAATAGACTGTGGCACCCCAAACCGACTGATTATTCCCCCTATCAATGCATAAGCTACTGTCTCTGCCTCCTGGTCTGGGAGAGCGTAAGCCTCTGGACACTTGGTGAAGTAGTCCAAAGCAGTTAGAATCCACCTGTTACCGCTGTCTGTGGTTGGAAACGCCCCCACTATGTCTAGCCCCAGTCTCTCCATGGGCTCCCCTACTGGGAATTGTTGTAGGAGGGCGTGTGACTGACCCGGAGGTCCTTTATTAGCAGCACACTCATCTCAGTGCCTACAAAAGTCCTCCACATCCCTTCTGTGCCTGGCCCAATAGAAGCCTTTAACGTTTTGTAGACCCCAAAATGCCCCGCACCTACTCCCCCGTGAAGCTGCTGTAACATGCTCCCCTGCAGCCTTTTGGGCACCATTACCTGCCACGTAATTTCTCCAGTAGCTGGCTTTTTCCACCCCCTCTGGAGCACCCCCTCAGCCACTCTAAGGACTGTAAATTTAGCCCACAGCCCTTTGGTGACTGGTTATAGAGGAGCTACTTCCTCCCACGGCGGTCGTCTTCTCTCTTCCACCCACCGCAGCACAGGACGCAGCTCTGCGTCCACCTCCTGGCGACGGCTCCACTCCCTGACGTCCACAGCCTCGAGCTCCCGGCACTCTGTCAACCCCAGCTGACTCACTGAAGCGGTGACTCCCTTCTCTCTCTCGCTCCACCCGTGTGGAGGATTGCAGCTCCTCCAGCCAGCGGGTGATCGGACCCTCTGGCTCCTTGAAGGAAAGAAGCCACTGCAGGGCGGAGTGATCCATCTGGACCACAAACGGAAGGCCCCCCAGGTAGTACTTGAAATGGCGTACTGCTGCCACGACAGCCAACAGTTCTCTTCTTGTCACACAGTAGAGTTTCTCAGCCTTATCAAAAGTTCTGCTATAATAAGCTACTACGTGTTCCCCATCAGGACCACGCTGAGCAAGCACAGCCCCCATGCCCTCATTGCTTGCGTCGGTGTCCAAGATGAACGGACGGTTCGGGTCTGGTGCGGCCAGGACAGGGGCTTCCACCAGGGCATGTTTGAGGGCTTCAAATGCCCGCTGGTGCTCTTCGGTCCACTGAAAAACAGTGTCCTCCTTGAGAAGGTGGTTTAAAGAAGCCGCTACCCCCGCAAACGCCTTCACAAACCTACGATAGTAGGATGCCAGCCCCAGGAAGCTCTTAACCTCTTTTTTTTCCCCTGGAACTGGCCACCCCTCACAGCCTTCACTTTGTCTGGCATCGTGTTGATGCCCTCACCACCCAGCTGATGACCCAGGAACGCCACCTCCCTTTGCATGAAATGGCACTTTCCCGGATGTAATTTTAACCCCGCCCCCGAGATCCTCTCCAACACTCGCCTAAGTGCCCCCAGTGCCCCCTCGAACGATGTGCCGTGCACCAATATGTCGTCTAGGTACACGACATACTCGTCTCTAGGAACCCCAGCCAGCACTCTGTCCATGAGCCTCTCAAAGGTGGCAGGAGCATTACAGAGGCTGAAGCACAGCACCTTGAACTGCCAATGCCCCCTATCCGTGGAGAAGGCAGTTTTTTCACGTGCCCCTGGTGAGAGGGGCACCTGCCAGTAGCCACTGTGCAGATCAAGGGAGGAGAACAACGAGGACCCTCTCACGTGGTCTAGCGACTTGTCGATCCTCGGTAGGGGGTAAGAGTCTTTAGTGGTGACAAAATTTAGGAACCTGTAGTCAACACAAAACCTAAGTTTACCCCCTTTCTTAGGCACCATGACGACCGGCGCGGACCATGGGCTATCTGATGGATCAATGAAATCAGCCCGCAACATGTCAACAATAGCTGTGTCTGCTGCTTCCATCCGGTGTCTATTTCGTGCTGAACTAGGTGCGTTTGCCCTACCTTATCTTCCCCCCAAGTGAAGCTATCTTTGAAGTCCAACAGCAGCTGCTTTAACTGTCTCTGTTGTGTCTCATCCAGGCCCTGACAGTTTTTCAGCCACACAGCCTCAACGGCGTCGATAGCTTCCTCCATCTCCCCGTCGGGCTGATGCGGTGAAGAAGCCAGTGTGTTTTGGGCTACTGGGCTGCCTGTGCTTGCACCGTTATGGGGAGTGAAGGCCGTCACCGCCGGAGACAGCTGCTGGGATGGCACAACGACCAAGGGAGCAGCCGGGACGACCGGTGGAGTTTTGGCAAGCTTGGAGGAAGACGGAGGGACAGTCCCGCCCCCCGCTGGCCCTCCCAAAGGCAACATCCCGCCACAATCACAGACAGCTGACACTTCCCTAACATGGGGGCTAGCTCCCCCGTGACAGTCCGCAGCTGGACAAGGGTCGGCTCCACCCACACCCCAACAGGTAGTATGTCTGGTCTCACCAGGGTTACTGTAGAGCCTGTGTCGATCAGGGCCGAACATTCCACCCCCTCTACCTTGACGATGACATTGCAAGTCCCCCACGGTGGTACGTCCCACCACAACTACAGGACTAGGAAATGGGGCGGCAGCTACACCCTGGGGGAGCAGGTCCCCACCCTCTTGCCTGCACTGCTGGGTACCTCTTCTGCTTACTGCGGGTTCGGGGGCCAGGCTGGCCACAACCCCAGCAGACAATGGGAGTTGAGCTGACGCTGTGATGTTGCCTGGAGCCCCTCTCAATGACAATCGAAGCAGTCTTGACTAAACCGCCCAACTCGTCGACCCACTCTGGTTTGGCGACCCCCAGCACCCCGGCCGCAGCTGCTCTCACCTCCGGTTGACTGGCAACCTCCACTCTCACTCCCTCACCCCAGATAAGCTCCCTCTTCCTGGCTTCCTCCACAGTAGCCCGCAGAGACGGTGGGTCCGCCATCTGAACATGCTTACCCAGTTCGGTGGAAGAGAGCGCTCTAATAAAACTGTCCCGTGCCAGCTCATCTTGCACACCAATCAGCATAGTTGCATAAACCCGCCGGGTCAAGCTCAGAATACCACTCGCCAATGCCTTTAACAATTCCGCCAGAAGTCTCTTTCTTTTACTCAGTTCAATCCGCAGCATGTTGGGCTGTGCGTCACTGCCAAAACGGCCCCCCAATGCCTCCACTAGCGCACCGTAGTTGCCCCGTCTGGGGCTAGCGTTAGCAGGCATTCCGACGCCTCCTCTGCCAGGCTCAGGGCAAGCTGTAACGCTTTCGTCTCGTCAGACCACCTCCCGGCTCTAGCCAACAACTCAAATTGAGTGAAAAAAAACGTCCCATTTACCTTGTCCATTAAACTTCGGTAGTTTAGCCGCTACTGTGGCTAATGGTAATAGGGCGCTGCCATCTTTGTTTACACAATCAGGCCCAGCCATTTCCGCACCTGGTGACGTTGACATCCCCGTCGCCGTGACATCTGCTCTGGTCGAGCGGTGCGAAGGAAAATCCGCCAATTCTGCCATCTTGCTGACTGACAATTTAACTTCCGCCATGTGGCTCTCCAGCTCCTCTACAGCAGTCGCCGCCTGACCCTCCCGACCGGGTACCCCCGAGCCCACAACGGACACTTTGTCCGACTCCTCCTTAATTTTTCCTGCCTTGCCCCGAACATCATGACAGTAGATGCGAGCCACGCTAAAGCCAACCACGGTCTATACTGAAACAGCTAACTCGCCTAATCTCGATCCGTCACGTAGTTCGAAAGCACTTCTGACACCAATGTAATGACCTGGGCTGGGTCATAAAGGAAAAAGAGATGGACAAAAGATGTGCAGGGCAGAACACAGGTTTATTCCTAAACTGGGCTATTGTTCAGGCCACAGCCCACGCCGCTAAATTCCGAACGTACACAAATACACAATGTAAAGTTAAGTGGCAGATTCATAGGAGCAGATCAAGATCCCTAATCGAAAAAGAGAGAGATGAGACAGTAGCCCCTATTTATTCATTTGAAAACCCTGCGGGATTACCCATCATACCCCCCCAACCTTTCCGTCTGTCCTGCCATATTCAACCCCTGCTAGCACCCATGAGAACAATAACACACCCACGAACACAGAACACAATACCGGGTCATTACAATATGTTTGTTGTAGCTAATGTTGCTAGGTGGCCAGGTTGCTAACGCTAAGGCTAGCTAGGAGGCTAGGTGGCTAACGCTAGCGTTAGCTAAGCTAGGGGTTATTGTTGGGGGTTAAGGTTAAGGTTAGTGTTAAGATTAAGGTTAGGAGTAAGGCTTAAGGTTAGGGTTAGGGGAAGGGTTAGCTAAGATGCTAAGTAGTCAATGTAGCAAAAAAGTAGTAAGTAGTTGTCAGTAATGAGATTCAAACACGCAACCTTTGGGTTGCTAGATGTTCGTATTATCAGCACACCCACCCTCATTTCATTTTTGCCTTAAGTAAACTTCTATCTTATGTAACCATACCAAATGTAACATATCATATTAATTTGAGTTTCTCTGATTTTCATTTACTATGCTGAACAAAAATATAGACGCAACATGCAACAATTTCAAAGATTTTGCTGAGTTACAGTTCATATAAGGAAATCAGTCAATTGAAATAAATAAATTAGGCCCTAATCTATGGATTTCACATGAGTGGGCAGGGGTGCAGCCATGGGTGGGCCTGGGAGGGCATAGGCCCACCCACTGGGGAGCCAGGCCCACCCACTGGGGAATCAGGCCCAGCCAATCAGAAATAGTTTTTCCCACAAAAGGGCTTTATTACATACAGAAACGCTCCTCAGCACCCTGCAGTTGTGAAGCCAGTTGTTGGACGTACTGCCAAACTCTCTAAAACGACGTTGGAGGCGGGCTTATGGTAGAGAGATGAACATTACATTATCTGGCAACAGCTCTGGTGGACATTCCTGCAGTCAGCATGCCAATTGCATGCTCCCTCAAAACTTGAGACATCTGTGGCATTGTGTGGTTTGACAAAACTGCACATTTCAGAGTGGCCTTTAATTGTCCCCAGCACAAGGTGCATCTGTGTAATGATCATGCTGTTTAATCAGCTTTTTGATATGCTACACCTGTCAGGTGGATGTATTATCTTGACAAAGGATAAAATGCTCACTTACAGGGCTGTAAACAAATTTGAGCACAACATTTTTGAGAAATAAGCTTTTTGTGCATTATGGAACATTTCTGGGATCTTTTATTTCCGCTCATGAAATGTGGGACCAACACTTTACATGTTGCATTTATATTTTTGTTCAGTATATGTTATGTCTAGTCTATGAGACCAGACTGAGTTCACATTGAAACATAAGTAAATACTCAATGAATGTGAAGCCAGGTTCCAGGAAAAGCCTCACCGAACAGAGCCCAGTGGAGATAGCTACTAATCTGAGCATGGAGCAGAAACCCAAACAGTAGAGGACCGCAGGCAGGGCAGGCAACCCGGGCGTGACGGCCAAACGCATCAGACACCTTTGGGTGACACCAAACCACAGGAGGCAAAGAAGCCTGGGATCCACCGAGGGAGCAGCGGAGGGAGAAGCTGTAACCCACCGTTGAAATAACCCTGACCACACTGAGGCACAGGCTGCGTCCCAAATGGCATCCTATTCCCTATTTAGTGTGCTACTTTCGACCAGAGCCCTTTTGGGCCCTGGTCAAAGGTAGTGCACCATTTAGGGAACAGGGTGCCATTTGGGACACAACCTGATGCACTGAGCTCTGCACAGCAGACACCATCTCCATCTCCCCATGACCTGCAGGGAGCAACTCTATACATCACACTTTAAATACAGATCACAAGACATATAAAAGACTCTCAGAGCTCCACTGATGTTGAAAGTTTCACAATGGATCCGCATCCAGACCATATTTCAATATCAACAGGATCTTAACTGGCATTAAAATACCCATATTCCCACACAGAGAGAGATGGGAAAACAGACGATATTAATGGTTACTCTGCCAAATAAGATGAGGTGTTCAAAAGAAATGGAAGCCACGTATTATTGTGTAAGGATTTCTTTTAACGTCAGTTTGCCACACTATTCCCTCGGATATAACTCAATTGAGGTAAATGAGGAAACTGCCACTTGCGATCGGTTAATAATTATAGGCTCTCACTTTAAAGCCAGCTGCTATAGCATTTTGCAATGTTATTCCAATAAATATTTGCTTTTTAACTTGTCTGTTTCACCATCAAAACCATACCACCATCAATATTTATTTAACCTAAATCAGTGACCAGCATGAATCGGTTATAAAAAAACAATAAAAAACATACGACTATATTATCAAAATACGAAAGCCACGTGCAGCAGGCAATAGAACACTTGATTGGATGAGCAAAAAGCCTGAGGACTCATAGTGGGAACTTTATTTTAGGCCCCAACCTCTCCAAGTTCAAATCAGTCTTGATCCCAAAACCCTCGGAAACTGAGCTTGGATGCCTGAGTCTCCATCTATTTCAATTATCATATCCTGGAGTTTAAAACATGAGGTTTAACATGGGTCTCTGATCTCTTGGAGTTGTCGCTTGCTTGTATCCCTGTCCTTCTGGTCCAAATTGTCCTGCATTTTCCCAAGCTGAACAAGACTCAGTGACAATTCCAAATGTCCTTAAAGTGACAAGTCTGCCAACTGAGACCTTTTTTTCCCCGAAAGATGTTTCTTGTTTAGATGCAGAGACAAGATATGAATAACTGTAAAGTTATACGGTACTGTGGTTAGTGAAATTAATGTCCTGGCTGCTTGTATACACATATCACCCATTGATACTAAACTAGTGGCACTGCCACATATTTTCATTTAGAACCTGACCCCTAAAACTGTCATCATTCAGCTACAGAACATAGCACTGTATTATACATAATTGAAACAAAGCTGAATTACCATTTGCAAACAAGATGATTATAGAAATGATAAGCTACTCTGTCAGCTGCCCCCTCAACCAGACCTGGGTTTAAATAGTATTTTTTTTCATTAAACAATAGCTATGCTGGATTGAGCTTGTTTGGAGCAATGGAACCAATGTATTAGTCCCAAAAGTGAAAACACCATCTATCTGGCACCAGACAGGCTGAACGAAACCGAACCAAATGTTAAAGATTTCAAATACTATTTGAACCCAGGTCTGTCCTCAACAAGCATACATCCACTCTCAAGGGATGTCCAATGATTCATTTTTCAGAATAGAAAGGTGGGCATTTATGGGAAAGGCAAAAAGCTTCCTCTCAAACTACCATAACTGATATCGACAGGAAAACAATAACAGTGTGGTTGCATCACAAACAACTGGAAATCACCATATTTTTGTTTGTGGAAAAGCGTGTTTGCCCTCAATATGTCACATCGTTACCATCAGTGGCACTGCACATCACATGTCCCTGCTGTTGTGGTGTTGCCAGTAGGAATGTCCATGCACATTTTACATGGAGAAACTATCTGTATCTCACAAGAGTCTCAGCTCATCATTTCCTATAAAAACAAATAATCAGACTAGAGAAATACAACTTTTATCTATCAAAGTAACCTCATAATAACACCAGACACAAACTGTCAAGCAAGACTTTAGACAGAAGGTCATCAGTAGTGATGATGGTGTCTATTGCGTATCAGTATCGGTACACACACACACACACACACACACACACACACACACACACACACACACACACACACACACACACACACACACACACACACACACACACACACACACACACACACACACACACACTTTGACACTGACACAAGTGCAGAGCACCAAATGAGAAAATGATACAGTAAACAGGAAACATGGGCGTAAGAATTCCAAATACATTCTGCAATTTCAGCTCCAGTCTGGCGCATGTCTGGGGGAATTGTCTTCTGTGCAATGGCATCTATTCTGGGAAAGACTGAAAAGCAGGCCAGAACTCTATCACAGAACAACAACATCAGCGTAAGATTTGAAGAAGAAAAAACATTACATAAAATTAGTCAAATAGGATGATAGAGAATAAGGTAAACAAAAGCCTGTACAGTACAGCTTCACACTCCATGTTCATGTACTGCCTAGTTTGGTGGAAAGAGGTAGCCTAATGGTTGGGAGGCATTCGCCTCTTGTAAAAGTGGGCTGCCTGACAGGTTTTTGTCTGCTTCATTAACTGTGCTTTGTGTCTTAGTGATAGCTTCTACAAGTCATGAATAGGCAACTCTTTCCCATTAAAATAATACCCTCATCAAGAGGGCTCATGTCCACACAGGCCAGGCCAAGTTATTTGCATAAAGGCAGCCTGCGGAGCGCTCTCCAAAGAGCAGAATTTTAATTGTTTTTGGGGATCAACTAGTTAGCCATTCAAATAGGATGGCTAAGGACAGCTTTCCAATAAAAGATAAGGCAAGGACAGGGGAGTGAGGGGATTCAGGAGAGTTTGCTGTAAATGAATCCTCTCCAAACTACAGCTTTGAAAAATGTAGCCTTCTTGACAAATGTAGGAGGAGAAAAAACAACAGAGAGACATACTCCTTGAGGAGGGGGGAACCTTTTGAAGTGAACTAAGGGAGAGATGGATCCTTTCGAGTCTCAGGGAGATTACACATTTTTACTGACACAACACCATATTAGCCTCTCCATGACCTTTGGGGATTGACCTTTGACTTTTGGCCTGACACTGCTGTGCTTTACCCCCTTTGTGAGACACTGTCATGAGTATTTTCAGGACTACTAATGGTCTGACCAAAAATACCAAAAGGTTGGGATGCTCCTCTTTCTCTCTCTCTGTGTGTGTGTGTGTGTGCTTGTGCCCATGGGGGGATGATGGAGGCATGGGGGATGAGAGAGAGAAGAGTTTAATTAGAGACACAGCACCTCCGGTAATCCACTCGCAGCCCATTCATAAAAATAACAGGGGGGGAAGAGAGATGAGAAGAGGTCAGAGAAACTTTGGCCAGGAACACCGACCTTTATCAAATCCACTGGTAAATCCGCAGATTAGTCCATTCCATTGTTTTCAGGAAGTCCGCTCCCACTGGCTCATAAGGCAGGAGGTGGATTTAGGAACTGAGTGAGGGCTCCAAGCCACTGGGCTGGAGCGAGACTGAGCTGGAGGGCTGTGTGTGTGTGTGTTTGTGTGTGTGTGTGTGTTGCAGGGGGATGACACGCTGAGGAAGAGGGTGTCAAACAGGCTCAGGCTCATACATAGAGCTCCAACCAGAACATTCCAATGGTCACTTCTGACATCCTGGCCACCAGGCTCAGCATGGACGGATAGAGGGCCAGCTTCCCACTGTGACCCCTCCATGGATAATATGTATCTTGGACACTGTCATCCCTCATGGTTTCATTAAACCTTTTTTTATATTTACATGCCCTGCTGAATTTTTCCCTATACAAAGTCAATTTGGTAAGAATATGAAATCCTCCCCCTTAAATAAACATCTTACTGTTCTTCCGTCTGGACACAGAATGTACCACAACCAAAGTCATCATCATTGGCGTTTGATTTACATGCAATGGTCAAAAGGAGTTGTGGACATGAACTTAAAATCAACATTTGCTTCACAATTTGTTCTACAGCATGTTCTAGCAACCTAAACTATTCGTCTCAGAGTAGAAAAGCCATAGAACCATAAACCCTCTGTTTAGCCCTAGGCAGACCCAGTGTTAGCAGGCTGTACCTGCTCCCTGTGTGTCGCCAGTCCTTTGCTTTCCATTCAGACAAGGAAAATGAGGCATTGGGGCGACCACAGGGTGTGAGAATTACTGAGCAGTGCTGAAACTGGCCCGGTCCACTCCTTTCTCATTAAAAGTACACTTCTGTCAACTCCAGAATGAGCTCAGAGGAGAGACAACACATTAGCAACAGGGACACAAAAGCCCAATGATTTATTATAGCTTTCAGCAAAAATACCTGCCTTCAGGTGTTTCTCTGTCTGAGGAGGAGCAGGATGAGAGTGTTGGTGCTGAGAGACATGTTGGTATGAGGAGACTCAGCCGCCTGTTGTTTTGGAAGAGCGTGGCTGGGTGCCCGTGGCAGTAGTGCATGTACTGCAGGTGGGGAGTTAGGAGGGGGAGGGAGAGAGAGAGAGAGAGAGAGAGAGAGAGAGAGAGAGAGAGAGAGAGAGAGAGAGAGAGAGAGAGAGAGAGAGAGAGAGAGAGAGAGAGAGAGAGAGAGAGAGAGAGAGAGAGAGAGAGAGAGAGAGAGAGAGAGAGAGAGAGAGAGAGACTAAAGCTACTAGAAGGGGGGTAATATGTCTCTTTCTTGTTTTCATAAACATCTCACATTTACAGCTCACCTCACATGCTGGTGGGTTTTGCCCCCTGTTTGTCATTCCTGATTTCTATCTCAACCAAAACATGGAGACTTCAACTTCTCTGAATCAGAGATGAAAAACATGGAAAAAAATATTGTTTTCATGTCAGGCAGTAAAATAATTGTGGTCACATGACCAGTCTGACATTTTTGTCTGGCAAAATTGACAGATGCACTGTAGTTTTCTCAAGGAGAGGATAGGATACTCACTGAGACAATAGAGTGAGAAGAAGAAGAATTTCCTGCATTTACTGATTAACGTTCCTGCATTAAGCATTCCTGCATATAGCATTCCTGCATCTTTCACCATAGAGACACCATCACTGGTCTGCTCCTAAATGTGTGCCCCTCTCAGTTTCATACAATGTATATAAATTCCCAGACGCACCTCTTTCTCCCATTACACTATCCATTTCATAAAGGAACTTAAACCATCAATTATGAACTGGCCTCTGTTGGACCTTAACGAGCCATTATCTTCCCATCATGCAATGTGTCGAGGAAATTCCTTACCATGTGATGGCACCAATCCTAGTTCTGCTGCCTCTAACAGAAATAGCTCCCGGTTGTGGTCAACTCGCTGTGTTCTGTTTACCAACTAATCTCAAGCCATTGCAGTCAGAGAATCACACATTTGAACCTTTGTTGCCACATGGAGGAACCAAACATTTTTTCATTTCCTCCTGTATGTGAATAAGGAACGAGGATTCAGGTCAGGACGACAGAGAAGCAGAGAGAAACCATTGTGGGATTTACCTCTGTTGATTGGTCAACCCTGCACGCCGTGTGGTGCATCTCCTCCTTAAGGAGCGTGGAAGACTGTGAGCCTTGTGTGACAATGAAACCCAGCAACACAGAACAAATAGCCGCAATACAATGTGTTTGGCAGGCAGGTTTACTAAACAGACCTGAGATTTGTTTGGGTTTGGCTCTAACACCATGTGACTAATTTGTTTTGTCTGCATCTGTGTCTGTGTGTTTGTCAGGGGTGATTTCACCTAGTTTTGGAGAGGGGGGATTTAAATGATTATTTACCATAAATAGACTTTGGGGATTTTAGTTCTATTTAGTGCTTTTTCAAGAGAAAGTACAGGTCCATTATAAAACTAACAATAAAATAGAATCAAATGTTTTAGGCCCCCGCTATGCAAAAGCAAAACTGTGATTTGTTTGTGAGAAAAAGCTCCCAATACTTTATTCAACTTTTTAAAAGTTTGTTACCAGGCTGCCATAGAATTTTAATAAATTCCAATCCAGATTTTGTGTTGAATTAACGTCCTCTAAAGTTACTTCAACCTAGTGAAGTAAGTGGAACTGACAAATGTGGATTTAATAACTTGTTGATTGAGCTTTATACTTTTAGTCAAAAGTAAAATTGTTCTAAAAAAATGTACTGGGGAGCACAGTTGAGACTCAACCTCATGTGGGATTTGAACAAAAAATCTCCTGGATGCCAGTGACCTGAATGTCCTGCTACACCAGCAGGTCTATTGGCAAGAATACATTCCTGCACATATTTATTACCAGGAACATTCACTCAGTGGCCAGTTCATAAGGTACACCTCAATACGAAACTGGTTCGCTATTACAGACAGTGAGTCACGTGGCCGTGGCTTGCTATATAAAGCAGGCAGATAGGCATCACCCTTAATGGAAAAAACATGAATTTCACGTGAACATGTTACAGCGGCTTGTGAAAGTATTCACCCCCCTTGACATTTTGTTGCCTTACAACCTGGAATTAAAATGGATTTTTTGGGGGGTTTGTATCATTATACTTACACAATATGCCTACCACTTTGAAGATGCAAAATATGTTTTATTGTGAAACAAACAAGAAATAAGACAACAAAAAAAAGAAAACTTGAGCGTGCATAACTATTCACCACCTTTTGCAGCAATTACAGCTGCAAGTCTCTTGGGGTGTCACAACTTCCGCCGAGGCTGCCTCCCCTCCTTGTTCGGGCAGGTTTCGGCATTCGTCGTCACCGGCTTACTAGCTACTGCCGATCCCATTCTCATCACTCCACTTGTCATGTCTTGTCTTGTCAATCACACACACCTGGTGCTAATTAGTATGTGTATAAGTGTTCCCTCTGTTCTCCTTGTCTTTGTGAGTGATTGTTTCATTGCGAGTATACGCTTCCATTTGTTATTGCCAAGGTGGAATATTTCCCTTGTGATAGTTTCGTTTTGACGCTGGGTACATTTTATTTATGTAAACGGAATAAACTCTGGACTTCAGTGTTTTACCTCCTGTGCCTGACTCCTTCATTCACACCTCGTCACAAGGGCTATGTCTCTATAAGCTTGGCACATCTAGCCACTGGGATTTTTCAAGACAAAACTGCTCCAGCTCCTTCAAGTTGGATGGGTTCCACTGGTGTACAGCAATCTTTAAGTCATACCACATATTCTCAATTGGATTGAGGTCTGGGCTTTGACTAGGCCATTCTAAGACATTTAAATGTTTCCCCTTAAATCACTCAAGTGATGCTTTAGCAGTATGCTGAGGGTCATTGTCCTGCTGGAAGGTGAACCTCCGGCCCAGTCTCAAATCTCTGGAAGACTGAAACAGGTTTCCCTCAAGAATTTCCCTGTATTAAGCGCCATCCATCATTCCTTCAATTCTGACCAGTTTCCCAGTCCCTGCCGATGAAAAACATCGGATGGTGTTCTCGGGGTGATGAGAGGTGTTGGGTTTGCGCCAGACATAGCGTTTTCCTTGATGGCCAAAAAGCTTGATTTGAGTCTCATCTGACCAGAGTACCTTCTTCCATATGTTTGGGGAGTCTCCCACATGCCTTTTGGCGAACACCAAACGTTTTTGCATATTTTCTTCTTTAAGCAATGGCTTTTTTTCTGCCCATTATTCCGTAAAGCCCAGCTCTGTGGAGTGTAAGGCTTAAAGTGGTCATATGGACTGATACTCCAATCTCCGCTGTGGAGCTTTGCAGCTCCTTCAGGGTTATCTTTGGTCTCTTTGTTGCCTCTCTGATTAATGCCCTCCTTGCCTGGTCCGTGAGTTTTGGTGGGCGGCCCTCTCTTGGCAGGTTTGTTGTGGTGCCATATTCTTTCCATTTTTAAATAAAGGATTTAATGGTGCTCCGTGGGATGTTCAAAGTTTCGGATATTTTTTGATAACCCAACCCTGATCTGTACTTCTCCACAACTTTGTCCCTGACCTGTTTGGAGAGCTCCTTGGGTCTTCATGGTGCCGCTTGCTTGGTGGTGCCCCTTGCTTAGTGGTGTTGCAGACTCTGGGGCCTTTCAGAACAGGTGTATACAGTTGAAGTCGGAAGTTTACATACACTTAGGTTGGAGTCATTAAAACTCGTTTTTCAACCACTCCACAAATTTCTTGTTAACAAACTATAGTTTTGGCATGTCGGTTAGGACATCGTCTTTGTGCATGACACAAGTAATTTTTCCAACAATTATTTACAGACAGATTATTTCACTTATAATTCACTGTATCACAATTCCAGTCGGTCAAAAGTTTACATACACTAAGTTGACTGTGACTTTAAACAGCTTGGAAAATTCCACAAAATGTCATTGCTTTAGAAGCTTCTGATAGGCTAATTGACATCATTTGAGTCAATTGGAGGTGTACCTGTGGATGTATTTCAAGGCCTACCTTCAAACTCAGTGCCTCTTTGCTTGACATCATGGGAAAATCAAAAGAAAATCAGTCAAGACCTCAGAAAAATAATTGTAGACCTCCACAAGTCTGGTTCATCCTTGGGAGCAATTTCCAAATGCCTGAAAGTACCACGTTCATCTGTACAAACAATAGTACGCAAGTATAAACACCATGGGACCACGCAGCAGTCATACAGCTCAGGAACGAGACACGTTCTGTCTCCTAGAGATGAACGTACTTTGGTGCGAAAAGTGCAAATCAATCCCAGAACAACAGCAAATGACTGTGTGAAGATGCTGGAGGAAACAGGTACAAAAGTACCGCTCAGCAAGGAAGAAGCCCCTGCTCCAAAACCACCATAAAAAAGCCAGACTACAGTTTGCAACTGCACAAGGGGACAAAGACCGTACTTTTTGGAGAAATGTCCTCTGGTCTGATGAAACAAAAATACAACTGTTTGGCCATAATGACCATTGTTATGTTTGGAGGAAAAAGGGGGTCGCTTGCCAGCCGAAGAACACCATCCCAACAGTGAAGCACGGAGGTGGCAGCATCATGCTGTGGGGGTGCTTTGCTGCAGGAGGGTCTGGTGCACTTCACAAAATAGATGGCATCATGAGGAAGGAAAATTATGTGGATATATTGAAGCAACATCTCAAGACATCAGTCAGGAAGTTAAAGCTTGGTCGCAAATGGGTCTTCCAAATGGACAATGACCCCAAGCATACTTTCAAAGTTGTGGCAAAATGGCTTAAGGACAACAAAGTCAAGGTATTGGAGTTGTCACAAAGCCCTGACCTCAATCCTATAGAAAGTTTGTGGGCAGAACTAAAAAACGTGTGCGAGCAAGGAGGCCTACAAACCTGACTCAGTTACACCAGCTCTGTCAGGAGGAATGGGCCAAATTCACCCAACTTATTGTGGGAAGCTTGTGGAAGGCTACCCGAAACGTTTGACCAAAGTTAAACAATTTAAAGGCAATGCTACCAAATACTAATTGAGTGTATGTAAACTTCTGACCCACTGGGAATGTGGTGAAAGAAATAAAAGCTGAAATAAATAATTCTCTCTACTATTATTCTGACCTTTTACATTCTTAAAATAAAGTGGTGATCCTAACTGACCTAAAACAGGGAATTTTTACTAGGATTAAATGTCAGGAATTGTGAAAAACTGAGTTTAAATGTATTTGGCTAAGGTGTATGTAAACTTCCGACTTCTCTATATACTGAGATCATGTGACAGATCATGTGACACTTAGATTGCACACAGGTGGACTTTATTTAACTAATTATGTGACCTCTGAAGGTAATTGGTTGCACCAGATCTTAACAATGGTGCCGGAGAAGATGGCTGCTGTTTTTCAGCCCTCTAACCAATTGTATTATTATGTGTGTTTTTTCACGTTATTTGTAATTTATTCTGTACATAATGTTTCTGCCATCGTCTCTTATAACCAAAAAGAGCTTCTGGATATCAGGAGAGTGATTACTCACTTCGTATTGGACGAAGATTTTTTCTTCAACGAGGCGGCCGCGAAGGATATCCTACAGACACCCGACAAGGCCCAAATCCCCGTCATTCATAGGAGAACGAGACTGAGATATCGTGGACGCAGGTCGGGGTGCCTCGTAAGGATCCGACGGCGAGCGAGTAAACTGCCTCTTCCATCAATCATATTAGCCAATCTTAATTCATTGGAAAATAAATTAGATGACCTACGATTACGCTTATCCTACCAACGGGACATTAAAAACTGTAATATCTTATGTTTCACCGAGACGACATGGACAACATACAGCTAGTGGGCTATACGCTACATTGGCAGGATAGAACGGCTGACTCCGGTAAGACAAGGGGTGGTGGTCTGTGTATATTTGTAAACAACAGCTGGTGCACAAAATCAAATAATAAGGAAGTCTCAAGGTTTTGCTCGCCTGAGGTAGAGTACCTTATGATAAGCTGTAGACCACACTATTTACCAAGAGAGTTTTCATCTATATTTTTCATAGCTGTCTATTTACCACCACAAACCAATGCTGGCATTAAGATTGCACTCAATGAGCTGTATAAGGCCATAACTAAACAGGAAAACGCTCATCCAGAGGCAGCGCTCCTAGTGGCCGGGGACTTTAATGCAGGGAAATTTAACTTCTACCTAATTTCTACCAGCATGTTAAATGTGCAACCAGAGGAAAAAAAAACTCTAGACCACCTTTACTCCACACACAGAGACGCATACAAAGCTCTTCCTCACCCTCCATTTGGCAAATCTGACCATAACTATATCCTCCTGATTCCTGCTTATAAGCATAAACTAAACCAGGAAGCACCAGTGACTCGGTTAATAAAAAGTGGTCAGATGACGCAGATGCTAAGCTACAGGACTGTTTTGCTCGCACAGACTGGAACACGTTCCGGGATTCTTCAGATAGCATTGAGGAGTACACCACATCAGTCACTGGCTTCATCAATAAGTGCATCGATGACGTCGTCCCCACAGTGACCGTACGTACATACCCCAACCAGAAGCCATGGATTACAGGCAACATCCGCACTGAGCTAAAGAGTAGAGCTGCCGCTTTCAAGGAGCGGGACTGTAACCTGGACGCTTATAAGAAATCCCGCTATGCCCTCAGACGAACCATCAAACAAGCAAAGAGTCAATACAGGAGTAAGATTGAATCGTACTACACCGGCTCTGATGCTCGTCGTATGTGGCAGGGCTTGAAAACTATTACAGACTACAAAGGGAAGCACAGCCGCGAGCTTCCCAGTGACACAAGCCTACCAGACGAGCTAAACCACTTCTATGCTCGCTTCGAGGCAAGCAATACTGAAGCATGCATGAGAGCACAAGCTGTTCCAGATGACTATGTGATCACGCTCTCTGTAGCTAATGTGAGTAAGAATTTTAAGCAGGTCAACATTCACAAGGCCGCAGGGCCAGACGGATTACCAGGACGTGTACTCCGAGCATGTGCTGACCAACTGGCAAGTGTCTTCACCGACATTTTCAACATGTCCCTGACTGAGTCTGTAATACCAACATGTTTCAAGCAGACCACCATAGTCCTCGTGCCCAAGGACACTAAGATAACCTGCCTAAATGACTACCGACCCGTAGCACTCACGTCTGTAGCCATGAAGTGCTTTGAAAGGCTGGTCATGGCTCACATCAACACCATTATCCCAGAAACCCTAGACCCACTCAGCGTTCAACACCATAGTGCCCTCAAAGCTCATCACTAAGCTAAGGATCCTGGGACTAAACACCTCCCTCTGCAACTGGATCCTGGACTTCCTGACGGGCCGTCCCCAGGTGGTAAGGGTAGGTAACAATAATATGCCATTTAGCAGACGCTTTTATCCAAAGCAACTTACAGTCATGCGTGCATACATTTTTGTGTATGGGTGGTCCCGGGGATCGAACCCACTACCTTGGCGTTACAAGCGCCGTGCTCTACCAGCTGAGCTACAGAGGACCAACACATCTGCCACGCTGATCCTCAACACGGGGGCCCCTCAGGGGTGCGTGCTCAGTCCCCTCCTGTACTCCCTGTTCACCCATGACTGCATGGCCAGGCACGACTCCAACACCATCATTAAGTTTGACGACGACACAACAGTGGTAGGCCTGATCACCGACAACGATGAGACAGCCTATAGGGAGGAGGTCAGAGACCTGGCCGTGTGGTGCCAGGATAACAACCTCTCCCTCAACATGATCAAGACAAAGGAGATAATTGTGGACTACATGAAAAAAAAGAGGACTGAGCACGCCCCCATTCTCATCGACGTGGCTGTAGTGGAACAGGTTAAGAGCTTCAAGTTCCTTGGTGTCCACATCACCAACGAACTATCATGGTCCAAACACACCAAGACAGTCGTGAAGAGGGCATGACAAAGCCTATTCCCCCATCAGGAGACTGAAAAGATTTGGCATGGGTCCTCAGATCCTCAAAAAGTTATACAGCTGCACCATCGAGAGCATCCTGACTGGTTGCATCACCGCCTGGTATGGCAACTGCTCTGCCTCCGACCACAAGGCACTATAGAGGGTAATGCGAACGGCCCAGTACATCACATTGGGGCCAAGCTTCCTGCCATCCAGGACCTCTATACCAGGCGGTGTCAGAGGAAGGCCCTCAAAATTGTCAAAGACTCCAGCCACCCTAGTCATACACTGTTCTCTCTGCTACCGCATGGCAAGCGGTACCGGAGCGCCAAGTCTAGGTCCAAAAGGCTTCTCAACAGCTACTACCCCCAAACCATAAGACTCCTGAACAGCTAATCATGGCTACCCGGACTATTTGCACCCCCACCCCATCTTTTTATGCTGCTGCTACTCTGTTAATTATTTATGCTTAGTCACTTTAACTCTACCCACATGTACATATTACCTCAACTACCTCAACTAGCCGGTGCCCCCGCACATTGACTCTGCACCGGTACCCCCCTGTATATATAGCCTCCCTACTGTTATTTTATTTTACTTCCGCTCTTTTTTTCTCAACACTTTTTTGTTGTTGTTTTATTTAACTTTTTTATTAAGAAATATATGCATTGTTGGTTAAGGGCTGTAAGTAAGCATTTCAAGGTAATGTCTACACCTGTTGTATTCGGCGCATGTGGCAAATACAATTTGATTTGATTTAGGGGCTTCATAGCAAAGGGGGTGAATACATATGCACGCACCACTTTTCCATTATTTATTTTTTATAATATTTTGAAACAAGTTATTTTTTTCATTTCACTTCACCAATTTGGGCTATTTGGTGTATGTCTATTACATGAAATCCAAATGAAAATCAATTTAAATTACAGTTTGTAATGCAACAAAATAGGAAAAACGCCAAGGGGGATGAATACTTTTGCAAGGCACTGTATCTCATTTAATGTGAAGTTAATGTGGTAATGTGTTTTTGGAACACTTCACATGTGACATTTCACATGTGAAATTGTGAAAATATGTGTTTTTGGAACACTTCAAATGTGACATTTCACATGTGAAGTCATGTGAATACATGTTTTTTTGGAACACTTCACGTGACATTTCACATGTGAAAATGTGCTTTTGGAACAATTCATGTAACATTTCACATGTGAAAATATGTGGGGGGTTTTACTTCACATGTGACATTCCACGTTTTTCATATGTGCAATTTCATGTGTTATCGCTGTTCAGCATAAGTATGACCGCACCTGGGATTTTAATTCATAATTTCTGGATTTCAGGTACACTGACCTTTCTGCTGCGCCACAAAGTCTGTAGCATTCCCATACACAATCAATACCTACAGTATAATACATCTCTGCACTTAGCCAAGGAGTGCCATTTTATTGATCAGTTATTCTGACTATTCTCTCATCATTGATTACATTTACTTATTTCAGCAATTTCAGGGTTTTCTGTATAGTTGTCTAATGTTGGTGGAGCATATTGCTTTGTTTTAATGTTACACCTGAATTACTATGATAAATATAATCATTTTTCTTGAGTGTATTTTTAACAAAGCTGAGATGTACTTTGAAGTCCAAAGTGTATGAATACAACACCTCATTTTCACAACGCCTAATTTAGGTTTGCAGGGCATCACCTTTGAAATCTCATGTGAAAATTACAGTATACTCCACATGTAAAATGTTATGCGATCACATGTGATAATCGACTTGTGAAACTTCATATGCAATATCATCACGTGAAGTGTTCCAAAAATATATGGTTTCACATGATTTCACATGTGAAAATCAACGTGAAACTTCATCTGAAAAATCATTTGTAAAGTATTCCTAAAACACATGGTTAAACATGATTTGACATTTGAAATGTGACATGTGAAGTGTCTTCACATGATTTCACATGTGAAATTCCACATCATTGCATGTGAATTGTTCCAAAAACACATGGTTTCACATGATTTGACATGTGCAAAACATGTGGAAATGGCACGTGCTTTTTCTGTTATTGTTCGACTGAACACTAGAATGGGCAAAACGAGTGACCTAAGCAACTTTGAGCATGGTATGATCGTCGGTGCCTCCTGGGCTTTTCACACACGACAGTGTCTAGGGTTTACCGAGAATGGTGCGACAAACAAAAACCATCCAGTCAGTGGCAGTCCTGTGGGCGAAAACAGCTCGTTGATGAGAGAGAGGTCGAAGGAGAATGGCAAGAATCGTGCAAGCTAACAGGTGGGTAGTGGTGTAATGGTGTGGGGAATGTTTTCCTGGCAAACGTTAGGTCCCGTGATACCGATTGAGCAATGTTTCCATGCCCCAAAGAATTCAGGCTGTTGTGGAGGCAAAGTGGGGTCCAACCCGGTACTATATGAGTGTACCTAATAAACTGGCCACTGAGTTTATATCCACACACTCTCAAAAATAAGGGTACGGTTAGGATACAGTGTTGTTCACAGACCTGGTGATGTAGCAGGTCCGTCTCTCACAGTTGAAGTGTACATATGATAAAAATTACAGACCTCTACATGCTTTGTAAGTAGGAAAACCTGCAAAATCGGCAGTGTATCAAATACTTGTTCTCCCCACTGTATATGCTCTGTAGATTTGGTTAGGAGTCAGTTAGTGTTTCTGTAATGCCACCAAGAACAAATATTCACATATTCTCAAAAATAAGGGTACAGTTAGGGTACAGTGTTGTTACCTGGGGTAAAAAAGGTCAAACGTATACATAAGGTGTCACGCCCTGACTCAGGGGACGCCCTGAGTCAGGGTGTGTATATTCCTTGTTGTGCTTTTTCTATGTTGGTGATCTAGTATGTATAGTTCTATGTTGGCCAGTGTGGTTCCCAATCAGAGGCAGCTGTCGCTCGTTGTCTCTGATTGGGGACAATACTTAGGCAGCCTATTGGCACTGTCTAGTTGTGGGATCTTGTTCCGGTTAAGGTTGGTTGTGTATCTACCTTAGGACTTCACGGTTCGTGTCGTTTATTGTTTTGTTGTGTGCTTATTAAGTTCAATAAACATGTACGCATATCACGCTGCGTCTTGGTCTGACCCGTCATTCAACGAACGTGACAGAAGATCCCACCAAACGAGGACCAAGCAGCGTGCCCAGGCGGAGCGAATAGCCATGTCACAGGTGGGCAATTTGTGGTCATGGGAAGAGATATTTGCGGGGAGAGGACCATGGGCTAAGGTAGATGCCCAGGCAGGAGAGGTGCAACGGCAACACGGAGGAGGCCGGTCGAGGGGGAAGCCCGAGAAGCAGCCCCAAGAAAATGTTTGTGGGGGGGGGCACACGGGGTGGTTGGCGGAGCCTAGTGTCAGAGCAGAGCCAACTCCCCGTACTCACGCGAGGAAGCGTATGACTGGGCAGGCTCCGTGTTATGCGGAGCTACGTACTGTGTCGCCAGTGCGCCGGCACAGTCCTGTACGTCCTGTGCATGCACCACGCACGTGTCGTGCGAAGATGGGCATCCAGCCAGGACGGGGTGTGCCAGCTCAACGCTCTTGGTCTCCAGTACGCCTCCTCGGTCCCACATATCCTGCGCCGGTTCCACGAACTGTATCGCCAGTGCGCGTGCACAGCCCAGTGCGTCCTGTGCTGATGCCTCACACATACTGTGCGGAAGTAGGCATCCAGCCAGGATGGGTTGTGCCAGCTCTCCGCTCCAGACCTCCAGTCCGCCTCCACAGTCCGGCCCGGCCTGTTCCTGCTCCTCGCACCAAGCCAGTGGTGCGCGTCGCCAGTCCGGCCCGGCCTGTTCCTGCTCCTCGCACCAAAAGCCAGTGGTGCGCGTCGTCAGTCCGGCCCGCCCTGTTCCTGCTCCTCGCACCAAGCCAGTGGTGCGTGTTCCTAGTCAGGTCCGGCCCGTGCCTGCTCCTCGCACCAGACCAGTGGTGTGTTTGTCCAGTCCGGCACGGCCCGTGCCCGTTCCACCGGTGCCTGGTCCAGTTACGGTCAGCTGCGCCACTCCGGAGTCAGAGCAGTCCGCTCCACCGGGGTCTAGTCCAGCTCCGGTCAGCGGCTCCACTCCGGAGCCAGAGCAGTCGGCTCCACCGGTGCCTGATCCAGTTCCGGTCAACAGAGGAGGCTGGTCGAGGGGGAGCCAGAGCAGTCCGCTCCACCGGTGCCTGATCCAGCTCCGGTCAGTGGCTCCACTCCGGAGCCAGAGCAGTCCGCTCCACCGGTGCCTAGTCCAGCTCCGGTCAGCGGCTCCATTCCAGACCATGACATTAGCCCCTCTCCAGGTTCGGGGTCTCCCACACCAGGATCCAGACAGGGCCTGGCGTATCGTGGGAGGAAGGAGAGGGGAAGCAGCGCGCCGAGGTACAGACCAGACCAGGGGCGCAACAGGGAGGCGGAGAGTGAGAGTTCGTCACGCCCCGAGCCGGATCCGCCTCCGAGGCGGAATGCCCACCCGGCCCCTACCCTGTTATGTTTATGTTGTGCCATCGGAGTCCGCACCTTTGGGGGGGTACTGTCACGCCCTGACTCAGGGGACGCTTATATGTTGAGTTAGGGTGTGTATATTCCTTGTTGTGCTTTTTCTATGTTGGTGATCTAGTATGTATAGTTCTATGTTGGCCGGTGTGGTTCCCAATCAGAGGCAGCTGTCACTCGTTGTCTCTGATTGGGGACAATACTTAGGCAGCCTATTGGCACTGTCTAGTTGTGGGATCTTGTTCCGGTTAAGGTTGGTTCTGTATCTACCTTAGGACTTCAAGGGTCGCTTCGTTTATTGTTTTGTCGTGTGTTTATTAAGTTCAATAAACATGTACGCATATCACGCTGCGCCTTGGTCTGACCCGTCATTCAACGAACGTGACAGAAGATCCCACCAAACGAGGACCAAGCAGCGTGCCCAGGCGGAGCGAATAGCCATGTCACAGGTGGGCAATTTGTGGTCATGGGAAGAGATATTTGCGGGGAGAGGACCATGGGCTAAGGTAGATGCCCAGGCAGGAGAGGTGCAACGGCAACACGGAGGAGGCCGGTCGAGGGGGAAGCCCGAGAAGCAGCCCCAAGAAAATGTTTGTGGGGGGGGGCACACGGGGTGGTTGGCGGAGCCTAGTGTCAGAGCAGAGCCAACTCCCCATACTCACGCGAGGAAGCGTATGACTGGGCAGGCTCCGTGTTATGCGGAGCTACGTACTGTGCTTGCACCACGCACGTGCCGTGCGAAGATGGGCATCCAGCCAGGACAGGGTGTGCCAGCTCAACGCTCTAGGTCTCCAGTACGCCTCCTCGGTCCCACATATCCTGCGCCGGTTCCACGAACTGTATCGCCAGTGCGCGTGCACAGCCCAGTGCGTCCTGTGCTGATGCCTCACACATACTGTGTGGAAGTAGGCATCCAGCCAGGATGGGTTGTGCCAGCTCTCCGCTCCAGACCTCCAGTCCGCCTCCACAGTCCAGCCCGGCCTGTTACTGCTCCTCGCACCAAGCCAGTGGTGCGCGTCGCCAGCCCTGCCCGGCCTGTTCCTGCTCCTCGCACCAAGGTAGTGGTGCGCGTCGCCAGTCCGGCCCGGCCTGTTCCTGCTCCTCGCACCAAGCCAGTGGTGCGCGTCGCCAGTCCGGCCCGGCCTGTTCCTGCTCCTCGCACCAAGCCAGTGGTGCGCGTCGCCAGCCCGGCCCGGCCTGTTCCTGCTCCTCGCACCAAGCCAGTGGTGCGCGTCGCCAGTCCGGCCCGGCCTGTTCCTGCTCCTTGCACCAAGCCAGTGGTGCGTGTTCCTAGTCAGGTCCGGCCCGTGCCTGCTCCTCGCACCAGACCAGTGGTGTGTTTGTCCAGTCCGGCACGGCCCGTGCCCATTCCACCGGTGCCTGGTCCGGCACCGGTCAGCTGCTCCACTCCGGAGCCAGAGCAGTCGGCTCCACCGGTGCCTGATCCAATTCCGGTCAGCGGCTCCACTCCGGAGCCAGAGCAGTCCGCTCCACCGGTGCCTAGTCCAGCTCCGGTCAGCGGCTCCAGTCCAGACCATGACATCAGCCCCTCTCCAGGTTCGGGGTCTCCCACACCAGGATCCAGACAGGGCCTGGCGTATCGTGGGAGGAAGGAGAGGGGAAGCAGCGCGCCGAGGTACAGACCAGACCAGGGGTGCAACAGGGAGGCGGAGAGTGAGAGTTCGTCACGCCCCGAGGTCGTCACGCCCCGAGCTGGATCCGCCTCCAAGGCGGAATGCCCACCCGGCCCCTACCCTGTTATGTTTATGTTGTGCGGTCGGAGTCCGCACCTTTGGGGGGGGTACTGTCACACCCTGACTCAGGGGACGCTTATATGTTGAGTCAGGGTGTGTATATTCCTTGTTGTGCTTTTTCTATGTTGGTGATCTAGTATGTATAGTTCTATGTTGGCCGGTGTGGTTCCCAATCAGAGGCAGCTGTCGCTCGTTGTCTCTGATTGGGGTCCATACTTAGGCAGCCTATTGGCACTGTCTAGTTGTGGGATCTTGTTCCGGTTAAGGTTGGTTGTGTATCTACCTTAGGACTTCAAGGGTCGCTTTGTTTATTGTTTTGTCGTGTGTTTATTAAGTTCAATAAACATGTAAGCATATCACGCTGTGCCTTGGTCTGACCCGTCATTCAACGAACGTGACATAAGGTACTTTCAGAGGCACACATTAACTCACATGGTACTGGTCGGTACCTTATAGGGTTCATATATATGGTTAATGTAGTATAATGGTAAAGTTTTCTACCAAATATTTTAAATATATGGTACAATCACTTCCCCTTTGAAATGTAGGTGGGGGCAATGTACTGACTGGGGATGTTAGCATATTTTGGAACGTGGTCTAAACTAGTGTTGTACCAGTTTAAGTGGTTTATGGTTATGTTAATCAGAGCCGGCACCAGAATGAATCAGTTGGGCAGGCATTTGAGTTCCATAGGGTTTTTTTTTTTCTCACAGGACCTCCTATGTGTTCAAAAATGATACTAATCTTAAGTTAAAATTCAACTAATGCAAGAGCACCAGCCTCTGCCATATGGATACATTGATACACCGTGATCCATTAGCGGCTAAATAAATGATCACATAGAACTCAGAGATAGCCTATATGCCAATGTCGCAGTAGGCCTATTAACTTCCATCGTCAACTAAGTAAAATGCATAGGCCTAAAGCCGACAAATAAAAACAGTAGAAAATAATCAGTTGAAAATTCAGGTTATTTCAATCGCATTCATCTCTCTACTATGCCTGTCTGCCTCCCTTTCTATCTGTCTTGAGTTGAGCTTTAGTGAAGTGCAACATTGTATCAAAGCAATCAACTGGGTCCGTCCCGAAGCTTTCGCTAGCGAACTTGCAACATAGTATCAACTAGCCTATTCCGGGCCCTCAGACTGTCCTGTGCCAGTGAACTCGGGACAGACAGCTGTTTTTTATGACGTTTCCACTGGATGATCATGATATTTTGGTCTTTCCCACCGAGACTTGGTTTTATCAAGGCCGGGAGAGTGTTGGAAAGATTTTCAAATACTGAGAGGAACTATTATCATTAGCAATGGATGTAAAAAATGTGTTAGGTGAAGAAAAAAATACTGAGAAGCTCAGCTAATTAGTGGTGGACGTGGTGAGTTAAGACAATCAGAAATCCGACATCCCCAAATGAGCACTTTCTTACATTTGCGCGCAGCATTATCAGGACAGAGAAACCAGACACATGCTCATTGCTCACATGGAACACTCCAAACAAAAGACAAGGAACTCGAAAATGATGGTTATGAAATAAACCAAAACTTGCAGGCAATTTTTAACAGAGTGTACAATAAGCGCATCTGAAGTATCCTATAAGTATAACTGTAATTGCAGGTGAGGCATGCTGAGATAATTTACAGAGCAATCCAAAAAGTACCCAAGTGCATTGCGATTTGCAGTAAATATACAGCAAAACAGTAATACAGCACATATTATTGTAAAATGTTATCAGTATCGTGAAATGTACAGCAATTGCTAACAATGTAGTGTGGTTTAAAAAAATCAGTTGAAGCACATTGATTTAACTAAGTTAACTCAACAAGTTATTCAATCAAAATGTGTCACGTTCCACTTACTTTACTAGGTTAAAGAAGCAAAAACTAAAAAACAAGTAACAAAACACTGATAGACAAGGACAGTGACACACATTTTAAATACAACAATATACAAACAATACAACAACAAAAAAGAATACAAACAATTCAACAAAAAAATGATTTGTGTTAGAGTTTGTCTGTGTGTGCGTGTGTTTGTGTGTGTGTCCTCTCACAGTCCCTGCCGTTCCATGAGCTGTTGTTTAATACAGAAATGGTAAGGTAATTGCTGTTTGTTTGAGTAATTGGAGATGGAAGGGAGTTCCATGCGATCATGGCTCTGTATAAAACTGTGCGTTGCCGTGAATTTGTTTTGGACTTGGGGACACCTGGTGGCATATCTTGTGTGTTATGCATGGGTGTCTGAGCTGAACGTTATTTGATTATGCAGAGCTTTCTTTTTTCAACAAATCTTTTACCGGGAACAACTTCAGTATTTTTCCGTTGAATTTACTTGGGAAAATTAACTGAAACCACTGAAAGGCAAACATACTTTTTACAGTGTAATGACTGCTCATGTTAGAACTCTACTCCCCCACCTGGTTCTGAAGTGGGATAGGTTTGTCTCGTGACATGATATCACACATGCTCATCCACTTTTGGTTTTCATTTCACACAATCCCCACAAGTGTCATGACATGTTTTAACCTTTCTCACTAAAAAATGTAATTGGCAACCTGAAGGAAAAGCAAATATTGAACTAAAACCCTAAAATAAAAATCATTTTCCGCTCCACTAACAGGACCACACACATTCACTCTGTCTCTCACAGACTGTACACACACACACACACACACACACACACACACACACACACACACACAGTGCACATATTGTATTTGCACCCGTCTCTCCATTGCATTGTGCTCTCCTCTCCACTCTTCACTTTTCTTACCTTAGTCAAACATTACTGACTACAAAGGCAAGTTGCTTTATGAAAATAAGTGTTTTCAAATCATACATAATCCTTCTGCAAAAATATACAGTTCACCATAGTGTGGCCTAAGGCAGAGGTTCCAAAACTTTTTAACTCAGGGCCCCCCTTCCAGCGTTGGGGAACATCCCCAATAGCTCTATAAAGTATGCAATGACTAACATGACAAGAGGAACTGATGATCCACTACCCAATTTTGAAATTGCACCTTATGCCCCCCTGCCGACCCCTCGCGCCCTCCCTCCCCACAGTTTGGGAACCACTGGCCTAAGGAATCTTTGAGTCTGCGTTCCCAGGAGGTCAAGAATGAATCTCCATCTACCCCCTTCAAGACGAACAGAGAGACATAACAACCGCAACGGAGAGGGAAAGTTAGAAGAGGTATAGCTTCAACAGACTAGCCCAAGGTCCATTTCTATACATTCTTTGGCTGGGGTCCATGGGGGCTGAGGGTGGAGGTTAGGGCCAGGAGGTATGCTTGACGAGGCCAACCCAAGGCCAGCCAAGGCCAGGGTACCGAGGGGCTGTGGAGGTGGTAACCCCAGAGCTGGCCTGGCATGGGATCCAGGTAAATTATACTCTTCCTCTCCATCATTATGGCTGAAATCAGCTGAGTGAGCAGAAACGTGCCACTTTAAACTAAGAGAGCACTTAGCGAGAGAGTAATCTCTCAAGTTGGCGTCCCATCCCACTCCATGTCTTTAGTTCATTTGCGAAGCAAAGAAAATCCATCTGTATTAATGGATGATAAGCGGTCACTTTAACTGTTCAGAGATGAATTGTGCATCCAGTTACAGGAGGCTTCTATGAGGGGATAACAATGTAAACTAAAAATAAAGATGTGCAAAGAGGCCTGAAATGCATGTCATGAAATAGTATGTTAACACACTTGACTGTTTTAATATGATTGGAGGGCAATGACCACGACCCACCTTTCCCAGTAGCCACCAAACTGTTCTGTGGCCAGCACTGAATCAGCTTGCACATCATCGCCATGCATTCCTGAAGCCCTGCCCGGTGCAAAGGTCTGTTTACACTGCCATAATACTGCCATAATAACACAATTGTTACAATGGCCTGTATGAAATATGTACGGAATCCCCTCTGATATGCTTGGATTCAGAGAGGAAGGAATCGCCTGTCTTGCCTTGTTTATCATAGACAATCATAACACTGACAAATGTACATTTTTCCTCCAATCTATGGGCATATACAGTAATGACTCAGTGTGGTTTCTTGCCGTACAGCACACTCTTTCAGATAAAATTATGTACTGCAAACCTTATTCTTTGACATAAACAATATGCAATACTGGTAACAGTGCACTTAGTGTTAAATTGGTGCCCTTTTGATAACTTTGAATGTTGTTTTCTTAGATATGCTGAATTTGGTATGTGTAAGTTACAATAATATGTTCTAGAGATTATGAGGCTTAAAGAACCTTGGAATACCTTGAAGTATCATATCAGTATCATAAGTATGAAACGTACAATAAAAATAAGAATAACCATTCAGAAGTATGAGATGTATTTCTGTCTCCTCCTCATAGGAGACCTCCATTGAAGAACTTCCTAGTCTTGTCCTCTGCTGCTGGACTCCTCTCAGTGAATACTTTAATAAAGGTCTTAATTACTGCAGCAGGCTTAATTTAGGGTCACACAGAGTGTTTCTTGGTAGTCTTAAACAAATCTACTTTGAAACAAAAGAATACACCTCATACACGGCTACGGTCTTTAAAAAAAAAAGACACCTGTACCATGTCAGATATAGAGTTGAAATATATTCCATTTTGAGTTTGCATCCCAATATTACACTTTATATACATCACAGAAGACTGAAATATAACAAAACCGTTTGACATAGAAACACCGGATTCTCTGCAGATTTTTTATGTTGATTAATTATGAAGTTATGAAAAATATTAATAACATTCCACCCATGAGGCCACTAGACGGCGATTTGGTAATTTGACTGAAGGAAAGGGTTTTAATAAAACATGACAAGATTAGATTTGCCAGTGGTCGTAAACATAAACACAACAGTGAGATGTGGAAAACTAGGCTTCCATATGTCATCTTTAGCAAAGCAGGTTTCCAACAGCAAGGTTTCCAGATCTCACAGGATCTCACAGTGCAGGACTGGACAACACAGCGAAAACAAAAAACAACAGAGGGGGAAAAAACGTGATTTTGTCTGTGGCATTTCTGTCAAGCAAGAGATAAAATCAGTACATTGTCTGACAGAGAGGTATGCAAGGCCCGCTCTCTTTTGGAAATGAATAGCAAAGTGCACACAAACCTGTTGCTAGAATAAAAGCCTCCATATTTAGGCAGCTGGTCAGAAATGAAGAACCAAAGCCATAATCAAACTGATTATGCATATTTATATATATATATATATATATATATATATATATATATATATATATATATATATATATATATATATATAGATATATATATACAGTATACAGTATATATCAGAATTCATAAGAATGTATACTCTCATACTGTACAGTACAGTATATCTTGATCTGTAATCAGTGGTATAATGTACTTAAATAAAAATACTTTAAAGTACTACTTAAGAAGTTTTTTGTGTATCTATACTTTACTTTGCTATTTATATTTTTGACTACTTTTACTTTTACTCCACTACAATCCTAAAGAAAATAATGTACTTTTTACTCCATACATTTTCCCTGACACCCAAAAGTACTCGTTACATCTTGAGTGCTTAGCAGGACAGGAAATTGGTCCAATTCATGAACTTATCATGAGAACATCCCTGATCATCCCTACTGCCTCTGATCTGGCAGACTCACTAAACCCAAATGCTTAGTTTGGAGTGTGCCCCTGGCTATCGGTAAATAAAATTAAATAGAAAAATCGTGCCATCTGGTTTGCTTAATATAAGGATTTGAAATTATTTATACTTTTACTTTGACTTTTGATACTTAAGTATATGTAAAATCAAATAATTTTAGACTTTTACATGACTAGTATTTTACTCTACTAGTATTTCACTTTTACTTGAGTCATTTTCTATTAAGGTATCTTTACTTTTACTTAAGTATGACACATGGGTACTTTTTACACCACTGTCTGTAATGTAATGTGTTATATGAGTGTTATAGAGTAAACTAGTAATAGATGCAGTATGATGGCTCTCCAACATTCCAATACTTAGAATCACCCATCCAGTACTTCAGTTACAACAACAACACCCTAAACAACTGTCTATTGTAAGAAACGTAACTATGATAGGCCTATATCGTAGTCATCAACAGCTAAACCAAGCCCATGCATGTGAGACATACAAAATACCAGAGTGTGCCAATAAGCAGTCACCGTGTAAGCCAATGATCAGAGGGGTTGCTTACAGTGGAACGAGTCAAATTACGCTCCAGGGGCCGACGGTTGCTGTGTTGGGGCCACACTGGAGTCTGGACCTGTAGCCCCTGGATATGTCACACATCTCCCTGTCCGGGTCCAATGTCCAACATCCAATGACACTTCAGGGGCCGGTGGTTGCTGGGCTGTGGCTGCTGCCTGGGGAAACACTGCAGTCTGGCCCTCTGGCTGATGACACACTGCAGTCAATCTGGCCATTGGACATGTCACACATCTCTACAGCTGGGTCCCTGCTGGAGGAGGAACAGTGAGTCCAGAACCTGGCCTGAAAGGGAAACTTTGTGAGGTCAGGCACTATGATGCACTGACTGGCCTGGTCATCCAGAAACTAGCTGTGTTTGTTTTCCCTGAGGAAACTGTGGCTTCGGGTTCTATTTAGCTCCCTATCCCACCGCCGCCCACTCCTCTCGTTTTTATTACAATGGAAGTGCGGCTGCAGTGTGTGTGTGCAGTGCATGATGCCATTTTGCATTCAACAACAAGTGGTGAACAGCAGAAAACCTTTCATTGTGTGCTAGAGATTAGGTTTGGCCCACACAGACATCAGCTGGGTAGCTAGGCTATAGCCATCTATGGTGGTGGATGGAAGTTCTTCTGACTCACAACCATGGATTTGGTACTCTAAGACATAGCGTCATTGCCAAAGAGGGTCAATGTTGTGGACCAAATAATGGAACTAGGGGGTGAATCTCCACATTGACAGTGTCTAGACAAACGAACGGTAAAATGGTGTTACAGGCTGTCTTTAAGTCACTGTTTCAATGTATTCCTCTAGGACATAATGTTCATGAATGAATAATTTCAATAGAGCGTTCACTGTGTAAATTGAACATTTTCACAAACACTACGATTCTGAGAAAAGGGTCAGTGTTCTTCTCTTTACAACCAATGGCAAGCAAATGCAGCACAGTAATCGTCAACCACCGAAAAAGAATGAAAATAACTGTTTTCATCCTTCATAAACAATATAATGAAAAGAAGGTCAGACGAACCCTGTAGCTACAAGCAGGGGTTGTTAGCAAGAAGACTCAATTCATGAGGTCATAAAAGGAGAAAATTCGGGTTTGTTTTTCCAGGCTATTTCAAAGTCAGTTGCTTGCAACAGAGAGCTCATAAAAACAACATAAAATGCAATGACAGTACAACATAATTCATTCGACTGTCAGAAAATACTTTGACTTGATCGTTTCCATTAACAGAGAATTCCCTATGTGCTGGTCGTGACCTAATAGGACAGAAGACTGATCCAGAAGACTGAATGGCCATTGGCTGTAATGGTCAGTAATGGCTGGTGGTTTGGATGAGTCTACTCGTCGTTACCCAGCTCTTCCTGTCCACACACACTCTGTATAGTGAAGGCTTCCTTACTGTGCTGAAAACAGCTCACCCGTCACCTCACTGCTATGTGAGGTTTCTCTACCGCTCTCTCTTTTCCCCTCTCTCTCTACTCTGACCTTCCCAAGCCGGCCTAGCTGTGTCTTTATATTTGAGGCATTGAGGCTACATCTGAAACAAAAGCAAAATTATGGGTCTGGCTTGGCTCTTGTAGAGCGCAGTGACCCCGAAGTGTGGTTTGCTCAGGCCAGACCAGAGAGAGGTGAGGTGGGGAGAAGAATTTGTGTGAATCTAACTGTGTATTTGAAGAAACCCTGACCGCAGCTAATTTGAATGTGACATTAGCAGGAGGGGGAGATCTAAACTTGGGCTGGCAGACTACCTAGCAAAAGCCACATATTCCTGAAGACACCACTTGTTTTCCCTGGGTTGTTGAGCGATTCTAGGGGGAGCAGCATGGGGCCGACTGCCTCAGGGTTACGCACTGTACTTATCACCTCATCAATCACAACCGTCCCCATCTTACATCCAAGGCATGAAGCTCTTGTGTTCTAACCCACTGTGTTGGAGCTCACATAACCACTGTCACTTCTGGCTTGGAGGCCTCTGAACTGATGGGCTGGGTCATTCCTACTATCTGGTGCCCTTTGGACCTCAGAAAAAGGACATGTTTGAATTTCAGAAAAACATATTGGTCAAGCTCAGGAGAATTCCTCACCACTGTTAGGTGCATAATATTAACAAGGTGGAACCTAACAGGATGGATATTTGGAGCCTAAATTAGCCATAGCTCTGTGGGTGATTGAGATTGAGCTAGCATAATGGTTAAATCTTGAATAGGATTTTAACTGCTATATCAAACATATTTGTCACGCCCTGGCTCTGGGGACTATGTTATGTTGAGCCAGGGTGTGTAATTCTATGTTTGATTTTCTATGTTGGGCTGAGTGACTCCCAATCAGAGGCAACGAGTGTCAGCTGGGTGTCTCTGATTGGGAGCCATATTTAACTGTCTGTCTTTCACTTTGTGTTTGTGGTTTCTTGTTCATTTCGGTTTGTGTTAAACTGTAGACGTCACGTTATCGTTTATTGTTTTGATCGTGTGATCAGTAATAAAAGGATATGTTCACCTTCAACGCTGCGCCTTGGTCCTCATCTCTAACCAACGATCGTGACAGAAGAAACCACCATAACAGGACCAAGCAGCATGAAGAAGAGAGAGGATGGACTTGGGAGCAGTTGAGTAGGAGTCTCGACTGGGCCAAGCCAAGAGAAGAGGAGAGAGGTTGGACTTTGGAGCAGTGGGGTGAGAGTCTGGCGAGAATGATGGAGGCCTGGCCCACGGGGAGGAGAGACCCCCAGAAATTTTTTAGGGGGGGGGCTCACGACGTCGGGGCAGCAGGAGGCCGCTATGGAGCGGTCCAGCGGGGTTGCAGAGGAGGCCGCCAGGTTACGGGGGCCACTGGTAGAAGAGGGGATGGAGGGTGTAGAGGCACGGCGAGAGGTACTGGCGTGTGTTGCCAGTCCGGTCCGGCCCGTTCCAGATCCCGGTGTGGAGCCAGTGGTGTGTGTCCCCAGTACGGTCCGGTCTATTCCTGCTCCCCGCACCAAACCTACGGTGTGCGTCGACAGCCCAGCCCGGCCCGTTCCTGCGCTCCGCACCAAGTCTGTGGTGCGCGTCGCCAGCCCAGTCCGGCCCATCCAAGCTTCCCGCACCAAGCCAGTGGTGTGCGTCGTCAGTCCGGCACGGCCCGTGCCTGCTCTCCGCACCAAGTCTATGGTGCGTTTCGTCAGCCCTGTCCGGCCCGTTCCTGCTCTCCGCACCAAGTCTGTGGTGCGCGTCGCCAGCCCAGTCCGGCCCATCCAAGCTCCCGCACCGGGTCAGTGGTGCGCGTCGTCAGCCCGGTCCGGCTCATTCCTGCTCCCCGCACCAAGTCAGGGGTGCGCCGTCAGTCGGCCACGGCCCGTGCCTGCTCTCCGCACCAAGTCTGTGGTGCGTTTCGTCAGCCCTGTCCGGCCCGTTCCTGCTCTCCGCACCAGGTCTGTGGTGCGCGTCGCCAGCCCGGTCCGGCCCATCCAAGCTCCCCGCACCGGGTCAGTGGTGCGCGTCGTCAGCCCGGTCCGGCTCATTCCTGCTCCCCGCACCAAGTCAGGGGTGCGCTTCGTCAGCCCGGTCCGGCCCGTTCCTCCTCCACGCATCAAGCCAGGGGTGTGCGTCGTCAGTCCAGCACAACCCGTGCCTGGGTCATGTCCGGAGCCGGATCCGCCGCCGAGGCGGAGTGCCCACCCGGTCCCTCCCCTGTTGTGGTTGTTTGGCGCGGCCGGAGTCCGCGCCTTTGGGGGGGGGGTACTGTCACGCCCTGGCTCTGGGGACTATGTTATGTTGAGCCAGGGTGTGTAATTCTATGTTTGATTTTCTATGTTGGGCTGAGTGACTCCCAATCAGAGGCAACGACTGTCAGCTGGGTGTCTCTGATTGGGAGCCATATTTAACTGTCTGTCTTTCACTTTGTGTTTGTGGTTTCTTGTTCATTTCGGTTTGTGTTAAACTGTAGACGTCACGTTATCGTTTATTGTTTTGATCGTGTGATCAGTAATAAAAGGATATGTTCACCTTCAACGCTGCGCCTTGGTCCTCATCTCTAACCAACGATCGTGACAATATTTGATACATTTTCTCAATAATTTAGCCTAACAGTGTGGAAATGTATGAGTGAGACAAACAGACTAACATCATGAAATGGAAAATAGATACAACCGAGTGTTTATATTTATTTAGCTTTGCACCGTTGTTTTCCCACAAAAAAAAGATGTAACTTGCTGAACGTGATGTCATTCTGGGAAGGGGCTGTTTTTAAAGGGGAATTACTACAAATTAACAGGGTGGAAAGTGAAATCATGGACACACAGAAAATGTTAACTACAATAATAAAAAATACAATAATCATAAAAAATATATACAAAATGGATGCGAGAGATCTTAACTAGGAAATATTTTAAATATTTTCTGGCTTATATTTATCGTAGATGTTTATGAATAACACCTGGGGACATAGCAACAACTCCTACATCTGCTGAAAATAAGTATTCAAAATGCATAAAAGTCCCTTTAATATTTTTTATGTTTTTAAAGGTAAAGGAGACGGCCTCCCGAGTGGCGCAACGGTCACTACAGACCCGGGTTTGATCCCAGGCTGTGTCGCAGCCGGCCGCGACCGGGAGACCCATGAGGCGGCACACAATTGGCCCAGCGTCGTCCGGGTTAGGGGAGGGTTTGGCAGGCCGGGGGCCCCGCTTTAGCGACTCCTTGTGGTGGGCCGGGCGCATGCATGCTGATTTCGTCGCCAGTTGTATGGTGTTTCCTCCGACACATTGATGTGGCTGGTTTCCGGGTTAAGCGTGCAGTGTGTCAAGAAGCAGTGTGGCTTGGCAGGGTCCTGTTTCGGAGGACGCATGGCTCTTGACCTTCGCCTCTCCCGAGTCCGTACGGGAGTTGCAGCGATGGGACCAATTGGGGAGAAAAACGTGTAAAAAATGTAAATAAAATAAAAAGTAAAGTAAAGGAGATCTTATATTTAAAACCTTTTGGCATCAACATTTTACACTATTTTACACTAAATAAAAAGTGATATTTCCTGTGGATAGAAAAGGAACCGCACTGTAGGAATGACCCGGCTAGCCTATAGCCAGGCAAAACACTATCTCAAGCCAAACTGAGGTGAATGTCTTTTGTCTGAGGCACACAAGACAACAAGTCAATCAAACCACAAGTCATGTCTTCGTGAAAGTGTAGAACGCAGATCAGCTGCTAATATTCAGGTCATTGTCAATGTCAATGTCATCCTGACAAACTTGCTACTTTGCTTGACAACAGTTTTGGCTGACAGTCAGGGGACTGTTCTGTGTCAACACTGTCACCACAAGGGCACATACTGTATGCTTCAATGTGCATAAGATGACATCCCTTTTATTGGACTAAATACATAGAGACACAGAGAGAAAGGGAAGCAGAGTCACAGAGAAATAAACGAAGAAAGACATGGATATGACCAAAAAAGATGGATGACTCCAAAGTAAAACAATCAGTGAAGAAGGCTCAGTAGTGTCTTCCTGTGTCTGAGCGTTTCCTCCTGTTGGGTTGCTGTCCTACTGTGTGGTCTCCTCCTCTATTTAGACCTGGTGGGTGACCACTGTACAATTAGGTTACACCATGTATCACTGCTGCAGCAGAGAGTGTCTACATCCCAAATGGCACCCTATTCCCGACATAGAGCCCTATGGGCCCTGGTCAAAGGTAGTGCACCATATAAGGAATAGGGTGCCATTTGGGAAGCAACGAGTACAATTCCTGTCAGAGGACCAGCCCTCTGCATGTTTACCTCTCACATAGTCTCCTCACCAGCCATGGCACAGCACCCAGCCCCAGCTTATGGTGATTGTATGATGCAGTATGAAATAACACAATTATAACCTCATATAAGACAACCATGTTTATGGACAAATGTTGAAAGTTTAAATCCTCTAAGGGAAAGACTTACAGCATGCTAAATTGAAAGGCGATGCCCAGCCCAGAACATTTTCAGAATACAGACCTCACCAGTGGTGCATGCCTTCTGGTTAGGACTTGTTTGATCCAGTGAGAACTTGAGGCTGTAATGTAACAGTTTGGCTGTTTGCTTCTCAGCCGATGGTTACCCTACAGCACAGTATTAGGCCCTGTAGTACATGTACAGTACATGATTATGAGCTGATGTGGATTGTTTTCATGTATCCATTGTCAAGGCCTTTCTGGTTTTGATCACAGTTCTAAGCAGCCCTGGTTCTTCTAACGACAATGTAAGATAACTCAATTTCTACCCTTATATTTCAATTACACTTCACACAACGTTGCGTGAGACTTAAAAATCTCTCTAAGACAATACACTTAATCCTCTTTCTTTCATCATAGGGGCGGGTATTGCTCAGTAAATTCTACAAAATGTCATGGTACTTGTCCCTGGAGCATCATGGTGCCATGGCTCATTCAAAATCTGGGAAAGCAGACACCAAAACATCTAAGGGCAAGGCAAGTTTAATTTTTTTACTTTTATTACTGGGGTAGATCAGCTTCAATATTGGAGATAGACTGTAACTTCCATCAATGTAATTGTCTGCATCACTTCCAATCCCCCATATGTTTTTTCTCCCAAAATATATATATATATATATATATACATATATATATATATATATATATATATATATATATATATATATATATATATATATATATATATATATACATACATACACATACATATACACATACATATACACATACAGTACATACATATAAATACATATACATACATATCCTTATAAAAAGTATATTTCCCTTTATTACTTTCCAACCCCACCACCCCTCCCCTAGTTGGAGTAAACTAGTGAACAACAACGCTTAGGCCTCTACTTTCAGCTTATACATACTATATACATTTTATGGACACAGTCAATTTTACAATAATTATATTTTGTTTGTTTTTACTCCTAAACTTCCTCAAGGCAAGTTCTTACATCTTACATCCATGTCTGGGTCGAGGGGAACCAGCGGAAAGCCACAACTCTGCTGGAATCACATGTCTAAGCCATTACAATTACACAATGAAGACCCCTCACTGCTCCTAGCAGGTCTTGTAGGATAAATCTATCATTGTAGTTCTGAGTAAGTGCTGATGGTGGGCGGGCTGAGTGAAGTCTGGGTGACATAGCCCTAAGTGTTGTGCTGCTATTGCCTCATCTGCCGGCCTGCAGACGAATGGCACATCCTTGAGACTAAGCTGTAGAAACCGCCATGGCTGCTGTTCCATGTAGTGCTGAAACCATCCACTGGTAGATCCATTGGTAAACCAGTCATGATTGGCAATATGCAATTTTTCAAATGATGGGTTTGGTTAAATCTACTACCTACTTCTGCTATAAAGTGACCAATGTTCCCCAGCTGAGATCCGTGTTTGACCAGTGGAAAGGTTACAGGATGCTATGATTTTTGTCTTGTAAAACATGGCTGTAAGAGCACCTTACTTTAATGACCTCTATAGGTTTTTATGAGCCACAGGATCTGGAACCTGTAGCCATGGTGCATGAGGTTCCACAGGCTGAACTGTCTGTATGGTCAGGAAGACAACTAGAGAGTGACCAGTGGCCATATAAAGCTGTATAACCAAACCAGTGGCCATATAAGACCAAGATGGCGTAGCAGTGCGGTCGTGTTTTTTTTTTCTGTGTCCTTGTGTAAATAGCCAGTTTCTTGTTTTTTGTCTATTTTGTATATATTTCTCAATTTTTACTTTTCATTCTTTAACTAAATATACTTTCCTGCAACCCGCCTCACCCAACGTGGAAAGGATTCTACTATTTCTTATAACTTTTATCAAGAACCTTAAGGTGAAACTAGGCTAGCTGCAACCGAATTGGCTACTTGCTATTAGCCACCGTTAGCGTCGTCACCATTGTCCGTGGCCTGCACTATCCACCAGCCAGCCTAGCTCTAGCCTGGACAATTCGTCGGCCAGTCTGCACAGCGTGCTATCGACCCAGAGCATTTCGGATTTTCTGCCGGAATCACTGGACCCTAGCGCCGGATCATCGCAACCAGCTAGCTGCAACCTGTTGTTGGCTAATTACCATTGCCCCTTAGCAGCACCAGTTAGCCTCGAGCTAGCCTCGAGCCAGGCCCATCTCCCGGCTATCTACCTCTCTGTCAACCGGACGGGACCTCCTAGTGTTGACACTGAGCCCCGCCGATCCAACACGACTGGTTTGCCGACGAAACCGTCTGATGTGGTTTCAACAGGCTTCCCGATACGACGTCGACCACGAAGATCCATCTGCTAGCCCCGGCCCGCTAGCACACGCAAACTACAACTGTGCTTCCTGTTAGCCTGTGCTGTAGCACCAATTTCGAACTGCTCTCGGACTCACATATTGCTGTTCACTGGACCTTATGATCACTCAGCTGCACAGCTGATGTCTGCTGGACTGTTCCTTTCCACGGTACCCTGTCCTGTTTATTCTGTTTAGCCTCAGCCCAAACTTTATCGCCATTACCAGTTGTTGTCTTAGCTCTCTCTAATAACACCTGTGATTGCTTTATGCCTCTCTCCCATGTCAATATGCCTAGCCTATTGCTGTTCCAGCTAGTTCTTATTATACAATTTCACTGTAGAACCCCAAGTCCCTCTCAAACTGCCTCAAATAGTTCCTTTGTTCCACCCCCATACACGCCGAGACCGCTCAATCGGTGCCTCCAGTGATGCTATCTCTTTCATTGTTACCCAACGCTTAGGTTTACCTCAACTGTACTCATATCCTTCCATATCCTTTTCTGTACATAATGCCCTGAATCTTTTCTACAACGCCCGGAAATCTGCCCCCTTTATTCTCTGTACCCAACGCACTAGAAGACCAGTTCTTAAAGCCTTTAGCCGTATCCTTATTCTACTCCTACTCTGTTCCTCTGGTGATGTAGAGGCTAACCCAGGCCCTGCAGCCCCCAGTATCACTCCTACTCCCCAGGAACTATCATTTGTTGACTTCTGTAACAGTAAAAGCCTTGGTTTTCTGCATGTTAATATCAGAAGTCTACTTCCTAAGTTTGAGTTATTCACTGCGTTAGCACACTTCGCCAACCCTGATGTTCTAGCAGTGTCTAAATCCTGGCTTAGGAAGGCCACCAAAAATTCTGAAATTTCCATCCCCAACTATAACATTTTCCGTCTAGATAGAACTGCCAAAGGGGGTGGAGTTGCAATCTACTGTAGAGAGAGCCTGCAGAGCTCTATCATACTATCCAGGTCTGTGCCCAAACAGTTTGAGCTTCTACTTCTAAAAATCCACCTTTCCAGAAATAAGTCTCTTACTGTTGCCACTTGCTACAGACCCCCCTCAGCCCCCAGCTGTGCCCTGGACACCATATGTGAATTGATTGCCCCCCATTTATCCTCAGAGTTCGAACTGCTTGGTGACCTAAATTGGGATATGCTTAACACCCCGGCCATCCTACAATCCAAACTAGATGCCCTCAATCTCACACAAATTATCAACGAACCTACCAGGTACAACCCTAAATCCGTAAACATGGGTACCCTCATAGATATCATCCTGACTAACTTACCCTCTAAATACACCTCCGCTGTCTTCAACCAGGATCTCAGCGATCACTGCCTTATTGCCTGCGTCCGTAATGGGTCCGCGGTCAAACGACCACCCCTCATCACTGTCAAACGCTCCCTAAAACACTTTAGCGAGCAGGCCTTCCTAATTGACCTGGCCCAGGTATCCTGGATGGATATTGATCTCATTCCGTCAGTAGAGGATGCCTGGATGTTCTTCAAAAGTAATTTCCTCTCAATCTTAAATAAACCTGCCCCATTCAAAAAATACAGAACTAAGAACAGATCTAGCCCCTGGTTCTCCTCAGACTTGACTGCCCTTGACCAGCACAAAAACATCCTGTGGCGTACTGCATTAGCATCAAATAGCCCCCGCGATGTGCAACTTTTCAGGGATGTTAGGAACCAATATACACAGGCAGTTAGGAAAGCAAAGGCTAACTTTTTCAAACAGAAATTTGCATCCTGTAGCACTAACTCCAAAAAGTTTTGGGACACTGTAAAGTCCATGGAGAATAAGAGCACTTCCTCCCACCTGCCCACTGCACTGAGGCTAGGAAACACTATCACCACCGTAAAATCTACAATAATCGAGAATTTCAACAAGCATTTTGCTACGGCTGGCCATGCTTTCCACCTGGCTACCACTACCCTGGCCACCAGCTCTGCACCCTCTGCTGCAACTTGCCCATGCCCCCCCGCTTCTCCTTCACACAAATTCAGACAGCTGATGTTCTGAAAGAGCTGCAAAATCTGGACCCCTACAAATCATCTGGGCTAGACAATCTGGACCCTTTCTTTCTAAAACTAGCCGCCGAAATTGTCGCAATCCCTATTACTAGCCTGTTCAACCTCTCTTTCGTAACGTCTGAGATCCCCAGAGATTGGAGAGCTGCCGCGGTCATCCCCCTCTTCAAAGGGGGTGACACTCTAGATCCAAACTGTTACAGAGCTATATCCATCCTGCCCTGCCTTTCGAAAGTTTTTGAAAGTCAAGTTAACAAACAGATCACCAACCATTTCGAATCCCACCGTACCTTCTCCGCTATGCAATCCGGTTTCCGAGCTGGTCATGGGTGCACTTCAGCCACGCTCAAGGTCCTAAACGATATTATAACCGCGATCGATAATAGACAGTACTGTGCAGCCGTCTTCATCGACCTGGCCAAGGCTTTCGACTCTGTCAACCACCGCATTCTTATTGGCAGACTAAATAGCCTTGGTTTCTCAAATGACTGCCTCGCCTGGTTCACCAACTACTTCTCAGATAGAGTTCAATGTGTCAAATCGGAGGGCCTGTTGTCTGGACCTATGGCAGTCTCTATGGGGGTGCCACAGGGTTCAATTATTGGGCCGACTCTTTTCTCCGTCTATATCAATGATGTTGCTCTTGCTGCTGGTCACTCTCAGATCCACCTCTACGCAGACGACACCATTTTGTATACATCTGGCCCTTCATTGGACACTGTTAACAAACCTCCAAAACGAGCTTCAATGCCATACAACACTCCTTCAGTAGCCTCCAACTGCTCTTAAACACTAGTAAAACTAAATGCATGCTCTTCAATCGAACGCTGCTGGCACCCGCCCACCCGACTAGAATCACTACTCTCGACGGGTCTGACCTAGAGTATGTGGACAACTACAAATACCTAGGTGTCTGGTTAGACTGTAAACTCTCCTTCCAGACTCACATTAAGAATCTCCAATCCAAAGTTAAATCTAGAATTGGCTTCCTGTTTCGCAAAAAAGCCTCCTTCACTCATGCTGCCAAACATGCCCTCGTAAAACTGACTATCCTACCGATCCTTGACTTCGGCGATGTCATTTACAAAATAGCCTCCAACACTCTACTCAGCAGATTGGCTGTAGTCTATCACAGTGCCATCCATTTTGTCTCCAAAGCCCCATACACTACACACCACTGTGACCTGTACGCTCTTGTTGGCTGGTCCTCACTACATAGTCGTCGCCAAACCCACTGGCTCCAGGCCATCTATAAATCACTGCTAGGCAAATCCCCGCCTTATCTTAGCTCATTGGTCACCATAGCAACACCCACCCGTAGTATGCGCTCCAGCAGGTATATCTCACTGGTCATCCCCAAAGCCAACACCTCCTTTGGCCGCCATTCCTTCCAGTTCTCTGCTGCCAATGACTGGAATGAATTGCAAAAATCTCTGAAGCTGGAGACACTTATCTCCCTCACTAACTTTAAGCATCAGTTGTCAGAGCACCTTACCGATCACTGCACCTGTACACAGCCCATCTGAAATTAGCCCACCCAACTACCTCATCCCTATATTGTTATTTATTTTTGCTCATTTGCACCCCAGTATCTATATTTGCACATAATCTCTTGCACATCTATCATTCCAGTGTTAATACTAATTGTAATTATTTTGCACTATAGCCTATTTATTGCCTTACCTCCATAACTTGCTACATTTGCACACACTGTATATATATTTTCTGTTGTATTTTTGACTTTATGTTTTGTTTACCCCATATGTAACTCTGTGTTGTTGTTTTTATCGCACTGCTTTGCTTTATCTTGGCCAGGTCGCAGTTGTAAATGAGAACTTGTTCTCAACTGGCTTACCTGGTTAAATAAAGGTGAAATAAAATAAATAAAATAAACGTGACCAGTAGCCACTCTTAGCACAGTGCCCGCTTCCCACACTCAGTGCTCTGGTGAGCGGGCACTGTCCAGAGCGTGCCTGGGGCAAAGTGCTGTGTGTGGTCCTTTGGTGCTCCCAGGACAGTACAGTTGTCCAATGGAAACCAGTGGCCAAATCCACAATGTACGCAGAAACGTAATAACACCTTCTCAAGTTCAGAAATCATATTTTGAGGAATATGGAGACAGACATCTCACCACACACTACAATACATCAACAGTTTGTACCTGTTTCCATGTCCTTGTCAGAACAGTATAGTTGCTAGTGCTCTACAGTGTAGTCTTATGTAATAACACCAATGCACAATATTTACAACATTGCAATTGTTAGGATATGACACGTTTGTTAGATAGCCCTCAAATAGTTACTAAATTACTGTCTTTCACCAATGTTAAATATGTCTTATACACTTTTATATTACCAGTTGTATTGTAACAATGAGGAATGAGAAATAATAGAGCATTCAATGTTATGGATGGTTTTGTTATTTTCTAGTCTGAAACCCTGGAGAGTTTGGCAGGGGATCTGCCTCTAGTCATTGTCTCAGCGGAGAGGGCACAGTATGGGCTGCTTCTTCTTGTGCGTTTTTCAACCCTGCGATGCACAGCGAGTCTGCTCTTACTTGTGGCATAGAGAACATCAACGAGACTCATTCTATTCTTCATTTCTTCCCCACAGACTGACACAAAATGGGTACAGTAGTTTGTGCAGGCTGCAAGATGAAGCCACAAGATGAAAAAAGTTATGCACAATGTCATCACACAGGCATCTGAGAGATACCAGAAAGTCTGAGTTTTATTACAATCTGTGTGCACAAACAAATGTGGAGCACAAAAATGCCTTTTAATTGATATGGCAGATGTCCCCGGTCGGTCGGTCAGTCGCCCCAGCCAGGCTCAGCCAGGAGGCCAGGGAGTAGGACTGCAGTGGAAAACAAAGCTGTGTCTGGAGCGACCACGACCCTCCCCTCTCTTGCTACGACTCACAGACTGGGTCTGGGGTTGGAACCCACAAGACTCAAACACAAATCACCATTGTTGCCTGAACAGGACAGACAGACAGACCAATTCGCAGGAACAAGTTGTCTTGGGTTTTTGGAGGGATGTTCTTTACCCAGTTCATTGTTGTGTTTGTCTGCCACTGTCTGAGTAGAAGACTCATTTCCCGACGATGGCTCACCACTCATCCTACTGGGCGACTTTAACCTCCAGACGCCTGACTTCAATTCATTTATTTCCACCGCTTTCTTTCCACTCCTTTCCTCTTTTGACCTCACACTTTCCCATTCACCTCCCACTCACAAGGCAGGCAATACGCTTGACCGCATCTTCACTAGAGGCTGTTCCCCTTCTAATCTCACTGCAACCCCCCTCCATGTCTCTGATCAATACTTTGTTTCCTTTTCTCTCCATCTCTCCTCCAACCCTACCCACTCAGCCCCTACCCAGATGGTCATGTGCCGCCACAATCTTCGCTCTCTCTCTGCGGCAACTCTCCTCTTCTATCCAATCTTCCTATTGCTAAATCCCCCCGTCACCTGACTCTGCCTCTTCGACCCTACACTCCTCCCTTTCAGCATCCTTTGACTCTCACTGTCCCCTTTTTTCCCGGCCGGCCCGACCTTCCCCTTCCACTCCGTGGCTGAGTGACTCACTGCGTGCTAACAGAACAGGGCTGTGGGTAGCTGAGTGGAAATTTCCGGAGGAACTATCATCCTTCCACTCCCTCCTCTCTACCTTCTCTTCCTCTGTATCCACTGCTAAAGCCGCTTTTTATCATTCTAAATTTAAGCTTCTGCCTCCAACCCTGGGAAGCTCTTCTCCACTTTCTCCTCCCTCCTTAATCCTCCACCTCCTCCCCCCTCCTCCCTCTTTGCGGACGACTTTGTCAACCATTTTGAAAAAAAGTTGGACAACATCCGATCCTCATTCACTCAGCCTACTGAGCCCACTGGTCCCACATCCACATAACTACCCTATACCTTGACCTCTTTTTCCCCTCTCTCTCCAGATGAAATCCTGCGACTAGTGATGTCCGGCCGCCCAACAACCTGCCCACTTGACCCCATCCCCTCCTCCCTTCTCCAGACCATCTCTGGAGACCTTCTCCCATTCCTCACTTCCCTCATCAACTCATCCCTGACCACTGGCTGCGTCCCTTCTAACTTCAAGATGGCCAGAGTCGCTCCCCTCCTCAAGAAACCAACACTCCACCCCTCTGACTTCAAAAACTATAGATCGGTATCCCTAAGTTATTTTCTTTCCTAAACGCTTGTGTGCTGTCTCTGACCAAGTCTCTCGTTACTTCTCTCAGAACGATCTTCTTGACCCTAACCAGTCAGGCTTCAAGGCAGCTCGCTCAACTGAGACCGCTCTCTTCTGTGTCACAGAGGATCTCTGCTCTGCCAAAGCTGACTATCTCTCCTCTGCTCTCATCGTCCTGGATCTATCCACTGCCTTCGACAACGTGAACCATCAGATCCTACTCTCCACCCTCTCAGGGTTGGGCGTCTCAGGCTCTGCACACTCCTGGATTGCATCCTAACTGGCAGGTCCCCCTTGACGTTATCTTAAGATGAATGCACTAATTGTAAGTCACTCTGGATTCTGCTAAATGACTAAAATGTCAAATGTAAAACACCCAAGGAGTGGTTACTGGTAACTTTGAAAGTGAGTTCCCGGGAGAACCCAACCTGTAATCCTAAATTACTTGAAATGAACCAGGAGTAGATGGGAAAGTGCATTCATTATGAACAGGAATAAACAAGGAAAACTACTTCAGGAAGTGACTTCATCATGATCTAGGCCAAGCAGCTTAAAGAACCACAGTGGCTTGAGGAATTTGCCTGGGTGAAATGTATGTAATGGATACGAACAATAAGTAAGAAAATGAATAGGAGTCAGTTGGTTTCAGACTGTTGTGCTTAATTCAGCCAGAGGGGTACGAGAAAGGACCCAAGTCTGCCTTGAAATTCTGTGCTCGCCGTGGTAACAGGATCTCCTGTTTAATAGTTTACTGCAGTGGGGGAACTGAGCGAGTGGTTTCCATTCTCAGCACTGCTGGTAAACGTATTTCCTAGTGGCCACAACAAAGGGAAAGGCAAGTAGGGTGGGGGGCCCGGCCCAGAGTTCGCCCCAGTGTGACTATGGATGGGGGCCAAGAGTTCCCTGCAGTGTGACTATGGATGAGGGCCCAGAGTTTACCCAGTTTGACAATGGATGGTGGCCCAGAGTTCTCCTAGTCTATGATGGGGATCTCAGGGGATGATGGTTCATTGGGTACCAACAGAGTCCAATAAACCCTTGCTAACTAGTCTTGCGTGGCCATACCTCAAAAATCACGTTGTTGTCACGCCTCCCTTGGAAGTCTGGTTCTCGATAAGGCTACCCCCAACCCTTCACCCATACACTTAGAAAAAAAATTGTTTTCTAGAATCTAAAAGGGTTCTTTGGCTGTCTCCATAGGAGAAGCCTTTGAAGAACCTGTTTTGGTTCCTGGTAAAACCCTTTCCACAGAGGGTTCACCTAGAACCAAAAAGGGATCTACTATGGGAACAGCCAAAGAACCCTTTTGGGAAAAAAAATTATAAGAGTGTATCAATAACTCCTACGGCACATTTCCACTGAGGATTTACCCCAGTGTTTTACCCAAAGGCTCTGATTTTTCTGTTACCATCTACATGGGCTGGCACCCGTGTCTCACTCGGCCATGGCTCTGACTTGGAGCCAAGGCAAGGCCCTGGGTACTTTTCAGCTTGCAATTACATAACAATTGCTGACTGTAAACTTTCACACCTTCTCAAAAAGCAACAATCTTAAAAAAAAGAAGATTTGTCATCCAATTGACATTTTAGTCATTTAGCAGACGCTCTTATCCAGAGCGATTTACAATTGGTGAGTGCATACATTTTTCATACTGGTCCCCCGTGGGAAACAAACCCACAACCCTTGCATTGCAAGTGCCATGCTCTACCAACTGAGCTACAGGAGGGCCAACCTCTGAATGATGCAGAGGTTGTTGATTGACAGTTATTTTGTGTTTCTTCCATTAGCGAATAATCGCACCAACTGTTGTCACCTTCTCACCAAGCTGCTTGGCGATGGTCTTGTAGCCCATTCCAGCCTTGTGTAGGTCTATCTTGTCCTTGACATCCTTGGAGAGCTCTTTGGTCTTGGCCATGGTGGAGAGTTTGGAATCTGATTGATTGATTGCTTCTGTGGACAGGTGTCTTTTATACAGGTAACAAGCTGAGATTAGGAGCACTCCCTTTAAGAGTGTGCTCCTAATCTCAGCTTGTTACCTGTATAAAAGACACCTGGGAGCCAGAAATCTTTTTGATTGAGAGGGGGTCAAATACTTATTTCCCTCATTAAAATGCAAATACATTTATTACATGCGTTTTTCTGGATTTGTAACGATCCCGGCAGTCTGAGTCGGGTCCGGTCTGTGTACTAGTTTTTCTGCTCGTGATCTCCAGTTTCCCGAGGGTTCTGGAACGCTCCCTGCCTGGTTGCCGGGCAACGTTGCTAGGCGGGAGCTCTCTTGATTTCCGCACCTGCATCCCATCAGCAATCTGCACACCTGGTCCTGATCATCACCCTTCTTAGGCTCTGGCTCTAACATCCATTCCCTGCCGGATCGTTAGCCATGAACATCACTCGTCCGGGAACCTTCATCCAACCTCTGCCTGGTGGTCGGGCGGCTGCCGAGCCATGATTGGATCAACCACTGCACCCCCAACAACTAATCAACGCCGCCTGCTCTGTTCCCTGGATTATTCAGCATCACTCTTGAATTTGTAAATAAACACTCACCTTCGTTTCAACTTACCTTGTCCTGGTCTGCTTCTGGGTTCTGGCTTTGTAACTCGTGACAGAACGATCCGGCCAGTAATGAACCCAGCGGACCTGGACTCTGTTCGCCATGCCATTACCCATCAGGAGAAGATGTTGGGCCATCATAGCACGGAGCTACAGGAGATCGCGTTGGCAGTTCGGAACCTTTCTACCGGTCTGACGGAGGTCCAGAACCAGCGCAAGTTTCCGGTGGAGGATCCACTACCGGTTTCACCCATCTCGCCTGCCGCGTCTGGAGCTGTGTCCTTCCGTGAGCCCAAGGTTCCGACGCCGGATAAATATGAGGGGGAGCTGGGAAGATGCCGTTCTTTCCTTATGCAGTGTGGGTTAGTGTTCGATCTACAGCCCTACTCTTATGCCACAGACAAGGCTAGGATAGCCTTTGTGATTGAGTTGCTGCGTGGTCGAGCGCTGGAGTGGGCTTCAGCCGTTTGGGAACGACAAGACCCCTGCATGGCTTCATACCAGGGGTTCACGGCCGAGATGAGGAAGCTCTTCGACCATTCCCGTCCGAGGGGGGGACGCAGCTAGGCGCCTGTTTTCGCTTCACCAAGGAACTCGCAGCGTGGCCGACTTCGTGATCGAGTTCAAGACGTTGGCTGTGGAGAGTGGGTGGAATGAGGAGTCTCTGCAAGCGGCCTTTTACCAGGGTCTGTCGGAGCAGCTCAAGGATGAGTTGATCTCCTATCCGGAGCCTAGTGACCTGGACAGCTTGGTAGCCTTGTCTATTCGGGTGGATAATCGAGTCCGAGAGCGAAGGAGGGAGAAGCAATGGGGTCCGTCCAATCGATCAGCTTCTCAGGTTCCAGTCGGGTCGGGGATTGGACCAGAATACGTCGATCATCGTCCACCACACAGGATTAGTGGAGAGGTCCTGTCTCCCGATTCTGAACCAATGCAAGTAGGGCGGCACGGGTTAACCAAGGAGGAACGCCAACTCAGACGTAGGACTAACTGTTGCCTCTACTGTGGTGGTTCGGGACATTACCTCGCCACCTGTTCCCGGCGGTCGTCAAACTGCGCGGCTCGCTAAAGTTGGGAGGACTTTTAGCGAGCCAGTTTCGACCTCTCAATACCTCTGTCAGACCCCGTTTCCCGGCTACCCTTGTGAACAGGAATCAGAGCTTAGCGATTAACGCTTTTATCGATTCAGGTGCCGATGGAAGCTTTCTTGATGCCGAGTTGGTGGAACAGCTGGGGCTTTCCAAGGAGCAATTGCCGGAAGCCATTGAAGCGACCACTCTGAACGGCAGTAGTCTGGCACGTATCACGATGAGGACTGAACCGGTTAAGATGTTGTTGTCGGGGAATCATTCGGAGATGATTTCATTCTTCATTCTGCCGTCTTCCCATGTTCCTCTGGTCCTTGGATACCCCTGGCTGAAGGAACACAATCCCACGTTCGATTGGGTGACGGGCAAGGTAACGAGTTGGAGCCTTGATTGTCATGCTAACTGTCTCAAGACTGCCTGTCCCCATTCGGTTCCCAGTCAGGTGATTGAGGCTAAACCCCCAGATTTGTCCCTGGTTCCCGAGACATATCACGATTTGGGGAAGTGTTCAGTAAGCAGAAGGCTCTGTCACTCCCTCCCCACCGACCATATGATTGTGCCATCAACCTGTTCCCTGGAGCTGTCTACCCCAAGGGAAGGTTATACAGTATCTCCCGCCCTGAACGTGAGGCTTTGGAGACCTACATCAAGGAGTCCCTAGCTGCTGGTCTCGTTCGTCCCTCGTCATCACCCCTGGGGGCAGGATTCTTCTTTGTGGGTAAGAAGGATGGCTCTCTTCGACCGTGTATTGATTATCGGGGGTTGAATGACATCACGGTCAAGAACAAGTATCCCCTGCCCTTGATGAGTTCTGCCTTCGACTCCTTACAGGGTGCTACGGTGTTCACCAAGCTAGACCTACGCAATGCGTATCACATGGTCCGGATCAGAGAGGGAGACGAGTGGTTGACGGGTTTCAATACACCGATGGGTCACCGAGTATCAGGTGATGCCGTTTGGACTGACCAATGCTCCAGCGGTATTCCAGAGTATGGTGAACGACGTCCTGAGAGATATGATCGGTCTCTTTGTGTTTGTTTACCTGGATGACATTCTGATCTTCTCGAAGGAACCTTCCGACCACGTCCAGCATGTCCGGCAGGTTCTGCAGCGATTGTTGGAGAATCGCCTGTTCGTGAAGGCCGAGAAGTGCGAGTTTCACGCCCACACGACATCCTTTCTCGGGTACATCATCTCCAGGGGAGAGATTAGGATGGACCAGGAGAAGGTTAGAGCGGTTCTGGAATGGGCCCAGCCCGGTACGAGATTGCAGCTCCAGAGATTTTTGGGGTTTGCGAATTTCTACCGCAGATTCATCCGGGATTACAGCCGTGTGGCCGCTCCGTTAACTGCCTTGACTTCCAGTATCAGGAGCTTCAAGTGGAATCCGGAGGCGGATCGAGCGTTTCTGGATTTGAAGAGGCGATTCACCAACGCACCGATTCTCTCTCAACCGGACACGGCCCGTCAGTTCGTCGTTGAAGTGGACGCGTCTGATGTGGGAGTTGGCGCCATCCTGTCGCAGCGATGCTCCACGGACAGTAAACTCCATCCCTGCGCCTACTACTCTCGTCGCCTTTCGCCTGCGGAGAGGAATTACGATGTGGGTAACCGGGAGCTTCTCGCGGTGAAACTTGCCTTGGAGGAGTGGCGCCACTGGTTGGAGGGGGCGGAGCAACCGTTTATTGTCTGGACTGACCACAAGAATCTTGCTTACGTGCAATCGGCTAGACGTCTCAACTCCCGTCAGGCCAGGTGGTCGTTGTTTTTCGGACGATTCAATTTTTTCCCTGACGTTCCGACCTGGATCTAAGAACGGCAAGGCGGGACGCCTTGTCTCGGATGTTCTCCAAGACGGAGGAGAGTGGGTCCAAGACCGAGACAATTCTCCCCCGGAACTGCGTCGTGGGAGCTGTTAGGTGGAAGATTGAGGAGGAGGTGATGGCGTCCCTTCGGACGCAGCCCGGTCCCGTAACGGTCCACCCGGTCGGTTGTTTGTGCCTGAGTCGGTTCGTCCTGCGGTCCTCAAATGGTCCCACGCCAGCAAGATGGCTTGTCACCCTGGCGTGGCTCGGACGATGGCGTTTCTTCGCAGACGTTTTTGGTGGCCTGCCATGGCCGAGGATACTCGGGGTTATGTTGCTGCCTGTCCAGTGTGTGCGCAGAATAAGAGTACCAATCGGCCCAGCTCTGGACTACTTCACCCCCTTCCTATTCCCCGCGACCATGGTCGCATCTGGCCCTGGACTTTGTCACTGGGTTGCCCGGCTTCTGAGGGGAACACGGTCGTTCTGACTATCGTGGACAGATTCAGCAAGTTCGCCCACTTTGTGCCAATTGCCAAGCTTCCCTCTGCCTCGGAGACGTCCGAGATCCTGGTTAGGGGAGGTTTTCAGGGTCCACGGTTTGCCCAGTGATATCGTTTCCGACCGTGGCCCTCAGTTTACCTCTGCTGTCTGGAAGTCCTTCTGTTTGGCCATTGGAGCTACAGTCAGTCTCACATCTGGTTTTCACCCCCAATCTAATGGTCAGGCGGAGAGAGCCAACCAGAAGATGGAATCCACGCTACGCTGCCTGGCCTCTTCCAACCCCACCTCCTGGGTCTCTCAGTTGCCTTGGGTTGAGTATGCCCACAATACTCTCCCCTACATCTGCCACTGGGATGTCTCCCTTCCAGTGCCTGTATGGCTACCAACCTCCCTTGTTCCCTTCTCAGGAGAAGGAGCTCTCAGTGCCTTCTGTTCAGGCCCATATTCGTCGTTGCCACCGGACCTGGCATCGGGCCAGAAAGGCACTCCTTAGAGTTTCGGACCGGTATCAGCTCCAGGCGAATCGTCGCCGGATCCCCGCTCCCACCTATACCATCGGAGATAGGGTCTGGTTGGCCACACGGGATCTTCCTTTTACGGACTGAGTCTAGGAAGTTGTTACCGAAGTTCATTGGTCCGTTTGTGGTGGAGAAGGTGATCAATCCGGTGGCAGTTCGACTCAAACTCCCGAGGACGCTCAGAGTCCATCCCACCTTTCATGTCTCCTGCCTCAAGCCTGTTTTCCTCAGTCCTCTGTTGCCTCCTCCGCCTCCTCCTCCTCCTCCTCGGATGATCGGAGGTGGTCCTGCCTACACGGTGCGACGCATCATGGATTCCAGACGGCGGGGCCGGGGTTTCCAGTATCTCGTGGACTGGGAGGGGTATGGTCCTGAAGAGAGGAGTTGGATTCGCGGCGACAGATCCTAGATGCTGACCTCATCCGTGACTTCTACCGCCTCCATCCTGGCGCTCCGGGAGTCCGCCCGGTGGCGTTCGTCGGAGGGGGGGTACTGTAACGATCCCGGCAGTCTGAGTCGGGTCCGGTCTGTGTACTAGTTTTTCTGCTCGTGATCTCCAGTTTCCCGAGGGTTCTGGAACGCTCCCTGCCTGGTTGCCGGGCAACGTTGCTAGGCGGGAGCTCTCTTGATTTCCGCACCTGCATCCCATCAGCAATCTGCACACCTGGTCCTGATCATCACCCTTCTTAGGCTCTGGCCTAACATCCATTCCCTGCCGGATCGTTAGCCATGAACATCACTCGTCCGGAACCTTCATCCAACCTCTGCCTGGTGGTCGGCGGCTGCCGAGCCATGATTGGATCAACCACTGCACCCCCAACAACTAATCAACGCCGCCCGCTCTGTTCCCTGGATTATTCAGCATCACTCTTGAATTTGTAAATAAACACTCACCTTCGTTTCAACTTACCTTGTCCTGGTCTGCTTCTGGGTTCTGGCTTTGTAACTCGTGACAGGATTTTTTTGTTGTTATTCTGTCTCTCACTGTTCAAATAAACCTACCATTAAAATGATAGATTGATCATTTCTTTGTCAGTGGGCAAACGTAAAAAATCAGCAGGGGATCAAAGAAAAACAAATCCAGAAAATCACATTGTAGGATTTTTAATGAATTTATTTGCAAATTATGGTGGAAAATAAGTATTTGGTCAATAACAAAAGTTTCTCAATACTTTGTTATATACCCTTTGTATGGCAATGACACAGGTCAAACATTTTCTGTAAGTCTTCACAAGGTGTTGCTGGTATTTTGGCCCATTCCTCCATGCAGATCTCCTCTAGAGCAGGGATGTTTTGGGGCTGTCGCTGGGCAACACAGACTTTCAACTCCCTCCAAAGATTTTCTATGGGGTTGAGATCTGGAGACTGGCTAGGCCACTCCAGGACCTTGAAATGCTTCTTACGAAGCCACTCCTTCGTTGCCCGGGCGGTGTGTTTGGGATCATTGTCATGCTGAAAGACCCAGCCACGTTTCATCTTCAATGCCCTTGCTGATGGAAGGAGGTTTTCACTCAAAATATCACGATACATGGCCCCATTCATTCTTTCCTTTACACAGATCAGTCGTCCTGGTCCCTTTGCAGAAAAACAGCCCCAAAGCATGATGTTTCCAACCCCATGCTTCACAGTAGGTATGGTGTTCTTTGGATGCAACTCAGCATTCTTTGTCCTCCAAACACGACAAGTTGAGTTTTTACCAAAAAGTTCTATTTTGGTTTCATCTGACCATATGACATTCTCCCAATCCTCTTCTGGATCATCCAAATGCACTCTAGCAAACTTCAGACGGGCCTGGACATGTACTGGCTTAAGCAGGGGGACACGTCTGGCACTGCAGGATTTGAGTCCCTGGCAGCGTAGTGTGTTACTGATGGTAGGCTTTGTTACTTTGGTCCCAGCTCTCTGCAGGTCATTCACTAGGTCCCCCCGTGTGGTTCTGGGATTTTTGCTCACCGTTCTTGTGATCATTTTGACCCCACGGGGTGAGATCTTGCGTGGAGCCCCAGATCGAGGGAGATTATCAGTGGTCTTGTATGTCTTCCATTTCCTAATAATTGCTCCCACAGTTGATTTCTTCAAACTAAGCTGCTTACCTATTGCAGATTCAGTCTTCCCAGCCTGGTGCAGGTCTACAATTTTGTTTCTGGTGTCCTTTGACAGCTCTTTGGTCTTGGCCATAGTGGAGTTTGGAGTGTGACTGTTTGAGGTTGTGAACAGTGTGTCTTTTATACTGATAACAAGTTCAAACAGGTGCCATTAATACAGGTAACGAGTGGAGGACAGAGGAGCCTCTTAAAGAAGAAGTTACAGGTCTGTGAGAGCCAGAAATCTTGCTTGTTTGTAGGTGACCAAATACTTATTTTCCACCATAATTTGCAAATAAATTCATTAAAAATCCTACAATGTGATTTTCTGGAATTTTCTTTCTCATTTTGTCTGTCATAGTTGACGTGTACCTATGATGAAAATTACAGGCCTCTCTCATCTTTTTAAGTGGGAGAACTTGCACAATTGGTGGCTGACTAAATACTTTTTTCCCCACTGTATATATATATATATATATATATATATATACATATACACATACATACACATATATATGTACACATACATACATATAAACCACTCGAGTGTTGCTTTAGCAGTATGCTTAGGGTCATTGTCCTGCTGGAAGGTGAACTTCCGTCCCAGTCTCAAATCTCTGGAAGACTGAAACAGCTTTCCCTCAAGAATTTCCCTGTATTTAGCGCTATCCATCATTCCTTCAATTCTGACCAGTTTCCCAGTCCCTGCCGCGAAAAAACATCCCCACAGCATGAGGTGTTGTGTTTGCGCCAGACATAGTGTTTTCCTTGATGGCCAAAAAGTCCAATTTTAGTCTCATCTGACCAGAGTACCTTCTTCCATATGTTTGGGGAGTCTCCCACATGCTTTTTGCCGAACACCAAACGTGTTTGCTTATTTTTTTCTTCAAGCAATGGCTTTTTTCTGGCCACCCTTCCGTAAAGCCCAGCTCTGTGGAGTGTACGGCTTAAAGTGGTCCTATGGACAGATACTCCAATCTCCGCTGTGGAGCTTTGCACCTCCTTCAGGGTTATCTTTGGTCTCTTTGTTGCCTCTCTGATTAATACCCTACTTGCCTGGTCCGTGAGTTTTGGTGGGCAGCCCTCTCTTGGCAGGTTTGTTGTGGTGCCATATTCTTTCCATTTTTTAATAATGGATTTAATGGTGCTCCGTGGGATGTTCAAAGTTTCTGATATTTTTTTATAACCCAACCCTGATCTGTGCTTCTGACCTGTTAGCTCCTTGGTCTTCATGGTGTCGCTTCTTTCAGAACAGGTGTATATATACTGAGATCATGTGACAGATCATGTGACACTTAGATTGCACACAGGTGGACGTTATTTAACTAATTATGTGACTTCTGAAGGTAATTGGTTGCACCAGATCTTATTTAGGGTCTTCATAGCAAAGGGGGTGAATACATATGCACGCACCACTTTTCCGTTATTTATTTTTTAGACTAGTATTGTTTAGTAAAAGTAATTTTTTTAATTTCACTTCACCAATTTGGGACTATTTTGTGTATGTCCATTACATGAAATCCAAATAAAAATCAATTTAAATTACAGGTTGTAATGCAACAAAATAGGAAAAACGCCAGGGGGATGAATACTTTTGCAAGGCACTGTATAGTTAATCATAGATCAGCAATGGAGGCCACTGCGTACTTGAGATAGGAAACTTTGTTATTTTGTTGAAAGGTGGTGTGTTGGGTGTTCCGGGTGTGGCAGCTCAAAAAATAGTCCCTAAATCATGGGTGATTGAGTGGCATGGACTGCACCGTTCCTTGGCCGGTGGCCACCTCTTGACTGTAGGTCCCCTGTAGCTCAGTTGGTAGAGCATGGTGCTTGCAACGCTAGTGTTGTGGGTTCGTTTCCCACGGGGTGCCAGTATGAAAAATGTATGCACTCACTAACTGTAAGTCGCTCTGGATAAGAGCGTCTGCTAAATATGTAAAATGTAAATTCTAAAGGTTAACCATTAACAACGCTCACTTTGTGCAAACTGGTACCAAAACAAAAACATATTGAAGGATTCTCCTTGAACCGATTATGAACAAAGAACAGGCAGGCATGGTTTTCAAAAGCAAATGTGACGCATTAGTTATTATGCAGCAATAGTGGGCCAAGTTTTTCTTTTAAGTTTATGTGCAGAAATTCCTCATGCCTATTTGACAACTTCAAAGGCCCTGCATTCATAAATATCAGAGACAACCTCTGTCTCTGTGTGGTTGCTGTAGAGAGCTAAATAAAGACATTCACAGAGTGATGCACAGAGTGAAACTGAATGTTGAGCAATCAAAGCTCTAACAATGGCAAAAGAAGAGATAGAGCAAGGGGAACACTGTGACTGTCATTAATGCTAAATGTTTTGTTTCTGCGGCCCTAAATCCTTCCCCCAGGGATATTACTGTTGATTCCTGTGAACTATTGAATAATCCTTTGAGTCTTAATTCCGAAAATAAGGGTGTATTAGGGTGTGTACCGAGACAGTGGTTTGGAACAAGCATGCAGATGTCTTGTTATGCAGAAACTTCAACTTAGGATCCATCTAGTCAATGGATTTGTCCGTGTTGCTTTGCTGGATATAAGATATTAGATTGTTAGAAATTGCTGCTTATGATGTGTGTAACATCCCTACCGTGGATGGATGGTCTCTCCTATGCAGTGGTAGGATCCTGCTTCATTAGGCTATCTATGAAAAGTTGAGACTCTCACGAACACACATGGAACATGTTTTGCTCAATGATGCTCACAAGCTACACAAGAGTCATTAGAATATTACATTTACATTACATTTTAGTCATTTAGCAGACGCTCTTATCCAGAGCGACTTACAGTTAGTGAGTGCATACATTTTCATACTGGCCCCTCGTGGGAATATAAGTAAGGGGAATGTAATATAAGGGGTTCTTCTACATAGAAGGTCGTAGGAAATCCCAAGGCACAGTGTCTATAATACTGTAATAAGCTCACATAGTTGCAGTCACAAACTCCACACAGTTGTCACTGACTAGTTGGATATTCATTTCTCGGTGAGCAAACAATTTATGTACTTACAGCATTCATATACATTCATTTTGATCAGCTTTTTTCTATGGCAGACATTTATTATTTTGATTGACATTTGTCAATAAAGCTCATGAATGCAACTATTTACACTACCAGTCAAAAGTTTTAGAACACCTACTCATTCAAGGGTTTTTCTTTGTTTTTACTATTTTCTACATTGTAGAATAATAGTGAAGACATCAAAACTATGAAATAGCACATATGGAATCATGTAGTAACCAAAAAAGTGTTAAACAAATCAAAATATATTTTATATTTGCGATTCTTCAAATAGCCACCCTTTGACTTAATGACAGCTTTGCACACTCTTGGCATTCTCTCAACCAGCTTCACCTGGAATGCTTTTTCAACAGTCTTGAAGGAGTTCACACATATGCCTAGCACTTGTTGGCTGCTTTTCCTTCACTCTGCGGTCCAACTCATCCCAAACCATCTCAATTTGGTTGAGGTCGGGGGATTGTGGAGGCCAGGTCATCTGATGCAGCACTCCATCACTCTCCTTCTTGGTAAAATAGCCCTTACACAGCCTGGATGTGTGTTAGAGATCCTGGCGCCGATGAAGATGGCGGCATCGCAACTAGCTCTTAGGAAACATTGCAGTATTTTGTTTTTTTTAATGTATTATTCTTTACATTATTAGCTCAGAAAGTGTTTTGTATCATTACACACAGCCGGGAAAAACTATTGGATATCAGAGCGGTGGTAACTCACCAGCATTACGACCAGGAATATGACTTTCCTGAAGCATATTTGAGGACTAGGCTGCCGAAGTTCTATCAACATATCGACTGTTGTACTCGTACTGCTAAAATCCTCGACCATTGCTATTCGAACTTCCGGGATGGTTACAAGGCCCTCCCCCGCCCTCCTTTCGGCAAATCTGACCACGACTCCATTTTGCTCCTCCCTTCCTATAGGCAGAAACTCAAACAGGAAGCACCCGTGCTAAGGACTATTCAATGCTGGTCTGACCAATCAGAATCCACGCTTCAAGATTGTTTTGATCACGCGGACTGGGATATGTTCAGGGTAGCTTGCAAAAATAATTTAGATGAATACACTGAAACGGTGATTGAGTTTATCAGGAAGTGTATAGGTGATGAGTGCCCACTGTGACTATTAAAACCTACCCTAACCAGTAACCGTGGATAGATGGCAGCATTCGCGCAAAACTAAAGCGCGAACCACCGCATTTAACCATGGCAAGGTGACTGGGAATATGGCAGAATACAAACAGTGTAGCTACTCACTCCGCAAGTCAATTAAAAAGGCAAAACATCAGTATAGAGACAAAGTGGAATCGCATTTCAACAGCTCAGACACAAGACGTATATGGCAGGGTCTACAGACAATCAAGGACTACAAAAGGAAAACCAGCCACGTCGCCAACACCGACGTCTCGCTTCCAGACAAGCTAAACACCTTCTTCGCCTGCTTTGAGGATAACTCAGTGCCACAGACGAGGCCCACTACCAAGGACTGTGGCCTCTCCTTCTCCGTGGCTACAGCATCCCTAGCCGTGTCCTCAGAGCATGCGCAGACCAGCTGGCTGGTGTGTTTACGGACATATTCAATATCTCCCTTTCCCAGTCTGCTTTTCCCACATGCTTCAAGATGGCCACCATTGTTCCTGTACCCAAGAAAGCAAAGGTAACTGAACTAAATGACTATCGCCCCGTAGCACTCACCTCTGTCATCATGAAGTGCTTTGAGAGACTAGTCAAAGATCATATCACCTCTACCTTACCTGTCACCCTAGACACACTTCAATTCGCTTACCGCCCTAATAGATCCACAGACGATGCAATCCCCATCACACTGCACACTGCCCTATCCCATTTGGAAAAGAGGAATACCTATGTAAGAATGCTGTTCATTGACTATAGCTCAGCATTCAACACCATGGTACCTTCCAAGCTCATCATTAAGCTCGAAGCCCTGGGTCTGAATCCCGCCCTGTGCAACTGGGTCCTGGACTTCCTGACGGGCCACCCCCAGGTGGTGAAGGTAGGAAACAACATCTCCACTTTGCTGATCCTCAACACTGGGGCCCCACAAGGATGCGTGCTCAGCCTTTAAGAAATAGAACACTAGTCACTTTAACAATGTTTATATATCTTGCACTACTCATCTCATATGTATATACTGTATTCTATTCTATAATATTCTACTGTATCTTAGTCCATTCCGCTCTGTCATTGCTTGTCCATATATGGATATATTCTTAAATTCCATTCCTTACTAGATTTGTGTGTATTGGGTATATGTTGTGAAATTGTTAGATATTACTTGTTAGATATTACTGCACTGTCGGAGCTAGAAGCACAAGCATTTCGCTTCACCCGCTATAACATCTGCTAAACACGTTTACAGTGAGGGAAAAAAGTATTTGATCCCCTGCTGATTTTATACGTTTGCCCACTGACGAAGAAATGATCAGTCTATAATTTTAATGGTAGGTTTATTTGAACAGTGAGAGACAGAATAACAACAAAAAAACCTTCAGCTCCCTCCACAGATTTTCTATGGGATTAAGGTCTGGAGACTGGCTAGACCACTCCAGGACCTTAATGTGCTTCTTCTTGAGCCACTCCTTTGTTGCCTTGTCCGTGTGTTTTGGGTCATTGTCATGCTAGAATACCCATCCACGACCCATTTTCAATGCCCTGGCTGAGGGAAGGAGGTTCTCTCCCAAGATTTGACGGTACATGGCCCCCCGTCCATCGTCCCTTTGATGCGGTGAAGTTGTCCTGTCCCCTTAGCAGAAAAACACCCCCAAAGCATAATGTTTCCACCTCCATGTTTGATGGTGGGGATGGTGTTCTTGGGGTCATAGGCAGCATTCCTCCTCCTCCAAACACGGCGAGTTGAGTTGATGCCAAAGAGCTCCATTTTATCTCATCTGACCACAACACTTTCACCCAGTTCTCCTCTGAATCATTCAGATGTTCATTGGCAAACTTCAGATGGCCCTCGGTCTCCCGAGTGGCGCAGTGGTCTAAGGCACTGTATTGCAGTGCTAGCTGTGCCACTAGAGATCCTGGTTCGAATCCAGGCTCTGTCGTAGCCGGCCGTGACCGGGAGACCCATGGGGCGGTGTACAATTGGCCCAGGATAGGGGATGTAGCTCAGTTGGTTGAGGGATGTAGCTCAGGGATGTGGCTGGCAGGGATGTAGCTCAGTTGGTTGAGCATGGTGTTTGCAATGCCAGGGTTGTGGGTTCAATTCCCACGGGGGGCCAGTAAAAAAAATATATATATATATAAAAAAAGAATGATGTATTCACTCACTAACTGTAAGTCACTCTGGATAAGAGCATCTGCTAAATGACTAAAATTTAAATGTATATGTGCTTTCTTGAGCAGGGGGACCTTGCGGGCGCTGCAGTCTTTCACGGCGTAATGTGTTACCGATTGTTTTCTTGGTGACTATGGTCCCAGCTGCCTTGAGATCATTGACAAGATCCTCACGTGTAGTTCTGGGCTGATTCCTCACCGTTCTCATGATCATTGCAACTCCACGAGGTGAGATCTTGCATGGAGCCCCAGGCCGAGGGAGAATGATAGTTATTTTGTGTTTCTTCCATTTGCGAATAGTCGCACCAACTGTTGTCACCTTCTCACCAAGCTGCTTGGCGATGGTCTTGTAGCCCATTCCAGCCTTGTGTAGGTCTACAATCTTGTCCCTGACATCCTTGGAGAGCTCTTTGGTCTTGGCCATGGTGGAGAGTTTGGAATCTGATTGATTGATTGCTTCTGTGGACAGGTGTATTTTATACAGGTAACAAGCTGAGATTAGGAGCACTCCCTTTAAGAGTGTGCTCCTAATCTCAGCTCGTTACCTGTATAAAAGACACCTGGGAGCCAGAAATCTTTCTGATTGAGAGGGGGTCAAATACTTATTTCCCTCATTAAAATGCAAATCAATTTATAACATTTTTGACATGCGTTTTTCTGAATTTTGTTGTTGTTATTCTGTCTCTCACTGTTCAAATAAACCTACCATTAAAATTATAGGCTGATCATTTCTTTGTCAGTGGGCAAACTTACAAAATCAGCAGGGGATCAAATACTTCTTTCCCTCACTGTATGTGACAAATAACATTTGATTTGATTTGATTTGAATGCAAGTGTGGTTGGTTTGCTTTCCAGCGAGCTAGCCAGGTTAGCTTAAGCCTTGCAGGGTGGGCTAAGCAAGTGTCGATAGTTAGCTGTAAGCTAGAGCTAGAAAGCATGTGCTTTTTTCCTGTCTTTCAATGAGAGGAGAGCTAGCAATTATACCTTTCCAGGTTGAAAAAGTGTAGCTGAAGGGAACCGCGTAGCGGCAGAGTTCTACTTTGAATGTGTCTAGCTCACTGGAAAGCGAGCTTGCCAAGTTAGCTTAAGCCTTGCAGCGTTGGATAACCAAGTCTCGATAGCTAGCCGTGTGACGCTAGCTACCACCGGAGACTCAGAAGTTGGAAACAAATTCTACTTGAAGCAAAACGTTCCTTTCTGTAAATACTCAACACTATCGACAGGAGCTGAGGTCCTACGTTCTGCAGCGTTAACCTAGCGGTTCGCCTGAGAACAGTTAAGTAGTAAGACAGGATTCTAGTTGTGCTGAGAAGAGCTTCAGGAGTCATAGTGATTCTTCCGCAAGGAAGAGAGGCGAGAATGACCAGAGGATGGGTGAGTGGTACCTTATAAAGAGGGAGGGGCTCACCTCATTCACCACTCGACCTGTCTGTCTCCGACAGAAGTTGTGTGAATGGTCTCTTAGTAGTGATCTGCCTACCGGCGAATCCCCATATGTAATACATCAACACAAGTATTTAAAAGAGAACCTAGACTGGTTGAGTTTGTGCTTCCCCACAACAATTAGGCCTAATATGTTAACCCCTCTATAAAAAGAACTCGCAACAGTTCGTCATAACATTACAAAACCTTGATAGACGTGATAAAATCATAAAATCATCAATCATGACAATGTCTTTACTCACAACCACTGGTGTAAAGTCAGTGTGTCCACCGGCGACCGTCAACCTTTGTTCTCCTCTCTCTGTATAGAACATGCAAGGCAGCAGCATAGGCCTCATCCCCAGGCTAGCACTAGTGAACTGAAACTAGATAGCGAGATAAACGTGGTAAAGTTTTACACTGGGATCTTTCTCCTTCGTTGCCAGAGGAACTCAAGGCTTTGCCGGTCAAAAGAGTGCTATCTGGTTTCTTTGTGGAATCGTCACTAATGAGGTAGATTATTTACACAGCGGTGATGCTTTCAACCTACTTCACTGATTGTAGCTTACAAAACGCGGACAAAAGTAAACTTAGACCCAATCACTGCAAGTTTTTATTATACTGAAACCTTTACAGCAGGGTTCTTCAATTCCGGTCCTGGAGGGCCGAAACACCTCTGTTTTTCATCCTCTCCTTCTAATCAGGGGCTAATTCAGACCTGGGACACGAGGTGAGTGCAATTAACTACCAGGTAGAAATAAAAAACAGAAGTGTTTCGGCCCTCCAGGACCGGAATTGAAGAACCCTGCTTTGCAGTATGCGAAAACAGACATCTTGCCATGCTCGATTTCCCGTGCCTGTGGGACTAGCTCTTTTCCCCTCCTTTATGATTTTCCTTCACCCTGCCCCCAGACCAATTCCTCACAGCTGATTGGTCAATGGTTGGTATTGCCACTCCCCAACAAATATGGTGAGGAGAGGATGCCCAGTGGCTGGCAGTGGGAGAGTATGGAGCAAGATGGAACTGGGCTGACATTCTGCAAATGTTCTCATCGATGAAACATTGGATCTCAATACAGTTTTATGTTCCCAAAACAAGAATCTGATATGAACAGAGTGGATGAAGTTTTGCAGACTTTACCCTTCGCCAAAGTTTCAAGAAATTGCATTGTTTAGGAGTTCAAGGGCAAATTGAGTTATTGCACATGCACACTTCACAGAGTAGGTGTTCCCTAATGGAAATATCTAAATACATGCTAGAACAAGCCAATAGGATCTCGCTATTTCGTGCTTGGCTCTGCCCACCTCCTTGCTTGTTCTGCCCACTATGCTTCATTTGCTCCCATTGGAAATGACAGTGGTGGTGTTTCTTGGGTTAGTTATACAAATCTTTGCCTATACCTCTTTAAAAAAATCCTGTGCAGATTTATCTGGCACATGGAGCCAAAGATGGTGAAGACAAATTAAGTGTTGTGTGTAGACGCAGCTCCAAACACCAGCAATGTCTCCACACACTGACACACAGTTAGCTAGAATTTCTTTCAGGAAATATTTCTAGATTAGATTGCCTTAAAAGACTTCCAGTAATTGTAGCTCAAGCAAGCTTCTCAACTAAATGTCTGGTTAAGTAACTGGGTAGCCATCTGGCATAGCTAGCAGCCTACAAGTGAACGACGAAGCTAGCTAAGAAAGCCTGCTGAGAGAAAATAAATGACACTAAAACAGAGGACTTGTGCAAGAGGCACAGACGTAGGTCAATTTGCACTTGGTAGCTAGTTATTGGGTGTTGTTTTGGGCATAACTTTACCTGCTATGATTTTCAGGAAACCATTTCCTCCTATTTTATATGTGTATTGTGTGTGTGTGTGTTGGTGGGGGTGGGGTCATTCTGCCATTGTAACGATCCCGGCAGTCTGAGTCGGGTCCTGTCTGGTGACTAGTTTTTCTGTTCGTGATCTCCAGTTTCCCGAGGGTTCGGGAACGCTCCGGGGAGCTCTCTTGATTTCCGCACCTGCATCCCATCAGCAATCTGCACACCTGGTCCTGATCATCACCCTTCTTAGGCTCTGGCCTAACATCCAGTTCCTGCCGGATCGTTAGCCATGAACAGTAGGTTTACCAGAGTATCAGTCTTTGAGCCTAGCGTTAGTTTTGTTGTTTTTGCACCGTGTTGGTTTGTTGCTTACTTACCCCCGTTTTGTTCCATCTGCAGTCACCCGTCCGAACCTTCATCCAACCTCTGCCTGGTGGTCGGCGGCTGCCGACCCAGGATGGGATCAACCACTGCACCCCCAACAACTAATCAACGCCGCCCGCTCTGTTCCCCGGATTATTCAGCATCACTCTTGAATTTGTAATAAACACTCACCTTCGTTTCAACTTACCTTGTCCTGGTCTGCTTCTGGGTTCTGGCTTAGCAACTCGTGACAGAACGATCCGGCCAGTAATGAACCCAGCGGACCTGGACTCTGTTCGCCATGCCATTACCCATCAGGAGAAGATGTTGGGCCATCATAGCACGGTACTACAGGAGATCGCGTTGTCAGTTCGGAACCTTTCTACCGGTCTGACGGAGGTCCAGAACCAACGCAAGTTTCCGGTGGAGGATCCACTACCGGTTTCACCCATCTCGCCTGCCGCTTCTGGAGCTGTGTCCTTCCGTGAGCCCGAGGTTCCGACGCCGGATAGATATGAGGGGAGCTGGGAAGATGCCGTTCCTTCCTTATGCAGTGTGGATTAGTGTTCGATCTACAGCCCTACTCTTATGCCACAGACAAGGCTAGGATAGCCTTTGTGATTGCGTTGCTGCGTGGTCGAGCGCTGGAGTGGGCTTCAGCCGTTTGGGAACGACAAGACCCCTGCATGGCTTCATACCAGGGGTTCACGGCCGAGATGAGGAAGCTCTTCGACCATTCCGTCCGAGGGAGGGACGCAGCTAGGCGCCTGTTTTCGCTTCACCAAGGAACTCGCAGCGTGGCCGACTTCGTGATCGAGTTCAAGACGTTGGCTGTGGAGAGTGGGTGGAACGAGGAGTCTCTGCAAGCGGCCTTTTACCAGGGTCTGTCGGAGCAGCTCAAGGATGAGTTGATCTCCTATCCGGAGCCTAGTGACCTGGACAGCTTGGTAGCCTTGTCTATTCGGGTGGATAATCGAGTCCGAGAGCGAAGGAGGGAGAAGCAATGGGGTCCGTCCAATCGATCAGCTTCTCAGTTCCCAGTCGGGTCGGGTGGTGGACCAGAACACGTCGATCATTCTCCACCACAAAGGATTAGTGGAGAGGTCCTCTCTCCCGATTCTGAACCCATGCAAGTGGGGCGGCACGGGTTAACCAAGGAGGAGCGTCAACATAGACGTAAGACCAACTGCTGCCTCTACTGTGGTAGCTCGGGACATTACATCTCCACTTGTTCCCGGCGGTCGTCAAACTGCCCGGCTCGCTAAAGTTGGGAGGACTTTTAGCGAGCCAGTTTCAACCTCTCAGTACCTCTGTCAGACCCCGTTTCCCGGCTACCCTTGTGAACAGGAATCAGAGCTTAGCGATTAACGCTTTTATCGATTCAGGTGCCGATGGAAGCTTTCTTGATGCCGAGTTGGTGGAACAGCTGGGGCTTTCCAAGGAGCAATTGCCGGAAGCCATTGAAGCGACCACTCTGAACGGCAGTAGTCTGGCACGTATCACGATGAGGACTGAACCGGTTAAGATGCGGTTGTCGGGGAATCATTCTGAGATGATTTCATTCTTCATTCTGCCGTCTTCCCATGTTCCTCTGGTCCTTGGATACCCCTGGCTGAAGGAACACAATCCCACGTTCGATTGGGTGACGGGCAAGGTAACGAGTTGGAGCCTTGATTGTCATGCTAACTGTCTCAAGACTGCCTGCCCCCATTCGGTTCCCAGTCAGGTGATTGAGGCTAAACCCCCAGATTTGTCCCTGGTTCCCGAGACATATCACGATTTGGGGGAAGTTTTCAGTAAGCAGAAGGCTCTGTCACTCCCTCCCCACCGACCATATGATTGTGCCATCAACCTGTTCCCTGGAGCTGTCTACCCCAAGGGAAGGTTATACAGTATCTCCCGACCTGAACGTGAGGCGTTGGAGACCTACATCAAGGAGTCCCTAGCTGCTGGTCTCGTTCGTCCCTCGTCATCACCCCTGGGGGGCAGGATTCTTCTTTGTGGGTAAGAAGGATGGCTCTCTTCGACCGTGTATTGATTATCGGGGGTTGAATGACATCACGGTCAAGAACAAGTATCCCCTGCCCTTGATGAGTTCTGCCTTCGACTCCTTACAGGGTGCTACGGTGTTCACCAAGCTAGACCTACGCAATGCGTATCACATGGTCCGGATCAGAGAGGGGGACGAGTGGTTGACGGGTTTCAATACACCGATGGATCACTTCGAGTATCAGGTGATGCCGTTTGGACTGACCAATGCTCCAGCGGTATTCCAGAGTATGGTGAACGATGTCCTGAGAGATATGATCGGTCTCTTTGTGTTTGTTTACCTGGATGACATTCTGATCTTCTCGAAGGAACCTTCCGACCACGTCCAGCATGTCCGGCAGGTTCTGCAGCGATTGTTGGAGAATCGCCTGTTCGTGAAGGCCGAGAAGTGCGAGTTTCACGCCCACACGACATCCTTTCTCGGGTACATCATCTCCAGGGGAGAGATTAGGATGGACCAGGAGAAGGTTAGAGCGGTTCTGGAATGGGCCCAGCCCGGTACGAGATTGCAGCTCCAGAGATTTTTGGGGTTTGCGAATTTCTACCGCAGATTCATCCGGGATTACAGCCGTGTGGCCGCTCCGTTAACTGCCTTGACTTCCAGTATCAGGACCTTCAAGTGGAATCCGGAGGCGGATCGAGCGTTTCTGGATTTGAAGAGGCGATTCACCAACGCACCGATTCTCTCTCAACCGGACACGGCCCGTCAGTTCGTCGTTGAAGTGGACGCGTCTGATGTGGGAGTTGGCGCCATCCTGTCGCAGCGATGCTCCACGGACAGTAAACTCCATCCCTGCGCCTACTACTCGTCGCCTTTCGCCTGCGGAGAGGAATTACGATGTGGGTAACCGGGAGCTTCTCGCGGTGAAACTTGCCTTGGAGGAGTGGCGCCACTGGTTGGAGGGGGCGGAGCAACCGTTTATTGTCTGGACTGACCACAAGAATCTTGCTTACGTGCAATCGGCTAAACGTTCTCAACTCCCGTCAGGCCAGGTGGGCGTTGTTTTTCGGACGATTCAAGTTTTCCCTGACGTTCCGACCTGGATCTAAGAACGGCAAGGCGGACGCCTTGTCCCGGATGTTCTCCAAGACGGAGGAGAGTGGGTCCAAGACCGAGACAATTCTCCCCCGGAACTGCGTCGTGGGAGCAGTTATGTGGAAGATTGAGGAGGAGGTGCTGGCGGCCCTTCGGACTCAGCCCGGTCCCGGTAACGGTCCACCCGGTCGGTTGTTTGTGCCTGAGTCGGTTCGTCCTGCTGTCCTCAAATGGTCCCACGCCAGCAAGATGGCTTGTCACCCTGGCGTGGCTCGGACAATGGCGTTTCTTCGCAGACGTTTTTGGTGGCCTGCCATGGCCGAGGATACTCGGGGTTTTGTTGCTGCCTGTCCAGTGTGTGCGCAGAATAAGAGTACCAATCGGTCCAGCTCTGGACTACTTCACCCCCTTCCTATTCCCCGGCGACCATGGTCGCATCTGGCCCTGGACTTCGTCACTGGGTTGCCCGCTTCTGAGGGGAACACGGTCGTTCTGACTATCGTGGACAGATTCAGCAAGTTCGCCCACTTTGTGCCAATTGCCAAGCTTCCCTCTGCCTCGGAGACGTCCGAGATCCTGGTTAGGGAGGTTTTCAGGGTCCACGGTTTGCCCAGTGATATCGTTTCCGACCGTGGCCCTCAGTTTACCTCTGCTGTCTGGAAGTCCTTCTGTTTGGCCATTGGAGCTACAGTCAGTCTCACATCTGGTTTTCACCCCCAATCCAATGGTCAGGCGGAGAGAGCCAACCAGAAGATGGAATCCACGCTACGCTGTCTGGTCTCTTCCAACCCCACCTCCTGGGTCTCTCAGTTGCCTTGGGTTGAGTATGCCCACAATACTCTCCCTACATCTGCCACTGGGATGTCTCCCTTCCAGTGCCTGTATGGCTACCAACCTCCCCTGTTCCCTTCTCAGGAGAAGGAGCTCTCAGTGCCTTCTGTTCAGGCCCATATTCGTCGTTGCCACCGGACCTGGCATCGGGCCAGAAAGGCACTCCTTAGAGTTTCGGACCGGTATCAGCTCCAGGCGAATCGTCGCCGGATCCCCGCTCCCACCTATACCATCGGAGATAGGGTTTGGTTGGCCACACGGGATCTTCCGTTACGGACTGAGTCTAGGAAGTTGTTACCGAAGTTCATTGGTCCGTTTGTGGTGGAGAAGGTGATCAATCCAGTGGCAGTTCGACTCAAACTACCGAGGACGCTCAGAGTCCATCCCACCTTTCATGTCTCCTGCCTCAAGCCTGTCTTCCTCAGTCCTCTGTTGCCTCCTCCGCCTCCTCCTCCTCCTCCTCGGATGATCGGAGGTGGTCCTGCCTACACGGTGCGTCGATCATGGATTCCAGACGGCGGGGCCGGGGTTTCCAGTATCTCGTGGACTGGGAGGGGTATGGTCCTGAAGAGAGGAGTTGGATTCCGCGGCGACAGGTCCTAGATGCTGACCTCATCAGTGACTTCTACCGCCTCCATCCTGGCGCTCCGGGAGTCCGCCCGGTGGCGTTCCGGAGGGGGGGTACTGAAACGATCCCGGCAGTCTGAGTCGGGTCCTGTCTGGTGACTAGTTTTTCTGTTCGTGATCTCCAGTTTCCCGAGGGTTCGGGAACGCTCCGGGGAGCTCTCTTGATTTCCGCACCTGCATCCCATCAGCAATCTGCACACCTGGTCCTGATCATCACCCTTCTTAGGCTCTGGCCTAACATCCAGTTCCTGCCGGATCGTTAGCCATGAACAGTAGGTTTACCAGAGTATCAGTCTTTGAGCCTAGCGTTAGTTTTGTTGTTTTTGCACCGTGTTGGTTTGTTGCTTACTTACCCCCGTTTTGTTCCATCTGCAGTCACCCGTCCGGAACCTTCATCCAACCTCTGCCTGGTGGTCGGCGGCTGCCGACCCAGGATGGGATCAACCACTGCACCCCCAACAACTAATCAACGCCGCCCGCTCTGTTCCCCGGATTATTCAGCATCACTCTTGAATTTGTAATAAACACTCACCTTCGTTTCAACTTACCTTGTCCTGGTCTGCTTCTGGGTTCTGGCTTAGCAACTCGTGACAGCCATCCCCTAACTTTAGCTGAAATGACACCCCTGCTGGGTGAACTTGTGTAGAAGCAGAGTGTGTGGATAAGTTTGGAGCTTGGCTGATATTAAGTCTTCCCTCTTATTTCGTTCTCCCTCGTCAGTTCAAGTTCAGGTTATTATTACCATAGGTCTGGTGAGTGATTTGGTAATTAATTACTGGGTGTGACTCTTGTCAGTCAGTGTAAAGTGGTGATTGCCAGTGTCAGGCTCTGTGGGCAGGTGCCGTAAACTGTACAAGTTCAAAACAATTACACAGCTGACACCACTTATCAAAACATACAGTGTACTGGTTTCCTTGTAACCAGATGCCAAAACAGCATGATGACTCCCAGGTTGTGTCCGAAATGGCACCCTTCTCTCTATATTGTCCACTACTTTTGACCAGAGACCTATGGTGAACTATATAGGGGACATGGTGTCATTTCAGACACATCCCCAGTGTTTCCAAGGTCAAAGGTTGACGTCGAGGGTCCCATACCTTTGTGGCAGACTTTCTGAGGTGTGAGGACATGTGAGACAGCGCAGTGGGTCCGCAGTGGGAGGACAGTAGGGTGTGTATACGCAGCCGCAGACAAAACATCACACTGACAGACATAGCAAACTCTCAAGTTGTTTTCACTACAAGAAAAATGTAAATGTTTAGGGTCAAAAGGTTTGTGATGTCAGAGGAGTCTTAGTAGAGGCATGGTGGGACAGTCGCTAATGCGCCAGGGTTTATAAACCCTATTCCCATAAGATTACTCAATGGGCAAAGTGCAAAAATGCTGTAGTTTCCTCTCAAAAGATTACAGTTGATCAAGACCTATTCAATATATTGAGCCTTGACCATTAAATCAAATCAAATCAAATTTTATTTGCCACATGCGCCGAATACAACAGGTGTAGACCTTACAGTGAAATGCTTACTTACAAGCCCTTAACCAACAATGCAGTTTTAAGAAAAGAAAAAAAAAGTCTTAAGTAAAAAATAGATAACAAAAAAATAGTTAAAAATAATTATTAAAGAGCAGCAGTAAAATAACAGTAGTGAGGCTATATACAGTGGGTACCGGTACAGAGTCAATGTGCGGGGGCACCGGTTAGTTGAGGTAATTGAGGTAATATGTAATATGTGGGTAGAGTTAAAGTGACTATGCATAGATAATAATGCAAATAGTCCGGGTAGCCATGATTAGCTGTTCAGGAGTCTTATGGCTTGGGGATAGAAGCTGTTAAGAAGCCTTTTGGACCTAGACTTGGCGCTCTGGTCCCGCTTGCCATGCGACAGCAGAGAGAACAGTCTATGACTAGGGAGTCTTTGACAATTTTTAGGGCCTTCCTCTGACACCGCCTGGTATAGAGGTCCTGGATGGCAGGAAGCTTGGCCTTAGTGATGTACTGGGCCGTATGCACTACCCTCTGTAGTGCCTTCCGGTCAGAGGCCGAGCAGTTGCCATACCAGGCGGTGATGCAACCAGTCAGGATGCTCTCGATGGTGCAGCTGTAGAACCTTTTGAGGATCTGAGGACCCATGCCAAATCTTTTCAGTCTCCTGAGGGGCAATAGGCTTTGTCGTGCCCTCTTCACGACTGTCTTGGTGTGTTTGGACCATGATAGTTTGTTGGTGATGTGGACACCAAGGAACTTGAAGCTCTCAACCTGTTCCACTACAGCCCCGTCGATGAGAATGGGGGCGTGCTCAGTCCTGTTATTTTTTTCCTGTAGTCCACAATCATCTCCTTTGTCTTGATCACGTTGCGGAAGAGGTTGTTATCCTGGCACCACACGGCCAGGTCTCTGACCTACTTCCTATAGGCTGTCTCATCGTTGTCGGTGATCAGGCCTATCACTGTTGTGTCATCGGCAAACTTAATGATGGTGTTGGATTCGTGCCTGGCCATACAATCATGGGTGAACAGGGAGTACAGGAGGGGACTGAGCACGCACCCCTGAGAGGCCCCTGTGTTGAGGATCAGCGTGGCAGATGTGTTGTTACCTACCCTTACTACCTGGGGGCGGCCCATCAGGAAGTCCAGGATCCAGTTGCAGAGGGAGGTGTTTAGTCCCAGGGTCCTTAGCTTAGTGATGAGCTTTGAGGGCACTATGGTGTTGAACGCTGAGCTGTAGTCAATGAATAGCATTCTCACGTAGGTGTTCCTCTTGTCCAGGTGGGAAAGGGCAGTGTGGAGTGCAATAGAGATTGCATTCTCTGTGGGTCTGTTGGGGCGGTATGCAAATTGGAGTGGGTCTAGGGTTTCTGGGATAATGGTGTTGATGTGAGCCATGACCAGCCTTTCAAAGCACTAGTCATTTAGGTAGGTTATCTTAGTGTTCTTGGGCACAGGGACAATGGTGGTCTCCTTGAAATATGTTGGAATTACAGACTCAGTCAGGGACATGTTGAAAATGTCAGTGAAGACACTTGCCAGTTGGTCAGCGCATTCTCGGAGTACACGTCCTGGTAATCTGTCTGGCCCTGCGGCCTTGTGAATGTTGACCTGCTTAAAAGTCTTACTCACATCGCGAACAGCTGATCCGGAACAGCTGATGCTCTCATGCATGCTTCAGTGTTGCTTGCCTCGAAGCGAGCATAGAAGTGATTTAGCTCGTCTGGTAGGCTTGTGTCACTGGGCAGCTCGCGGCTGTGCTTCCCTTTAACTCAGCAGACTTGTAAGGTTACGACTTGTGATAACTCTACAGTTCTCAAATTGTAAATGGTTTTTGTGTCACAGATCAATTGAACCAAAGATCTATAGTCAATTTCATTTATATTAATTATTACAAATATACAATGTGACCTGTTTGACTGTCAACCTCAGAATGGAGGTTGCATGCTTGCCTGCATAGTGTTGATACCCCCACCCCCCCAAAAATAAATGCCTTTCACATTTTTATAATTTTGACCAGACAGCGCTTTTGAATTCCTATTATTGCCAATTTACAAACCTTGCAGCCAGTATGTCATTTGGCACATGGTTATTTTCTTTAATAAAAAATGTGCTTTTATTCTTATGAAGAACACATTTGTTTTAAATATCACCCCGAGCAATAAAATAATAATAAATATGTGTCTGTAATAAATAGAGTCATGCTAAAGCCATTCATCCCATTATCCCATATGAAAAGGGTCACTTTACAACCTGATGTCACTATCTATTTTAGGGTTGTTCGCAAACACTATGAGGTACTCCGACAATCTCCTATCCATCCTTCCCTCCATATGATATGCATCTAGTTAAGCTCCGCGGACGTCACCATGCATCTCTCCTCCCAAAATAAGGAGAGGCGGTATGGTGTTCTTTTCAGGAGCTACAACAGAGAGACTGTGCTCTGAATTTGAATGAGTACGGCCCGACTCCCTACTCCCCAATGTGATTGATCCAGTGTGTACTCTGGCATCAGGGTGAGTTCAGCACTGGTCATAGGGTGGTTAAGTCTGGAGCAGTAAGTTATGGAAGGTCACAACTCGGGTGTTTTGAGTTGTTCTTTGGGGTCAAGGTGGAGCCCGCTGGGTAATTGGTCCACTCTCTATCCCTCAAAACCACAGAGAGTTTCATTGATCATATAAGAAGGGATATTGGGAGTGCCATGGCCAGGTTCCATAAAGGCCTAAAGAAAGGAATTAGCTCAATTTGTGTTGGGTTGGTTTTCCACCATGGTGAAGCAGTTCAGTCCTGGTTAAAGCAGTCGCAGTAGACAGTGTGTTGTGTAAAGGAAGTGTTGTGTTGTATGTGTCTGCCATCTATTGGACTACTGTGAAACACCAAGTAGAAAACCCATGAGAAGATGAGCGTAGTGCATGTGCTGTAATGTAAGTTTAGTTAAGAATGTAATTGAAATGTGTTGGATGATATTTACTCCACTCAATCAACTCAGGTCTTATATTTACTGTATGTTACATACATTATTGTAGGTTTACATACATTTCTGAGTCAATTATTATGAATTAGGGGATCATATCAGTCGGTGTCAGTCACTACACAAAAGTTGCAAGGAATAAATATCAATAAGGCGTCAACCAAATTTCTTCATGTTACAATTAACCTGTTATCTTCAGAATGGATGAAAAACTATTGTAAGGTCATGTACAGTGGGGAGAACAAGTATTTGATACACTGCCGATTTTGCAGGTTTTCCTACTTACAAAGCATGTAGAGGTCTGTAATTTTTATCATAGGTACATTTCAACTGTGAAATGATTTTTAAGTAATTAATTTGCATTTTATTGCATGACATGCAAGTATTTGATCACCTAACAACCAGTAAGAATTCCGGCTCTCACAGACCTGTTAGTTTTTCTTTAAGAAGCCCTACTGTTCTCCACTCATTACCTGTATTAACTGCACCTGTTTGAACTCGTTACCTGTATAAAAGACACCTGTCCACACACTCAATCAAACAGACTCCAACCTCTCCACAATGGCCAAGACCAGAGAGCTGTGTAAGGACATCAGGGATAAAATTGTAGACCTGCACAAGGCTGGGATGGGCTACAGGACAATAGGCAAGCATCTTGGTGAGAAGGCAACAACTGTTGGCGCAATTATTAGAAAATGGAAGAAGTTCAAGATGACGGTCAATCAAACACGGTCTGGGGCTCCATGCAAGATCTCACCTCGTGGGGCATCAATGATCATGAGGAAGGTGAGGGATCAGCCCAGAACTACACGGCAGGACCTGGTCAATGACCTGAAGAGAGCTGGGACCACAGTCTCAAAGAAAACCATTAGTAACACACTACGCCGTCATGGATTAAAATCCTGCAGCGCACGCAAGGTCCCCCTGCTCAAGCCAGCGCATGTCCAGGCCCATCTGAAGTTTGCCAATGACCATCTGGATGATCCAGAGGAGGAATGGGAGAAGGTCATGTGGTCTGATGAGACAGAAATATAGCTTTTTGGTCTAAACTCCACTCGCTGTGTTTGGAGGAAGAAGAAGGATGAGTACAACTCCAAGAACACCATCCCAACCGTGAAGCATGGAGGTGGAAACATCATTCTTTGGGGATGCTTTTCTGCAAAGGGGACAGGATGACTGCACCGTATTGAGGGGAGGATGGATGGGGCCATGTATCGCGAGATCTTGGCCAACAACCTCCTTTCCTCAGTAAGAGCATTGAAGATGGGTCGTGGCTGGGTCTTCCAGCATGACAACGACCCAAAACACACAGCCAGGGCAACTAAGGAGTGGCTCCGTAAGAAGCATCTCAAGGTCCTGGAGTTTCCTAGCCAGTCTCCAGACCTGAACCCAATAGAAAATCTTTGGAGGGAGCTGAAAGTCCGTATTGCCCAGCGACATCCCCGAAACCTGAAGGATCTGGAGAAGGTCTGTATGGAGGAGTGGGCCAAAATCCCTGCTGCAGTGTGTGCAAACCTGGTCAAGACCTACAGGAAACATATGATCTCTGTAATTGCAAACAAAGGTTTCTGTACCAAATATTAAGTTCTGCATCTCTGATGTATCAAATACTTATGTCATGCAATAAAATGCAAATTAATTACTTAAAAATTATACAATGTGATTTTCTGGATTTTTGTTTTAGATTCCTTCTCTCGCAGTTGAAGTGTACCTATGATAAAAATTACAGACCTCTACATGCTTTGTAAGTAGGAAAACCTGCACAATCGGCAGTGTATCAAATACTTGTTCTCCCCATTGTAACTCACTGTATCACAATTCCAGTGCGTCAGAAGTTTACATACACTAAGTTGACTGTGCCTTTAAACAGCTTGGAAAATTCCAAAAAATGATGTCATGGCTTTAGAAGGTTCTGATAGGCTAATTGACATAATTTGAGTCAATTGGAGGTGTACCTGTGGATGCATTTCAAGTCCTACCTTCAAACTCAGTGCCTCTTTGCTTGACATCATGGGAAAGTCAAAAGAAATCAGCCAAGACCTCAGAAAAAAAATTGTAGACCTCCACAAGTCTGGTTCATCCTTGGGAGCAATTTCCAAATGCCTGAAGGTACCAAGTTCATCTGTACAAAGAATAGTACACAAGCATAAACACCATGGGACCACGCAGCAGTCATACCGCTCAGGAAGGAGACGCATTCTGTCTCCTAGAGATTAACGTACTTTGGTGTGAAAAGTGCAAATCAATCCCAGAACAACAGCAAAGGACCTTGTGAAGATGCTGGAGGAAACAGGTACAAAAGTATCTATATCCACAGTAAAACGAGTCCTATATCGACATAACCTGAAAGGCCGCTCAGCAACGAAGAAGCCACTGCTCCAAAACCACCATAAAAAAGCCAGACTATGGTTTGCAATTCCCCATGAGGACAAAGATCGTACTTTTTGGATAAATGTCCTCTGGTCTGATTAAACAAAAATAGAACTGTTTGGCCATAATGACTATCGTTATGTTCGGAGGAAAAAGGGGAATGCTTGCAAGCCGAAGAACACCATCCCAACCGTGAAGTACGGGGGTGGCAGCATCATGCTGTGGGGGTGCTTTGCTGCAGGAGGGACTGGTGCACTTTACAACATAGATGGCATCATGAGGAAGAAAAATTATGTGGATATATTGAAGCAACATCTCAAGACATCAGTCAGGAAGTTAAAGCTTGGTCGCAAATGGGTCTTCCAAATGGACAATGACCCCAAGCATACTTCCAAAGTTGTGGCAAAATGGCTTAAGGACAACAAAGTCAAGTTATTGGAGTGGCCATCACAAAGCCCTGACCTCAATCCTATAGAAAATCTGTTGGCAGAACTGAAAAAGCGTGTGCGAGCAAGGAGGCCTACAAACCTGACTCAGTTACACCAGCTCTGTCAGGAAGAATGGGCCAACATTCCCCCAACTTATTGTGGGAAGCTTGTGGAAGGCTACCCGAAACGTTTGACCCAAGTTAAACAATTTAAAGATGATACCAAATACTAATTGAGTGTATGTAAACTTCTGACCCACTGGGAATCTGATGAAAGAAATAAAAGCTGAAAGAAATAATTCTCTCTTCTATTATTCTGACATTTCACATTCTTAAAATAAAGTGGTGATCCTAACTGACGTAAGACAGGGAATTTTTACTAGGATTAAATGTCAGGAATTGTGAAAAACTGAGTTTAAATGTATTTGGCTAAGGTGTATGTAAAATTCCGACTTCAACTGTATGTATTCACCCCCTTTGCTGTGAAGGCGCTAAATAAGATCTGGTGCAACCAATTACCTTCAGAAGTCACATATCTTGTTAAATAAAGTCGACCTGTGTGAAATTTAAGTGTCACATATCTGTCACATGATGTCAGTATATATACACCTGTTCTGAAAGGCCCCAGAGTCTACAACACCACTAAGCAAGGGGCACCACCAAGCAAGCGGCACCATGAAGACCAAGGAGCTCTCCAAACAGGTCAGGGTTGGGATATAAAAAAATATCTGAAACTTTGAACATCCCACGGAGCACCATTAAATCCATTATTTAAAAAAGGAAAGAATATGGCACCACAACAAACCTGCCAAGAGAGGGCCGCCCACCAAAACTCACGGACCAGGCAAGAAGGGCATTAATCAGAGAGGCAACAAAGAGACCAAAGATAACCCTGAAGGAGCTGCAAAGTTCCACAGTGGAGATTGGAGTATCTGTCCATTGGACTACTTTAAACCATACACTGCACATAGCTGGGCTTTACGGAAGAGTGGCCAGAAAAAAGCCATTGCTTAAAGAAAAAAATAAGCAAACACATTTGGTGTTCACCAAAATGCATGTGGGAGACTCCCCAACATATGGAAGAGCTTTTTGGCCATCAAGGAAAACGCTATGTCTGGCGCAAACCCAACACCTCTCATCACCCCGAGAACACACAGTGAAGCATGGGGGTGGTAGCATCATGCTGTGGGGATGTTTTTCAGCGGCAGGGACTGGGAAACTGGTCAGAATTGAAGGAATGATGGATGGCGCTAAATACAGGGAAATTCTTGAGGTAAACATGTTTCAGTCTTCCAGAGATTTGAGACTGGGACGGAGGTTCACCTTCCAGCATGACATTGACCCTAAGCATACTACTAAAGCAACACTCGAGTGATTTAAGGAGAAACATTTAAATGTCTTGGAATGGCCTAGTCAATGCCCAGACCTCAATCCAATTGAGAATCTGTGGTTTGACTTAAAGATTGCTGTACACCAGCGGAACTTGAAGGAGCTGGAGCAGTTTTGCCTTGAAGAATGGGCAAAAATTCCAGTGGCTAGATGTGCCAAGATTATAGAGACATACCCCAAGAGACTTGCAGCTGTAATTGCTACAAAAGATGGCTCTACAAAGTATTGACTTTGGGGAGGGTGAATAGTTATTCAAGCTCAAGTTTTCTGTTTTTTTGTCTTATTTCACAAAAAAAAATATTTTGTATCTTCAAAGTGGTAGGCATGTTGTGTAAATCAAATGATACAAACCCCCCCAAAATCCATTTTAATTTGAGGTTGTAAGGCAACAAAATAGGAAAAATGCCAAGGGGGGTGAATACTTTCGCAAGCCACTGTATATACTACATGACCAAAAGTTTATTGACACCTGCTCGTCAAACATCTCATTCCAAAATCATGGGCATTAATATGGAGTTGGTCCCCCCTTCGCAGCTATAACAGCCTCCACTCTTCTTCCACACCGATCTCGACAAACCATTTCTGTATGGACCTCGCTTTGTGCATGGGGGCATTGTCATGCTGAAACAAGAAAGAGCCTTCCCCAAACTGATGCCACAAAGTTGGAAGCACAGAATCGTCTAGAATGTCATTGTATGCTCTAGCGTTAAGATTTCCCTTCACTGGAACTAAGGGGCCTAGCCCGAACCATGAAAAACAGCCCCATACCATTATTCCTCCTGCACCAAACTTTACAGTTGGCACTATGCATTGGGGCAGGTAGCGTTCTCCTGGCATCCGACAAACCCAGATTCATCTGTTGGACTGCCAGATGGTGAAGCGTGATTCATCACTCCAGAGAAAGAGTTTCCACTACTCCAGAGTCCAATGGCTGCAAGCTTTATACCACTCCAGCTGACACTTGGCATTGCGCATGGTGATTTTAGGCTGGTGTGCGGCTGGTTGGCCATGGAAATCCATTTCATGAAGGTCCCGACGAACAGTTCTTGTGCCGACGTTGCTTCCAGAGGCAGTTTGGAACTCGGTAGTGAGTGTTGCAACCGAGGACAGACGATTTTTACGCGCTACACACTTCAGCACTCGGTGGTCCCGTTCTGTGAGCTTGTGTGGCCTACTACTTCTTGGCTGAGCCGTTGTTGCTCCAAGATGTTTCCACTTCACAATAACAGCACCTTTAGTTGCCCGGGGCAGCTCTAGCAGGGCCGAAATTTGTTGGAAAGGTGGCATCCTACGACGGTGCCACGTTGAAAGTCACTGAGCTCTTCAGTAAGGCCATTCTACTGCCAATGTTTGTCTATGGAGATTGCATGGCTGTGTGCTTGATTTTATACACCTGTCAGCAACGGGTGTGGTTGAAATAGCCGAATCCATTCATTTGAAGGGGTGTCCACATACTTTTGTATATATAGATGAGGGTAGGACATTGGCATTCTAGTAGTATCCATCTAACAGCAACATTTTTGTGTTTTCTGTAATGAGAAACAGTGGTTTGTAACCTTAAAAAAAAAAAAAATACCCCAACATTTATTAAAAGAACTCACTTATATCCTATAACATGTGTTGCGGTGGTAGCCATGGTAGGCCGCCAGGAAAAAGCAGGAGCAGGCGAGTGCATTCAGCCCCAGCACGTGCCTCCGTGGGCCCTGGTGTCTGTCCTGGCTCCTGCCACAGCCTCTCCTCCTCCACTGAGCCCTCCAGGCAGGGGATCAGGTCACCTCAGCCCCCATACCCCATAGCCAGACACCACCATGACAACTCACACAGAGAGCCCTAACCACCACAGTGCCACAGTAGAGTACATAAACAAACAGGCCAAACCAGTCCAGTCCACACAGGTCTTCTCTGCTGCTCTGTTCTACCATTATGTCGACTCATCAGGCCCACGCTAGCTGCTTAGTCATAGCAGCTCCCAGTGTAAGGCAAGCAGCTTGTATTGGCTTTTCAGAGGGAATCTGGCAAGAGATGTTTGCTCATTTGTCCCCACACATGTATGTGGTTTTGTAGTGCAGCAGTGCAGGGAGTAGGGACTGCTGCCCCAGCCTTTCTTGACTGTCCATATTATTCAGCTTGTTGGAATCTGTCCTGTCCTCCTACACACTATACTCTGCCCAGTACAGTCTGTACAGGCTGTCATACTGTCCATGTTCAGCTATACTTAGCTACTCTCACACATCTACCCAATGTGTCTGTCCTATGGTCCTTCAAATAATCCCCATGTCAGATGGTTTGTAATGTCCTTCCAGATTGGCTAATTGCCTTTACCTCTGTGGGTATGTCTTTACAGATGCTGGGCCAACCATCATATTATTGTCATTTATTTTCTTATGTTTGCACACACACATACACACACACAAACACTCCAAATATTCCTAGTTTCCTTTTCACGTCTGACCACAGGTCTGACCTCTTGGCCTCTATTTCCTCAAATCAAATCAACGTTTATTGGTCTCGTACACAGATTTGCAGATGTTATCGCAGGTGCAGAGAAATGCTTGTGTTTCTAGCGCCAACAGTGCAGTAATACCTAGTAAATTAAAAAAATAACAATACCACATAATCCAGGGAAGTATCTCCCCCTTCCTCAGTACCTTTAGAGCTGTCAGTGTAGACAGGCTGGGATCCTGATGGATGTCTCTCCTTCCTCCATTGTCTTTGAAGCATTGGAAAGCTCTGCCTGGGCCTCAACTACAGTGATGATTACAGCCCCATCGTTAGACCATTACTGACATCTGCTCCACTCACAACGTCTTATGTCCATTAGGCTGACTTAGAGGGAGTAGAGAGAACCGTTCTGGTTCAGTGACTAACCTAATTAGGGCTGTGGTTCCTGGTTCCTAGTGCCTATGTACCCTTCCTCTCTCCCCTGACTCCCCCTTTTTCTCCACTCAACCACTGTAGCAAAAACGACTTCTGTCCCACTTTTCCTCCAAATGTACACAAGTTAAATTCATCAACCAATCTGAAGCTTTCACTCACCCGCACACAAAGAAATGGCTTCACAAGTAAAAACAAGATGGTTTATTTAGTACCGCAACACCTTTCGCATTGTATACAGTAAGAAAAGGAAATGTAATAAACACCATTAACCTATGGGTTAGTGTTACATTCAACTGTTAAATCCTTCAGTTGTTTTTCACATATCCATGTGTACGCATGCACTTTCAATTCACAATCACATTCTATTGTCTTCAGTATGATAGCATGCTTCCATTGCATGATACAGTATACGAGTCTTCACATCAAGCTCTGTAGGCCAGATGCATGCATCAACTCATGGCTTGGCTTGTTACATCAACTTATATTACAGGTAAACTGACTGGGAAGTGCCTTAGTTTCATACAATAAAAAAGCGACTAAGCAGCTAGTGGTCTGTTTATCTTAATCGGAACGGAATGAAAGTTAACAAAAGTTAGTTACAATGTGTTGTGTTGGGTTTATCAGGAATTATCTTTACTATACCTCCCAATGGTGTGCATGCACATCCTTATAGTTATACGCCTAAATAATCTTCCTTTTCTCCTCCATGCACTCAGCATTCTCATTTCTCTTCATGTTAGGAGGGTAAAGTTATAGTACTGTGGTAGTACTGTGTGGTAGTAATGTGTAATTGGTAGTACTTTGTGGCTATTATGTGACGGTGTTGGCAGTACTGTGGTAGAACTGTGTGGCTATGTGTGGTGGTGGTGGTGGTGTGTGTCCTGAACTCAGAACCAGAACTCGGAAACGAAGATATGGACATTGACGATGTTCCGATGAGACACCACCCCAGAGGTGACATAGTTCATAGCCAGCTTCAACACCATGTTTAGCGAGCCAATCAGGGGCTTCACCTGTCGGACCACACCTAAGGGAGACACAGAGGGATAGTCAGAGAGCGAAGGGTACCAAACATACTGTGTAAGGGGGGTGTTATGACTGACCATCAGGTTAGCTTTATTAAAACTGTATTTAGTTAGCAGTCGTCCTTACAGGGGGTAGGAAACCTTTCTCTATGTTTTTGCATTCCTACTCGTAACATACTGTATGAAAGTTGTAGGCCCATTCTAGTTCTATATCTCGGGACATTCTAGAATGAATAGTGTTAGCAGGGATGGATAGATGTTGTTTTCTTCTCATCACGTGCAGCAGTACTATTACTGGAGCCTGGTGACGTGCTGACCTCATATGATGAGAGGAATGTCAAACCTATTCATGTGAATCTGGCTTTTATTTCTCTCCTTCATCCCTCGCTCCCTCCCTCCATCCATCCACCCGTCCCCATCTTCCTCCCTCCAACCGCCAACCACCCGGAGAACAATCAAAAGAGACACTCTCCTATCACGGTAACAACGTGGGATAAACACACCACCACCGCTTTAGACCGAGACCCAAGAATGACCGAATGCACATGGAATTTGTTGGAAGCTCTTTTTAAGTGAACATGCGATTACAGGGCGAAAAAACGGCAGTGTTTATCCAGGCTGTCAGCAGGCCCTTTCTCTGTGGAGGGCTGGTGACATTTCAGCTCAGTCCTGTTTGAACAGCCATCGCCCAGCGTGCAGCCAGGCAGCACAATCACTGCACTGTCCTTTCACTGTTGTCTTTCTCTCTATCTATCCATCTCTCTTGTTCTCTCTCAACGGTTTCTCACACAGAGAGACAGGTATTAGATGAAATAGGTATTGGTCTTATTATACTAAAATATATTGAATTCAATGCGATAAAGTCTATCAAAAGTACAGAACGATGAATCATCTTAAATCAAATTAACAAGATGTCATGCCATCATTCAATGTGACTCATGAAAAGCCTTTGTACCACAATTGTCATAAACCAGTGAGAGACATTTGGTCATGGGCATTTCCATGTTAAAAGCCCCATGAGCACTAACATATGAAGTTCATATGAGCACATCAAATGAAAGCTAGAGAAATTAAGGCATATATACATTTTTCAACCATTTCCATCCTGAACATTTGGAATAAGCGAAGGCATTGACTTCTGGTCAAACAGATGGAAAAGGGGTCTTAGAAAACAGAAACAGTCTTAAAAGGTATTAGTAAAGACCCCTGACAATTAATATCAACATTTTATATTTAGTTTTGTTCACCACAGGGCAAACGATGAAGATCAACAGTGAGCTGGTTGCTGCAAATGTCCTCTGGGGTGGACACTGGCATGGTGTGAGGCTAGAATCTAGACCCTCTCTAAAACTCTAACATTATTTTCTCTTCTCCTCTCTTGCCTTCTCCCTGTCTCATCTTCTCCTCTTCCTAAGGGTGCCTGCCTGATGTTTGTGGCACCATCATTGTGGCCCGCGAGGGTAAATGAGTCCCATGTGTTGGACGACGGAAAGCGGACTGGTCTGTCACGCGATACAGCCATGAAGGCAGGCAGGCATTCCTTCAGGGATCCATCTTTAGGCAGCAGCTAGAGAAGCTCAACCAGAGTCAGTCTTACTGAGCCTCCCCTCTCGTCCCATCTTCCCTCACCCTTCTCCCAGTCAGTCTGGATCCCTGCGGCCACACAGAAGATTCCAGAAGATTCCAGCGATAAGCGCCTGAAGAGTGTGGAATGGGGCCCTTCTTACCAGGGTTGCCCCATTGTTTTGGTGTTTTGGGACTCTGTTGCGTAGTGACACAGGGCTGAGGGGCTAAAGGGAGCGGGACGGGGGTTTTATTGTTTCCAAACCGTCAGCGTCATCAGAGAGAAGGAACCTCTGTGTAAACTCAACGACAGTGCTGCGGCAGTAATGTTCCGAAAAAATTAAGGACATGGAAAAACAGATTGGGGCTTTGCGTATGAAACAATTATTATCATCACTAGCGAATGGAGGTGGCATGCTGTTCGGTTATACGAGTGCCATATATTCCCGCAATACGGAGAGATAATGTAGATATAAAGTTGACTGAGTTTGGGAGTTGATCCTCTGCATGTAAGTAGTTGACATACAACAAGATATACTACCAATGCAATATGTGCACTGCGTGCAATGCATGCGAAGAAACAGAGTTCATAAAGTTCAAATTTGCTCATGTAACTTTGAAGTCAATCAGTTCACAGGGTTCAATATTGGATGAACCAGAAGACCCAATCAAAACAAGCGAGAGCGAGACGAGCACAATGAAACATATCATTCATTATAAATACAGTATGGAACACCACAATACGGCATGGATTTCACTTTCACAATAGCCCTGTTTTATTGGGAATAGAGCGATGGTTTCAGATCATAAATGTGACCCGAATCCAATGGAGGCTCTAGATGTTTTCCATTACAGGGGTCAGCTGGGTCCAAGTTCGCTGCCGCAAACAAAGTCTCTCAAGGACAAACATTTCAACGAAAATCAGAGGGACAAACAAGCGAAATGTTACATTATTTTAAATTGATAAAAAATACACAAGACAATGTAGGAGTGAACTAAATGTAAATGTTGCCATGAACATCCACAGTCAAAACTCCTCAATATCTAAATGACATTGCACAGAATATTACATTTGTATGCCTCTCATGGATTCTCAGGTACTGTGCTCAGTTCTACTGTCAGCAGCTTACATGTCGTCACTGATCAGTGAGGTGCAGCAGCTATCTGAGTCCCTTGATTGGCTCAACACAGCTAAGTGGCAGAGTGATGTAGTGCATGTTCCTTAATCATTTACATTTACATTTTAGTCATTTAGCAGACGCTCTTATCCAGAGCAATCATCCCATGTTTTAATTGCGCAGTCAGAGCAGTCAGATTTTACACCTGAAGAGGCTCGTATGAAGCCTTATAAGGGCTCTGTGCTTCAGCATGTTTCACATCCACAGCACACAGAGTACTGTATCCTTCATGAAGACAAGGCATCTACAGTGACAGCTGGAGCTCAACATACTAGCTAAGAACCTGAGGTGAAACCAAACCACCACAACCACATAATCACTGCAAACATTTCACTCGGTCACGAGCTGTGGTGAGGTGAAAGCCTTACCTCAAAGCTACCAGGTTTTACTTTGATGCAATCATATCGTCATTACCTGAGGTGTAGGCCTTTACACATAAACAATGAAAAGACCAGATCTCTCACTGATATCGTCTCTCCTCTACTTTGTGTATCTAGCACATTCCAGGATATGATTGTAGGCCTACAGTATGGCTGAAAGTGCTCTGCTCTGCTATCCCTGGGGGAGTGCGTCGTTATTTTCCTCTGAGGTAGTATATCTGCCGCAGGGTGCAGAGGTGACCCCACCATGTTCCACCCTCCATCAAACACACAGCTGCACAAACCCCCTGTTCCCCAGAACATTCCGCCACACCATAAAATAGCCTGTAAGTAGAAAATAGCGTTAACACTAGAAGCGCAGAGGCAGTCATTTTGACTGCATTTGAATTTAAAATTGAAATATCTCTGTAATTTTTTAAGTCATGCCCCCCTCTGTCCTTGAATTTTCCTAAATAAGTCTATTTAACACAGATATGTTGTTAGAATTTAGACATCACAAACATTTGTGTTAAAAGCAGTTTTAAGAGGACATGTCATTTCTTTCCCTGGATTGTCAAAAAGTGACTTTTTCTAATTATCCTACAGAGTCACATGCAGGTAAGAGGTTTTGATTAATATCAGAGAAGCCTGGTGGGAGGAGCTATAGGAGGACGGGCTCATCGTAATAGCTGGAATGGAATCAAACATGTGGTTTATATTCCATTTTTTACATTTATATTTTAGTCATTTAGCAGACGCTCTTATCCAGAGCGACTTACAGTTAGTGAATGCATACGTTTTTTTTTTGTGTGTGTTTATTTTCATACTAGCCCCCCGTGGGAAACGAACCCACATCCCTGCCGGCCAAACCCTCCCCTACCTTGGACGACATTGTGCGCCGCCCATAGGTCTCCCGGTTGCAGCCGGCTGCGACAGAGCCTGGACTCGAACCAGGATCTCTAGTGGCACAGCTAGCACTGCGATGCAGTGCCTTAGACCACTGCGCCACTCGGCAGCCATTACAATGAGCCTGTCCTCATATACCCATTCCCACCAGCCTCCTCTAATTTCTATATAGTATCAGAAAGAGCAGATTCCTAGGTTTCCAAAACAAAATTAAAGAGATTAAATCTATTTCAAAATTTCACTTTTTCCAAGAATAACCGGTGTTCCTTTGCGCTCCACATGTGAGCAGATCACATACAGTAACATCAACTAATAAAAATGCTATTGTGTTCTTTGAAAAAAAAAAATATCGAATTCTAATGTTACCCAAGACCTTCATGAACACAACCAAAGGATATTTTTTTCTGATTGCATATGTGAAATGTATTTATTAGACTGTTAGTATGTTGCAGTCAAAATGGCTGCTCATTGACATAGTAAGGGGGGTAGCGAGGCCCGGCAGTTTCAGTGTTAAATGCATGGTAGTAGAGGAGACACTGCCACAAAACAAAGTGAAGCAAATGCCAGCAGGCATTTGTCATCCTCTATGGCTGCGAGGGATACAATATTAAAGGGTTACACGTAAACAGTACAATTTCGGGGTTTTCTGGTTTCTACAACTCGGCGATGAAGTATGACAAAATCCAAAATGAACGGGTTTAACACCAGAAACAAATGAAAAGTATGCGTCGGCCTCACCACAGTATTGTATAATGACACGCTGGCCGTGGTGCATTGCATACTCAGTGCTGTAAAACCATTGGACAAAGGCCAGGCAGAGCACGCTATGGCCCAGGCCCAGTCCGCTCCGAGAGATGCATAAGATTAGCATAAAACCCCTTGGGGACCAGACCATAGGGCACGGGCCTGACTGGCCTTTCTTGTGTGTTTGGTATAGCTCCTGATCGCAACCAACTGACCGATGGTTGGGCAGTCCAGCCAGGCTGTCTAAACAGTCCCTTGACCACTCCAAAGGGGACGTGAGCACTGAACACCCCCAGTCTGAAAGGCCAGCTCGTGTGGTTTGGTATTTCATGGTCATTTAGCAATGAGTCATAGTTACAGATAAAATGAACCGTTGGAGGCATGCAGTTGCTCTCCACTGTTGTGACATCATTGAAAAAGTAGCTAGCTGGAAGGAAAAGGTTGCTGCTTTTCTTGGACTTTCAGTGGTTGTTTAATGGATGAGTAGCATTGATGATATAGTAACATGTAGCATTATCCTTACAGTGACCTTCACATCGTAGTAAAAGTGACCTTATACAGTAACCTAAACTACAGCTGAGGAGCAGAGGACAGATTAGACAAAAGCACTCTATATCTAGAAACATGGCATTAAAACATACAACAGAAGTTGATGCTGGATTTGGTGGACTTCCTGGAAAAAGTTTGGACACACCTACTCATTCCAGGGTTTTTCTATATTTTTACTATTTTCTATATTTTCGAATAATAGTGAAGACATCAAAACTATCAAATAACACATATGGAATCATGTAGTAACCAAAAAAGTGTTAAACAAATCAAAATATATTTCAAATAGCCACCCTTTGCCTTGATGACACCTTTGCACACTCTTTGCATTCTCTCAACCAGCTTCATGAGGTAGTCACCTGGAACGCATTTCAGTTAACAAGTGTACCGTGTTAAAAGTTAATTTGTGGAATTTATTTCTTTCTTAATGCATTTGAGCCAATCAGTTGTGTTGTGACAAGGTAGGGGAAGTATACAGACAGTCCTATTTGGTAAAAGACCAAGTCCATATTATGCAAGAACAGCTCAAATAAGCCAAGAGAAACGACAGTCCATCATGCCTTTAAGACATGAAGGTCAGTCAATCCGGAAAATTTCAAGAACTTTGAAAGTGCAGTCGCAAAACTTATCAAGCGCTATGATGAAACTGGCTCTCATGAGGACTGCCACAGGAATGGAAGACCCAGAGTTACCTCTGCTGCAGAGGATTAGTTCATTACAGTTACCAGCCTCAGAAATTGCAGCCCAAATAAATGCTACACAGAGTTCAAGTTACAGACACATCTCAACATCAATTGTTCAGAAGAGACTGCATGAATCAGGCCTTCATGGTCGAATTGCTGCAAAGAAACCACTACTAAAGGACACCAATAAGAAGAAGAGACTTGCTTGGTCCAAGAAACAAGAGCAATGGACATTAGACCGGTAGAAATCTGTCCTTTGGTCTGAGATTTTTGGTTCCAACCGCTGTGTCTTTGTGAGACGCAGAGTAGGCGAACGGATGATATCTGATTGTGTAGTTCCCACCGTGAAGCATGGAGGAGGAGGTGTGATGGTGTGGGGGTGCTTTGCTGGTGACACTGTCTGTGATTTATTTACAATTCAAGACACACTTAACCTGCATGGCTACCACAGCATTCTGCAGCGATACGCCATCCCATCTGGTTTGCGCTTAGTGGGACTATCATTTGTTTTTCAACAGGACAATGACCCAACACACCTCCAGGCTGTGTAAGGGCTATTTGACCAAGAAGGAGAGTGATGGAGTGCTGCATCAGATGACCTGGCCTCCAAAATCCCCCGACCTCAACCCAATTGAGATGGTTTATTATTTTGGAATTGTTGTATTTTATTAGGATCCCCATTAGCTGTTGCAAAAGCAGCAGCTACTCTTCCTGGGGTCCACACAAAACATGAAACATGACATAATACAGAACATTAATAGACAAGAATAGCTCAAGGACAGAACTACATAAAAAAAATTAAAAGGCACACGTAGCCTACATATCAATACATACATACAAACTATCTAGGTCAAATAGGGGAGAGGCATTGTGCCGTGAGGTGTTGTTTTATCTGTTTTTTGAAACCAGGTTTGCTGTTTATTTGAGCAATATGAGATGGAATGGAGTTCTATGCAATAATGGCTCTATTTAATACTGTACGCTTTCTTGAATTTGTTCTGGATTTGGGGACTGTGAAAAAAACCCTGGTGGCATGTCTGGTGGGGTAAGTGTGTGTGTCAGAGCTGTGTGTAAGTTGACTATGCAAACAATTTGGGATTTTCAACACATTAATGTTTCTTATAAAAATAAGAAGTGATGCAGTCAGTCTCTCCTCAACTCTTAGCCAAGAGAGACTGGCATGCATAGTATTTATATCAGCCCTCTGATTACAATGAAGAGCAAGACGTGCCGCTCTGTTTTGGGCCAGCTGCAGCTTAACTAGGTCTTTCCTTGCAGCACTGGACCACACGACTGGACAATAATCAAGATTAGACAAAACTAGAGCCTGCAGAACTTGCTTTTTGGAGTGTGGTGTCAAAAAAGCAGAGCATCTCTTTATTACGGACAGACCTCTCCCCATCTTTACAACCATTGAATCTATATGTTTTGACCATGATAGTTTACAATCTAAGGTAACGCCAAGTAATTGAGTCTCCTCAACTTGTTCAACAGCCACACCATTCATTACCAGATTCAGCTAAGGTCTAGAACTTTGGGAATAATTTGTACCAAATACAATGCTCTTAGTTTTAGAGATGTTCAGGACCAGTTAATTAGTGGCCACCCATTCCAAAACAGACTACAACTCTTTGTTAAGGGTTTCAGTGACTTCATTAGCTGTGGTTGCTAATGCGTATATGGTTGAATCCTCAGCATACATGGACACAGATGCTTTGTTTAATGTCAGTGGCAGGTCATTGGGTAAAAATAGAAAAGAGTAGAGAGCCTAGAGAGCTGCCATGTGGTACACCACACTATACATGTTTGACATTAGAGAAGCTTCCATTAAAGAAAACTCTTTGAGTTCTATTAGATAGATAGCTCTGAATCCCCGATATGGCAGAGGTTGAAAAGCCATAACACATACGTTTTTTCAACAACAGTTTATGGTCAATAATGTCAAAGGCTGCACTGAAATCTAACAGTACAGCTCCCACAATCTTCGTATTATCAATTTCTTTCAACCAATCATCAGTCATTTGTGTCAGTGCAGTACATGTTGAGTGCCCTTCCCTATAAGCATGTTGAAAGTCTGTTGTTAATTTGTTTACAGAGAAATAGCATTGTATTTGGTCAAACAATTTTTTCCAACAGTTTGCTAAGAGCTGGCAGCAAGCTTATAGGTCTACTGTTAGAACCAGTAAAGGCCGCTTTACTTTACAAAATTCAAACTTGCAATGCTTTTCTTTCATTATTTGTTTTTTTATGCATGAATATGATGTCTCACTGTTCATTGTTGGCATTTCCTGCCTAAGTTTGTCCACTTTGCCAATTAAGTAATTATTAAAATAATTGGCAACATCAAATGGTTTTGTGATGAAAGCCATCTGATTCGATGAAAGATTGGGTTGAATTTGTCTTTCTACCCATAATTTCATTTAAAGACTCCAAAGTTTTTTAAAATCATTCTTTCTATCATTGATCTTGGCTTCATAATACAGTTTCTTCTTCTTTTTGTTGAGTTTAGTCACATAATTTCTCAATTTGCAGTAAGTCAACCAGTCAGATGTGCAGCCAGACTTATTGCCACTCCTTTTGCCCCATCTCTTTCAACCATACAGTTTTTCAATTCCTCATCAATCCATGGAGCCTTAACATTTCTAACAATCAGTTTCCTAACAGGTGCATGTTTATCAATAATTGGAAGAAGCAATTTCATAAATTCATCAAGTGCAGCATCTGGATGCTCCTTATTAATCACATCAGACCAACAAATATTTTTTACATCATCCACATATGAGTCACAGCAAAATCTTTTGTATGATCTCTTATACACTATTTTAGGCCCAGCTGTTCGAACTTTGGCTTTCCTGGATAAAGCCACTATATTGTGATCACTGCATCCAATGGGTACGGATACAGCTTTAGAACAAAGTTCTACAGTATTAGTAAAAATGTGATCGATACATGTGGATGATCTTGTTCCTGTAGTGTTTGTAAACACCCTGGTAGGTTGATTAATAACCTGAACCAGATTACAGGCACTGGTTACAGTAAGAAGCTTCCTCTTGAGCGGACAGCTTGATGAAAACCAGTCAATATTCAGACCTCTCTGTTTACATCACATAAACTATCAAGCATTTCACACATATTATTTAGATACTGACTGTTCGCACTTGGTGGCTTATACCAACACCCCAAAAGAAAAGGCTTTAGATGTGGCAAGTGAACCTGCACCCACAACACTTCAATAACACTTGACATAAAATCTTCTCTAAGCATTACAGGGATATGGCTCTGAATATATACAGCAACACTTCCCCCATAAGCATTTCTGTCTCTTCTATAGATGTTATATTCTTGTATTGCTACTGCTGTATCATCAAATGAATTATCTTAGTGAGTCTCAGAAATGGCTAATATATGAATGTTATCTGATGTTAGCAAGTTATTGATTTCATGAACCTTATTTCTAAGGCTACATACAGTTGAAGTCGGAAGTTTACATACACTTAGGTTGGAGTCATTAAAACTTGTTTTTCAACCACTCCACAAATTTCTTGTTAACAAACGATAGTTTTGGCAAGTCGGTTAGGACATCTACTTTGTGCATGACACAAGTAATTTTTCCAACAATTGTTTACAGACAGATTATTTCACTTATAATTCACTGTATCACAATTCCAGTGGGTCAGAAGTTTACATACACTAAGTTGACTGTGCCTTTAAACAGCTTGGAAAATTCCAGAAAATGATGTCATGGCTTTAGAAGGTTCTGATAGGCTAATTGACATAATTTGAGTCAATTGGAGGTGTACCTGTGGATGTATTTCAAGGCCTACCTTCAAACTCAGTGCCTCTTTGCTTGACATCATGGGAATATCAAAAGAAATCAGCCAAGACCTCAGAAAAATAATTGTAGACCTCCACAAGTCTGGTTCATCCTTGGGAGCATTTTCCAAACGCCTGAAGGTACCATGTTCAGCTGTACAAACAATAGTATGCAAGTATAAACACCATGGGAGCACAAAGCCATCATACCGCTCAGGAAGGAGACGCGTTCTGTCTCTTAGAGATGAACGTACTTTGGTGCGAAAAGTGCAAATCAATCCCAGAATAACAGCAAAGGACCTTGTGAAGATGCTGGAGGAAACAGGTACAAAAGTATCTATATCCACAGTAAAACAAGTCCTATATCGACATAACCTGAAAGGCCGCTCAGCAAGGAAGAAGCCACTGCTCCAAAACATTTACATTTTAGTCATTTAGCAGACGTTCTTATCCAGAGCGACTTACAGTTAGTGAGTGCATACATTTTCATACTGGCCCCCCGTGGGAAACGAACCCACAACCCTGGCATTACAAGCGCCATGCTCTACCAACTGAGCTACAGGGGACTACAAAACCACCATAAAAAAACCAGGCTACGGTTTGCAACTACACATGGGGACAAAGATTGTACTTTTTGGAGAAATGTCCTCTGGTCTGATTAAACAAAAATAGAACAGTTTGGCCATAATGACCATCGTTATGTTTGGAGGAAAAAGGGGGTCGCTTGCAAGCCGAAGAACACCATCCCAACCGTGAAGCACGGGGGTGGCAGCATCATGCTGTGCGGGTGCTTTGCTGCAGGAGGGACTGGTGCACTTCACAAAATAGATTTTTATGTGGATATATTGAAGAAATATCTCAAGACATCAGTCAGGAAGTTAAAGCTTGGTCGCAAATGGGTCTTCCAAATGGACAATGACCCCAAGCATACTTGTGTCAAAATGGCTTAAGGACAACACAAAGACCTGATCCTATAGAAAATGTGTGGGCAGAACTGAAAAAGCGTGTGATGCAAACTGCAAACTGTTCTTTAGGTCCTGGACCTCTCTGGTCAGGTCGTCCATTCTTTTATTAGTCAAATCCACCAGTATTTGGACAAAGCACTTGAAGCTATTGTCTTGTTGTTGTAACAACTGCTTGTAGAACTATTTTTGTTTGTTTAAAAGATCCTTCACGTGTGATAGAGAGACACCACTGTCCTCAAAAACGGTATTCCAGCCAGCTTTGGTCTTTGTCATGGTAGCTAGCAACGTAGGTTACACTGTTACTCCTCACAGTTCCAGACGGGGCAGGTCACAGGGAAGATTGAAAACAACAAACAGCAGGGATCTAGACATCCACAAACCTGGGACAATCTGCGCTCCCTGCCACAATGGCTAACCAAGTCGCGGGCTGCATTCAAGCCCTCAAGAAAACCCCACTAGCTTGAAATGCTGCTAGCTAGCAGCTAGGTTAGCTGCAACGCCAAATAGCTCCTCAGACCCGTCCTTGGTCGGCAGGATCACTGGACAGAGAATAGCAATCCCAGCAACTGATGCCAACTGTGTCGTGGGATCCAAACTAAAAAGTTAGCTAGCTACAAAGAACTTCCCAATACACTTTCAAAACAACAAACTTTTCAAAACAATAAATCCGAGCTCTTCCTCTTTCCGCGTTCAATAGGAAGTGACGTGGGATGAGTTGGACCTCAGAGTGAAGGAAAATCAGCCAACAAGTGCTCAGCATATGTGGGAACTCCTTCAAGACTGTTGGAAAAGCATTCCAGGTGAAGCTGGTTGCGAGAATGCCAAGAGTGTGCAAAGCTGTCATCAAGGCGAAGGGTGGCTATTTGAAGAATCTTAAACATAAAATATAATTTGATTTGTTTAACACTTTTTTGGTTACTACATGATTCCATATGTGTTATTTCATAGTTTGATGTCTTCACTATTATTCTACAATGTAGAAAATAGTAAAAATAAAGAAAAACCCTTGAATGAGTAGGTGTGTCCAAACTTTTGACTGGTACTGTACATAAAGTGGTAATAAATTAGTAAAATATAAATAATCAAAATAAAGCTGAAATAAACAGCTGCGTGGCTGTGGAGATACTAGTAGGGAGTGATGATGAACAACTGAATACAAATCAAGTGGAGTGCAAAGGAGAGGGAGACAAGTACTTAGCTAGCTATGTCTGGCACAAATTATTGTAATACACTTACAGTAAGAATGAGGGTGTGTGTAGGCCTATGTGCAGGCATATGCAGAAGAGTGCAAGATTACATGCAGGCATACATACATTCTGTGGGCGCATGTGTGTGTGACAATATCTAGCATCAGTGTAGACCAACCCGGGGAAGAGAAGGCGTTGTGTGTTTGGCTGTACTGTGAGGTTGTCGGGTGGAGAAGACACTGTTTTGATTAGCTGTACTAATCCCCTCAGTGACAGGCAGGCAAGCAGGCAGGGATTCTTCATGGGCTTGGCCCGCTCTGGTGGGGCCTGCTGATGCCATGTCATGATTCATGATCATCCCCTGACAGACAGAGAGCCTCTATCTCTCTTTTTCTCTCGTTCACTCTCTCTTTCTCTTTCTCTCCCTCTCTCTATTGCTCTCCTTTCTCTCTCTCTGCTTATCACCCTACCCTTCACAGTTCTGTCCTCAGCTCCACACGAACCACGCAAAGACAACACTTAGCTATAAACTAGATTGCGCCTGAAATTGCCTAGTATGATTCCTCACGAAGCTAGAATAACAAAAAAAAGACCATGATTTTGGGGGGAATTGTATCCTTAGAAGGGTCCTTTGAAGGAAGGATTGATGACATGTGTATCTTAAAGCATAATTGAGAAATAATTAATAGATTTTGGAATATTTGTGACATTTTGGTCTTACACAGGCCTCCTTTAACACTCCATAATGTTTCATCTGTAGGTGCTAAAAAAGCAATTGTTAGTGTCAGATGAAGCTTTTATGCTTGTTCTGTAATATGAGTAGTATTTGGATTTCAATAATAAAAATCTTACATACATCTATGAATATTGAAAAATGTAAACATGAATATAGAAAATTGAAAATTTGGCAAATGTTTTAATATACTGTTGGACATAATATACTCTACGAGCCTATCAAAGTTCCAGAGTGGGATCTCTGGTACTTTTATGATCCATTACCAACAGAGTGAATGTGAAAATGGATTCAAATTGGTCGATGATGGATGTGCAATGATACAAATAAAAGGAGCACTGTGATTGGTTACATTGCCTACTATGCCAATTTCTCTGTATAAAATGGGCCATAACTTTAAAACTAGCATACAGAGTCTTGCAAAAGTAATCATCCCCTTGGCGTTTTTCCTATTTTGTTGCATTACAACCTGTAATTTAAATAGATTTTTTTTTGGATTTCATGTAATGGACATACACAAAATAGTCAAAATTGGTGAAGTGAAATGAAAAAAATTACTTGTTTCAAAAAATTCTAAAAAATAAATAGTGGAAAAGTGGTGCATGCATATGTATTCACCCCCTTTGCTATGAAGCCCCTAAATAAGATCTGGTGCAAGTCATATAATTAGTTAAATAAAGTCCACCTGTGAGCAATCTAAGTGTCCCATGATCTCAGTATATATACACCTGTTCTGAAAGGCCCCAGAGTCTGCAACACCACTAAGCAAAGGGCACCACCAAGCAAGCGGCACCATGAAGACCAAGGAGCTTTCCAAACAGGTCAGGGACAAAGTTGTGGAGAAGTACAGATCAGGGTTGGGTTATAAAAAAATATCAGAAACTTGGAACATCCCACGGAGCACCATTAAATCCATTATAAAAAATTGGAAAAGAATATGGCACCACAACAAACCTGCCAAGAGAGGGCCGCCCACCAAAACTCACGGACCAGGCATGGAGGGCATTAATCAGAGAGGCAACAAAGAGACCAAAGATAACCCTGAAGGAGCTGCAAAGTTCCACAGCGGAGATTGGAGTATCTGTCCATAGGACCACCTTAAGCCGTACACTCCACAGAGCTGGGATTTACGGAGGAGTGGGGAGAAATAAGCCATTGCTTAAAGAAAAATATAAGCAAACACGTTTGGTTTTCGCCAAAATGCATGTGGGAGACTCCCCAAACATATGGAAGAAGGTACTCTGGTCAGATGAGACTAAAATTGAGCTTTTTGGCCATCAAGGAAAACGCTATGTCTGGCGCAAACCCAACACCTCTCATCACCCCAAGAACACCATCCCCACAGTGAAGCATGGTGGTGGCAGCATCATGCTGTGGGGATGTTTTTCATCGGCAGGGTCTGGGAAACTGGTCAGATTTGAAGGAATGATGGATGGCGCTAAATACAGGGAAATTCTTGAGGGAAAGCTGTTTCAGTCTTCCAGAGATTTGAAACTGGGACGGAGGTTCACCTTCCAGCATGACATTGACCCTAAGCATACTGCTAAAGCAACACTCGAGTGGTTTAAGGAGAAACATTTAAATGTCTTAAATGGCCTAGTCAAAGCCCAGACCTCTATCAAATTGAGAATCTGTGATATGACTTAAAGATTGCTGTACACCAGCGGAACCCATCCAACTTGAAGGAGCTGGAGCAGTTTTGCCTTGAATATGGGCAAAAATCCCTGTGGCTAGATGTGCCAAGCTTATAGAGATACCCCAAGAGACTTGCAGCTGTAATTGCTGCAAAAGGAGGCTCTACAGTATTGACTTTGGGGGTGGGTGAATAGTTATGTACGCTCAAGCTTATTTCTTGTTTGTTTCACAATAAAAAATATTTTGCATCTTCAAAGTGGTAGGCATGTTGTGTAAATCAAATGATACAAATCCCCCCAAAATCCATTTTAATTCCAAGTCGTAAGGCAACAAAATAGGAAAAATGCCAAGGGGAGTGAATATTTTCGCAAGCCACTGTAGATCCCACTCTGGAACTCTGATATACATGTAGATTATATTCATTTCAACACTATATTTGATACATTTACCAAATCTGAAATGGTATTTTTTCTATTTTCATGTCTATATTTTGCAATATCCATAAATATATGTAAGAAATGTGTTGTTGAAATAAAAATAATACTCATATTACAGAGCAAGTGCTAAAGCATCATATGACACCAACAGCTTTGAAGCACCTACAGATGAAACATTATGGAGTGTTAAAGCAGGCATGGCCAAGGCCAAAATGTCACTTCAATAAACTATTTCTCAATTATGCTTTAAGATACAAATGTCAAATATATGTCAACAACCCTTCCTGCAAAGGACTTCATGAAAATTGAGAAAATCATGGTCGTTTTTTGTTCTAGTTTCATGAGTAATCACCCTAGTGTACTATACAGTATAAGGTGCGATTTCAGACTCATTCCTAGACTTAAGCCTCAAGCCCCACTCTTCCACAGTAACACTGCTAATATTTGACACACCATGCCCAAATTACACCAGCTACTGTGGAAGACTCCATTGACATCCTGAGCCATGGGCACATATAGTAGGCTACCTGGCCAGACACAGACAGGTTACTTACTCCACTCATGCATAGACAGAACGGGCACGCTGCGGTTCCCTTCACAGCCTGCCATCTCCATGCCAATTACATCAAAAATAGGCCTTCCATATTGTTTGGGAAGAATTTAACCACAAGCATATTTCTACCTGCTCTCTAGAATGGTTGGAATCCTGCTGTGGCGTCTGGGCCCTCTGGCCAGTCCAGGGCTGCTTTATATGGACCATTGTTGGTGGTTTTGATTTACTGTCGGAAGATACTAGCGTCACCAAAGGATGAGGTTTAGGAACTACCCTGTGATGGTTTGCTCACTTCCCCACTCACGGTGGCCAGAAGGAAAGCTTTGAATCCTTCTGTGGAGAATCTGGAGATGCTACTCCCACCCTCGTTCTTCTCCAATGTTGCTGCGCCAGCCCAGCCCCATCCCTATGCTCATCTTCATTCCCACCCTCAGTACCAGCCCCAGCCAAGCCATAGCTACCTCTGCCTGCTAACAGGAGCATGCCGTGAGCTCAGTCCATCCACACCATGCGTTCACTGTGAGTGGTGTTAAGACAATATTAGTCCCACTGTGAAAGCATGGCCTGGGAGAGGAAGTCAAACAGGAGGAACCACCAACAACATGGAAGACGATTGGCGAGACCACCACCAATCTGTAGCACGCCACACACACACATATAAACACATAGGCACACACACCACTACCACCACTACAAGCTGCAGCACAGGAAAGCCCCTGATTGTGGACCACCACCTGCTCCCCGTGTTGCAGACCACAGAACCGCAGAACCCTTGTTTTTAAAGGGAGTAGCTCTGCAGTCCACCTGCTGGCTGCCAGAATCAATCATCCTATCATGTCCCTTCAAACCAACGTCGTCCTCAAACAATCTGCCCAAATCAGAAGTGCACGGTTGACAGTACAAGAGAGTCTGAGTAATGTATACCTTTTCCTTCACTGTTTGTCATTCCGAATATCCATCATCTGCCAGAGATTATGTCTTAGTCATTACATACCATCAAGCTGGATCTACTTTAGCTCTACCTGTAGGGGCGTAAGATTCCGTAAGACGTCTGTTGTGTGGTCGTGGCAGTACGTGGTGCTAGGCTAGTCACTGGGCTCCAGGACATTGGATTCCGTGAGTGTTTGATTGGTTGTGATCATGTTTTCCGAGCATTGGGGGTTGTTGTGTTTGCACAGATGAGGCTGGCTGTCAAGGCTGTCACCCAGACGTGACAGAGCTGGGAAAACCTCTCCTATGACACTGATGGATGACCGGAGAAGAGTGGTGTGGCTCTCTCGCAGTGTGTGGCTCACTGTATGGCCAGTGTGTGTGTGAGTGGGTGAGATTTTGCATCAGTGTGTGAAACAGAGCCCCAACTCAGAATCATTCTCCCAAAGTAGCAGTGTACCAAACTTAAATGGTTTACCCTGGTCAAAGTGGTCAGTCTATTAAAATCACTATTGGTGAATACAAAGGAGGATTTTCCTCTTGTTCACAAAGTAGATTTATACACAACTCTTACAGATAATTTACACGTCAGCTCGTCAGCTAGCTACAGAGCTAAGCCACAGTCAACAGCCAAACAAACCAGAGCAGAGCACCACCCCTGAGTTGAATAAACCAAACCATATAGCTGATCACGGACATGGACACCACACTTCAAAGCAGACAGTCACTGACCGAAGGCTTGTCAGCGGAGCACCTCAAAATGGCCGACTAAGGCTAACATGCGAGAGCGGCATCCAATAAGTATCCTAGGGTTTGGGAGAGAAGTGGCTCCTCACAAACAGGGCAGCGAGGCCTTTCATGTGGTAGCCAGTTAAAGCACTCTAATGTTCCGCGAGACACTGAGGGCTGGTGGGGGAAATGGAACAATACATTTAACCACATGAATCACGGGGCCTAGGATTACTTCCGCACACATTTGCAAACACGCATGCACATACACAGACAGACTCACACATTCGCAAGTCACACACATTCTCTCGCATACATGCACCCAGTTTAACTTCTGAGGAGGGGTGAAGTAAGTCCCAAGTACCAAAGGATAGTTCATTTATACCCCCAAAAGTAATGACACGATAACCACTGAACTCAATAGATGGTATCTGTACTCTATTGTGTGGTTGTTAGAGTAATGTTTGTGTACACTTGTGTGTGGGCACCTGTGTGTCTGTGTGAGTTTACACATACAGTGGGGGAAAAAAGTATTTAGTCAGCCACCAATTGTGCAAGTTCTCCCACTTAAAAAGATGAGAGGGGCCTGTAATTTTAATCATGGGTACACGTCAACTATGACAGACAAAATGAGAAAAGATAATCCAGAAAATCACAATGTAGGATTTTTAATGAATTTATTTGCAAATTATGGTGGAAAATAAGTATTTGGTCAATAACAAAAGTTTCTCAATACTTTGTTATATACCTTTTGTTGGCAATGACACAGGTCAAACGTTTTCTGTAAGTCTTCACAAGGTTTTCACACACTGTTGCTGGTATTTTGGCCCATTCCTCCATGCAGATCTCCTCTAGAGCAGTGATGTTTTGGGGCTGTCGCTGGGCAACACGGACTTTCAACTCCCTCCAAAGATTTTCTATGGGGTTGAGATCTGGAGACTGGCTAGGCCACACCAGGACCTTGAAATGCTTCTTACGAAGCCACTCCTTCGTTGCCCGGGCGGTGTGTTTGGGATCATTGTCATGCTGAAAGACCCAGCCACGTTTCATCTTCAATGCCCTTGCTGATGGAAGGAGGTTTTCACTCAAAATCTCACGATACATGGCCCCATTCATTCTTTCCTTTTCACGGATCAGTCGTCCTGGTCCTTTTGCAGAAAAACAGCCCCAAAGCATGATGCTTCCACCCCCATGCTTCACAGTAGGTATGGTGTTCTTTGGATGCAACTCAGCATTCTTTGTCCTCCAAACACGACGAGTTGAGTTTTTACCAAAAAGTTCTATTTTGGTTTCATCTGACCATATGACATTCTCCCAATCCTCTTCTGGATCATCCAAATGCACTCTAGCAAACTTCAGACGGGCCTGGACATGTACTGGCTTAAGCAGGGGGACACGTCTGGCACTGCAGGATTTGACTCCCTGGCGGCGTAGTGTGTTACTGATGGTAGGCTTTGTTACTTTGGTCCCAGCTCTCTGCAGGTCATTCACTAGGTCCCCCCGTGTGGTTCTGGGATTTTTTATCACCGTTCTTGTGATCATTTTGACCCCACGGGGTGAGATCTTGCGTGGAGCCCCAGATCGAGGGAGATTATCAGTGGTCTTGTATGTCTTCCATTTCCTAATAATTGCTCCCACAGTTGATTTCTTCAAACCAAGCTGCTTACCTATTGCAGATTCAGTCTTCCCAGCCTGGTGCAGGTCTACAATTTTGTTTCTGGTGTCCTTTGACAGCTCTTTGGTCTTGGCCATAGTGGAGTTTGGACTGTGACTGTTTGAGGTTGTGGACAGGTGTCTTTTATACTGATTACAAGTTCAAACAGGTGCCATTAATACAGGTAACGAGTGGAGGACAGAGGAGCCTCTTAAAGAAGAAGTTACAGGTCTGTGAGAGCTAGAAATCTTGCTTGTTTGTAGGTGACCAAATACTTATTTTCCACCATAATTTGCAAATAAATTCATTAAAAATCCTACAATGTGATTTTCTGGAAAAAAAAATCTCAATTTGTCTGTCATAGTTGACGTGTACCTATGATGAAAATTACAGGCCTCTCTCATCATTTTAAGTGGGAGAACTTGCACAATTGGTGGCTGACTAAATACTTTTTTTCCCCACTGTATGTATGTGTGCAATGTGAGACCTTGCATGTGCCCATAGCCTATGAGCTGATGACTGCTTGGCACACTCTCTCCAATTTTTCCCCTCTCCGTTCTGGGAAGAGACAGATGTATGTAGTGACAGGCCATCCCTTCATCCATCAGCACAGTGTGTATCTCTCACTCTCTCTTCCACTGTCCCCATCCCTCCATCCTCCCATCGTCAAAACATCCAAGAAGGCCCAACTATGTGTCACCGGTACACCCCCATCCTCTTGGGGCCAGGCTTCGGTTCATCTCCCCCAGAGACAGTGAGCAAAGCTGGATCTTCACCAGACCAGTGGAGGCCACAGTAGAGGGATGGGCTCCTAAACTACAGAGGCTCCACATGCAGTCACACCCATCAAGGCTCCTCTCCTCTCTGTTCTACATAAACAGACTGATCCTTGATTGCCGCTAGTGTCCATGACTGTCTCAAGGCCTGTATAAAGACTCATATTAGTCATAGACATTTACATACGCACCTGGAAATATATGATGCACATCCAGACTGCTTGATATGCTAAAGTATAAGCCATCTCTGTACATCGTAGCCACAATAATCTGTAGGTGAGAAGAAGGGCTTTGTTGCTTAAGAGGAGTGGAAAAAACATGGCGGTCAATAAGTTCATTAAATGGTGCTTTCCCACAAGAGTGGGACAAACTGACGCCAAATGTTTGGTGGAGAAAGAAGAGAAAGCCGTCCTTCATTGCTCTCCGAGGACAACCCAAAGGACAGCTCCCTAGAGGAGGGAGACATGAAGGGCCACAGAAGACGCTGACAGCTCCCAAATGCCACCAGAGTGCAAATGGCATTAGAAGTGTGTGTCAGATGTACTTATGTCACGGGAGCATCCTTATGATGGAGAATTTCATGCTTTTCAATCCAAGGCTTCTCTTTCTTCTTCTCCCCTCTCTGCTCTCACATGGAGACACATATGCGTTTGGTTAATAAAAAAAAAGAAGCCTTTTCGTAATGCGAAATTAGGTCAGAAAACCACTATTTCTTTTGTCTTCGAGTAAATTAAATATCCTCGGGACTAGGGAGGACCCATAGTGGTCTCCTGCTATTGTTATTTGTCCCTAGTCATTTCAGGAGTTACTTAGACCTTAATACCCAAGTCAAGCGACGTATGGCCTAGCTAGGTGCGTCCCTTCGCTCCACTCACCCTCCATCATGCCGGGGCCTAGCTACCCTCCTACCCTCCACTCACTAACGACCTGTGTCACCTTCCCTTCCCTCCTTCTTTCTTTCCACTCACCCACAATCATGCCATGCTCCTGGCGCTTGACGATGTCGAAGGAGTTCTGGACGTTCCCCTCCAGGATGTCAAAGACAATGTCGGAGCTGATGTGGGGGGAGGAGTGTGCCGGCGACATGGTTCTCAGGAAAACGATCTCTGTTGGAAGAAGATAACAATTAGAGACAAAATAGCTTTACAGAGCTTTAAACCCTCATAATCAGGCTTGGATTGAAACAGCCAGGCTCGTGCCAACTTCTCCTCGGGGGAAGACAATTAAATGGGAGGCGGTTGAGCTCTGGGTTTATTGTGTGCAGAGGGGGTTATGACGGAGCAAATGGGTGTTCAGTACTGTTGTTCAGTTGGAGGCCTGCAATTCCTAAACACCCCGACAAGGAGCTCATGAGAAACGACAAGGACTTAACTTCCCATGAAGTTGAGGATGAGTGCGTCTGAAACGTGCACCACATGTAGGAATATGGTTGTCTCGGTTTGTCTGTGTGCGATTACAGTGGTCAGTCAGTCAGATCCATCCTAAGTGACACTTAGTCATTGGTTTTGGGCTAGCGACTAGCCAATACTTGATAGTGTTACCAGTATATTAACCTCATCCCCAGGCTTTGAATGCACACAGCTCATATATATTCTGAGTTTGAGAGGACTTGTCTGGTGCACGACATTACCAGGACACTGTCAACAACACTCTTAAGCATTAAGAGATAGATGGGTGGTGTTGAATGAAGTTGAAGGATGGGACTAATAACAACTAACAACAACTAATAACAACAAGATAACTAATAATGTAAAGCATACTGTGTCCATAATAAGTACAGTGGGGAGAACAAGTATTTGATACACTGACGATTTTGCAGGTTTTCCTACTTACAAAGCATGTAGAGGTCTGTATTTTTTATCATAGGTACACTTCAACTGTGAGAGACAGAATCTAAAACAAAAATCCAGAAAATCACATTGTATGATTTTTAAGTAATTAATTTGCATTTTATTGCATGACATAAGTATTTGATCACCTACCAACCAGTAAGAATTCCAGCTCTCACAGACCTGTTCGTTTTTCTTTAAGAAGCCCTCCTGTTCTCCACTCATTACCTGTATTAACTGCACCTGTTTGAAATCGTTACCTGTATAAAAGACACCTGTCCACACACTCAATCAAACAGACTCCAACCTCTCCACAATGGCCAAGACCAGAGAGCTGTGTAAGGACATCAGGGATAAAATTGTAGACCCGCACAAGGCTGGGATGGGCTATAGGACAATAGGCAAGCAGCTTGGTGAGAAGGCAACAACTGTTGGCGCAATTATTAGAAAATGGAAGAAGTTCAAGATGACGGTCAATCACCCTCGGTCTGGGGCTCCATGCAAGATCTCACCTCATGGGGCATCAATGATCATGAGGAAGGTGAGGGATCAGCCCAGAACTACACGGCAGGACCTGGTCAATGACCTGAAGAGAGCTGGGACCACAGTCTCAAAGAAAACCATTAGTAACACACTACGCCATCATGGATTGAAATCCTGCAGCGCACGCAAGGTCCCCCTGCTCAAGCCAGCGCATGTCCAGGCCCGTCTGAAGTTTGCCAATGACCATCTGGATGATGTACAGAAGGTCATGTGGTCTGATGAGACAAAAATAGAGCTTTTTGGTCTAAACTCCACTTGCCGTGTTTGGAGGAAGAAGAAGGATGAGTACAACCCCAAGAACACCATCCCAACCGTGAAGCATGGAGGTGGAAACATCATTCTTTGGGGATGCTTTTCTGCAAAGGGGACAGGACGACTGCACCGTATTGAGGGGAGGATGGATGGGGCCATGTATCGCGAGATCTTGGCAAACAACCTCCTTCCCTCAGTAAGAGCATTGAAGATGGGTCGTGGCTGGGTCTTCCAGCATGACAACGACCCGAAACACACAGCCAGGGCAACTAAGGAGTGGCTCCGTAAGAAGCATCTCAAGGTCCTGGAGTGGCCTAGCCAGTCTCCAGACCTGAACCCAATAGAACATCTTTGGAGGGAGCTGAAAGTCCGTATTGCCCAGCAACAGCCCCGAAACCTGAAGGATCTGGAGAAGGTCTGTATGGAGGAGTGGGCCAAAATCCCTGCTGCAGTGTGTGCAAACCTGGTCAAGACCTACAGGAAACGTATGATATCTGTAATTGCAAACAAAGGTTTCTGTACCAAATATTAAGTTCTGCTTTTCTGATGTATCAAATACTTATTTCATGCAATAGAATGCACATTAATTACTTAAAAATCATACAATGTGATTTTCTGGATTTTTGTTTTAGATTCTCGCACAGTTTAAGTGTACCTATGATAAAAATTACAGACCTCTACATGCTTTGTAAGTAGGAAAACCTGCAAAATCGGCAGTGTATCAAATACTTGTTCTCCCCACTGTATATAGGTTATAGGTTGAGAGCTTTTGTGAAAGAGCAGTTAGAAAGATATGGCATATAGAAGCAAACCGTATGGACATCATGAAAATAATCGGAGAGGTTGAGGGTAGAGGAAGTTCAAGAGTAAAAACAAACAAAATAGAATTATTGTAAAATTGTCCATAAAATGTATATAGTATGTATAAGCTGGAAGTAGAGGCCTAATCATTGTTGTTCACTAGTTTCCTCCAATTAGGGAAGGGGTGGTGGGGTTGGAAAGAAATAAAGGGAAATATATATTTTTAAAGGATATGTATATCTGTATGTATGTGTGTGTATGTATATATATATATATATATATATATACAGTTGAAGTCGGAAGTTTACATACACTTAGGTTGGAGTCATTAAAACTCGTTTTTCAACCACTCCAGTGGTCAGAAGTTTACATACCCTAAGTTGACTGTGCCTTTAAACAGCTTGGAAAATTCCAGACAATGATGTCAAGGCTTTAGAAGCTTCTGTTAGGCTAATTGACATCATTTGAGTCAATTGGAGGTGTTCCTGTGCATGTATTTCAAGGCCTACCTTCAAACGCAGTGCCTCTTTGCTTGACATCATGGGAAAATCAAAAGAAATCAGTCAAGACCTCAGAAAAAAAATTGTAGACCTCCACAAGTCTGGTTCATTCTTGGGAACAATTTCCAAACGCCTGAAGGTACCACACTCATCTGTACGCAAGTATAAACACCATGGGACCACGCAGCTGTCATACCGCTCAGGCAGGAGACGCGTTCTGTCTCCTAGAGATGAACGTACTTTGGTGCGAAAAGTGCAAATCAATCCCAGAACAACAGCAAAGGAACTTGTGAAGATGCTGGAGGAAACAGGTACAAAAGTATCTATATCCACAGTAAAACGAGTCCTATATTGACATAACCTGAAAGGCCGCTCAGCAACGAAGAAGCCACTGCTCCAAAACCGTCATAAAAAAGCCAGACTATGGTTTGCAACTGCACATGGGGACAAAGATCGTACTTTTTGGAGAAATGTCCTCTGGTCTGATTAAACAAAAATAGAACTGTTTGGCCATAATGACCATCGTTAGGGTTGGAGGAAAAGCACAGGGGTGGCAGCATCATGCTGTGGGGGTGCTTTGCTGCAGGAGGGCCTGGTGCACTTCACAAAATAGATGGCATCATGAGGAAGGAAAATGATGTGGATATATTGAAGCAACATCTCAAGACATCAGTCAGGAAGTTAAAGCTTGGTCGCAAATGGGTCTTCCAAATGGACAATGACCCCAAGCATACTTCCAAAGTTGTGGAAAAATGGCTTAAGGACAACAAAGTCAAGGTATTGGAGTGGCCATCACAAAGCCCTGACCTCAATCCTATAGAAAATGTGTGGGCAGAACTGAAAAAGCGTGTGCGAGCAAGGAGGCCTACAAACCTGACTCAGTTACACCAGCTCTGTCAGGAGGAATGGGCCAAATTCACCCAACTTATTGTGGGAAGCTTGTGGAAGGCTACCCGAAACGTTTGAACCAAGTTAAACAATTTAAAGGCAATGCTACCAAATATTAATTGAGTGCATGTAAACTTCTGACCCACTCGGAATGTGATGAAAGAAATAAAAGCTGAAATAAATCATTCTCTCTACTATTATTCTGACATTTCACATTCTTAAAATAAAGTGGTAATCATAACTGACCTAAGACAGGGAATTTTTACTAGGATTAAATCTCAGGAATTGTGAAAAACTGAGTTTAAATGTATTTGGCTAAGGTGTATGTAAACTTCCGACTTCAACTGTATATGTATGTATGTATATATGTATGTATGTGTATATATATATATATAGAAAAAACTACATATGGGGGATTGGAAGTGATGCAGACAATTACATTGATGGAAGTTACAATCTATCTGCAATATTAAAGCTGATCTACCCACAAAAATAAATAAATAACACTCTTAAGCATTGGCTGATTTTGGGCAAGAGGTCACATAAAAAGGACTATACTTGCAAGTATTTTTTTACATAACATGCAGTGAAAAAAAGTTAGCTGTAATACAAATAAGTGTCTGAGATGGCGCCCCTACCTTCTGGCTTGGTGAACTCCCTGAAGGTGGGCAGGGAGATGACGGTGTGGGAGACGGAGTGTACGGGGTCCAGGACACAGCTGATGTTGTTGGGCTGGCATGACTTCACACAGCGGATAGTGTCTGAGCGCTCAACCCTCGCCCTGCTAAGATAAGAAAAACACCACAGCCTCTGACCTTTAGAGTGAGACTATAAAAAGCCTTAGGCACAATCCGCCTTCAGTTCCTCCCCTGGTGATCACAATGACAGGGCATCCTATTCAAAGGGAGAAGTACACCGCACAATCAAGAGTTCAGCAGGGCCTGTGAAACGGCCGCTACACAAACACGATCTGTCCAACTACTGCGGGGATGCTGGTTATAGTGTTCGACATCAAAAACAATGGTACTGTATGTGGCTAGCAAGAATAATAAAACAATGATTGCCAAAGATTGCAGATTGTAGCTGCCTGGTGGAGGCTCTGGTAGCCATTGATGGTTTTGTTTCTGATGCACTGGTTGTGTTCTGTGGGGAGAAGTGGAGAGGAGTGAAATATGAAATACTAAGAGGAGCTGGGAGAATGATGCACGACCTGCTCGCAGGAAAATATTTGGATTTGTTGCGCATGTGTCCACGGCTTCGTATCTGATAATCTCTTGAGGAGAATTTATGGGACGAGGGGGGTTCTAAAAGTCTCCTAAATTGTGAAGAACATGACTAGACAACTCCCGAGCGCTCCAAGCTGCTCTCATCCCATTATTTAAGACTCTGTTTATTTCACAGTCTAATCAGTGGCAGCTCAAGGGGAGACCCCGCTGAAACAAACGCCACCCACCAGCATACCTACATATACAGGGCCACTACGCTGCCAGGAGCCTGTACTGGAATCTGAGAGGAACTGCTTCTTCACCACCAAGCACCAGGGACAGAGCCCTGTCTTTAAATCATCAATGCCCTGGGGATGACGAGAGATGTCCTGGTTACGAAACATATCAAAACAAATTCTACAACTCAACGTCAGCTGTTATCTCCTCAGCTTGGTGGAGTGTGAGGATGTACCATGCTCTTCCCAATTCCATGAGCCTAGTCTAAACAGCCAAAATACCCTATATGCCGCTTATATTGTTGATAATGTCTCGTGTGGATGGGCTTCAAACGGAAGGTTATGCAATGTAATGCCAACAGACAAGTCACACTGAAAGTAGCTGGCCAGTGCATACATGATTTCGCTCTGGTTTCCAAGAGTAACATGTATAGGTCCAGTGAACGTCCACCACTGCTCCAGTATAATATAATATATAATATAGTATAATATATAATATAGCTACATAGTGGTTCATTATCCATGCCTCTCTGTCTTTTCTCGTGGGACCTATAGGCTGCAGCTCAACACCAGGCCAGAACCTGGCTCGGGTTGCACGGCTCCTTTCATGGAGAGAGGGGAGAAGCCCCTGACAAAAACTCAAGCCGCCACTGGGTAGGGGCTTGTAATTAGCAATTAGCGGCTGGGTCCAAGTTTTGCTTTGGTCCAGGCCAAAGCCACAAAATGTTCTCCAAGTTTATAATACTTCGGCCTGCAGCAACGAGAGGAGAAAGCAGGCCCTGGAGGACGGGGGCGAACGCTCTGCTTCGCTGGGCCACAGAGTAAATTGACGAGATTATAATGACCCAGGGTGAACTGCCCCTCGCACAGAGCGGGGTACATCAAAGACAAGACAGCAAGTGGAGAGGAGTGCTAATTATGGTGTGTGTGTGTGCCACAGGAAGGCCCTTGTGTCCCCATCCTCCCATCTCTCTCTACAGCTCACGTGGCCCGGAGAGACCCAGCCCTACAGAAAAACCCCACTACTTTAAGACCAGAAAGGAAAACAGACTGTTGGATGGGATGGAAGTCCTCTGGTCAAGCACTGCAAAGTTTTTTGGGTAATTATTATTTATAGTCTGCGCATTGATAACGTCCCAACACAAACACAGCAGGGCATCATTCATTCTCCGAGCGGTGATGTTGCTCTGCCACAAATTGTTCAGACCACCGGCCAGAACTCAGATCCCCATAACTCAGTGTCAGAGTAGAGAAAAAAACCTAGTGCGCTGTAGCTGTGCACCGACCGCCATGTTTTTTATATCCCCAATAGAGAGGTGCATCCTTACTGCTCTGACAAGTTAGGAGGAACCTGGTATCTACATATGAATTTACAGTTATTTTAAGCCACAGCCCAGGCAGGCTCTGACTGGTGGCCAAACGGCACGTCAGACTATTTATACTTTGTGCTGTGCATATTTCCTTGTCTTCCACGACTGCTTCCACCAAATCAACCATGACTTGACAGTGGCAATATGCTATTTAAAACATTGATAATCACCTCCTAGAATATCACAGTTCTATTAAACAGATGTGTTTTACAAACCACATACTCTAACCCCAAACATTAACTGCATACTTACAGGTCATAGTGCCCCCAGCTATGTAATTCTCCTATTCAAAATTAGATATCTGATGCTGTTCACAAAACATACTGTATGTTAAAAAATAGATCCGGATTGAATATCTAATTCAATTTTATTACAAACCAATTTATTAAACAAATCAACCATAAGATATTAGGACTATGGACTACACCATGTAAATGATAATACACACAGTAATCAACAGGCATCCCCAGGCAACTACCTCAATACCCTGCCCTATAGTGCCACCTAGCGGCTATTCAAACGCCATACCTCCAACAGGGTACATTACATTTGGCCTATCTTGCTGGGAAATACATGGAATAGCTACAGTAATCACAAAAACCACAATAGGAACAAAAACAAGGAGACAAATGGCACAGAACAATCCGGCTTCAGGTCTATGTCAGCTGTGTTAGTGTTTGGCTTCAGGTCTATGTCAGCTGTGTTAGTGTTTGGCTTCAGGTCTATGTCAGCTATGTTAGTGTTTGCTTATCGTGGTCATTACAGACCTATTTTTGTTGCTATGCTACTACTCTCAAATCAAATCAAATCAATTTTTATTTGCCACATGCGCCGAATACAACAGGTGTAGACATTACCGTGAAATGTTTACTAACAGCCCTTAACTAACAATGCATTTATTTTTTTATAAAAAAATTAAACAACGAAAACAAAAAACTGTGGAGAAAAAAAGAGAAGAAGTAAAATAAAATAACAGTAGGGAGGCTATATACAGGGGGGTACCGGTGCAGAGTCAATGTGCGGGGGCACCGGCTAGTTGAGGTAGTTGAGGTAATATGTACAGTGAGGTAAAAATTATTTGATCCCCTGCTGATTTTGTTCGTTTGCCCACTCACAAAGACATGATCAGTCTATAATTGTAATGGTAGGTTTATTTGAACAGTGAGAGACAGAATAACAACAAAAAAATCCAGAAAAACGCATGTCAAAAATGTTATAAATTGATTAGCATTTTAATGAGGGAAATAAGTATTTGACCCCTCTGCAAAACATGATTTAGTAATTGGTGGCAAAACCCTTGTTGGCAATCACAGAGGTCAGACGTTTCTTGTAGTTGGCACCAGGTTTGCACACAACTCAGGAGGGATTTTGTCCCACTCCTCTTTGCAGATCTTCTCCAAGTCATTAAGGTTTCGAGCCTGACGTTTGGCAACTCGAACCTTCAGCTCCCTCCACAGATTTTCTATGGGATTAAGGTCTGGAGACTGGCTAGGCCACTCCATGACCTTAATGTGCTTCTTCTTAAGCCACTCCTTTGTTGCCTTGGCCATGTGTTTTGGGTCATTGTCATGCTGGAATACCCATCCACGACCCATTTTCAATGCCCTGGCTGAGGGAAGGAGGTTCTCACCCAAGATTTGACGGTACATGGCCCGTCCATCGTCCCTTTGATGCGGTGAAGTTGTCCTGTCCCCTTAGCAGAAAAACACCCCCAAAGCATAATGTTTCCACCTCCATGTTTGACGGTGGGGATGGTGTTCTTGGGGTCATAGGCAGCATTCCTCCTCCTCCAAACACGGCGAGTTGAGTTGATGCCAAAGAGCTCGATTTTGGTCTCATCTGACCACAACACTTTCACCCAGTTCTCCTCTGAATCATTCAGATGTTCATTGGCAAACTTCAGACGGCCCTGTATATGTGCTTTCTTGAGCAGGGGGACCTTGCGGGCGCTGCAGGATTTCAGTCCTTCACGGTGTAGTGTGTTACCAATTGTTTTCTTGGTGACTATGGTCCCAGCTGCCTTGAGATCATTGGCAAGATCCTCCCTTGTAGTTCTGGGCTGATTCCTCACCGTTCGCATGATCATTGCAACTCCACGAGGTGAGATCTTGCATGGAGCCCCAGGCCGAGGGAGATTGACAGGTCTTTTGTGTTTCTTCCATTTGCGAATAATCGCACCAACTGTTGTCACCTTCTCACCAAGCTGCTTGGCAATGGTCTTGTAGCCCATTCCAGCCTTGTGTACGTCTACAATCTTGCCCCTGACATCCTTGGAGAGCTCTTTGGTCTTGGCCATGGTGGAGAGTTTGGAATCTGATTGATTGATTGCTTCTGTGGACAGGTGTCTTTTATACAGGTAACACGCTGAGATTAGGAGCATTCCCTTTAAGAGTGTGCTCCTAATCTCAGCTCGTTACCTGTATAAAAGACACCTGGCAGCCAGAAATCTTTCTGATTGAGAGGGGGTCAAATACTTATTTCCCTCATAAAAATGCAAATCAATTTATAACATTTTTGACATGCGTTTTTCTGGACTTTTTTGTTGTTATTCTGTCTCTCACTGTTCAAATAAACCTACCATTAAAATTATAGACTGATAATTTCTTTGTCAGTGGGCAAATGTACAAAATCAGCAGGGGATCAAATACTTTTTTCCCTCACTGTACATGTGGGTAGAGTTAAAGTGAATATGCATAAATAACTAACAGAGTAGCAGCAGCGTAAAACAATGGGGTGGGGTGGGGGGTGGGGGGGCAGTGCAAATAGTCCGGGTAGCCATGATTAGCTGTTCAGGAGTCTTATGGCTTGGGGGTAGAAGCTGTTGAGAAGCCTTTTGGACCTAGACTTGGCGCTCCGGTACCGCTTGCCGTCCGGTAGCAGAGAGAACAGTCTATGACTAGGGTGGCTGGAGTCTTTGACAATTTTGAGGGCCTTCCTCTGACACCGCCTGGTATAGAGGTCCTGGATGGCAGGAAGCTTGGCCCCAGTGATGTACTGGGCCGTATGCACTACCCTCTGTAGTACCTTGCGGTCGGAGGCCGAGCAGTTGCCATACCAGGTGGTGATGCAACCAGTCAGGATGCTCTCGATGGTGCAGCTGTATAACTTTTTGAGGATCTGAGGACCCATGCCAAATCTTTTCAGTCGCCTGAGAGGGAATAGGCTTTGTTGTGCCCTCTTCACGACTGTCTTGGTGTGTTTGGACCATGATAGTTCGTTGGTGATGTGGACACCAAGGAACTTGAAGCTCTCAACCTGTTCCACTACAGCCCCGTCGATGAGAATGGGGGCGTGCTCAGTCCTCTTTTTTTTCCTGTAGTCCACAATCATCTCCTTTGTCTTGGTCACGTTGAGGGAGAGGTTGTTATCCTGGCACCACACGGCCAGGTCTCTGATCTCCTCCCTATAGGCTGTCTCATCGTTGTCGGTGATCAGGCCTACCACTGTTGTGTCGTCGGCAAACTTAATGATGGTGTTGGAGTCGTGCCTGGCCATGCAGTCATGGGTGAACAGGGAGTACAGGAGGGGACTGAGCACGCATCCCTGAGGGGCCCCCGTGTTGAGGATCAGCGTGGCAGATGTGTTGTTACCTACCCTTACCACCTGGGGGCGGCCTGTCAGGAAGTCCAGGATCCAGTTGCAGAGGGAGTTGTTTAGTCCCAGGATCCTTAGCTTAGTGATGAGCTTTGAGAGCACTATGGTGTTGAACGCTGAGCTGTAGTCAATGAATAGCATTCTCACGTAGGTGTTCGTCTTGTCCAGGTGGGAAAGGGCAGTGTGGAGTGCAATAGAGATTGCATAATCTCTCTACTCTGGAATTGTGTTATAGGGTGCTCCTGGACAACAAACACCAGGACTTTGGCTAGGTAGGTGCTGGTGGTGCCGTAACGCAGCAGTCTCATCTCCAGAGACAGCTTAAAGTCCTGCGGCTCAGTGATGGGCCGCCACAGCCATCACGCTACCAGAAGGCACTCTTTGAGCGCTGAAGAAGCTGCCCTTGTTGCCACCGACGATGGCAATCTGGACATGGTCTCCGGACACGGTGTTGGATGGGCCCATGCGAAAGACGTTGGTTGGCACAGGGATGTTGGTGGGGAAGGTGAGTTGGTAATAGGTTATTCTCAGAGGCGAGGCCAGGCATTCACTAGTCTGATTGCAAAGCAAGCGTTCACAAGGACAGTAAGGAAAGAGAGGGGCCAGAGACAGGACAGAACAAGACAAGACAAAGACGAACAGATAGAACAAACAGAGAAACAGAGAAAATAGAGAGGTATAAGTTTGATTTGCCGTGCATGGCATGCTGCTAGCTGGGTGGGGCTAGGTGGGTAGGGACAAAGTCACATCAGAATCAAGAGCCTCATGTGTTTCTGTGGAACGACATGTGTCACTCTGCCCACTGTAGGGTCATGCAAGAACATATCAAAGCATAGTATTACATTTCCTCATTCAACTGCCTGCATTAACACTGCATATAACAGAACATGCTTTAACTGAATCCTAACTGAAGTCAGTATGCATCAACATTGGGCATGCACAGCTTCAATACAGAGGTAGGGGTTGGAGATGAGGTTGGGGTTGTCTATACACTGTAGAGCAGTGGCTGTAAAATAACTTGTGGCTTATCCACACTATAGGGCCGACCCTGAAGGCGCGCGTATCCCCCTCAGCAGATGGCCACCAGAACCTCCTACGCAGGAACTCCAACGTCCTGGCGCCCCCCGGATGGCTGATGAGGTCGGACGTGTGCGCCCACTGAAGCAGTCGCGAGCGCGCAGCCTTGGGTACGTACATCCTCCCCGATGGACCTCCACCCGGATTGGGCTCCCGCCGTAGCGCTGCTCTGACCAGCCTATCGATTCCCCACGAAATTGGGGCAGCAATCAGGGCGTTGGGGACAATGGGGTCGAACTGCCAGGTGAGCGACTCAGGCTTGGTGTTCTTCGACCCCGGACGGTATGAGATGGTAAACCGGAACCTGGTGAAGAACAACGCCCACCTGGCCTGGCCCAAGTTGAGCCTCTTGGCACCCTGAATGTAAGTTCTTATGGTCCGTCCATACGACGAATGGATGGGCGGCCCCCTCTAGCCAATGCCTCCACTCCCCAGGGCGAGCTTAACCGCTAGCAACTCACTGTTCCCCACGTTGTAATTCTGCTCCGCCGGGGACATCCAACGGGAGTAAACGCACAGGGGTGAATCTTACCATCCATGAGGAACCGCTGGGACAGGATTGCTCCCACCGCAACGTCTGACGCATCCACCTCCACAATGAATGGCAGGGACGGATCAGGATGACCTAGGACTGGGGCCGATGTAAAGCGCCGCTTAAGCGCATCAAATGCGTTCCCCGCTTCCCGGGTCCAGGCGAAGGAGTGCACGCTTGTCTGGGTGAGGGCTGTCAGGGGAGCAGCTAGGAAGCTAAACTTGCGAATAAATCGGCTATAAAAATTTGTGAACCCTAAAGAACGTTGTAGATGCTTGAGGGATGAGGCCAATCCAGTACCGCGCTGTCCTTGGTTGGGTCCATCCGTAGGTCCCCTTGGTTGACGATGAACCCCAGGAAGGAGACTGTCTCTGTGTGGAACACGCACTTCTCCACCTTGACGTAGAGCTGGTTACAGAGAAGGCGTTGGAGGACCTGCCGAACGTGCTGCTGGTGTTCACTCATGTCCTTTGAAAATATTAGGATGTCATCCAAATACACGAAGACGCTGTAGTCGAGGAGGTCCCGGAGCACGTCATTGACCAACGCCTGGAACACTGCAGGCATGTTGGCTAGACTGAACGGCATGACTTGGTACTCGTAACGCCCACTGGGTGTGTTAAAAGCCGTCTTCCACTCGTCCCCCTCCCGAATCCACACCAGGTTTTAGGCATGCATAAGTCCAGCTTGGTGAAGACCCAGGCTCCCTGCAACTACTCGAATGCAGTCGTCATCAGGGGGAGTGGGTAGCGGTTCTTAACCATGATGTCGTTGAGCGCCCAGTAATCAATGCACGGCCGCTGCCCACCGTCCTTTTTCCCCACAAAGAAGAAGCCTGCGCCCGCGGGTGAGGTAGAGGGATGGATGTGACCCTCGACGAGTGCCTCGTCGATATACAGTGGGGGAAAAAAGTATTTAGTCAGCCACCAATTGTGCAAGTTCTCCCACTTAAAAAGATGAGAGAGGCCTGTAATTTTCATCATAGGTACACGTCAACTATGACAGACAAATTGAGAAAAAAACCCAGAAAATCACATTGTAGGATTTTTAATGAATTTATTTGCAAATTATGGTGGAAAATAAGTATTTGGTCACCTACAAACAAGCAAGATTTCTGGCTCTCACAGACCTGTAACTTCTTCTTTAAGAGGCTCCTCTGTCCTCCACTCGTTACCTGTATTAATGGCACCTGTCTGAACTTGTTATCAGTATAAAAGACACCTGTCCACAACCTCAAACAGTCACACTCCATACTCCACTATGGCCAAGACCAAAGAGCTGTCAAAGGACACCAGAAACAAAATTGTAGACCTGCACCAGGCTGGGAAGACTGAATCTGCAATAGGTAAGCAGCTTGGTTTGAAGAAATCAACTGTGGGAGCAATTATTAGGAAATGGAAGACATACAAGACCACTGATAATCTCCCTCGATCTGGGGCTCCACGCAAGATCTCACCCCGTGGGGTCAAAATGATCACAAGAATGGTGAGCAAAAATCCCAGAACCACACGGGGGGACCTAGTGAATGACCTGCAGAGAGCTGGGACCAAAGTAACAAAGCCTACCATCAGTAACACACTACGCCGCCAGGGACTCAAATCCTGCAGTGCCAGACGTGTCCCCCTGCTTAAGCCAGTACATGTCCAGGCCCGTCTGAAGTTTGCTAGAGTGCATTTGGATGATCCAGAAGAGGATTGGGAGAATGTCATATGGTCAGATGAAACCAAAATATAACTTTTTGGTAAAAACTCAACTCGTCGTGTTTGGAGGATAAATAATTCTGAGTTGCATCCAAAGAACACCATACCTACTGTGAAGCATGGGGGTGGAAACATCATGCTTTGGGGCTGTTTTTCTGCAAAGGGACCAGGACGACTGATCCGTGTAAAGGAAAGAATGAATGGGGCCATGTATCGTGAGATCTTGAGTGAAAACCTCCTTCCATCAGCAAGGGCATTGAAGATGAAACGTGGCTGGGTCCTTCAGCATGACAATGATCCCAAACACACCGCCCGGGCAACGAAGGAGTGGCTTCGTAAGAAGCATTTCAAGGTCCTGGAGTGGGCTAGCCAGTCTCCAGATCTCAACCCCATAGAATATCTTTGGAGGGAGTTGAAAGTCTGTGTTGCCCAGCGACAGCCCCAAAACATCACTGCTCTAGAGGAGATCTGCATGGAGGAATGGGCCAAAATACCCTAGCAACAGTGTGTGAAAACCTTGTGAAGACTTACAGAAAACGTTTGACCTGTGTCATTGCCAACAAAGGGTATATAACAAAGTATTGAGAAACTTTTGTTATTGACCAAATACTTATTTTCCACCATAATTTGCAAATAAATTCATAAAAAATCCTACAATGTGATTTTCTGGATTTTTTTTCCTCATTTTGTCTGTCATAGTTGACGTGTACCTATGATGAAAATTACAGGCCTCTCTCATCTTTTTAAGTGGGAGAACTTGCACAATTGGTGGCTGACTAAATACTTTTTTTCCTCACTGTACTCCCTCATGGCCAGCGTCTCTGGCTGGGACAAGGAAAACAATCGCCCTCGTGTGGATATGGCGCCCGGCAGGAGATTGATAGCGCAGTCGTATGGCCAGTGAGGAGGTAGGCCCTTGGCACACCTCTTACTAAACACCTCCCCCAGATCCCAATACTCCCGGGGAATGCCTGCCAGGTCTGGGCCGGTGACGGAGTCTGTAGCCGCCGTCCTCCCGGTGGCAACCGCTGCTAGGACGGTAGGCGGTTCGGAGTACGGGATCTGGGGAAGAGGTGAGGACTGGTAGGTGGTCTGGAACGGTGGTTTGGGCTGATGAGTGGTCGGTGGAGACCGGAACAGGACGGGGGCGGAGCCTCCCTCCAGGATGAGCTACCCTGTGGACCAGTCTATCCAGGGTTTGTGGGCGACCAGCCAGGGGTGCCCGAGGAAGGAGAGTTCGTCCTTCATCCTCTCCGATAGCCCCTGTGCATAAAGGACGACCAGGGCGGCCTCCTCCCATCCTGCCTCTCGAGCCCGGGTCCAGAACTCCACGGAGTAGTCCGCCACCGAACGGTCACCCTGCCGACAGGCCGTGAGCCGCCTCGTGCCCTGACACCACTCGAGAGGTGTCGAACACCTTGCGTAGCTCCCGGGTGAATTGGTAGGAGTCGGAGCATGCCAGAGTTTGGCTCTCCCACTCCGCGGTAGCCCAGGAAAGGGCCCGACCCGTCAACAGAGTGATGATGTAGGCCACCCGGCCCTGCTCCGTCGGGAAGGAGGAGGGTTGTAGGCTGAATACCAGGGAACACTGGGTGAGGAATTCCCTGCAGCCCTCTGGACGTCCGTCATACCTCTCTGGAGGTGGTAGGCGAGGTTCCAGCGATGTCGCAGGCGTGACTGGAGACGCCGCTGTCATCAAGGCAAAGGGTGGCTACTTAGAAGAATCTCAAATATAAAATATATTTTGATTTGTTTAACACTCTTTTGGTTACTACATGATTCCATATGTGTTATTTCATAGTTTTGATTTCTTCACTATTATTCTACAATGTAGAAAATAGTCAAAATAAAGAAACACCCTCGAAATAGTAGGTGTCCAAACTTTTGACTGGTACTGTATAAAAATTCAATTAAATAGTCTAGTACACACACCAAAACATTTCAGATGTTCAAATCAAAAGGCTATTGGACAGAAAAACGTGGGCAGTTGGGTGCATTGCAAATCCAGAACAGTTGAACAGCAACATAATAAACTAAAGCACTGATCATTGGGAACGAGATCAGAATGACTGCTAAGGCTTGATCCATAAATTAAATAATACATTTGCCTACAAAACTAAAACAATCCATATGTTCAAATCAAAAGATTAACATGAAATCAATACTGCAGCCACATCCCGAGTCCCCGGTGCCGACGCATTCAGAAAACAAAAGATGGTTTAGAATTTAGTTTTAAAGCTCGGATGAAGGCCAAGAGAACAATAAACATTTTTTAATTAGAAAACAGAAATCCACTTTCGGTTAAAAAAATATATTTACTTCTGTTTTCAAAGCTGTAACTTAAGATGCAATACTCGTGATCATTTTAAGGAGAACAAAAACTACTTTGCCTACATTTGAACACCACCGCAGAAGCTTCGCTATTCGGCATCTTCCCAATTAAGTAGCCTAGTTTTGTTGTCTGGCTACTTGAAGAGAACTAGGGCCTATCACTCGCAGCCCACCTTGTGGGAAAGTGTGCATCGAATTCTACTAGATGAAGAGCCGAAATTAGTATAACATCCTGGCATTTATACCATACTCGATTTTCAAAAATGTACATACTATAACTCATTCTATTTTCGCATACTGAGCCTGCATCATGCACGATTGCGTTGTTTCCCACTATTCGTTGATTTCGGTAGCGCATCCCCATATCTAATTGATCAGCTGTTGTCAAAACCGAAATGAGTATGACATCCGGGCATTTAAAATATACTAGAATTTCGATACTATTTAGGACCCAAGTATGGGTATGTGAACTTAAAACAGATATATATACCCCCAGTATTTGAGAAAGTGACCTCAGGTAGGTAGGTACTCACGTCTCCCCTGTTTGGCGGTAGTTGGGTGGACACTCGAATGACAGGCATCTGAATCCACCCTGCACGTTGAAGCAGCTCTCTGTCTCAGAGCATGTGTGTGTCCCTGTCACACACTCATCAACATCTGTACAGGAAGAGAAACAAATGAACTCAGAACCATAAAAATAGAAAATCCTTTATATCAAACATAAAACCTGGGTTCAAACCTCAGTCTCCTGCGTGCCAAGAGAATGTGTTAGACCGCTAATCTAAAGCCTAGGCATTAGCTCAGGGAGCTAACATACAGTGCATTCAGAAAGTATTCAGACCCCTTGACTTTTTCCACATTTTGTTACGTTACAGCCTTATTCTAAAATGTATTACATATTTTTAAAAATCCTCAGCAATCTACACACAACACCCCATAATGACAAAGCAAAAACAGTTTTTTAGAAATGTTTGCAAATGTACATAAGTATTCAGACCCTTTGATTTGAGACTCGAAACTGAGCTCAGGTGCATCCTGTTTCCATTGATCTTCCTTGAGATGTTTCTACAACTTGATTGGAGTCCACCTGTGGTAAATTCAATTGATTGGACATGATTTGGAAAGGCACACACCTGTCTATATAAGGTCCCATAGTTGACAGTGCATGTCAGAGCAAAAACCAAGCCATGAGGTCGAAGGAATTAACCGTAGAGCTCAGAGAAAGGATTGTGTCGAGGCACAGATCTGGCAAAGGGTACCAAAACATTTCTGCAGCATTGAAGTTCCCAAGAACATAGTGGCCTCCATCATTCTTTTAAATGGAAGAAGTTTGGATCAACCATAACTGTTCCTAAAGCTGGCCGCCCAGCCAAACTGAGCAATCTGGGGAGAAGGGCCTTGGTCAGGGAGGTGACCAAGAACTCGATGGTCACTCTGACAAAGCTCTAGAGTTCCTCTGTAGAGATGGGAGAACCTTCCAGAAGGACAACCATCTCTGCAGCACTCCACCAATCAGGCCTTTATGGTAGAGTGGCCAGACAGAAGCCACTCCTCAGTAAAAAGCACATGACAACCCACTTGGAGTTTGCCAAAAGGCACCCAAAGGACGTTCAGAGCATGAGAAACAAGATTCTCTGGTCTGATGAAACCTAGATTGAACTCTTTGGCCTGAATGACAAGCGTCATGTCTGAAGGAAACCTGGCACCATCCCTACGGTGAAGCATGGGGGTGGCAGCATCATGCTGTGGGGATGTTTTTCAGCGGCAGGGACTGGGAGACTAGTCAGAATCGAGGCAAAGATGAACGGATCAAAGTACAGAGAGATCCTTGATGAACACCTGCTCCAGAGCGATCAGGACCTCAGACTGGGGCGAAGGTTCACCTTCCAACAGGACAACGACCCTAAGCACACAGCCAAGACAATGCAGGAGTGGCTTCAGGACAAGTCTCTGAATGTCCTTGAGTGGCTCAGCCAGAGCCCGGACTTGAACCCGATCGAACATCTCTGGAGAGACCTGAAAATAGCTGTGCAGCAACGCTCCCCATCCAACCTGACAGAGCTTGAGAGGATCTGCAGAGAAGAATGGGTGAAACTCCCCAAATACAGATGTGCCAAGCTTGTAGCGTCATAACCAAGAAGACTGTAATGCTGTAATCGCTGCCAAAGGTCTTCAACAAAGTACTGAGTAAAGGGTCTGAATACTTATGTAAATGTGATTTTTTGTTTTTGTATTTTTTATAAAGTAGCAACATTTCTAAAAATCTGTTTGGGCTTTGTCATTATGGGGTATTGTGTGTAGATTGATGAGGAAGAAAATGTATTTAATACATTTTAGAACAAGGGGTCTGAATACTTTCCGAAGGCACTTTACGTTTTCAAATCTCAGGCAAGGTCACTCGTTACGCGAGTGTGTTCACCGAATTATCACTGTTACTATATTTCTTCTGATCTGAAGTATGACCATGACCCCCATGCTGTGGATCCCTGCACCCCCCTGAGGAGCAAGGCCTTACCCTGGCAGCTGCGTCCGTTGGGAGCCAGGATGTAGCCGGTGGCGGGGCAGATGCAGTGGAAGCTCCCAGGGGTGTTGTGGCAGTGGTAGGAGCAGATGTGACCCCGGGTGGGCAGGGCACACTCATCAATGTCTGGAAAGGTCAGAGGTTAAAGATCAGAGGTCAAACATGGAGGATGTAAAGGATACAGGAAGTAAAGACAATAAATACCTCACTAATGGGGCTCCTGATTAGGTTTGACAGTAGGCTATGGCTCATCGGATACCGTTTTAGCATCTCCTACCTTCACAGTTGATGCCATCTATGTCACTGAGCTGGTAGCCACGGCGACAGTAGCACTGGTAGGAGCCGTACACGTTGGAACACTCTTGACTGCAGGGGCTGCTCTCACATTCATTTAGATCTACACCCAACAATATAACTCAATTAGAGATAATACTAGTGATCTATACACAATGTATCTGATGATTTATGCATATGGACAGTCATAGTGAAAGTCTACACACCCCTTGCACAGACTTCACATTTGCTGCCTTAAAAGGGAATTAATTGGATTATTTTCCCACCGATCTACACAACCTACTCCACATTTTCAAAGTGAAAGAAAAATTATCGAACATTTTCCTAATTAATTACAAATAAAGAAACGAAAATGTCTTGATTGCGTATGTCTTCTTTAATACTTGGTGGAAGCATGTTTGGCAGCCATTACAGTTGTGACTAATTTTGAATACAATTCTACCAACTTTGCACAACTCTTGGGGCAACATGTATACATTGTTTTTGTCAAATTGCACAAGCTCAGTAAATTTGGTTGGGAGTCATTGATGGACCACAATATTCAAACCTTGTCTCTGATTTTCAAGCACATTTAAGTCAGGAATGAGACTGGACCACTCAGGAACACTCAATACCTCTTGGAAAGCCTGTCCTGACTTAAATCTGCTTGAAAATCAAGAGACAAGGTTTGAATATTGTTGTCCATCGATGACTCCCAACCAAATTTATTGAGTTTGAGCAATTTTGACAAAAACAATAGATATACGTTGCCCTTTGAGTTGTGCAAAATTGGTAGATTCTTATTAAAAATGATTGTAATGGCTGCCAAAGGTGTTTCCACAGAGTATTAACTCTGGGGTGTAAAGATATACAGTGAGGGAAAAAAGTATTTGATCCCCTACTGATTTTGTACGTTTGCCCACTGACAAAGATATGATCAGTCTATAATTTTAATGGTAGGTTTATTTGAACAGTGAGACAGAATAACAACAACAAAAATCCAGAAAAACGCATGTCGAAAATGTTATAAATTGATTTGCATTTTAATGAGGGAAATAAGTATTTGACCCCTCTGCAAAACATGACTTAGTAATTGGTGGCAAAACCCTTGTTGGCAATCACAGAGGTCAGACGTTTCTTGTAGTTGGCACCAGGTTTGCACACATCTCAGGAGGGATTTTGTCCCACTCCTCTTTGCAGATCTTCTCCAAGTCATTAAGGTTTCGAGCCTGACGTTTGGCAACTCGAACCTTCAGCTCCCTCCACAGATTTCCTATGGGATTAAGGTCTGGAGACTGGCTAGGCCACTCCAGGACCTTAATGTGCTTCTTCTTGAGCCACTCCTTTGTTGCCTTGGCCGTGTGTTTTGGGTCATTGTCATGCTGGAATACCCATCCACTACCCATTTTCAATGACCTGGCTGAGGGAAGGAGGTTCTCACCCAAGATTTGGATTTCACGGTACATGGCCCCGTCCATCGTCCCTTTTGATGTGGTGAAGTTGTCCTGTCCCCTTAGCAGAAAAACACCCCCAAAGCATAATGTTTCCACCTCCATGTTTGACGGTGGGGATGGTGTTCTTGGGGTCATAGGCAGCATTCCTCCTCCTCCAAACACGGCGAGTTGAGTTGATGCCAAAGAGCTCGATTTTGGTCTCATCTGACCACAACACTTTCACCCAGTTCTCCTCTGAATCATTCAGATGTTCATTGGCAAACTTCAGACGGGCCTGTATATGTGCTTTCTTGAGCAGGGGGACCTTGCGGGTGCTGCAGGATTTTAGTCCTTCACGGCATAGTGTGTTACCAATTGTTTTCTTGGTGACTATGGTCCCAGCTGCCTTGAGATCATTGACAAGATCCTCCCGTGTAGTTCTGGGCTGATTCCTCACCGTTCTCATGATCATTGCAACTCCACGAGGTGAGATCTTGCAAATCAGCAGGGGATCAAATACTTTTTTCCCTCACTGTATGCAATCAAGAAATCTTTGTTTTGTATTTCTTATTAATTTGGAAAATGTTCTATAATTTTTCTTGCACTTTGAAAATGTGTAGGTTGTGTACACCGGTAGAAAATTAATCCATTTTTAGATTTAATTTTAAGACAGCAAAATGTGAAAACTGTGCAAAGGGAGTGTAAACCTTCTCTAGGCCCACATAGATCGTGTCCCCGCTTATAAATATCTGGGTATCTGGATTGACGAAAAGCTTACTTTCAAAAAGCATATTGATGAGTTAGTTAAGAAGTTAAGAATTAAAATGGTCTTTCTTTATAGCAATATGGCATGCCTTTTGTTAAATAACAGAAAACTAATAATTCAGTCGACATTCATACCGGTTATAGATTATGGTGATATCGTCTATATGAATGCAGCTGCCACTGTATTGAAGCCATTGTACACAGTTTATCATAGCGCACTATGCTTTATTAAGGGCGACAAGTTCAGTACACATCACTGCTTTCTGTATCAGAAAGTAGGCTGGCCCTCTTTGAGGTCTCGTAGATTGACGCATTGCACTCTTTCTGTTTATAAAGCCCTCTTACACAAACTTCCACCGTACCTTACTTCATTGTTAACCTACAGATGTACGAGCTACCAGACCCAGTCTCAGGGATGGCTAACTCTGGAGATCCCTTCGATTTCCACTGAGTTAGGTAAATCTGCTTTTAGTTTTTTTGCACCTTACTTGTGGAATAATCTCAAAAACTGTGATGTTTTGGTGCCTTTCCATATCTTCATACCGTTCCTGTCTTGGAGTATACGGTATTACCGGCAGTGCACACAAGAGGTGCTATTTCTTTCCAAACATTAAAAAAAATGCTGACATATGCTAACAAAGTGTTTTGTATCTTTGTTCTGCTTTTCGTAGTGTATTGATGTGTATATCTTTTAAAAAGAGACCTGTCAAAATAAAGGCTAAATAAAGAAATAAAATAAAAAATGCTGCACATGATCTTGAGAGAGAGAGAGAGTGAGTGAGAGAGAGAGAGAGAGAGAGAGACATGACCACAAACTTCAGTAAGGCAAAACAAGAGATGGCCAATGAGAGAAGCCCATATTTAAATACCTCTGTTATCTTTGGAAGGCTGCCTTACCGTCACAGTTCCTGCCGTCGCTGGCCAGCTTGAAGCCTTGGGTGCAGATGCACTTGTAGGACCCCAGGGCATTCTCACACTTGTGGGCACAGAGGCGCCCAGGGTAGTGCCTGCACTCGTTGATATCTAAGACACAGAAAAAAACGACACTAAGTTGAACATCTACAGTTTGAGCAGTTTCCAGTATCCTTGTCCTGTATGACACATCTACAGAACCAAGCACAGATGACTGTATCCAGTATCCTGGTCTTGTATGACTCAGTTGGTAGAGTATGGCGCTTGCAACGGCAGGATTGTGGGTTCGATTCCGGAGGCCACCAATACGTTAAAAAATATATGCACGCATGTTTGTCAGTTGCTTTGGATATAAGCATTTGCTAAATGGCATATATTATTATATTTTATAAACTGGGTGGTTCGAGCCCTGAATGCTGATTGGCTGACAGCCGTGGTATATCAGACCGTATACCACGGGTATGACAACATTTATTTTTACTGCTCTAATTACGTTGGTAACTAGTTTATAATAGCAATAAGGCACATCTGGGGTTTGTGGTATATGGCCAATATTCCACGGCTAAGGGCTGTGTCCAGGCACTCCACGTTGCATCGTGAATAAGAACATCCCTTAGCCGTGGTATTTTAGCCATATACCACACCCCCTCGTGCCTTATGGCTTAAATATATTATAGTATAACAGCCACCCAGTCTTGGGTGACATTTAACTTGAACCCTTTGTCATAAGACCTACATAACACTGTGATAACAATGACATAACAAATGTCATAAACAGTCACGACTGTTGGCGTCCTGCTTATGTCAACTGACATTACACTGTCATGTAACTACTAGGAGGATTAAGTCAGTGCATACCTTCGCAGAGGCGGCTGATGCTGTTGAAGATGAAGCCAGCCTTACACTCACAACGGAACGATCCTACCAGGTTGATACAGCTGTGGCCTGCACACGCTCCATCAGGACCCTTACACTCATCAATATCTGCACCAGGATATTACAGGAAGAAACAAGCACATTCTTATGCAAAAGAATGCATTACAAAGGATAGTGAGGACACAGGAAATACATGGAAATGTAGGCTACAGTATCAGGTTGCTAATGTTAATCAATGGAGGTGAACGTGGTAGAGATCCATGTCTATCAGCGCTGCAGTGTATACATGGGATGTTGAGGCTCCCCTGGAAAGAGGTGTCTAATATAACCCAGGAGAGGGACCTTATGGAGGCCTTATCCCCAACTGGCACGATGAGGCCTAAGTATGCAAGTGAGGCAGCTGTACGTACCCACGCAGCGGTTGCCGTCGTCGTTGAGGTGGTATCCCCGGCCACAGTTGATAGAGTTCCTCTGGCAGGTGAAGGAGCCCACCGTGTTCATACACGACTGGCCAGGGTGGCACGGCTCTGTCTGGGCCAGACACTCATTGATGTCTGGGATAGAGGTCAGAGGTTATACATACGGGCAAAGATATAATCTATATATTGACAAGACATTGGACTGTCTGCTCTAACAATGGGAATAAATGTTCACAAATGCGGAAGGCAGGCGGGAGGAGGCAGAGTAGGTGGGAACATTCTAGACAAGGAGAGGGCAGATACACATGTGAACAACATGCCCAACTCTGATATAAAATTGTTCTTTCAAAATTGCCACTTGAGTCCACTTATATCAGTACATTCGTAACAACCTAAAAATTATGAAACTTCTATTTGATAAAATAAGCCTCATATAGAAAATGTTCAATTAAATTTTATGTTGACCAAATTCAACACTCTCTCGTCTCACGAGCTTCCCAGTGACACAAGCCTACCAGACGAGCTAAACAACTTCTATGCACGCTTCGAGGCAAGCAACACTGAAGCATGCATGAGAGCACCAGCTGTTCCAGATGACTATGTGATCACGCTCTCCGTAGCCGATGTGAGTAAGACTTTTAAGCAGGTCAACATGCACAAGGCCACAGGGCCAGACGGATTACCAGGACGTGTACTCCGAGCATGTGCTGACCAACTGGAAAGTGTCTTCACTGACATTTTCAACATGTCCCTGACTGAGTCTGTAATACCAACATGTTTCAAGCAGACCACCATAGTCCCCGTGCCCAAGGACACTAAGATAACCTGCCTAAATGACTACCGACTCGTAGCACTGACGTCTGTAGCCATGAAGTGCTTTGAAAGGCTGGTCATGGCTCACATCAACACCATTATCCCAGAAACCCTAGACCCACTCCAATTTGCATACCGCTCCAACAGATCCACAGATGATGCAATCTCGATTGCACTCCACACTGCCCTTTCCCACCTGGACAAGAGGAACACCTACGTGAGAATGCTATTCATTGACTACAGCTCAGCATTCAACACCATAGTGCCCTCAAAGCTCATCACTAAGCTAAGGATCCTGGGACTAAACACCTCCCTCTGCAACTGGATCCTGGACTTCCTGACAGGCCGCCCCCAGGTGGTAAGGATAGGTAACAACACATCTGCCACACTGATCCTCAACACGGGGGCCCCTCAGGGATGCGTGCTCAGTCCCCTCCTGTACTCCCTGTTCACCCATGACTGCATGGCCAGGCACGACTCCAACACCATCATTAAGTTTGCCGACGACACAACAGTGGTAGGCCTGATCACCGACAACGATGAGACAGCCTATAGGGAGGAGGTCAGAGACCTTGGCCGTGTGGTGCCAGGATAACAACCTCTCCCTCAACGTGACCAAGACAAAGGAGATGATTGTGGACTACAGGAAAAAAAAGAGGACTGAGCACGCCCCCATTCTCATCGACGGGGCTGTAGTGGAACAGGTTGAGAGCTTCAAGTTCCTTGGTGTCCACATCACCAACGAACTATCATGGTCCAAACACACCAAGACAGTCGTGAAGAGGGCACGACAAAGCCTATTCCCCCTCAGGAGACTGAAAAGATTTGGCATGGGTCCTCAGAAAATTCTACAGCTGCACCATCGAGAGCATCCTGACTGGTTGCATCACCACCTGGTATGGCAACTGCTTGGCCTCCGACCGCAAGGCACTACAGAGGGTAGTGCGTACGGCCCAGTACATCACTGGGGCCAAGCTTCCTGCCATCCAGGACCTCTATACCAGGCGGTGTCAGAGGAAGGCCCTCAAAATTGTCAAAGACTCCAGCCACCCTAGTCATACACTGTTCTCTCTGCTACCGCACGGCAAGCGGTACCGGAGTGCCAAGTCTAGGTCCAAAAGACTTCTCAACAGCTTCTACCCCCAAGCCATAAGACTCCTGAACAGCTAATCATGGCTACCCGGACTATTTGCACTGCCCCCCACCCCATCTTTTTACGCTGCTGCTACTCTGTTAATTATTTATGCATAGTCACTTTAACTCTACCCACATGTACATATTACTTCAACTACCTCAACTAGCCGGTGCCCCCGCACATTGACCCTGCACCGGTACCCCCCTGTATATATAGCCTCCCTACTGTTATTTTATTTTACTTCTGCTCTTTTTTTCTCAACACTTTTTTGTTGTTGTTTTATTTTACTTTTTTATTAAAAATAAATGCACTGTTGGTTAAGGGCTGTAAGTAAGCATTTCACTGTAATGTCTGCACCTGTTGTATTCGGCGCATGTGGCCAATACAATTTGATTTGATTTGATTTGACTACTCATCATGGTAGTGGTGGCGGGGAGGAAGGGGCACAAGGGGTTCAGTGATATGACCCTGTGGTGCCCTATGTGACCCATATCAGAGATGAAGAGGCGAAGCGAGAGGGCTGACTGGACCCCACTTGGTCTGCTTTACACGTTATTCTCGCGAGGGCAGATTTTGGGGCCAGTCAGCCCTCTCGCTTCGCCTCTTCATCTCTGATATGGGTCACATAGGGCACCACAGGGTCATATCACTGAACCCCTTGTGCCCCTTCCTCCCCGCCACCACTACCATGATGAGTTCCTAAAATATGTAATGTATGTCAGAGAACACTTGGAACTATACTTTGAAGATACTGGGTTTGGGGGTACATGTGGGATGGATGGGGTTATGTTTTGCCATGGTGATAGGTTGCCAGGGTAACATCTGTCAGGGTCCTGATGCTCACCGATGCAGCTGCCCATGGCGTCCTGGATGTATCCGTCACCACACTGGTTCTTGGGCAGACAGCGGAACGACCCCTGAGTGTTCTGACACTCAAAGTCCGGGGTGCAGTTGTGGGTGCCCGACTCACACTCGTCAATGTCTGAGGGAAAGAAGACATGTTGTAAGAGAGAATCAAACTGTTTGTGATTAAAATGTATTCTTATAAATATTCAACAATAGCTTAATTGCAAGTCAAAATCAGACTTACTGTAAATTTTACCAGCTCTTGGGAATAGAGAGAGAGAGAGACAGAGAGAGAGAGAGAGAGAGAGAGAGAGAGAGAGAGAGAGAGAGAGAGAGAGAGAGAGAGAGAGAGAGAGAGAGAGAGAGAGACAGAGAGAGAGAGACAGAGAGACAGAGAGACAGAGAGACAGACAGACAGACAGACAGACAGACAGACAGACAGACAGACAGATCGATCGATCGATAGATCGATAGATAGATAGATCCAGTTGATCATGGATGTATAAATCATGAATCAGACATATTGATCTTTCATTATTCCCTCGCCCCTGTAGGAGGCATTGTGTTGTGACCTCTGACCTTTGCAGTTGTTGCTGTCCGTGAGCTCGTAGCCGGTACCACAGCTGACCTCTCTCTGGCAACGGAATGACCCCACTGTGTTGATGCAGTGCTCGCCTCCTCTGCAGTTACTGGCCCCCAGCAGGCACTCGTTTATATCTGAGAGATGAAGGGAGGAAGAGGGGAGGATAGTTTCGAAGCCGTATCTAAGAGGTAAGAAATCCTAGTCCTGGGGAGGATAGGTTCGAAGCCGTATCTAAGAGGTAAGAAATCCTAGTCCTGGGGAGGATAGTTTCGAAGCCGTATCTAAGAGGTAAGAAATCCTAGTCCTGGGGAGGATAGTTTCGAAGCCGTATCTAAGAGGTAAGAAATCCTAGTCCTGGGGAGGATAGTTTCGAAGCCGTATCTAAGAGGTAAGAAATCTTAGTCCTGGGGAGCTACTAGATGTACAGGGTTTTATTCCAGCTCACTAACTTTTCAACAAGATATGGCTGGTGCCTCCAGTCTACTCACCCTCACAGTTCTTCCCATCTGGTTTGAGTTTGTAACCTTTGAAGCAGGCACAGGTGAAGTTGCCCACACATTCCTGTGCACACTTCGCTAATCCTGTTGAGAACAGAAAATGTGCACATTATAAACAAACATAGACTAGTAAATGACCTATGTTTCTGACTTTCTCTGTGAGGACACAGTCTGTTACTAACATGTCAATGTCATGTGTGGAGGGCTTGTTACCGTTACTGCACATGTTATTCGGTAAGGGATTATCCTTATCAGTGAGGGTCTCGTTGTCTTTGTCAGAAACTGTGGGGAAAGAAAATAGAAGATTGACCAGTACAGGCAAAAACTAAGTTTGCAAACAAAGTGTTGAAACCAATGCATCATGACAATGGAGGTCTTTACTGAAACTACAGTAAGAGCCCTGTCTCCTAATGGCCACCAGAGGACAGAGTAGTATTGGATGTATACTAGAAAGAATAGCGTTCCATATATCCTTCCACTCTCTCCACTCTCTCCACCTCTCTACTCCACCGTTCCCCTCCTCCCACCTCTCCACTCACTTTACTTCTCCACCTCTCTTCCCTCCATCACTCCACCTTCTCTTCACCCTCCACCATTAGTCCTTCCCTCGCATTAGAGTAGATTCTCTTACCCAGGGAGTTTTTGGTCTCCACATCAGGGGCTCCGTCATTGCAGCAGCCCCGGGACACCAGGCCACACTGATAGCCCAGAGACAGGCTGTGGTCACAGGTCAGACCCTGCTCCTGAACAGCCTGGCCCAGCAGACAACAGTCACAGCACATCTGGAGGGGTCAGACCAGAGATATATGATTACTCAATGTTTTTCTATGCATAATTTGACCAGAATGACAGACGGACGGACGGAGAGGGGGAAATTACATCATCATCACCACCACTTCACCACTATCATCAATCACCATTATCTGAAGGGAATCCGTCTGGGCTTGTCTAGGGGGAGGAGTCTAGTTTGAGTGTATCTGTCTGGTCTGTCTATCTTCTCTGTCCTTGAGGATGTCATAATATGTGTATTGAGTGGTGCGGTTGTGGCAGCTAGCCTAGCGGTTAAGAGCATTGGGCCAGTAACCGAACGGTCGCTGGTTCGAATCCCCAAGCTGACTCGGTAAGAAATCTGTCTATGTGCCCTTGGGCAAGGCACTTAACCCCGTAATTGCTCCTGTAAGTCACTCTGGATAAGAGCATCTGCTAAACGCAAAAAAAAAAAAAAGTGGGAGTCTGGTAGTGTACTGAGAGATTTTAGGGGGAGCTTAAAAATGACCATGGTATACTATTGTTCTTCCCCCATTCTAAACTCATTTTGTACCTCCTTTCTCCCATTCATCAAATGCAGCACACCTCAATGCAATCACCCGACACCTGCAATTCATGGGTGGATCAAGTAAAGACATGTTGCTGGCTGCACTAACAACGACCTCATTCTCCTGGGCAAATGTACTGTGGCTCACTTGGCAAAGCTCTTCAAGGGCCTTGACTGATACCATGGTGTGCAGCTGGATGGGGGCATACAGTGTAGTGTAGGATCCTGAGGAAGAGGACAGCCAGGTATAGAGAGCCCACATTGGCAGAGAGTATCTGAGGTGAATTGATCATCTACCTGACAGCAACAAGCTCCATTCCTCACTCCTGCCCAGAGTGACATGTTTCATTCATCCTGCTCACCAGGCACACACACACACGGACGCATGCACACACACACACGCACACACACACCGACATTCAATCTCATTCACTCTCCTGCAGAAATTGCACGTCCAGTGTAGTGATGTACGATGATCAGCATGAGGTTCTTGAAGCAGACAATGATTACTTCCCGACACACTTTTTATACACACACATACACATGCATGTAAACACAAGTATTTGGCTATGTATGCACATATGCACACACACACACAGTCTCTCACACACAATCTCACAGACACACACACACACACACACCTTGGCAGTCTTGGTCTCGCAGGTGCTTCCAGTGAACTGTGTGTCGCAGGCCCCCTGGTCTTTGGCCATGTTGATGCCATTGGTGCAGATAGTGTCCTCCAGAACTGCCGTGCAGCACTGCTCCTGCACTATCCTGTCAGACAGGAACAGGAAAGACACAGGGAATACAGTTGTTCTTAACTCTATCACTAGGCTCCTTAGTGGAATAGAGCGCTGTCTCAATGTGCTTCCTATTAAAAAGAGCCACGGGCATGCCTAATAGGGATGTGCTCATAGTCCTGATTGGTACAGCTGCTGTAAGTGGGTTGAGTGAAGAAGGAAGGCCCTGTGTAAACTCAAGGTGGATTAAAACTTTGTTTATAATCTTCACTTTATCAGAGTTGGGTCAATGCACCACTGCCTCCATTTGGCTTACCAAACTAACTGTTATGGGTACAGTGAAACTAACTTAAGAATCCCTTATTTACAGTCACTATTTTAACCCTCCCCTGACGGACACAGAGGGCTGCAGGGCTGCAACACTTCCTAGATAGAGTTGCAAAATTCCGTTAACCTTCCCAAAATTCCCAGGTTTTCCAGAAATCCTGCTTGGATTTTGTAACCCTATTTCCTGGACAACATTACTGGAATTACATCCCTCTCTGAGTCTGGACCAGATTATTTAGGAAGCCTGAGAGAACTTCCTGACACAGCTGGATGACCAGTGATATCCACCTACCTGACCTGTCTCTCCAGCTGGAGTGGCTTCATTAATCTTTTTACAGTAAAACCAGAAATGGTTACCGTACTGTAAGACTTCAAAGGAGAAAACGGAGGTAGAGAAAGAGCTGTATGAGTCTGCTGTAAATAATCTGATCTAAAATGAGAGTGAGAGCAGGCAGTACACCTCTTTACTGTACACAGTCAAGCTTTATCATATCATCAACTGAGACTTGGGTTGCTGTGCTTTACCTCCAATGGTCTGCTACTCTGAGGAAGTACAATAAGTTAAGGGGTGCTTGTGTCTGTCTGTCTGCCCGTTTCTGTCTGTCTGTCTAAAGGGAGGGAGTGAAACCCATTGTCTGTTTTACGAGATTGAGTACAGTACAGTACTTAGATCCCCTCTCCACTCCACTCCGCTACCAACAAGCATATGTCTTTATCAACCCTCTTACCAGAAATTATCTCTTTCCATTTAAACTAGATCTCTCCCCACGACAACTGCACTCACGTCACCTCCGCAGAACCTTTTAAGGGCACAGCAGTGCTCCTGTCTTTCTTTTCTCTTCTTGTCTTTTTTTTTGGTGTCTGAAATGATCCAATTTCCTGTTCTTCCCCCTCTCCAGTCCTCTCCAGTCCTCTCCAGTCCTCTCTATAGTTTCACCTTAGTGGTATTTCCTGGATTTGACAATACCCCCTCTCTCTAAACCCTATACCCAATCCCGCACTCAACCAAAAACCTAATTCTGGATCACTTGGGTAGCCAAGGTCAATACATTTGCCATCAGAGAGCAGATTGAGCAACATATCTCCTCATTATTGGCCTTGAACCTGTGGCAGGACACCTTCTACTATTACTACCAGAGCTGTTATTACACTGTCATTAATACTAGTGTAATGTCTCCTGCTCTCACGTCAAGTCAAGAATGTGGCTGGGGATTTATGACCGGACGTAAGGTAAAGTCATCACACACTATGGCCTACCACCACACATATTGCCCCATAGTCTATACAGCTTACAGTTAACCCCATGGGACTAATACTGAGGTAAGCAGTTCCCCCTATGGGCACAGAGGTAAGACCATAGAAATAAGGCTGTACAGTCAGAGAGTACATTAAGTACTGTAGTAAGGCCCCACTCACCTGCATGTGGTGGACTCAGAGATGAGAGGGATGACTGTGCAGTCCTGGTTATCAATGCCCCGAACCCGACCATCCTTACAGCACTCATCTATTGAGATCTGTTTTCCACCTGTGGATGGACAAAACCACAAACAAACAGTGTGTGTTATACTTATGCTTATGCTGTGGCTTGGCCTAATGAAGAGATTCCTACAGTGTCGGTGTGGGACATCTAGAGACCCCAAATGGAGTGTGACATCCCTCCTCTAAAACAGTTAGAGACCCATGAGAACTGTTCACATCTGCATAAAATCTCCCATGATAAGGGTGTTAGCCTGCTGAGCTAAAGCCCAGGCATTAGCTCCGAGAGCTAACGCTAGACTTCAGGGCTCAGGTTACTCATAATGCACAGAACCACCTTCTATGTTACATAAGGTGACAGTCAACGCCAAGGGATAAGAAACACTCTAACATTAATTAGAAACTAAATTGTTAGAACAAAATAAATAGAGGTTTCAAGCCATGTTTTGCATACAATGGAGTCTATTCTGTTGGGTGAATAATACATAATGATTGACATGTTTAGAATGATTATGCAAAGTATGTTTACAAAATGTGCAAAATCTTACCAAAACAAAAGTATATTGTTGTTACCCAATACCACTCACACTTTCACACTACTAACAATTTGTCTTCCAAGTGATTGAAAAACTCATTCAAAGCTGTTTGGAATGTTTCTAAATGCCTGCAAGCATTTTGCCAGCGATACTGAATGATGGATATGTTGTGTAGAAATAAGAGGCTAGGACTGGAGTTGGACCAACTCTGTGGCGCTCGGTCTGCTTTCCAGGACCACCCATACATAAACATTTATGCATGCGTGACTGTAAGTTGCTTTGGATAAAAGCGTCTGCTAAATGGCATATATTATTATTATAGAACACTCACAGTAAAATCATATATGTACATCTAATAACCCTGTTGTTGATTCTCAGCCTAGTCGAAAACTAGGACAAGTGTCTGGAGGTGTCATCTTCAATTTATAGTTCCATAAAGTTTTTTTTTTGTTCCAATTATTTCTGCCAGAGGAGGGAACTTGGTTTACAGTGCATTCGGAAAGTATTCAGACCCCTTTACTTTTTCCACATTTTGTTACATTACAGCCTTATTCTAAAATTGATTAAATTCATACTTTTCAGACCCTTTGCTATGAGACTCGAAATGTAGCTCACGTGCATCCTGTTTCCATGGATTATGCTTGAGATGTTTCTACAACTTCATTGGAGTCCACCTGTGGTAAATTCTATTGATTGGACATGATTTGGAAAGGCACACACCTGTCTATATAAGGTCACACAGTTGACAGGGCATGGCAGAGCAAAAACCAAGCCATGAGGTCGAAGGAATTGTCCGTAGAGCTCCGAGACAGGATTGTGTCGAGGCAGATCCGGGGAAGGGTAAAAAACATTTCTGCAGCATTGAAGGTCCCCAAGAACACAGTGGCCTCCATCAATCTTAAATGGAAGAAGTTTGGAACTACCAAGACTCTTCCTAGAGCTGGCCGCCTGGGCCAAACTGAGCAATCGGGGGAGAAGGGCCTTGGTCAGGGAGGTGGCCAAGAACCCGATGGTCACTCTGACAGAGCTCCAGAGTTCCTCTGTGGAGATGGGAGAATCTTCCAGAAGGACAACCATCTCTGCAGCACTCCACCAATCAGGCCTTTATGGTAGAGTGGCCAGACGGAACCCACTCCTCAGTAAAAAGCACATGACAACCCACTTGGAGTTTGCCAAAAGGCACCCAAAGGACGATCAGAGCATGAGAAACAAGATTCTCTGGTCTGATGAAACCAAGATTGAACTATTTACTGTATAGAAGTTTGGAACCGCCAACACTCTTCCTAGAGTCGCTCCCCATCCAACCTGACAGAGCTTTTGAGGATCTGCAGAAAATAATGGGAGAAACTCCCCAAATACAGGTGTGCCAAGCTTGTAGCGTCATACCCAAGACGACTCAAGGCTGTAATCACTGCCAAAAATGCTTCAACAAACAAAGTACTGAGTAAAGGGTCTGAATACTTATGGAAATTTGATATTTCTGGGGGTTTTAGCAAATAAATCTAAAAATAGTTTTTGCTTTGTCTTTGTGGGTTATTGTGTGTAGATTGATGAGGGGAAAAAAATTATTTAATCAATTTTAGAATAAGGCTGTAATGTAACAAAATGTGGAAAAAGTCAAGGGGTCTGAATACTTTCAGGAATACACTGTATATCCTTGAATATGGTAACTGTAGGCAGGGGCCAAAGGTGTGAAGAAATTAACTGAATATAAAAATAATATGATAATTTATCCAAAGCAAATCATAGAACTGTGAACATTAAAATTAACATTAACAGATAAACTTTTCTTGAAAGTTAAAGTCATTCTGATTGCAAATCAACAGCAGAGTGTATCATCAAACAACAACATAATAGGTTGTCTAATAGATGCATTACCAAGCCAAGAAACACTATTTTGCTGACTCACTGAACAAGCCTGTTGTGGCCAGCCAGAATAACAACTGCAACAGTCGAACTCCTTGTCCCCCGTGAACTGAGTAATAAAGCTCTTAGCAACAGGGGGAGATGAGAGGGCATTTTAACAGGCCCCATAACCACCCTTCATTGGGCCTCAGTCTGACTAGAGCCACTCTCTTCAACAGTGATAAGGTCTATCTCTGCTTTCATCTGAGGGAAGAAACCAACACCAGGATGCTCTTGGAGAGTGGCAAAAGTGTTGCTCAGAGAGAGAACAGTTACGCACGTAAAAAAGTAAAGAAAATACATTTGCTGGAAGAGCAGGGAATGGTCGGAATGGTTAACACCTCCTGTGGTGAACAATTATCCTTGCTTGGCTGCCCCCCAGGCCATTTTGGCCTTTTCTATTTCTTGACCATTACCACTGCCATTAACTGACATCTCCTTGCCAAAACACCCTAGAATCTGGAAGCCTCAGTATGTCTTTAGAAATATCAGACAAACCCCCAGAGCACAAATCTCTATAATGTTCCCTTCCAAGCTCAGAGGAGGCATAGAATGAGAATGTCATACAATGTCTCACTTTCAGTCTCAACTGACGGAAAGAGGTGGTCACATGACTCACTCCCTGGTGTGTTCTGGTGTGCTCTCTCTCTCTCTCTCTCTCTCTCTCTCTCTCTCTCTCTCTCTCTCTCTCTCTCTCTCTCTCTCTCTCTCTCTCTCTCTCTCTTCTCTCTCTCTCTCTCTCTCTCTCTCTCTCTCTCTCTCTCTCTCTCTCTCTCTCTCTCTCTCTCTCTCTCTCTCTCTCTCTCTCTCTCTCTCTCTCTCTCTCTCTCTCTCTCTCTCTCTCTCTCTCTCTCTCTCTCTCTCTCTCTCTCTCTCTCTAACTAATCCACACCCATTGTGCATGGCAGGACCATTCCTCAGACACCGCAGTCCGCCCCCTTCCCCAACTAATTGAAAGAGCAGTATGTCTTAAATCTAGCCTCTGTTATTTAATCAAACGAGGCAAATGCAGCGGTTGCAGAGCAGAAGACCTAAAAGTCTACCCGCCTGCCTGTCCGTGTGATGCATTGTATGTCTGCAGAAAGGACAGTTTACCATCTTGGAACATGTTGCTGGTTGTGAGGGCTGTCCTGACTCCTGTCTGGGCAGAGAGACAGAGAGAGAGAGACAGAGACATAGAGAGAGCGAGAGGGAGAGAGAGAGAGAGAGAGAGAGAGAGAGAGAGAGAGAGAGAGAGAGAGAGAGAGAGAGAGAGAGAGAGAGAGAGAGAGAGAGAGAGAGAGAGAGAGAGAGAGAGAGAGAGAGAGAGAGAGAGAGAGAGTTTGTAAATACAACCTACATCCTACATGTTTATTTATTTTCCTTTTTGTACTTTAACTATTTGCACATCGTTATAACACTGTATATAGACATAATATGACATTTGAAATGTCTTTATTATTTTGGAACTTTTGTGAGTGTAATGTTTACTGTACATTTTTTATTGTTAATTTCACTTATGTTTATTATCTATTTCACTTGCTTTGGCAATGTAAACATATGTTTCCCATGCCAATAAAGCCCTTAAATTGAATTGAATTGATTTGAGAGAGAGAGAGAGAGAGAGAGAGAGAGAGAGAGAGAGAGAGAGAGAGAGAGAGAGAGAGAGAGAGAGAGAGAGAGAGAGAGAGATTGAACCCAGTTATAGAACCCATTGTCCTCTATGGTTGTGAGGTCTGGGGTCCACTCACCAACCAAGAATTCACAAAATGGGACAAACACCCAATTGAGATTCTGCATGCAGAATTCTGCAAAAAAATACTTTGTATACAACACAAAACCTAAAAAAATGCATGCAGAGCAGAATTAGGACTATACGCGCTAGTTATCAAAATCCAGAAAAATGTGTTTAATTTTTCAACCACTTAAAAGGAAGCGATGCCCACACATTCCCCCAGGAAGCCCTCACCTACAGAGAGATGAACCTAGAGAAGAGTCCCCTCAGCCAGCTGGTTCTGGGGCTCTGTTCACAAAAACAGACCCCACAGAGCCCCAGGACAGCAACACAATTACAACCAACCAAATTATGAGAAAGCAAAAAGATTTCACACAGAATTAACAAAAAAACTGAGCAAATTGGAATGCTATCTGGCCCTAAACAGAGAGTACACAGTGGCAGAATACCTCACCACTGTGACTGACCCAAAATTAAGATATTCCTTGACCATAGGCAGACCTGGCTCTCTAGAGAAGACAGGATATGTGCCCACTGTCCACAAAATGAGGTAGAAACTGAGCTGCACTTCCTAACCTCCTGCCAAAAGTATGACCACATTAGAAACACATATTTCCCACAGATCACCAGTGGTGCACAAACAACATTATACAGTAAATACCGGCAATACATATATGTTTATTTATCTTCCCTCACTATTCGTACTACATTAAATATGTATTTTTTCTCATCAATCTACACACAATAACCCATAATGACAAAGCGAAAACAGTTTTTTTGTTGAAATTTTAGCAAATGTATTAAAAATAAAAAACAGAAATACCTTATTTACATTAGAATTCAGACCCTTTGCTATGAGACTCAAAATTGAGCTCAGGTACATCAGGTTTCCATTGATCACCTGTCTATATAAGGTCCCACAGTTGACAGTGCATGTCAGAGCAAAACCAAGCCATGAGGTCGAAGGAATTGTCCGTAGAGCTTCTAGACAGGGTTGTGTTGAGGCACAGATCTGGGGAAGGGTCCAAAAACATGTCTGCAGCATTAAAGGTCCACAAGAACACAGTGGCCTCCATCATTCTTAAATGGAAGAAGTTTGGAACCACAAAAACTCTTCCTAGAGCTGGCCGCCCGGCCAAACTGAGCAATCGGTGGAGAAGGGCCTTGGTCAGGGAGGTGACCAAGAACACGATGGTCAGAGCTCCAGAGTTCCTCTGTGGAGATGGGAGAACCTTACAGAAGAACAACTATCTCTGCAGCACTCCACCAATCAGGTCTTAATGGTAGAGTGGCCAGACAGAAGCCAATCCTCAGTAAAAGGCACATGACAGCCCGCTTGGAGTTTGCCAAAAGGCACCTAAAGGACTCTCAGACCATGAGAAACAAGATTCAATGGTCTGATGAAACCAAGATTGAACTCTTTGGCCTGAATGACAAGCATCATGTCTGGAGGAAACCTGGCACCATCCCTAAGGTGAAGCGTGGTGGTGGCAGCATCATGCTGTGGGGATGTTTTTCAGCGGCAGGGACTAGGAGACTAGTCAGGATCGAGGGAAAGATGAACGGAGCAAAGTACAGAGAGATCCTTGATGAAAACCTGCTCCAGAGCGCTCAGGAACTCAGACTGGGGCGAAGGTTCACCTTCCAACAGGACAACGACCCTAAGCACACAGTCAAGACAACGCAGGAGTGGCTTCGGGACAAGTCTCTGAATGTCCTTGAGTGGCCCAGCCAGAGCCCGGACTTGAACCCGATCTAACATCTCTGGAGAGACCTGAAAATAGCTGTGCAGCGACGCTCCCCATCCAACCTGACAGCTTGAGAGGATCTGCAGAGAAGAATGGGAGAAACTCCCCAAATACAGGTGTGCCAAGCTTGTAGCGTCATACCCACGAAGACTCGAGGCTGTAATTGCTGCCAAAGGTGCTTTAGCAAAGTACTGAGTAAAGGGTCTGCATGTGATATTTCCGTTTTTTGTTTTTAATAACTTTGCTAAAATTTCTAAAAACCTGTTGTACTTTGTCATTATGGGGTATTGTGTGTCAATTGATGAGTGAAAAAACAATTTAATCAATTTTAGAATAAGGCTGTAACGTAACAAGATGTGGAAAAAGTCAAGGGCTCTGAATACTTTCCAAATGCACTGTAGCTGATAATATAACACTTCAAATGTCTTTATCTTTTTGAAACATTTTTGAGTGAAATGTTTACTGTTAATTTCTAATAGTTTTTTGTTGATGTTAAATGTATTTCTTCTCACTTTTGCTTATTGTTATTGTTCATTGCTTTGGCAATGTATACATATGTTTCCCATGCAAATAGAGCCCCATTGAATTTAATGGAGAGAGAGAGAGAGAGAGAGAGAGAGAGAGAGAGAGAGAGAGAGAGAGAGAGAGAGAGAGAGAGAGAGAGAGAGAGAGAGAGAGAAAGAGAGAACATGGCTGGCCCATGTCTAGACTCCTCATGTAAACACTGCTTAATGAGCCCAGTGGAGCTCTAGTCCCTCAGCCCACAGCAAAGGCCTCTCAGAGACAGACCCAGACATCGCAGCAGCACAGTCCACTTCCATGGGTCACATCCTTTATCTAACACATTTCAGTCAGTTTACCCTATTGTCATCAAATTACCTTATACTGTAAGTGCTTAAAAATGTGATTATTTCTAATTTGACTAACGGTCTGAATAGCCTGTAGCAATGCATTTGTTGCCTATATTATAACATTCGATTTGCAGGTACGTATTTAGCTGACTGAGGTTGAGTTGAAACAAATGTGTGAATAAGTGATTAATGTACATGGACGGTTTATAACCTGATCCTATGGGACCATCTTCAGATCTTCAGTCAGTCCACCCCGACCCATACCTAATGGAGTGATACCTCACCCTGACCCTTGACCCTCTCCCGTGTAGCATGGAAGCTGAAAAAAGGAGCGCTGATAGTTGTTGGGGGGGTATGGCCCCTGTGCGACATGCCCAATAACATTGAATTCAATGCAGGAGGGGTGATGTCAAATTCTTTCCTTGGGCCCAATTACATTGAAGTCAATGGAGGTGGGGTGATGTCAAATTCTGTCCTAGGGCCAGAATTCCTAAGCACACCACCGACAGGAGCCCCGCAGACTGTGAAAGTGGCCCCATGTGTGTCCAGGGGACCCTGTTCTGGGGTATATAGGTCGTCCCACGCCTCTGTGACCCATGGATGGGCCCTTAAAGGTGTAAATCAGGACTCCTCCCCCTCCAGACCAGCCACCGCTCAGTGGTTACTACCTCAGCGCCTCCAGACTCAATGTATACACCCTCATAGTGTAAAGCGTGAAACACACCGAGAATCTCACTTCCAATAGGTACTTATCATTGTGGGAGGCCGTTCCTTCTCTTGCTAGAACAAAAGCGGTACCTGCTGTGTGCCGGCCCGGAGTGCCGAACCTATCTATTCTACTTGTAGAATCGCAATGCTCATCGGTGGCCAACAACTTGACTTTGAGCCGATCAGAGAGCATAAACCCCCACGTGGGGGAGCCAACAACAACAAAAAAGGAAAAAAGAGGGCATTTTGTTCGTACATCCACGGATGAGCCAGTCAGACTTCATATGCAATGTAGGCTATGGGAAGGTAGCGAGCTAAGTGCACAGACACAATGCACACAACACTAAATACTGCCTCCAAGCTAGCTAACCACTGTAGCTAGTATTGACATGATAATTAAATCACAATGGATTAGCTAGTTTGAAGTAGTTTCCATGAAACAGCTGCCTGTGTTAGCTGCCGAGTTAGTGCTACGCAGACGACACACAACTAATCTTCTCCTTTCCCCCTTCTGATAACCAGGTGGCGAATCGCATCTCTGCATGTCTGGCAGACATATCAGTGTGGATGACGGATCACCACCTCAAGCTGAACCTCGGCAAGACGGAGCTGCTCTTCCTCCCGGGGAAGGACTGCCCATCCCATGATCTCGCCATCACGGTTGACAACTCTGTTGTGTCCTCCTCCCAGAGTGCAAAGAGCCTTGGTGTGACCCTGGACAACACCCTGTCGTTCTCCGCTAACATCAAGGCGGTGACCCGATCCTGTAGGTTCATGCTCTACAACATTCGGAGAGTACGACCCTGCCTTACACAGGAAGCGGCACAGGTCCTAATCCAGGCACTTGTCATCTCCCGTCTGGATTACTGCAACTCGCTGTTGGCTGGGCTCCCTGCCTGTGTCATTAAACCCCTACAACTCATCCAGAAAGCCGCAGCCCATCTGGTGTTCAACCTTCCCAAGTTCTCTCACGTCACCCCGCTCCTCCGCACACTCCACTGGCTTCCAGTTGAAGCTCGTATCTGCTACAAGACCATGGTGCTTGCCTACGGAGCTGTGAGGGGAACGGCACCTCCGTACCTTCAGGCTCTCATCAGTCCCTACACCCAAACGAGGGCATTGCGTTCATCCAACTCTGGCCTGCTGGCCCCCCTGCCTACGACGCCAGGACAGCGGAGTCACTCACCACCTTCCGGAGACACTTGAAACCCCACCTCTTTAAGGAATACCTGGGATAGGATAAAGTCATCCTTCTACCACCCTTACCCCACCCCAAAGAAAAAAAAACGAAAAAAAAAAACATATAGTAAAGTGGTTATCCCACTGGCTATAAGGTGAATGCACCAATTTGTAAGTCGCTCTGGATAAGAGCGTCTGCTAAATGACGTAAATGTAAAATGTAAATGCAGTGTCCTTAGCTAGCTAGCTAGCTAGCGAATATGATAATGTTAGCTAGCTAGCTAAACATTTGGCTATGGGCTGGCACTGGCAGTATGGGATTATGGAGAGTGAATTAAATGGTTTCTTTGTCATTTTGCTAGGTAGTTATCTAGCTGTGGCCATCTGGCTAGTATCAACAAGGGATTTCTACAAAATAGCAACATTAGTGCAGATAGCTTGGAATCTACACCATAAGCAATACGCACTGATATGCATTGCCAAACAACGCTACTGCCACCTTCTGGTTTGGAGTATATTAACAAGGCTGAGTGGTTGACGACTTCCAAGACCTTTGGTGTGTGAACACTAAAGAGATTGACTGCTGACACTCTGTTCAGAAGAGCTAAGGACTGTCGGCAGGCAAATGTTTGACAATCCTACTGGTGTGTTTGAGCTTTAAGGAGAGACCTGACCTGTATCTGGTTGGCTGGCTGAGCAGCAATCATTTTGAGCACATCTCTGTACTCTAAACTTTAAAACCTTGTTACTGTTTCAGATGGAAAATAATTTCCAGTAGTCTGACACATTTCTACCAGTGAAATTAGTCCATATTTTACAAGACGCAAAATGCATTTCATTCCAGTCAAATCAATTTAGGACAAGTTGGGAATGTTGAAATCTTACTTTAAACTGGTAATCATGGGTAGATGTTTTACTGGCAACAAGACACACATACACACACTCACAAATCAAAGCAAACCAAAAATCTAATGACACACACTGACAGCATGTAATACAGTAGGTTACACATTACTACTGTAATATAACTGGCATAAAGTGTTCACGAAATCACATGTAACACTTTATGGGAACTTTGGTTAACTCCAGCGCTACCCGACCTCATCTCTGCCCATACAGTGATAATGCAGTAGCCTACTTAAGGTGATACGTTTGAAATATCTAACATGCCTGTGTGCACTTATAGGGGTAGTCTACCGTATGCAGTACATCACGCATGGGCATGGATTGATTCTCATGGGAAGAATTCAATCTTGAGACAGTAGGCTACTATCCTGAAGCAAAAAGGTAACTGACCTTGTCCGTTGAGAACTCCGAACAGAGAGAAAAATATAACTATCCCGGGACCCATTGGATAAAGAAGAGATTCTTGCACACCAAAAAAAAGTGTCAAACAGTCAGAACTGTAATATTCTGCACTAAGTGTGTGAACCAACAGGACAGTTTCTCACGGACACTCAGATTTTCAAGCGAAAGATAGAAAAACTGTGAGCTCACGCTGGACAGGAGTAGCCTATACGAGTGTGTGTGTTATGGGGCTAGTGAATCGCAGCGTCAGCGTGTCTGTCTCGAAACGCAACCTCGGAACGAGCTTCTAGCTTGCTCCGAGGGGCTGTAAAAAAATCTAAACTCCAGAAATCCCAACTGGAGTGTCTTGATTTCCACGTTACAGTAGTATACATCCAATGTCTTATAGGACACACTAATTTAATTCACGTCGTTTAATTGACTTCCAATTATGACAGATAAATAAGTAGCCTAAAATATAAATGTATTATTTTGACTGAATCATGTGTAATGAGGACATTAATTGACACTGTCCTCCAATTTCGATTACTTTCATCCAGACATCTCTGTCTGTGACAGAATGATCCCACTGTTTTAACTGAATAACATCTCGACTCCACTCCGGAGGGGTTATGTGGTTATTAAAATCTGTTGTGGCCATAGCCAGACTTCAATACATAAAATCCTTAAAATTTGTCGGTTAGGACAAATGTTTGAAAATGTAATGCATATTCCATATTTTGCAACATTTACGACCATCCTCCTCCATAGACAGACTTGGGTAATGTTTCGCCACCACGATATTTGAGGTTGACAAAATTGCCCTTCAGGAAAATGATTGATTTAATTGAAGCATGTGTTATTTGGTCTGTCTGTCTGGTTATTTCATCCTCTCAGACTGTGACAGACTTGGAGTTTTTCACCAAATGGTAAAACAAAGCACATTCCGATGTGGGAGAGATATAGGCCTATGGACCATTTCCTCTCAATCCGAACTGCCTGTGCATAGCTACCCACTACTGAATGAATGTACAGTGGGGAAAATAATTATTTAGTCAGCCACCAATTGTGCAAGTTCTCCCACTTAAAAAGACGAGAGAGGCCTGTAATTTTCATCATAGGTACACGTCAACTATGACAGACAAATTGAGAAAAAAAATCCAGAAAATCACATTGTAGGATTTTTTTATGAATTTATTTGCAAATTATGGTGGAAAATAAGTATTTGGTCACCCACAAACAAGCAAGATTTCTGGCTCTCACAGACCTGTAACTTCTTCTTTAATAGGCTCCTCTGTCCTCCACTCGTTACCTGTATTAATGGCACCTGTTTGAACTTGTTATCAGTATAAAATACACCTGTCCACAACCTCAAACAGTCACACTCCAAACTCCACTATGGCCAGGACCAAAGAGCTGTCAAAGGACACCAGAAACAAAATTGTAGACCTGCACCAGGCTGGGAAGACTGAATCTGCAATAGGTAAGCAGCTTGGTTTGAAGAAATCAACTGTGGGAGCAATTATTAGGAAATGGAAGACATACAAGACCACTGATAATCTCCCTCGATCTGGGGCTCCACGCAAGATCTCACCCCGTGGGGTCAAAATGATCACAAGAACGGTGAGCAAAAATCCCAGAACCACACAGGGGGGACCTAGTGAATGACCTGCAGAGAGCTGGGACCAAAGTAACAAAGCCCACCATCAGTAACACACTACGCCGCCAGGGACTTAAATCCTGCAGTGCCAGACGTGTCCCCCTGCTTAAGCCAGTACATGTCCAGGCCCGTCTGAAGTTTGCTAGAGTGCATTTGGATGATCCAGAAGAGGATTGGGAGAATGTCATATGGTCAGATGAAACCAAAATAGAACTTTTTGGTAAAAACTCAACTCGTCGTGTTTGGAGGACAAAGAATGCTGAGTTGCATCCAAAGAACACCATACCTACTGTGAAGCATGGGGGTGGAAACATCATGCTTTGGGGCTGTTTTTCTGCAAAGGGACCAGGATGACTGATCCATGTAAAGGAAAGAATGAATGGGGCCATGTATCATGAGATTTTGAGTGAAAACCTCCTTCCATCAGCAAGGGCATTGAAGATGAAACGTGGCTGGGTCTTTCAGAATGACAATGATCCCAAACACACCGCCCGGGCAACGAAGGAGTGGCTTCGTAAGAAGCATTTCAAGGTCCTGGAGTGGCCTAGCCAGTCTTATTTTATTTCACCTTTATTTAACCAGGTAAGCTAGTTGAGAACAAGTTCTCATTTACAACTGCGACCTGGCCAAGATAAAGCAAAGCAGTGCGATAAAAACAACACAGAGTTACATATGGGTTAAACAAAACATAAAGTCAAAAATACAACAGAAAATATATATACAGTGTGTGCAAATGTAGTAAGTTATGGAGGTAAGGCAATAAATAAATAGGCCATAGTGCAAAAATAGTTACAATTTCGTAATTAACACTGGAATGATAGATGTGCAAAAGATGATGTGCAAATAGAGATACTGGGGTGCAAATTAGCTAAATAAATAACAATATGGGGATGAGGTAGTTGGGTGGGCTAATTTCAGAATGGCTGTGTACAGGTGCAGTGATCGGTAAGGTGCTCTGACAACTGATGATTAAAGTTAGTGAGGGAGATAAGAGTCTCCAGCTTCAGAGATTTTTGCAGTTCGTTCCAGTCATTGGCAGCAGAGAACTGGAAGGAATGGCGGCCAAAGGAGGTGTTGGCTTTGGGGATGACCAGTGAGATATACCTGCTGGAGCGCAGACTACGGGTGGGTGTTGCTATGGTGACCAGTGAGCTAAGATAAGACGGGGATTTGCCTAGCAGTGATTTATAGATGGCCTGGAGCCAGTGGGTTTGGCAACGAATATGTAGTGAGGGCCAGCCAACAAGAGCGTACAGGTCACAATGGTGGGTAGTATATGGGGCTTTGGTGACAAAACGGATGGCACTGTGATAGACTACATCCAATTTTCTGAGTAGAGTGTTGGAGGCTATTTTGTAAATGACATCGCCAAAGTCAAGGATCGGTAGGATAGTCAGTTTTACGAGGGCATGTTTGGCAGCATGAGTGAAGGAGGCTTTGTTGCGAAATAGGAAGCAGATTCTAGATCTAACTTTTGATTGGAGATGCTTAATGTGAGTCTGGAAGGAGAGTTTACAGTCTAACCAGACACCTAGGTATTTGTAGTTGTCCACATACTCTAGGTCAGACCCGCCGAGAGTAGTGATTCTAGTCGGGTGGGCGGGTGCAAGCAGCGTTCGGCTGAAGAGCATGCATTTAGTTTTACTAATGTTTAAGAGCAGTTGGAGACTACGGAAGGAGTGTTGTATGGCGTTGAAGCTCGTGTCCAATGAAGGGCCAGATGTATACAAAATGGTGTCGTCCGCATAGAGGTGGATCCGAGCGTCACCAGCAGCAAGAGCGACATCATTGATATACACAGAGAATGGAGTCGGCCCGAGAATTTAACCCTGTGGCACCACCACAGAGACGGCCAGAGGTCCAGACAACAGGCCCTCCGATTTGCCACATTGAACTCTATCTGAGAAGTAGTTGGTGAACCAGGCTAGGCAGTCATTAGAGAAACGAAGGCTATTTAGTCTGCCAATAAGAATGCAGTGGTTGACAGAGTCGAAAGCCTTGGCCAGGTCGATGAAGACGGCTGCGCAGTACTGTCTTTTATCGATCGCGGTTATAATATCGTTTAGGACCTTGAGCGTGGCTGAGGTGCACCCATGACCAGCTCAGAAACCGGATTGCATAGCGGAGAAGGTACGGTGGGATTTGAAATGGTCGGTGATCTGTTTGTTAACTTGGCTTTCAAATACTTTCGAAAGGCAGGGCAGGATGGATATAGGTCTGTAACAGTTTGGATCTAGAGTGTCACCCACTTTGAAGAGGGGGATGACCGCGGCAGCTTTCCAATCTCTGGGGATCTCAGTCGTTACGAAAGAGAGGTTGAACAGGCTAGTAATAGGGGTTGCGACAATTTCGGCGGCTAATTTAAAAAAGAAAGGATCCAGATTGTCTAGCCCAGCTAATTTGTAGGGGTCCAGATTTTTCAGCTCTTTCAGAACATCAGCTGTCTGAATTTGTGTGAAGGAGAAGCGGGGGGGGGGCATGGGTAAGTTGCAGCGGAGGGTGCAGAGCTGGTGGCCGGGGTAGTGGTAGCCAGGTGGAAAGCATGGCCAGCCGTAGCAAAATGCTTGTTGAAATTCTCGATTATTGTAGATTTATCGGTGGTGACAGTGTTTCATAGCCTCAGTGCAGTGGGCAGGTGGGAGGAGGTGCTCTTATTTTCCATGGACTTTACAGTGTCCCAAAACTTTTTGGAGTTAGTGCTACAGGATACACATTTCTGTTGGAAAAAGATAGCCTTTGCTTTCCTAGCTGATTGTGTATATTGGTTCCTGACTTCCCTGAAAAGCATATCGTGGGGGCTGTTCGATGCTAATGCAGTACGCCATAGGATGTTTTTGTGCTGGTCAAGGGCAGTCAAGTCTGAGGAGAACCAGGGGCTATATCTGTTCTTAATTCTGTTTTTTTTGAATGGGGCATGCTTATTTAAGATTGAGAGGAAAGCACTTTTAAAGAACAACCAGACATCCTCTACTGACGGAATGAGGTCAATATCCATTCAGGATACCCGGGCCAGGTCAATTAGAAAGGCCTGCTCGCTAAAGTGTTTTAGGGAGCGTTTGACAGTGATGAGGGGTGGTCGTTTGTCTGCGGACCCATTACGGACGCAGGCAATAAGGCAGTGGTCGCTGAGATCCTGGTTGAAGACAGCGGAGGTGTATTTAGAGGGTACATTTGTCAGGATGATATCTATGAGGGTGCCCATGTTTACAGATTTAGGGTTGTACCTGGTAGGTTCGTTGATAATTTGTGTGAGATTGAGGGCATCTAGTTTAGATTGTAGGTTGGCCGGGGTGTTAAGCATATCCCAGTTTAGGTCACGAAGCAGTACGAACTCTGAGGATAGATGGGGGGCAATCAGTTCACATATGGTGTCCAGGGCACAGCTCGGGGCTGAGGGGGGTCTGTAGCAAGCGGCAACAGTGAGATACTTATTTTTTGAAAGGTGGATTTTTAGAAGTAGAAGTTCAAACTGTTTGGGCACAGACCTGGATAGTACGATAGAGCTCTGCAGGCTATCTCTACAGTAAATTGCAACCCCACCCCTTTTGGCAGTTCTATCGAGACGGAAAATGTTGTAGTTGGGGATGGACATTTCGGAATTTTTGGTGGCCTTCCTAAGCCAGGATTCAGACACTGCAAGAACATCAGGGTTGGCGGAGTGTGCTAACGCAGTGAATAACTCAAACTTAGAGAGGAGGCTTCGGATGTTAACGTGTAAGAAACCAAGGCTGTTACGATTACAGAAGTCAACAAATGATAACGCCTGGGGAGTAGGAGTTATACAGGGGGCTACAGGGCCTGGGTTAACCTCTACATCACCAGAGGAACAAAGGAGGAGTAGAATAAGGATACGGCTAAAGGCTTTAAGTACCGGTCTTCTAGTGCGTTGGATACAGAGAAAAAAAGTGGCAGATTTCCGGGCGTTATAGAATAGATTCAGGGCATTATGTACAGACAAGGATATGGAAGGATATGAGTACAGTGAAGGTAAACCTAAGCGTTGGGTAACGATGAAAGAGGTAGCATCACCGGAGGCACCGATTGAGTCGGTCTCCGCGTGTATGGGGGGTGGGACAAAGGAGCTATCTAAGGCAGGTTGAGCTGGGCTGGGGGATCTACAGTGAAATAGTACAATAAGAAATAACCGAAACAGCAATAAGCAAAGCATATTGACATGGGAGAGAGGCATAAAGCAATCACAGGTGTTATTCGAGAGAGCTAAGACAACAGCTGGTAATGGCGACAAAGTTTGGGCTGAGGCTAAACATAAACAGGATGCGGTACCGTATAAAGGAACAGTCCAGCAGGCATCAGCTGTATAGCTGAGTTATCATAAGATCCGGTGAACAGCAATAGGAGAGTTCGGAGGTAGTTCGGGGGCTCCTACAGCACTGGCGAGCAAGAGGCCACGGCTTGCGTGTGCTAGCGGGCCGGGGCTAGCAGATGGATCTTCGTGGTCGACGTTGTAACGGGAAGCCTGTTGAAACCACATCAGACGATTACGTCGGCAGACCAGTCGTGTTGGATCGGCGGGGCTCCGTGTCAACAATAGGAGGTCCCGTCCGGTTGACAGAGAGGTAGATAGCCGGGAGATGGGCCTGGCTCAATGCTAGCTCAGGGCTGATTAGCCAACAACTACATCCATTTGGTTGCAGCTAGCTAGTTGAGATGATCCGGTATTAAAGGTCCAGTGATTCAGTGATTCCAGACAGTGCAGACTGGCCGATAATAGTCCAGGCTAGAGCTGGCTGGTAGGTAGTGCAGGCAACGGATAATGGTGAAAAACCGCTAACTGTGGCTAATAGCAAGTAGCTAATTAGCTGGCTACTCCTGTCCGGTAGACAGAGAGGTAGATAGCCGGGATATGGGCCTGGCTCGAGGCTAGCTCAAGGCTAACTGGTGCTAGCTTCAGGGGCAGTGGTGATTAGCCTACAGCAACATCCATCCGGTTGCGGCTAGCTAGTTGCGATCCGGTGTTAATGTCCAGTGATTCAGTTATTCCGGCAGAAAATCCGATGTTCTGGGTGAAAACCGCTAACGGTAGCTAATAGTAAGTAGCTAGTTAGCTGGCTAGCTGGCTAGCTAGTTTCAACTAGAGATTCTAGATAAAAGGTAAGTCAGTAATAGAATCCGTTCCACATTGAGTGAGGCGGGCTGCAGGAAAGTATATTTTGTAGAAGGATGAAAAGTGTGATAAGGAAATAAGTACGAAAAATACACAAAAATACAAAAAACAGGCTATTTACATGGACACACAACCAAGAACACGACCGCACTGCTACGCCATCTTGGAGTGATTCTCAACACTATACTCTAGTGGACATTTTGTAGAATGAAACCAGAAAGACCTCACCCCTCAACAATTTAAATGACTGTTTTATTGTGAAATAGAGCTAAATAAACGTTTTAAGTCATCATTTAACATTTAAGTCATTTAGCAGATGCTCTTATCCAGAGCGACTTACAAATTGGTGCATTCAACTTAGGATAGCCAGTGGGACAACCACGCTTCCCCCCCCCCTTTTTTTTAAATGGGGGGTGGGGGAGGGGGGTAGAAGGATTACTGTTATACTATTACAGGTATTCCTTAAAGAGGTAGGGTTTCAAGTGTCTCCGGAAGGTGGTCAGTGACTCCGCTGTCCTGGCGTCGTGGGGGAGCTTGTTCCACCATTGGGGTGCCAGAGCAGCGAATAGCTTTGACTAGGCTGAGCGGGAACTGTGCTTCCGTAGAGGTAGGGGGGCTAGCAGGCCAGAGGTGGATGAACGTAGTGCCCTCGTTTGGGTGTAGGGTCTGATGATCAGAGCCTGAAGGTAAGGAGGTGCCGTTCCCCTCACAGCTCTATAGGCAAGCACCATGGTTTTGTAGTAGATGTGAGCAGTCTCAGTTGAATGACCAGTCTTGAAACCTGACTGGTTTGGATCAAGAAGGTCATTCTGAGAGAAATAGCAGGAGAGCTGGCTAGAGACGGCACGCTCAAGAGTTTTGGAAAGAAAAGAAAGAAGGGATACTGGTCTGTAGTTGTTGACATCGGAGGGATCGAGTGTAGGGTTTTTGAGGAGGGGTGCAACTCTCGCTCTCTTGAAGAAGGAAGGGACATAGTCAGCGGTCAAGGATGAGTTGATGAGCGAGGTGAGGTAAGGGAGAAGGTCTCCGGAAATGGTCTGGAGAAGAGAGGAGGGGATAGGGTCAAGCGGGCAGGTTGTTGGGCGGCCGGCCGTCACGAGACGCAAGATTTCATCTGGAGAGAGAGGGGAGAAAGAAGTCAAAGCATAGGGTAGGGCAGTGTGAGCAGGACCAGCTGTGTCATTTGACTTAATAAATGAGGATCAGATGTCGTCAACCTTCTTTTCAAAATGGTTGACGAAGTCATCCACAGAGAGGGAGGAGGAAGGAGGAGGAGGAGGAGGATTCAGCAGGGAGGAGAAAGTGGCAAAGAGCTTCCTAGGGTTAGAGGCAGAGGCTTGACATTTTGAGTGGTAGAAAGTGGCTTTAGCAGCAGAAGCAGAGGAAGAAAATGTAGAGAAGAGGGAGTGAAAAAATGACAGGTCCGCAGGGAGTCTAGTTTTCCTCCATTTCCGCTCGGCTGCCCGGAGCCCTGTTCTGTGAGCTCGCAATGAGTCGTCAAGCCACGGAGCAGGAGGGGAGGACCGAGCCGGCCAAATAAATAAATATAAATTATAATGATGTTAAGCTTGAATGGGCTAGTGACTGTGACAGCATGGAATTCAAATGAGGAGATAGATAGATGGGTCAGGGGGAAAATAGAGAATGTCCACTTGGGAGAGATGAGGACTCCTGTGCCACCGCCGCGCTGACCAGATGCTCTCTGGGAATGTGAGAACACATGATCAGACGAGGAAAGAGCAGTAGGAGTAGCAGTGTTTTCTGTGGTAATCCATGTTTCCGTCAGCGCCAAGAAGTCGAGGGACTGGAGGGTAGCATAGGCTGAGATGAACTCTGCCTTGTTGGCCGCAGAACGGCAGTTCCAGAGGCTTCCGGAGACCTGGAACTCCACGTGGGTCGTGCGCGCAGGGACCACCAGATTAGAGTGGCAGCAGCCACGCGGTGTGAAGCGTTTGTATGGCCTGTGCAGAGAGGAGAGAACAGGGATAGACAGACACATAGTTGACAGGCTACAGAAAAGGCTACAATAATGCAAAAGAGATCAGAATAAAATGAACTAAACATCTGGGGAAGCGAGAGAGCGGGGCCTCCCTCACTTACCTTTCACTGAAACACTCAAATATAACTCTCTCAACTTCCACTTTAGAAATTATAATTGTTGTAAACTACAGCGGTTCAATGTTTTCTAGGAATAGACTCTAACTTAGTTTATTCAGCTAGCTAACTTGGTACAATATTATTCTGTGAAAACCGCCCTGAGCACCGTATCCTATGACGCCATAGCTAACTAGCATGCTAGCATCCAATAACACACGGTTTAGCACCAATACTTGGTTACAACAAATTACCAATAGTGTGTTAACACACTAAACAGATAATTTGTGTCCGTGTCTAGTTCTTTTCATAACGCATAAATAATTAAACATTAGCTAGCACAAAGTCAGTCATGCTAGCTACACAAGTGGACTACACATCTTGAATGTTCAGAAAGTGTAGCTTTGATATTGTATTTAGTTGCTACAGTACTGCTAGCTGGTGGTGTTGGCTAGCTAGCAATGGCTGCGGTGTTGACTTTTTTAAAACGGCGTCGCTGCGAACTAATGTAGCTGGCTAAAATGATATTGTATTTAGTTGCTACCATATACCTGTATGGTTATGAATATAGCTAGCAAGGATATTTTATGTTGGTGAGTAAGTAAAATGCAGCCATGCTAGCTTTTGCTAGCAAGCTAGCTGATAATGGATTTGAGGAAAATGTAATGAACATTTGGTCCTATTTAGAAAATAGATTTCTGTTAAGAAAATATGTATTTCATAATTTTACATTTTAGTAATTTAGCAGACGCTCTTATCCAGAGCGACTTACAGTTAGTGAGTGCATACATTTTCATACTGCCCCCCCGTGGGAATCAAACACACAACCCTGGCGTTGCAAGCTCCATGCTCTACCAACTGAGCTACACGGGACCTATAAATGCCCTATAATCCCCATAAATATTTTTCTGCATTAAAATGGCCTAGAGGAGTGTCCCAGTTTGACAGTATCAGGGTGTCCCAGTTTGACAGTAGGCGATTGGCATGCTAGGACACTTGTCAAAACGGCAATATTCTAAAAAGGTGAGAGTAGTAAGAAAACCATTTACAGTCATTTTGATTTACAATTACATCCCATTACAAAATATGTTGTAATGAAACACTATATATCCTTTCTTAGTTTTTTATAACCTTAACATTATTTACCTCAGAAGGCTATATCATTTTACTTACCATTATGACTCTAGAGACACATGTCATTACAGGGGATGCCACGTCCACAATGATGACGTCATACCAATTGAACGCATTTTTCATCGTCACATACTTCCTCTCTAACACACAGGCATTTATTGTTGGTTATGTTATTGTACACATTTAAAGATATCCATTACAAAGCTTAAGTGTCCCACTTTGCTAGGTGTCCCACTTAACCAATACTCACCCTATCCACAAAAAAATTTGGATTGCATAATGAAAAAGGTTTGACTGCAGAATTTATTACATAGCATTGATGCAATGACGCTGTCTGTCTGATATATGATACAATTTGATGCATATGTTGATTATATTCGATGTATGCATTACACAGAACGCACTGCAACTGCCTCTGCAACACACAGAACGCACTGCAACTACCTCTGCAATGCAATGCAGCAAGGCAAACCCAATGATCAATTGGAAATGAAGGTACTTCTGGTGTATCAAAACACAATGACGCTGTCGGTCTGATCAAGGTGCTGTTCGATAACAGCCAGGTGTTGTGTAAAAGTGGTTACCTCAACAGCATAGGTTGCCAATTGGCTTATTGGGTAAATCATGCGTTTTAAAGGGTTGGTTGATTAGTTTGCAAGCTAAAGATCATACAATTTAAAAGCGATAGAAGCTGTGTTCATCACACGTATATGGATTAAGAATTATTTCATTTACCCCAAAATGCCTGTGGACAGCTTGCCATGGGCACTGTATTTAAAAAAAATAACTATTTTATTTTACCTTTTATAAACAATACAAAACATACACATACAAAGGAAAACATCATACAAACATTAACTACATCACACCTGCCCAGACCCACTAGCACACACCCCCTTCTCTAGCGACCCATCACTTTTGCCACATAGCCTGAAATTGTACCATTGGTTGCAACACTCACTACCGAGTTCCAAACTGCCTCTGGAAGCAACGTCAGCACAATAACTGTTCGTCGGGTAGTCGGGAGCTTCGTGAAATGGGTTTCCATGGCCCAACAGTCGCAAACAAGCCTAAGATCACCATAGGCAATTCTAAGCGTCGCATGGAGTGGTGTAAAGCTCGGCCCCATTGGACTCTGGAGCAGTGGAAATGCGTTCTCTGCAGTGATGAATCACGCTTCACCATCTGGCAGTCCGATGGACGAATCTGGGTTTGGCGGATGCCAGGAGAACGCTACCTGCCCCAATGCATAGTGCCAACTGTACGTTTTGTTGGAGGAGCAATAATGGTCTGGGGCTGTTTTTCATGGTTCGTGCTAGGCCCCTTAGTTCCAGTGAAGGGAAATCTTAACCTACAGCATACAATGACATTCTAGACGATTCTGTGCTTCCAACATTGTGGCAACAGTTTGGGGAAGGTCCTTTCCTGTTTCAGCATGACAATGCCCCCTGCACAAAGCAAGGTCCATACAGAAATGGTTTGTCGAGATGTATATAATAAATCATTAGATTTTCCATTGTGTCAATGTTGGCGGATTGACTTCCAAGTTTTTAGTATACGTTTTTTCAAGATGAGTGATGAGAAGAGAATCGTCCAGCCCATTGGGTATCTCACTACACTCCCATATTCCATGTCTTGAAATATGCAGACAGGCGGATTAAAAGTATTTTACAGTGTAATACTTCTGACAACCAACTTTCTAGCTCTGCCCACAACTTCTGGATTTTACAGCGTTCCCAGAAAGCATGGATTATTGAGTCATTATTAGTTTTACAATTGAGACATGACTCTGCCGTTATGCTATGTAATTAGTGAATTTTGTTTCTTATGTAATACATTCTATACATTAGTTTATACTGGATTAAGCATGCATTTTCGTTAACTGTAATTTTGTTAGTTATGCTCCAACTTTCCCTCCATCTTGTGCCAACATCAGTTCTTGCTCCCAATTGTTTTTTGTTTTTTTTTCTAAGAAATTGTTAGTTGAATATGCTCTCTGCAAGGTTTGGTGTATCTTCCCTGATGTCCAAATCGAAATGGTGTATTTGAAACTATCTATATTGGTCAGTCTAAATAACTTTTTAATTCTGTCATGGAAATACATTTATTTCCTGTTACCAAGTCATTTACGGTTTCTATGCCTTTAGTTCTCCATGTGGAACAATTTCTGAAAAGCAATCCAAGGATTGTTCCATAAGGTTGTGTTTTTAGGGAGTGATATTGGTTCTTGTAGAATACGTTTAATTTTTTTCTTAACTATGAAGTTGTTAATGTTCTTAGCTTTATCCTTTGAAAATAAACCCATAAAAAGATTCTGGGGATGAGCATTCCCATCTTCAATATGTACCCATTGTTCTTCTTGAGTGCGTTTAACTATATGTCGCAAGTAAAAGCCCTGGTTAGAGAGTTGATACAATTCCAAGTCTGGAAGGTTAAAACCACCCACAGACATAGGAGGATGTAAAACGTTCCTTTTTTATGTGAATTTTATTTGCCCATAGAATGTCTGTTATAACTGAGTGTCAGGAGTGCTGTATGTGGAAGGTGCGGGAATCAGGCGCAGGACACAGAAGCTTCGTTCAACAGGCTTTAGTGAATCAATACGAGCAAAAGTGCCCGGAGACGAGCGATACGCACACAGGCGTAAACGAACAGGAAAAATACTAACGCGCACAACAAGTGCGAAAACCTCTCCTAAAACACAAGGAGGGAAAACCAAAACAGACACGAAGACAGGAAGCTCAATAACACACAACACATGCCTAACAAAACAAGAACGTATAGGACACATAATCAACGCTAACTAACCACAGGTGTACAACAATCAGACAAAAGCAAACGAACATAGAAACATACAACGGTGGTAGCTAGTACTCTGGGGACGACGACCGCCGAAACCTGCCCGAGCAAGGAGGAGGAGCAGCCTCGGCAGATTCCGTGACAGTACCCCCCCCCTTGACGCGCGGCTCCAGCCTTGCGCCGACCCCGGCCTCGGGGACAACCAGGAGGACGCGGTGCAGGGCGCGTAGGGTGACTACGGTGGAACTCAGTCAGGAGAGACGGGTCTAGGATGTCCCTCCTCGGCACCCCGCACCGCTCCTCCGGGCCGTACCCCTCCCACTCCACAAGATATTGGAGACCCCCCATCCGAGGTCTCGAATCCAAGATGGACCGAACTGTGTACGCCGGAGCCCCCTCGATGTCCAATGGGGGCGGAGGAGTCTCTGCTATGTCACCTTCCTGGAGTGGACCAGCTACCACCGGCCTGAGAAGAGACACATGGAACGAGGGGTTAATATTCTTACACTCAATAGGTAGTAGTAACCTGTAACACACCTCGTTCAATCTCCTCAGGACTTTAAAGGGCCCTACAAACCGCCGACCCAGCTTCCGGCAGGGCAGGCGGAGGGGTAGGTTTCTGGTCGAGAGCCAGACTCGATCTCCAGGTGCGTACACCGGCCCCTCACTGTGGTGGAGATCGGCGCTCGCTTTTTGTCGACGGATGGCCCGCTGCAGATGGACGTGTGCAGCGTTCCACGTCTCCTCCGAGCACCCTACCCACTCATCCACCGCAGGGGCCTCGATCTGGCTCTGATGCCACGGTGCCAGAACCGGCTGGTAACCTAACACACATTGGAAAGGGGTTAGATTGGTGGAGGAGTGGCGAAGAGAATTCTGGGCCATCTCTGCCCAGGGAATATACCTCGCCCACTCCTCCGGCCGGCCCTGGCAATACGACCTCAGAAACCTACCCACATCCTGGTTCACACGTTCTACCTGCCCATTACTCTCCGGGTGGTACCCCGAGGTAAGGCTCACCGAGACCCCCAGGCGCTCCATGAACGCTCTCCAGACTCGGGAGGTGAACTGGGGACCTCGATCAGACACTATACCCTCGGGTACCCCGTAATGCTGGAAGACGTGGGTGAATAGTGCCTCAGCGGTCTGCAAGGCAGTGGGAAGACCTGGCATTGGGAGAAGACGACAGGCTTTAGAGAACCGATCCACAACGACCAGTATAGTGGTATTCCCCTGAGAGGGGGGAAGGTCTGTAACAAAGTCCACCGAGAGGTGAGACCAGGGTCATTGTGGAACGGGCAGGGGTTGGCCACCAGTACTTAGCGCTAAGGCAGTGCACAGTCCGGCCAATACCTGGATGTCCAGAGGAGGGTGACGTGTGAGCCCAATAAATAAGTCGATCCCGAACCTCGAGCGGAACGTACGTCCGACCCACCGGACACTGTGGAGGGCTAGGGTCGGTACGCAACGCCCGCTCGATTTCAGCATCGACCTCCCACACTACCGGTGCCACTAGACAAGACTCCGGCAGTATGGAAGTGGGCTCAACGGACCTCTCCTCTGTGTCATACCGCCGGGACAGGGCGTCTGCCTTACCGTTCTGGGACACAGGGATGTACGTGATTTTAAATACAAACCGGGTTAGAAACATGTTCCACCGAGCCTGGCGAGGGTTCAGTCTCCTAGCTGCCCGAATGTACTCCAGGTTACGGTGGTCAGTCAAAATGAGAAAAGGGTGTTGAGCCCCCTCAAGCCAATGTCTCCACACCTTTAGGGCTTGAACCACGGCTAACAGCTCCCTGTCTCCTACGTCATAATTACGCTCCGCCGGGCTGAGCTTTTTAGAGTAGAAAGCACAGGGGCGGAGTTTAGGTGGCGTGCCGGACCGTTGTGATAGCACGGCCCCTATACCGGCCTCAGACGCGTCCACCTCTACCTGAAATGGTGAGGCGGGATCCGGATGCGCAAGCACTGGAGCCGAGGTAAACAGGGCCTTCAGTCTCCCAAATGCCCCGTCCGCCTCCGCTGACCACTGCAATCGCACCGGACCCCCCTTCAGAAGAGACGTTATGGGAGCTGCCACCTGTCCAAAACCCCGGATAAACCTCCGGTAGTAATTCGCAAAACCCAAGAACTGCTGCACCTCTTTCACGGTGGTTGGGGTTTGCCAATTACGCACGGCTGACACCCGGTCAACCTCCATCTTCACCCCTGACGCGGATAACTGATAACCCAGAAAGGAGACCGACTCCTGGAAAAACAGACATTTCTCTGCCTTGACATACAGGTCGTGCTCCAACAGCCTACCCAACACACGACGCACCAGGGCTACATGCTCGTCTCGGGTAGGCGAGTAAACCAGGATGTAATCTATGTACACGACCACACCCTGCCCCTGCATGTCCCTGAAAATCTCATCCACGAAGGATTGGAAGACTGAAGGAGCATTCATCAACCCGTATGGCATGACGAGAAACTCGTAATGACCCGAGGTGGTACTAAATGCCGTTTTCCATTCATCGCCCTCCCTAATGCGCACCAAGTTATATGCGCTCCTGAGATCCAGTTTCGTGAAGAAACGGGCTCCGTGCAAAGACTCAGTCATAGTCTCAATCAGAGGGAGTGGATAACTGTACTTCACAGTGATCTGATTGAGACTACGGTAATCTATGCACGGGCGCAACCCTCCATCCTTTTTCTTCACAAAAAATAAGCTTGAGGACGCAGGAGAAGTGGAGGGCCATATGTATCCTTGTCTTAGAGATTCGGCTATGTAAGTTTCCATAGCCCTCTTCTCCTCTTGGGACAGAGGATACACATGGCTCCGCGGAAGCGCTGCTCCTGCCTGGAGGTCTATCGCACAATCCCCCTGTCTATGAGGAGGCAAACGCGTCGCCCTCGATTTACTAAACACAAGTGCCAAATCCTCATACTCAGTGGGAATGCGCAGTGAGGACACCTGGTTTGGACTCTCCACCGAGGTCGCCCCCACGGAAACACCCAAACATCTCCTCTCACACTGGGCAGACCACTCCTTAAGAGCCCTCTCTTGCCACGAAATAGAAGGATCATGGGTACTCAACCAGGGAATTCCCAGCACCACCGGATACGCAGGAGAGTCGATAAGATATAGCTGGATAGTCTCCTCATGACCCCCATGCGTACACATCCTAAGTGGCGCTGTGACTTCCCTGATCAACCCCGATCCCAACGGACGGCTATCTAGGGCATGAACAGGAAACGGGATGTCAACAGGAAGTAGGGGAATCCCTAATTCTAAACAAAATTTACCATCAACAAAATTCCCAGCTGCGCCTGAATCTACTAGCGCCTTATGCTGGGAATGAGGTGCAACCTGTGGAAATCGCACAGGCATACAGAAGTGCACAACAGAGAGCTCTGGGTAAGTGGGACGCCTACTCACCTGGAAGGACTCCCCAGTGCAGGGCCTGCCGTCCTCTCCCCTAGGAGACCCTCCCCAACACCTGGCCGCGGTGTGTCCTCCACGGCCACAGTTGGTGCAGGTGATGGCCCCCCTCGTGCTCCTTCCCCTCTTCTCTCTAGCGCCAGCACCCCCGAGATCCATAGGGCTCGGCTCGGAGGTGCTGGAGGGTGGAATGGACGAACCCCACTCGGAACGTCCGCGGGTGGCCAGCAGGGTGTCCAGCCGGATGGACATGTCCACCAACTGGTCGAACGTGAGACTGGTATCCCTGCAGGCCAGCTCTCGACGGACGTCCTCCCGAAGACTACAACGATAATGATCGATGAGGGACCGCTCATTCCACCCTGCGTCAGCCGCTAGAGTCCAGAACTCCAGTGCAAATTCATGGGCGCTCCTCCTCCCATGCCGGAGGTAGAATAGACGCTCCCCCGCCGCTTTCCCCTCAGGTGGATGGTCGAACACAGCCTTGAAGCGGCGGGAGAACTCCGCGTATGTGATCGTGGCGGCGTCTATCCTCCTCCATTCGGTGTTGGCCCACTCCAACGCCTTGCCGGTGAGACAGGAGATGAGGGCGGAAACGCTCTCGTGTCCCGAGGGCGCCGGGTGTACGGTGGCCAGGTATAGTTCCACCTGCAGGAGGAACCCCTGACACCCGGCAGCGGTACCATCATACGCCCTCGGGAGCGAGAGCCGAATCCCTCTGGGTTCCGGAGCTTGGATGGGCGGACTGGCCGATGGTGATGGCAAGGTAGGGGGAGATGTGGGTGCCCCTCTGTTCTCCCATCGGTGCAGATTGTTTATTACGTCCTGAAGGGCGGTCCCGATGCGGTTGATCTGGTCGTTCTGCTCGCGGACGCGCTCCTCCAGGGACTCGGATGCTAGTGCTGCTCCTGCTGATTCCATCTTGGTGTGTTATTCTGTCAGGAGTGCTGTATGTGGAAGGTGCGGGAATCAGGCGCAGGACACAGAAGCTTCGTTCAACAGTCTTTAGTGAATCAATACGAGCAAAAGTGCCCGGAGACGAGCGATACGCACACAGGCGTAAACGAACAGGAAAAATACTAACGCGCACAACAAGTGCGAAAACCTCTCCTAAAACACAAGGAGGGAAAACCAAAACAGACACGAAGACAGGAAGCTCAATAACACACAACACATGATTAACAAAACGAGAACTTATAGGACACATAATCAACGCTAACTAACCACAGGTGTACAACAATCAGACAAAAGCAAACGAACATAGAAACATACAACGGTGGTAGCTAGTACTCCGGGGACGACGACCGCCGAAACCTGCCCGAGCAAGGAGGAGGAGCAGCCTCGGCAGATTCCGTGACAGTACCCCCCCCTTGATGCGCGGCCCCAGCCGTGCGCCGACCCCGGCCTCGGGGACGACCAGGAGGACGCGGTGCAGGGCGTGTAGGGTGACTACGGTGGAACTCAGTCAGGAGAGACAGGTCTAGAATGTCCCTCCTCGGCACCCAGCACCGCTCCTCCGGGCCGTACCCCTCACACTCCACAAGATATTGGAGACCCCCCATCCGACATCTCGAATCCAAGATGGACTGAACTGTGTACGCCGGAGCCCCCTCGATGTCCAATGGGGGCGGAGGAGTCTCTGCTATCTCACCTTCCTGGAGTGGACCAGCTACCACCGGCCTGAGAAGAGACACATGGAATGAGGGGTTAATATTCTAACACTCAATAGGTAGTAGTAACCTGTAACACACCTCGTTCAATCTCCTCAGGACTTTAAAGGGCCCTACAAACCGCCGACCCAGCTTCCGGCAGGGCAGGCGGAGGGGTAGGTTTCTGGTCGAGAGCCAGACTCGATCTCCAGGTGCGTACACCGGCCCCTCACTGCGGTGGAGATCGGCGCTCGCTTTTTGTCGACGGATGGCCCGCTGCAGATGGACGTGTGCAGCGTTCCACGTCTCCTCCGAGCACCCTACCCACTCATCCACCGCAGGGGCCTCGATCTGGCTCTGATGCCACGGTGCCAGAACCGGCTGGTAACCTAACACACATTGGAAAGGGGTTAGGTTGGTGGAGGAGTGGCGAAGAGAATTCTGGGCCATCTCTGCCCAGGGAATATACCTCGCCCACTCCTCCGGCCGGCCCTGGCAATACGACCGCAGAAACCTACCCACATCCTGGTTCACACGTTCTACCTGCCCATTACTCTCCGGGTGGTACCCCGAGGTAAGGCTCACCGAGACCCCCAGGCGCTCCATGAACGCTCTCCAGACTCGGGAGGTGAACTGGGGACCTCGATCAGACACTATACCCTCGGGTACCCCGTAATGCCGGAAGACATGGGTGAATAGTGCCTCAGTGGTCTGCAAGGCAGTGGGAAGACCTGGCATTGGGAGAAGACGACAGGCTTTAGAGAACCGATCCACAACGACCAGTATAGTGGTATTCCCTTGAGAGGGGGGAAGGTCTGTAACAAAGTCCACCGAGAGGTGAGACCAGGGTCGTTGTGGAACGGGCAGGGGTTGTAACTTACCCCTGGGCAGATGTCTGGGCGCCTTACACTGGGCGCACACCGAACAGGAGGAGACATAAACCCTCACATCCCTGGCTAACGTTGGCCACCAGTACTTAGCGCTAAGGCAGTGCACAGTCCGGCCAATACCTGGATGTCCAGAGGAGGGTGACGTGTGAGCCCAATAAATAAGTCGATCCCGAACCTCGAGCGGAACGTACGTCCGACCCACCGGACACTGTGGAGGGCTAGGGTCGGTACGCAACGCCTGCTCGATTTCAGCATCGACCTCCCACACTACCGGTGCCACTAGACAAGACTCCGGCAGTATGAAAGTGGGCTCAACGGACCTCTCCTCTGTGTCATACCGCCGGGACAGGGCGTCTGCCTTACCGTTCTGGGACCCAGGGATGTACGTGATTTTAAATACAAACCGGGTTAGAAACATGTTCCACCGAGCCTGGCGAGGGTTCAGTCTCCTAGCTGCCCGAATGTACTCCAGGTTACGGTGGTCAGTCAAAATGAGAAAAGGGTGTTGAGCCCCCTCAAGCCAATGTCTCCACACCTTTAGGGCTTGAACCACGGCTAACAGCTCCCTGTCTCCTACGTCATAATTACGCTCCGCCGGGCTGAGCTTTTTAGAGTAGAAAGCACAAGGGCGGAGTTTAGGTGGCGTGCCGGACCGTTGTGATAGCACGGCCCCTATACCGGCCTCAGACGCATCCACCTCTACCTGAAATGGTGAGGCGAGATCCGGATGCACAAGCACTGGAGCCGAGGTAAACAGGGCCTTTAGTCTCCCAAATGCCCCGTCCGCCTCCGCTGACCACTGCAATCGCACCGGACCCCCCTTCAGAAGAGACGTTATGGGAGCTGCCACCTGTCCAAAACCCCGGATAAACCTCCGGTAGTAATTCGCAAAACCCAAGAACTGCTGCACCTCTTTCACGGTGGTTGGGGTTTGCCAATTACGCACGGCTGACACCCGGTCAACCTCCATCTTCACCCCTGACGAGGATAACTGATAACCCAGAAAGGAGACCGACTCCTGGAAAACAGACATTTCTCTGCCTTGACATACAGGTCGTGCTCCAACAGCCTACCCAACACACGACGCACCAGGGCTACATGCTCGTCTCGGGTAGGCGAGTAAACCAGGATGTCATCTATGTACACGACCACACCCTGCATGTCCCTGAAAATCTCATCCACGAAGGATTGGAAGACTGAAGGAGCATTCATCAACCCGTATGGCATGACGAGATACTCATAATGACCCGAGGTGGTACTAAATGCCGTTTTCCATTCATCGCCCTCCCTAATGCGCACCAAGTTATATGCGCTCCTGAGATCCAGTTTCGTGAAGAAACGGGCTCCGTGCAAAGACTCAGTCATAGTCTCAATCAGAGGGAGTGGATAACTGTACTTCACAGTGATCTGATTGAGACTACGGTAATCTATGCACGGGCGCAACCCTCCATCCTTTTTCTTCACAAAAAAGAAGCTCGAGGACGCAGGAGAAGTGGAGGGCCGTATGTATCCTTGTCTTAGAGATTCGGCTATGTAAGTTTCCATAGCCCTCTTCTCCTCTTGGGACAGAGGATACACATGGCTCCGCGGAAGCGCTGCTCCTGCCTGGAGGTCTATCGCACAATCCCCCTGTCTATGAGGAGGCAAACGCGTCGCCCTCGATTTACTAAACACAAGTGCCAAATCCTCATACTCAGTGGGAATGCGCAGTGAGGACACCTGGTTTGGACTCTCCACCGAGGTCGCCCCCACGGAAACACCCAAACATCTCCTCTCACACTGGGCAGACCACTCCTTAAGAGCCCTCTCTTGCCACGAAATAGAAGGATCATGGGTACTCAACCAGGGACAACGATAATGATCGATGAGGGCCCGCTCATTCCACCCTGCGTCAGCCGCTAGAGTCCGGAACTCCAGTGCAAATTCCTGGGCGCTCCTCCTCCCCTGCCGGAGGTAGAATAGACGCTCCCCCGCCGCTTTCCCCTCAGGTGGATGGTCGAACACAGCCCTGAAGCGGCGGGAGAACTCCGCGTATGTGATCGTGGCGGCGTCTATCCTCCTCCATTCGGCGTTGGCCCACTCCAATGCCTTGCCGGTGAGACAGGAGATGAGGGCGCCGTGTGTACGGTGGCCAGGTATAGTTACACCTGCAGGAGGAACCCCTAACACCCGGCAGCGGTACCATCATACGCCCTCGGGAGCGAGAGCCGAATCCCTCTGGGTTCCGGAGCTTGGATGGGCGGACTGGCCGATGGTGATGGCAAGGTAGGGGGAGATGTGGGTGCCCCTCTGTTCTCCCATCGGTGCAGAGTGTTTATTACGTCCTGAAGGGCGGTCCCGATGCGGTTGATCTGGTCGTTCTGCTCGCGGACGCGCTCCTCCAGGGACTCGGATGCTAGTGCTGCTCCTGCTGATTCCATCTTGGTGTGTTATTCTGTCAGGAGTGCTGTATGTGGAAGGTGCGGGGAATCAGGCGCAGGACACAGAAGCTTCGTTCAACAGTCTTTAGTGAATCAATACGAGCAAAAGTGCCCGGAGACGAGCGATACGCACACAGGCGTAAACGAACAGGAAAAATACTAACGCGCACAACAAGTGCGAAAACCTCTCCTAAAACACAAGGAGGGAAAACCAAAACAGACACGAAGACAGGAAGCTCAATAACACACAACACATGACTAACAAAACGAGAACTTATAGGACACATAATCAACGCTAACTAACCACAGGTGTACAACAATCAGACAAAAGCAAACGAACATAGAAACATACAACGGTGGTAGCTAGTACTCCGGGGACGACGACCGCCGAAACCTGCCCGAGCAAGGAGGAGCAGCAGCCTCGGCAGATTCCGTGACACCGAGGATACTTTTTAAACTAATGTCAAGGGTGAGTAATTGGTATTACCGAAAATAAACACAAAAACTTTGGCAGCCATGACATTTTAAAGAGGTTTATTCTACCTTTAATTTTATGGGAAGATTATTGAATTTAATTAGATCTGCTTTCATATTGTTGACTAATGGAATAGTTATCATTATTTATTTGTTGTTTGTTGTCACTTATTAAGCATCCTAAGTATTTAATATTTTGTGTGGTCCACTTAAAGGATTGATGTAGATCATGAGCTACATCCCCTGGGGGGGGGTGGTATACAGAAGATAGCCCTATTTGGTAAAAGACAAAGTCCATATTATGGCAAGAACAGCTGAAATAAGCAAAGAGAAACGACAGTCCATCATTACTTTAAGACAAGGTCAGTCAATGCGGAACATTTCAAGAACTTTGAACGTTTCTTCAAGTGCAGTCACAAAAACCATCAAGCGCTATGATGAAACTGGCTCTCATGAGGACCACCACAGGAATGGAAGACCCAGAGTTACCTCTGCTGCAGACGATAAGTTCATTAGAGTTACCAGCCTCAGAAATTGCAGCCCAAATAAATGCTTCACAGAGTTCAAGTAACAGACACATCTCAACATCAACTGTTTAGAGGAGACTGTGTGAATCAGGCCTTCATGGTCTAATTGCTGCAAAGAAACCACTACTAAAGGACACCAATAATAAGAAGAGACTTGCATGGGCCAAGAAACATGAGCAATGGACATTAGACTGGTGGATATTTGTCCTTTGGTCTGGAGTCCAAATTGGAGATTTTTGGTTCCGACCGCCGTGTCTTTGTGAGACGTGGTGTGGGTGAACGGATGATCTCTGCATGTATATTTCCCACCGTGAAGCATGGAGGAGGTGTGGGGGTGCTTTGCTGGTGACACTGTCTGTGATTTATTTAGAATTCAAGGCACACTTAACCAGCATGGCTACCACAGCGTTCTGCTGCGATACGCCATCCCATCTGGTTTGGGCTTAGTGGGACTATCATTCGTTTTTTCAACAGGACAATGACCCAACACACTGTGTAAGCTATTTTACCAAGAAGGAGAGTGATGGAGTGCTGCATCAGATGACCTGGCGTCCACAATCCCCCGACCTCAACCCAATTGAGATGGTTTGGGATGAGTCGGACTGCAGAGTGAAGGAAAAGCAGCCAACAAGTGCTCAGCATAGGTGGGAACTCATTCAAGAATGATGGAAAAGCATTCCAGGTGAAGCTGGTTGAGAGAATGTCAAGAGTGTGCAAAGCTGTCATCACGGCAAAGGGTGGCGATTTGAAGAATCTCAAAAATTAAATATAATTTGATTTGATTAACACTTTTTTGTTTACTACATGTTTCCATATGTGTTATTTCATAGTTTTGATGTCTTCACTATTATTCTACAATGTAGAAAATAGTAAAAATAAAGAAAAACCCTTGAATGATTAGGCGTCCTAAAACTTTTGACTGGTAGTGTAGATTAATGAGCCAAATCTGTTTATGGTCCAATAGCATATTTAAAAGGATCCACCTTCCTTGCCGATCTGCTTGAACAGTTTTCACATTCGGATCCAAATTATTGTTAATTAATATCATCACTTTTGATTTTCTTTGCCCATGGGAGAAATATATTCCCCCAGTCTGGATTTGATCTAATATAGCTTCAATTATATCTAAAAACACAGGATTTGCCCTTGGTGGGATATACAATTAAATCAATGTGTATTTTTCACTATGTAAGGTACAATTCAACATTCAAAACAACCTTCTTGGTCCATATGCTGGGATATAAGGGGAAATTGTGTATTCTTATTCATAAGGATGCCTACACCTCTGCTGTTACTACAGTAGGTGGCAGCATAGGCCTCTCCAACCCAGCTCCTCTTTTAATGTTCAATTTCAAATTCAATTTAACTTGCATAAAAAACACATCTGCTGACAATCTCTTTAGGTGTTCGAGAACCATATGCTTTTTCGTCCCATCATGGAGCCCGTGGACATTCCATGTGATAAGTTTGATTTTGTTGGTCGTTACTTGTATAGAATCTGTCTGTTATTGAAGAACCAGGTAAAACATTTAAGCAGACATGACATACAGTATGAGGGCGGTAGGCATTTCATAGAATGGGAGGATCATAGTATAAATACTGTACATAGTTATTGTATACATTACATATATAGAGATTGAGGGCATATGGGCTGGGCAGACATTAAACAAAAAACACACGAAAAACATTTTAAAAACATCAAGCAAAGTATGTCTTTATACTTGGGGCGCTATGCCTTTTTAGGGCTTTTTAGCTCCGACTCCTCTCCTAATGTACCAAAAAAGCCAATGTGGATACATACATTGTACATACCTTTGAAGAAAGACTGCTACTTAAATACTGTGGTTGGTTTGTATTACCTTATCAATTGAAGTATAGTGGCTGATGGGGGTCTACTTGGGGTGAGTGGGTCCTCCAAGAGACTAAAATGGGATGAGTGGAGGCCCCACGCACACCTCAGAGAAGTCTGTGATGCCCTACCAGTCACCCCATCCCCATCCCCTGGATATAGCCCCTCTCCATTCTCACCAATAACCACCAATAAGCATGGTGGTGGCAGCATCATGCTCTGGGGATGTTTGTTTTTTCATCGGCAGGGACTGGGAAACTGGTCAGAATTGAAGGAATGATGGATGGCGCTAAATACAGGGAAATTCTTGAGGGAAACCTGTTTCAGTCCTCCAGAGATTTGAGACTGGGACGGAGGTTCACCTTCCAGCAGGACAATGGCCCTAAGCGTACTGTTAAAGCAACACTCGAGTGGTTTAAGGGGAAACATTTAAATGTCTTGGAATGGCCTAGTCAAAGCCCAGACCTCAATCCAATTGAGAATCTGTGGTATGACTTAAAGATTGCTGTACACCAGCGGAACCCATCCAACTTGAAGGAGCTGGAGCAGTTTTGCCTTGAAGAATGGGCAAAAATCCCAGTGGCTAGATGTGCCAAGCTTATAGAGACATACCCCAAGAGACTTGCAGCTGTAATTGCTGCAAAAGGTGGCTAATAGTTATGCACGCTCAAGTTTTCTGTTTTTTTTGGTCTTATTTCATGTTTGTTTCAGACATTTTTTTATTTTGCATCTTCAAAGTGGCAGGCATGTTGTGTAAATCAAATGATACAAACCCCCACAAAATCAATTTTAATTCCAGGTTGTAAGGCAACAAAATAGGAAAAATGCCATGGGGGATGAATACTTTCACAAGCCACTGTATCTCATTGGCATCGGCTAATTCTATCGTTACTTCCTAGAGAAGAACAGTTACTTGGGGACAATAGAGTCTCGATTGTATTGTGGGGAGGGGGAAATAATATTGTCTCTTGGGCATCGCTTTATGTAGCCTAGTGTGCTTATCTCTTTATTTCTCTCCTCAGGGCACTGGGCTCTCTTTCAACTGGAAAGGTTTCCTGCAGCTTGTTCAGGGCTTCATCGGGCACTTGTGAACTCCATTCTCCACATTCCCTTCCATACCCAAAGTACTGCCGCGAATCGGAGTGGGCACTTTATTAACCACTCATCAGGTTTCTCAAACTGTTTAGGGCACAATCAGACATCCTTTTGAAAGCTACACACACACACACACCGTACACACACAGACACACACACAGGCCCTACACTCTCTCTGCCATGTGCCAAGATTGGCAAGGAGATAAATAATAGCTATATGGCATTATAAACCTTTTATAGCAAACAAAGGCCCTCTGCAAACTCAATCAGTCCTCTGGCTTTGGACATGCATGGTGACAGAGCCAAAAGTAAACGATAATCTAATCAGAGCCATGTGTGTGTCCCCCTCACCCCTCCCCCGACCACGGACCACCACAACCACACCACATCACACAGCTCCTCTAGAAACATCTTCAAATAGCCATGCATGGCTAATACTAGCAAACCGCTCTACTGTATGGGACTCTACTCTACTGCTACAGCTAGTTACAATAAAGATGCTCTGTACCCTTCCTGAAGGTAGGAGAGCGGCATTACAAGTTTCAACCAAGTGTCCTAGCAACTGTTTAGTGAAAAAGAAACCAGTTCTGTATTCACCTTGTAAAACAATTACATCTAAATAATTATCTTAGAAACATTAGTGTCAAAATATAGAGGCAAGTTTACTGTTACACAATAAGAGTCTATCACGTTTCCACAGACCACCTCATCATTCACATCACTTGGCTGTGGCATCAAAGGAAAGGAGAGCACAAACTCACTTCATCTTTAGAGAACAACCAAAAGGCCACAGTTTTACTGCTGGTATTTATCCTTGTCTTATCTCCTCTCTGGTTTAATGTGGAAGGGGGGGTTGGGAACGCAGGACCAGTGTACAGCTACAGCCTTATAAGGCCCCAGAGGATGCTCTGTGATGAGGAACAGACTCAAACCTAAGCCCCAGGAAGATCTGAGGGCTACCCTTTCCCCAAACTATCCACACCATTTTCACACACACACACAAAACACACACACACACACACGCATACACCCTGTAAACAGCTGCAAGTCAACTTACTTGCAAGTATTTCTTATGAATACAATATTTTGGTTTTCAGAAGTAGCTATAGTATGAAGTCATAAGAAAACAGCAAATGAGAGGTCATTTGGGAATTCATGAGAAACAAAACACATATTGTTGAATCTTGATATGTCTGGCTTAAATTAGGTCACATTGTCACGATCGTCAGGGAGAGACCAATGCGCAGCGTGATGAATGAACATGTTTACTTTATTAAATTAAAGCACGAACAAAACAACAAACGACTCGTAACGTCCACGGTGACAATGACCGAACACGGAACAAAAACCCACAAACACAAAGTGAAAAACAGACAGTTTAAATATGGCTCCCAATCAGAGACAACCAGCCAACAGCTGACACTTGTTGCCTCTGATTGGGAGTCACTCAGGCAAACATAGAAAACAACAAACTAGAACCCCCAACATAGAAATAACCACATAGAATGAACACACCCTGGCTCAACAAATAGAGTCCCAGAGCCAGGGTGTGACACACATAAATGATCAATATATATGATAATCGTAAGTATTTATATATACTGCATAAAAATCACTACGACAATGTAAAATATAAATAAATAAATGACATTGAATGGCTCATTGACAAATTAACATCAGGAGTTTGAGTTATCTGATGAGTTTAAAAAGTGTGAGAATGTTTAAAACTGTATCTATATGGGAATATTTGTGCATTTATCTGGTATTCATATCCCCCTTTCCCCTTTCCCCTATTCCCTTAATCATTTTATATATATAGTACTGGCATAGTCGATATCTTTGCCATGATTTCTGTCACGCCCCGACTCAGGGGACGCTTATATGTTGAGTCAGGGTGTGTATATTCCTTGTTGTGCTTTTTCTATGTGGCTTGTCTAGTATGTATAGTTCTATGTTGGCCGGTGTGGTTCCCAATCAGAGGCAGCTGTCGCTCGTTGTCTCTGATTGGGGACCATACTTAGGCAGCCTATTGGCACTGTCTAGTTGTGGGATCTTGTTCCTTGTAAGGTATGTTGTGTGGTCTACCTTGGACTTCACGTTTCTGTTGTTGTTTTGTCGTGTGTTTAAAGTTTAATAAACATGTACGTATATCACGCTGCGCCTTGGTCTGTCCCGTCATTCAACAAATGTGACAATTTCTCTCTTTCAAATGAGTATTTTCTGTGATTTTATTGAGCAGAGAGTATGTCAAATCAAATCAAATAGTAGAAGAGAGTATGAGTGAATCAGCAGTGTATTTTATGGGACACAGCAAATTGGCCAGTTTTACCTAGTGTTGATTTTTCAGTGTAATATTTATAATGTTGATTCAGGAGTTACATTAATTAACACTCAGTGGTGTAAAAGAACCTCAGTAGAGTTGACTGTGATTGTGTTATTTTTACTCTGTGTAGAGTAAAACACTCAAAACCACGCCCATCATTATCATATCCCCAGCATGCTCTATTGCATGTTGATTTTCAGAATTGTTTAAAATTTCAATATGTGTTTTTGCATGTACATTGATTGGTTGCTAAATGTTATGCTACACAAAGATAAATAACATATATTTTTCAAAACTAATCAAATCTGTTAGTAGTTGGACTTATTTCACTCGTTACTGAGATGATTGTTCCAGTTTAGATGATTTAGGTAGTCTCACTAATCAATCTTCCCTACCACGGCAGTCATTTTGAATGCAGGTTGCGGTTGATTAAAAGTTCCAATTGTTGGATATTCTCACTCTGGCTGGATTCCAATTGGAATTACACCTCACTTTGCAAGCCAGCATAATGTGACTTGCAGTCCTAATGTGGCCTGTAAACCAGGAGTTTCCTAACACCACCGTGTTAGGGTATAACCAGGCCCTCAAAGAAAGGCCTTATGATATGCACTGAGTGTACAAAACATTCAGGACACCTTTTTAATATTGAGTTGCATTCCCACACAGGCTGCTGGATTTTCTAACACTTTCTGTTTCTCTGTTTTCATTTGATACTCGGGATCTTTAGTCAAAGCTACAGTGTATTACTACATAATTAATGTAAACCAGTCTAGTCCAGTAGCGTCCGGGTAAACCAGTCTAGTCCAGTAGCGTCCGGGTATAGTAGGAGGAAATTGTTTTCGTACCCTGCTTCACAGTTCTTTTGTGGAAAACGATTCAATCACAGAATATGGACAGAGTATTTTGGCACATCTAAGAAAATCTGACTTTCTCATAGGATGAGATTAATTACTAGTATAGGCTAGTACTGGGAGTGTTATTGACTGACCCTTTGGTGAGTTTAGCGGAGCAGGAGTAGGAGTATACACATCCTGGGTCTCGAAGCACCTGCTCTAACACTTTGCATTCTGGGAGCATTCCTCATCATGGGCTGTGGGAGGGGGAGGAGAGATGGGAAGGGTCACAGGACTGATGACCTCAGACTTGACCTCTGGAAACATTCATTTAGGGTATAGGCTCTTTAGCTGCTCCTCAAAGAACCTCTCCAGGTTTCTCCCTGCAGTGGCAACCTCAGTGTCAGCCTGACATGGGAGAGAGGAGAGGACACTTATCTCTGGATAAGAGCGTCTGCTAAAACTAAAATGTAAATGACAGAAACACTGTAAAACAGTTAGTCCACTCACAATAACAGAGCAATTTACATGTTTGTGTAACCTTAGGCAAGAGGACTCTTCTGGGGCAAGTTAGTGCTGTATTGCTAGCTGATTGAACGCTGCACAGTTCCTGAAGATTTGTCGGATGTCTGAGACAAACTCAGCGGGGCTCTTGTAGCAGGGGCTCTGCTTGGACACAAATCATAAATCATAATGGACAGATTTATTGGTGTCTTCATGGTCTCCTGATTCTCTGGCATTTTCTACAGCAAAATACAAAGGTTATCACGATATGAAAAATGACTAAAAGTGTTTCACTCAAATGTTTCTCATCATACACTGTAAAACCAAGTGTTTAGGATCTGAACACATAACTAAACACTTTTCTGCATGTCAAGGCATTTACAATTTCAATGAAAACGCGTCACAGTCTTTAGATTGTGAACACCAGAACATGTTTCTTCACTGTAACACTTTTTAAACATTTATTAAGCACAAGGTGTTTAGGTTTTACACACTAAACACTGGGGATGTTGTTTTAACGCTGTAGGGTGTACAGCTGTATTTGCATATTTCCCAGCATGCCTTTCGAGTGAACGTGAGAGATTCCCACACATGACTGTGTGTGTTAGTGACAAAGACATGGTTGTTGCATTCAATAATTTATATTCCTGAAGCCTTCACCAATTGACTGCCTAAGTGATTGTGTTTCAATTAAAAGTAAACCCTTTATGACCACATATTATACATTTCATAAGGCATTTAGTTATGGCCTAGTTAGTCTCAACAGTGTGGTTTGAAAATCCTGGCTCATGGGCCATATAAGATCTGCAAGTCACATTATTCTGGTTTGCTACTCAGCAGCTACTCTTCCTGGGGTCCAGCTAAATTGATTAGTAATTCCTATTGGAATCCAGCCAGAGGGAGGATATCCAAGAATTTGAATAATTTATCACCCACATCCTGCACTGCTATGGTGAAGGATTTAAGGGTCACGAACAGTCAAAATCATGTTTATCATGAAATTGGATGATATTTGAAGGATACCAGATCAAAGTATGATTACCAAAGTATGAAAAATGACTGTTGTTTCTACATACAGTGCATTTGGAAAGTATTCAGACCCCTTGACTTTTTACACATTTTGATACGTTACAACCTCATTCTAAAATTGATTAAATTGTTTTTTTCCCTCATCAATCTACAGACAATACCCTATAATGACAAAGCAAAAAACGTTTTTTTAGAATTTTTTGTAAATGTATTAAAAATACAAAACTGAAATATCACATTTACATAAGTATTCAGACCCTTTAATCAGTACTTTGTTGAATCACCTTTGGAAGAGATTACAGCCTCAAGTATTCTTGGGTATAATGCAACAAGCTTGGCACACCTGCATTCGGGGAGTTTCTCCCATTGCTCTCTGCAGATCCTCTCAAGATCTGTCAGGTTGGATCGGGAGCGTCGCTGCACAGATATTTTCAGGTCTCTCCAGAGATGTTCGATCGGGTTCAAGTCCGGGCTCTGGCTGGGCCACTCAAGGACATTCAGAGACTTATCCCAAAGCCACTCCTGCATTGTCTTGGCTGTGCGCTTAGGGTCGTTGTCCTGTTAGAACATGAACATTTGTCCCAGTCTGAGGTCCTGAGTGCTTTGGAGCAGGTTTTTTTCAAGGATCTCTCTGTACTGTGCCCCATTCATCTTTGCCTCGATCCTGACTAGTCTCCCAGTCCCTGCCGCTGAAAACATCCCCACAGCATGATGCTGCCACATCATGCTTCACCGTAGGGATGGTGCCAGGTTTCCTCCAGATGTGACGCTTGGCATTCAGGCCAAAGAGTTCAATCTTGTTTTCACCAGACCAGAGAATCTTGTTTCTCATGGTCTGAGAGTCTTTAGGTGCCTTTTGGCAAACTCCAAGTGGGCTGTCATGTGCCTTTTACTGAGGAGTGGCTTCCATCTGCCACTCTACCATAAAGGCCTGATTGGTGGAGTGCTGCAGAGATGGTTGTCCTTCTGGAAGGTTTTCCCATCTCCACAGAGGAACTCTAGAACTCTGTCAGAGTGACCATCGTGTTCTTGGTCACCTCCCTGACCAAGGCCCTTCTCCCCCAATTGCTCAGTTTGGCCATGAGGCCAGCTCTAGGAAGAGTCTTGGTGGTTCCAAACTTCTTCCATTGAAGGCCGCTGTGTTCTTAGGGACCTTCAATGCTGCAGAAAGTTTTTGGTACCCTTCCCCAGATCTGTGCCTCGACACAATCCTGTCTTGGAGCTCTATGGAAAATTCCTTCAACCTAATGGCTGGGTTTTTTCTCTGACATGCACTGTCAACTGTGCAACCTTATATAGACAGGGGTGCGCCTTTTCAAATCATGTCCAATCAATTGAATTTTCCACAGGTGGACTCCAATCAAGTTGTAGAAACATCTCAAGAATGATCAATGGAAACAGGATGCACCTGAGCTCAATTTCGAGTCTCATAGCAAAGGGTCTGAATACTTATGTAAATAAGGTTTCTGTTTTTTTTTAACCTGTTTCACTTTGTCATTATGGGGTATTAAATATTTAATCAATTTTAGAATAAGGCTGTAACATAAGAAAATGTGGAAAAAGTCAAGGGGTCTGAATACTTTCTGAAGGCACTGTATATAAAGTTTGATCATAAAGTTACAGGTCCCCTCCCCCATGTCAAACACTTGGATTCATTATTAAGGGGACATGACATCATCTTAACTCACATTTTAATACACCAATGGTAACATGATATTATCTTAGGGCCAGATTGCAATTTATTGTGGGAGGGGTGGTCCAAAACCGGGGAGGGTTGTCAAAGTTTTTGCTTTGGGGAGGGTTGTGTGGTTCTTTATTAGGCACAGGGGAGGGTAGTGCATTTTGTTCCTGGTTAACATTTGCTCTTTTGCAGGTTGAAGTATATCATTTCTTCCATCCTAGCCAAATTTCCTCATCTGCTTGCATGCGCCTCCCCTTATGCACTACGCTTTTCCATGTGCTAACAGGTCAGTTTAGACTACCAGTCTAACAGTCTATCTTGTCCTCTATCCACCATTCATAGTGACAATAGTGGTAGGTGGATAGTTCGTCCAGATCTGCAATAGGCTAACACATACCACATATAAAAGCATTCAAAGCAGTATAAATCTTCAATATGAATCAACAAGAACAAATAGGAATAGCTGATGGGCAGCGGACAGGCCAGGTGCATCATTGTGCATGAAATAACAGTGAAGACATGAATCAGAAATCTCCCCTATTGGTCTTGTTTAGTTACAACAAAATTATCCTACCTAGACTATAATAGCCTACAACACCACAATGCAATGAATAATTGCGTTATTATTTTCAACTGAGTACAAAATTCTACTCTAGGCTGCAGTGAAAATGAATTTGAATAACAGCTCAAAAGCCCTGTGATTTGAATGTTTAATTCAATGTGGATCCATTGTGGGTCTACTCTGTTGTGGGTCTAGTTTATAAGGTCTAGAAAGGCACAGTAGCTGGCCAGTCTGGCTGTATTTTTACAGCACCCGATATCACAGGAAGGCCAAAAAGATCATCAAGGACATCAACCACACGAGCCACGGCCTGTGCACCTCGCTACCATCCAGAAGGCGAGGTCAGTTCAGGTGAATCAAAGCTGGGACCGAGAGACTGAAAACCAGCTTCTATCTCAAGGCCATCAGACTGTTAAATAGCCATCACTAGCCAGCCTCCACAGCGTACCCTGCCCTGAACTTAGTCACTGTCACTAGTCGGCTACCACCCAGTTACACAACCCTGCACCTCAGAGGCTGCTGCCCTATGTACATAGACACAGAATCACTCGTCACTTTAATAATGTAAAATTGGTCACTTTAATAATGTTTACATACTGTTTTACTAATTTCATATGAATATACTGTATTCTAGTCAATGCCATCCTATTCAGCTGTTGCTGTATACAGTGGGGAAAAAAAGTATTTAGTCAGCCACCAATTGTGCAAGTTCTCCCACTTAAAAAGATGAGAGAGGCCTGTAATTTTCATCATAGGTACACGTCAACTATGACAGACAAATTGAGAAAAAAAATCCAGAAAATCACATTGTAGGATTTTTAATGAATTTATTTGCAAATTATGGTGGAAAATAAGTATTTAGTCACCTACAAACAAGCAAGATTTCTGGCTCTCACAGACCTGTAACTTCTTCTTTAATAGGCTCCTCTGTCCTCCACTCGTTACCTGTAGTAAGGGCACCTGTTTGAACTTGTTATCAGTATAAAAGACACCTGTCCACAACCTCAAACAGTCACACTCCAAACTCCACTATGGCCAAGACCAAAGAGCTGTCAAAGGACACCAGAAACAAAATTGTAGACCTGCACCAGGCTGGGAAGACTGAATCTGCAATAGGTAAGCAGCTTGGTTTGAAGAAATCAACTGTGGGAGCAATTATTAGGAAATGGAAGACATACAAGACCACTGATAATCTCCTTCGATCTGGGGCTCCACGCAAGATCTCACCCCGTGGGGTCAAAATGATCACAAGAACGGTGAGCAAAAATCCCAGAACCACACGGGGGACCTAGTGAATGACCTGCAGAGAGCTGGGACCAAAGTAACAAAGCCTACCATCAGTAACACACTACGCCGCCAGGGACTCAAATCCTGCAGTGCAAGACGTGTCCCCCCTGCTTAAGCCAGTACATGTCCAGGCCCGTCTGAAGTTTGCCAGAGTGCATTTGGATGATCCAGAAGAGGATTGGGAGAATGTCATATGGTCAGATGAAACCAAAATAGAACTTTTTGGTAAAAACTCAACTCGTCGTGTTTGGAGGACAAAGAATGCTGAGTTGCATCCAAAGAACACCATACCTACTGTGAAGCATGGGGGTGGAAACATCATGCTTTGGGGCTGTTTTTCTGCAAAAGGACCAGGACGACTGATCCGTGTAAAGGAAAGAATGAATGGGGCCATGTATCGTGAGATTTTGAGTGAAAACCTCCTTCCATCAGCAAGGGCATTGAAGATGAAACGTGGCTGGGTCTTTCAGCATGACAATGATCCCAAACACACCGCCCGGGCAACGAAGGAGTGGCTTCGTAAGAAGCATTTCAAGGTCCTGGAGTGGCCTAGCCAGTCTCCAGATCTCAACCCCATAGAAAATCTTTGGAGGGAGTTGAAAGTCCGTGTTGCCCAGCGACAGACCCAAAACATCACTGCTCTAGAGGAGATCTGCATGGAGGAATGGGCCAAAATACCAGCAACAGTGTGTGAAAACCTTGTGAAGACTTACAGAAAACGTTTGACCTGTGTCATTGCCAACAAAGGGTATATAACAAAGTATTGAGAAACTTTTGTTATTGACCAAATACTTATTTTCCACCATAATTTGCAAATAAATTCATTAAAAATCCTACAATGTGATTTTCTGGATTTTGTCTGTCATAGTTGACGTGTACCTATGACGAACATTACAGGCCTCTCTCATCTTTTTAAGTGGGAGAACTTGCACAATTGGTGGCTGACTAAATACTTTTTTCCCCCACTGTATATACAGGGGGTACCGGTACAGAGTCAATGTGCGGGGGCACCGGAAAACGGCTCTTTGTTGCCTCTCTGATTAATGACCTCCTTGCCTGGTCCGTGAATTTTTGGTGGGCGGCCCTCTCTTGGTATCTTTTTTGTGGTGCCATATTCTTTAAATTTTTTAATAATGGATTTAATGGTGCTCCATGGGATGTTCAAAGTTTCTGATATTTTTTTATAACCCAACCCTGATCTGTACTTCTCCACAACTTTGTCCCTGACCTGATTGGAGAGCTCCTTGGTCTTCATGGTGCCGCTTGCTTGGTGGTGTTTGTCACGATCGTCTGAAGAAGCGGACCAATACGCAGCGCGTGGAGTGAACATAATGACTTTATTTAATAAAGCAACCACGAAAAAACAACAAATGACGATAGTGAAGTCCTCTGTAACACTGACAGAAACATGGAACAAAAACCCACAACCCCAAGGTGAAAACACACAGTATAAATATGGCTCCCAATCAGAGATAACGAGCCGACAGCTGACACTCGTTACCTCCGATTGGGAGTCAATGACCAAACATAGAAAACAAATACCTAGACTAACCAACATAGAAATACACCCAAGTGAAAAATAACAACCCTGGCTCAAAATAAAAGTCCATAGAGCCAGAGTGTCACAGTACCCCCCCCTAAAGGTGCGAACTCCGGGCGCACCAGCATACAGTCTAGGGGAGGGTCTGGGTGGGCGTCTGTCCATGGTGGCGGCTCAGGCACTGGTCGTGGTCCCCACCCCACCATAGTCACTACCCGCTTTAGTAACCTCCTCCACATGACCACCCCCCAACTAAACCCCACAGGATTAAGGGGCAGCACTGGACTAAGAGGCAGCACCGGACTCAGGGGCAGCACCGGACTAAGGGGCAGCACCGGACTACGGGGCAGCACCGGGCTAAGGGGCAGCACCGGACTCAGGGGCAGCACCGGACTAAGGGGCAGCACCGGGCTAAGGGGCAGTACCGGGCTAAGGGGCAGCACCGGCCTAAGGGGCAGCACCGGACTCAGGGGCAGCACCGGACTAAGGGGCAGCACCGGACTAAGGGGCAGCACCGGACTAAGGGGCAGCACCGGACTAAGGGACAGCACCAGGATAAGGGGCAGCAACAGGATAAGGGACAGCACCAGGATAAATGGCGGATCCTGGCTGGCTGGCTCTGGCGGATCCTGGCTGGCTGGCGGATCCTGGCTGGACGGCTCTGGCGGATCCTGGCTGGACGGCTCTGGCGGATTCTGGCTGGACGGCTCATGGCTGTCTGACGGATCTGGCTGCTCATGGCTGGCTGACGGATCTGGCTGCTCATGGCTGGCTGAAGGATCTGGCTGCTCATGGCTGGCTGACGGATCTGGCTGATCCTGTCTGGCGGAAGGCTCTGGCTGATCCTGTCTGGCGGAAGGCTCTGGCTGATCCTGTCTGGCGGAAGGCTCTGGCTGATCCTGTCTGGCGGACGGCTCTGGCTCCTGTCTGGCGGAAGGCTCTAGCGGCTCCTGTCTGGCGGAAGGCTCTAGCGGCTCCGATCTGGCGGACGGCTCTGAAGGCTCATGGCAGACGGGCGGCTTTGCCGGCTCAGTACAGACGGGCGGCTTTAGCGCCGTAGGGCAGACGGGTAGTTCAAGCGCCGTTGGGCAGACGGGCAGTTCAGGCGCCGTTGGGCAGACGGGCAGTTCAGGCGCCCGTTGGGCAGACGGGCAGTTCAGGCCCGTTGGGCAGACGGCAGATTCTGGCCGTCTGAGGCGCACCGTAGGCCTGGTGCGTGGTGCCGGAACTGGAGGTACCGGGCTGAGGACACGCATCTCAGGGCTAGTGCGGGGAGAAGGAACAGGGCATGCTGGGCCCTGGGGACGCACCGTAGGCCTGATGCGTGGTGCCGGAACTGGTGGTCCCAGGCTGAGGACACGCATCTCAGGGCTAGTGCGGGGAGCAGGAACAGGCCGGACCGGGCTGGCGACGCGCACCGTAGACTTGGTGCGGGTGGCAGGAACAGGCCGGACCGGGCTGGCGACGCGCACCGTCAGTTTGGTGCGAGTGGCAGGAACAGGTCGGGCTGGCGACGCGCACCGTAGACTTGGTGCGGGTGGCAGGAACAGGCCGGGTCGGGCTGGCGACGCGCACCGTAGACTTGGTGCGGGTGGCAGGAACAGGCCGGACCGGGCTGGCGACGCGCACCGTATCCCTGGTGCGAGTGGCCGGAACAGGCCGGGCCGGGCTGTCGACGCACACCGTATCCTTGGTGCGTGGAGCAGGAACAGGCCGGGCAGGGCTGTCGACGCACACCGTATCCTTGGTGCGTGGAGCAGGAACAGGCCGGGCAGGGCTGTCGACGCACACCGTATCCTTGGTGCGTGGAGCAGGAACAGGCCGGGCAGGGCTGTCGACGCACACCGTATCCTCTGTGCGTGGAGCAGGAACAGGCCGGGCTGGGCTGGCGACGCACACCGTGGGCTTGATGCGTGAGTAGGAACAGGCCGGTCCGTACTGGGAACACACACCACTGGCTTTAACTGGGGATCAGGAACGGGCCGGACCGGACTGGTAACACACATCAGTCTCTCACGCCGTGCCGCAACAACTTCCCTTCCTCTACTCGCCAATGGCTCCCGTAATCCGATAGCCTTCTCTCCACGTCTCCCTGTGGCAGCCTCCTGCTGCCCAGCCGCCCAAGCCATGTGCCCCCCCAAAAAACTTTTTGGGGTTGCCTCTCGTCCTTCCAACGATGATGGCCCTGCTGACGCCGTTGCTCCTCTCTCGCCAGGGCCTTGATCTTCCCCCAAGGTCCCTTGCCCCCGAGCATGTCCTCCCAGGACCACGATTTGCCCACCTGGGCCATCGCCAGCCTCTCGATCTCCTTACCAGGCGCTTCCTCCCATGTCCAGCTGTCTTGCTCCTGGACACGCTGCTTGGTCCTTCTATGGTGGGTTTTTCTGTCACGATCGTCTGAAGAAGCGGACCAATACGCAGCGCGTGGAGTGAACATAATGACTTTATTTAATAAAGCAACCACGAAAAAACAACAAATGACGATAGTGAAGTCCTCTGTAACACTGACAGAAACATGGAACAAAAACCCACAACCCCAAGGTGAAAACACACAGTATAAATATGGCTCCCAATCAGAGATAACGAGCCGACAGCTGACACTCGTTACCTCCGATTGGGAGTCAATGACCAAACATAGAAAACAAATACCTAGACTAACCAACATAGAAATACACCCAAGTGAAAAATAACAACCCTGGCTCAAAATAAAAGTCCATAGAGCCAGAGTGTCACAGTGTTGCAGACTCTGGGGCCTTTCAGAACAGGTGTATATATACTGAGATCATGTGACAGATCATGTGACACTTAGATTGCACACAGGTGGACTTTATTTAACTAATTATGTGACTTCTGAAGGTAATTGGTTGCACCAGATCTTATTTAGGGGCTTCATAGCAAAGGGGGTGAATACATATTCATGCACCACTTTTCCGATATTTATTTTTTAGAATTTTTTTAAACAAGTTATTTTTTTCATTTCACTTCACCAATTTGAACTATTTTGTGTATGTCCATTACATGAAATCCAAATAAAAATCCATTTAATTACAGGTTGTAATGCAACAAAATAGGAAAAACGCCAAGGGGGATGAATACTTTTGCAAGGCACTGTATATATATATATATATATATACAGCTGTGGAAAAAATTAAGAGAAAATTAAGAATTACAACACAGGCACACCTCATTCTACTGAATTAGGTACTGATTAGGTGATCACCTGAACCAAATCTTATTTAACGAGGAAAAGTATAAAAACCACTGCTGTGGTCATCACTATCCTCTTGCAATAGGATCAGCTGGATGGCAAAAACAGTGCTAATAGTACCTCAAAAGTAATATTAATCAAAAAATAACTATTGACCATGCCAAAAGAGTTGAGGTAAGTTTTGAGTGAGGAAAAGAAGGGTTCAATTCTGGCTTTACTGGCAGAGGGATACAGTGAGCGTCAGGTTGCTTCCATCCTTAAAATGTCAAAGACGGCGGTTCATAAGAACAAGGTCAAGCAGCAGACATTGGGGACAACAAAGCTACAGACCGGCAGAGGGCGAAAAAGACTCTCTACTGACCGGGATGACCGCCAACTCATTCGAATGTCACTCAACAACTGTAGGATGACATCAAGTGACCTACAAAAATAATGGCAAACGTCAGCTGTGGTGAAGTGCACGGCGAGGACGGTTCGAAACAGGCTCTTAGGGGCAGGGTTGAAGTCGTGCAAAGCTAGAAAAAAGCCCTTCATCAATGAGAAGCAAAGAAGAGCCAGGCTGAGGTTTGCAAAAGACCATAAGGATTGGACCGTAGAGGTCTGGAGTAAGGTAATCTTCTCTGATGAGTCCAATTTTCAGCTTTGCCCAACACCTGGTAGAGCATGGCGTTTGCAACACCAGGGTTGTGGGTTCGATTCCCACAGGGGGCCAGTATGAAAATGTATGCACTTACTAAAAAACTGTAAGTCGCTCTGGATAAGAGCGTCTGCTAAATGACTAAAATGTAAATGTGTCTCGCACCCACTGTGAAATTTGGTGGAGGATCGGTGATGATCTAGGGGTGCTTCAGCAAGGCTGGAATCGGGCAGATTTGTCTTTGTGAAGGACGCATGAATCAAGCCACGTACAAGGTTGTCCTGGAAGAAAACTTGTATTGTTCCCCAACTCTGAGGATTGGTTTTTCCAGCAGGACAATGTGCCATGCCACACAGCCAGGTCAATCAAGGTGTGGATAGAGGACAACAAGATCAAGACCCTGTCATGGCCAGCCCAATCTCCAGACCTGAACCCCATTGAAAACTTCTGGAATGTGATCAAGAGGAAGATGGATGGTCACAAGCCATCAAACAAAGCTGAGCTGCTTGAATTTTTGTGCCAGGAGAGGCATAAAGTCACCCAACATCAATGTGAAAGACTGGTGGAGAGCATGCCAAGTTGCATGAAAGCTGTGATTGAAAATCAGGGTTATTCCACCAAATATTGATTTCTGAACTCTTCCTAAGTTAAAACATTAGTATTGTGTTGTTTAAAAATGAACATGAACTTATATTCTTTGCATTATTCGAGGTCTGACAACACTGCATATTTTTTGTTCTTTTTGACCAGTTGTCATTTTCTGCAAATAAATGCTCTAAATGACAATATTTTTATTTGGAATTTGGGAGAAATGTTGTCAGTAGTTTATAGAATAAAACAAAAATGTAATTTTTACCCAAACACATACCTATAAATAGTACAACCAGAGAAACTAATAATTTTGCAGTGGTCTCTTACTGTATATACATTGCTCTTCCTAATATTTATATATTTCTTAATTACATTCTTTTAATTTTAGATTTGTGCATATTGTTAGATATTACTGCACTATATTACTGCACTGTTGTCGCTAGGAACACAAGCATTTCGCTACACCCGCAATAACATCTGCTAAATATGTGTATGCGACCAATACAATTAGATTAGATTAGATTTGATACTGAATGCGCTGTCTGCTTCAGATCATCATTCTTCCAAGTCATCCTATAATGATGTGGCCACATATGCTGCCTCCAGGCAGGCCCAGTTATTCAGGAAAGTTAACATGCGCTCTGCCTCCGCTCCAATTCGAGTGGCTATTCCTCGCACACCTAGACCCTAACGCTTCAATATAGCCTAAATATTTATCATTTAACTTTTTAAAAGTATTACCTTTTATATGTGGCATAAACACAACCAGTCACAATGTTTTAATCTGATTAGGCTACTTCAAAAGTCTCTTGTAGGCATTTGCACATTAATCAAAAATATAATTCCAGCATCCTCAAATGGTTTGACATTAACCAGGTTTCCATTTATGCTGTAAAGTAGCCTACATGCACTGTAAAGCCGAACAGTCCTATTCAATAATTGGATTAATTTCTGTAAACATAATATATGTGAAAACGTTGTAGTAACATAACAATTTAGGTTCCCATAACATGCACATCACTTTGATTTCGTGAGACAGTTTTTTTTTTATTCAGATGAAATGTATCAGTGAGTTTATGTAAACAGGACTTCTGATGATAGATTGATAGGTACACATATCTGTCAAGTTTGACCTTTATTACGTCTGACATCATATACGTCGATGTTCAAAGGAACGCATGTGACATTTCAAAATCTTTCCAACATGGCGGACGGTCCCCTCGACAGTGGATACTTTCTTAATGGTAAAAATGTATGAAAGATTATTAACTGTGTCGTGTGTGTCTGATTTGTCGAACTTCAAATGGATATCAGTCAAGCTAGCAATCTGGTTAACTGGCAAGTAATAATAATAATAATAATAACTGGCAAGTGCCAGGCAGGGCTAACGTTAGCTAGTTAGCTATGCGCCAGGTAGGTTAGCTGGCTAGAGCTAGATAGTATGATTTGAAAATGCCGGTGAAGGGGAAGTAACGTTAGGTAGCGTTGATGATACATAATCAGTTTAAAGTAATTAATGAAAGCTGGAAATTAAATGCAGGCAAGCCAAGCTCTGGGAGCGCGCGTGACGTATGAAGTTGACTGGAGTCAGATTTGTCTCTGCTGGAGTGGACTTCACCAGCTACAAATGAATACACGAGCTACAAACGAATACAAATGCGCACTGTCGCCTGAGCGTTCACGCGGTAAGTTAATGACTTTGCTTCGATAGATAGCAGTAGCTATACATTTAAAAGTTTGGAAATTATTTGTGTTTCTTTGGAGAATATATCCATTGTCAAGATCTCTATCCCTATCCGAATAGTACAACGCGCCAAACACATTAGCTAGCTAGCTAACTCACCCACGCACTGTAAACAAGCGTTGATGGATAACGTTAACTAGCTAACGTAGTTGCTTAAACATAAGGATTTTGGTGTCATTCGTTTTTTTTTCTGAAACATATTTTATAAAATGTGTTTATTAGCTATGCCATGTTTCCTGGTTATGTGCAACTATCTTGGCTTGTTAGCTACGCTACTTGTCTAGCTTGCTAGCTGAGGTAGCTAGCTAGCTACCTCATTTGGCGCATGTCTGCAATTGCTGAGAGCAACGTGACAGGTGCACAACATGGCGCAGCCTAAGCTTGATTCAATGGCATGCTGCCTAATTACAATGCAGTACTTTGATTGTTGAAAGTTAAAATGAATTCTGAATTACAGTAGTTATGTACTATTCAAATGACATATGCTTATTTTCTGACATTGATATTTGGCTTGGGTGTGAAACATAAATCTAAAGTTATGAATATCATTTTCTGTAATTCTCTGAATGAACAGTAGTAGGCCTACATACTTTGACATAAAGACTAGTTTCCAACCTTATGAATGTTAACACTACAAATTGTGATACTAATTATTTATTGATACTTTCTGTCTACAGGCCTGACTGAAGGATGTTGGTGCAGAAGACAAGACAGAAGGCTAGTAGTTAAAGGTAAGCTTAGGTTGAAATTACCTGAGATGGACATCATAATAGCATTTTGTGACTTCTTGAAATAGAAACATGATTAAATATTGTTAGTACAACAGTATTTTTCTAAGACAAACTTACTAAATGTTCTTAGTTTAAAAAATTATAGGCCCCCAGAGTTTTACCTATGACTTCAAGAACAACAATTTGGATTATTCTGTTTATGTAGCCAATTAGTCATAACAAATTAGTGAACACCATTTCTTCTGCTTCCAGGTTGCTGATGATAATAGAATGGCTTGGAAATGTCAGTTGTGTGCAACCCCATTTCACTCTAGAACACATTTACTAAAACACTATCGTCTAAAGCACAGTCATTAATCAAGAGTGAGTCCACTGCCATGTCTCTATGAAGATTGTGTTTGCACATTTCAGTCGCTCAATGAACTTAAAACTCATCTATCGCAATACCACACTGCAGAGGTCAGGAATAGGGCAGGTCAGGAGCATGCATCTATTGACTGACCTCTGTGTACATTCAAGCAACCTGTCTTTGAATCTGTACTCTTTAAAGAAACATGAGATGGTGGCATGCCTATTTAAGAGTTGTGATTACCGCACAAATGTGTACTCGTCATTTAATTCACAGAAGAGTAGGACACACCAAGTGAGTGTTAGGTCAGATTTTCGTGATGACATTCTGTCCCAGCCAGAGCACAGAAACAGATGATGCTTCAAACATTGACACTGGTAAATTGAGGAATCAGCTGAAACAAAATGTAGCTTTATTTTTTTAATGCAGTTGTATATTGATTATTTAGAAATTGCTAACCCACTTGGCACGTCCAGAAAAATGCACAAACTATCATCAGTATACTGGGTCCTTGCCAATCGACCCAGTAAATATCAATCAGCCTTACACACTATACAGCTTGCCGTACTCTTTAAAGTGACAGACCTCCAAAGGTATGGTTACGCGGCTGTACTTGTACCATTATTACATTTGTATTTATTATGGATCCCCATTAGCTGCTGCCAAGGCAGCAGCTACTCTTTCTGGGGTCCAGCAAAATAAGGCAGTTATACATTTTAAAAACATTACAATACATTCATAACATATTTCACAACATTAAGTGTATGCCCTCAGGCCTCTACTCTACTACCACATATCTATAACACAAAATCCATGTGTACATGCGTGTATAGTGCGTATGTTATCGTGTGTTTGTATGCATGTGTCTATGTTTGTGTTGCTTCACAGTCCCTGCTGTTCCATAAGGTGTATTTTTACCAGTTTTTAAAAAATCTGATTCTACTGCTTGCATCAGTTACCTGATGTGGAATAGAGTTCCATGTAGTCATGGCTCTATGTAGTACTGTGCGCCTCCCATAGTCTGTTCTGGACTTGGGGACTGTGAAGAGACCTCTGGTGGCTTGTCTTGTGGGGTATGCATGGGTGTCCGAGTTGTGTGCCAGTATTCCAAACAGACAGCTCGGTACATTCAGCTTGTCGACACCTCTTACAAAAACAAGCAGTGATGAAGTCAATCTCTCTTCCACTCTGAGCCAGGAGAGACTGACATGCATGTCATTAATGTTAGCTCTCCGTGGACTTTTAAGGGCCAGCTGTGCTGCCCTGTTCTGAGCAATTTTCCCAAGTCCCTCTTTGTGGCACCTGACCACACTACTGAACAGTAGTCTAGGTGCGACAAAACTAGGGCCTGTAGGACCTGCCTTGTTGATAGTGTTGTTAAGAAGGCAGAGCAGCGCTTAATTATAGACATACTTCTCCCCGTCTTAGCTACTGTTGTATCAATATGCTTTGACCATGACAGTCTACAATCCAGGGTTACTCCAAGCAGTTTAGTCACCTCAACTTGCTCAATTTCCACATTATTCATTTTGAGATGTAGTTGAAGTTTAGGGTTTAGTGAATGATTTGACCCAAATACAATGCTTTTAGTTTAGGAAATATTCAGGACTAACTTATTCCTTGCCACCCATTCCAAATCTAACTGCAACTCTTTGTTAAGTGTTGCAGTTATTTCAGTTGCTGTAGTAGCTGACGTGTATAGTGTTGAGTCATCCGCATACATAGACACACTGGCTTTGGCATGTCATTAGTAAAGATGGAAAAAAGCAAGGGCCTAGACAGCTGCCCTGGGAAATTCCAGATTCTACCTGGATTATGTTTGAGAGGCTTCCATTAAAGAACACCCTCTGTGTTCTGTTAGATAGGTAACTCTTTATCCACATTATAGCAGGGGGTGTAAAGCCATAACACATACGTTTTTCCAGCAGCAGACTATGATTGATAATGTCAAAAGCCACACTGAAGTCTAACAAAACAGCCCCCACAATCTTTTCATCGTCAATTTCTCTCAGCCAATCATCAGTCATTTGTGTAAGTGCTTGTTGAATGTCGTTCTCCATAAGCATGCTGAAAGTTTGTTGTCAATTTGTTTACAGTAAAATTGCAATGTATCTGGTCAAATACTATTCTTTCCAATAGTTTAGTAAGGGTTGCTAACAGGCTAATTGGTTGGCTGTTTGAGCCAGTAAAGGGGGCTTTACTATTCTTAGGTAGCGGAATGACTTTTGCTTCCCTCCAATCCTGGGGGCACACACATTCTAGTAGGCTTAAATAGAAAATATGGCAAATAGGAGTGGCAATATCGTCCGCTATTATCCTCAGCAATTTTCCATCCAAGTTGTCAGACCCCGGTGGCTTGTCACTGTTAATAGACAACAATAATTTGTTCACCTCTTCCAAACTCACTTTACGGAATTCAAAATTACAATGCTTGTCTTTCAAAATTTGGTCAGATATACTTGGATGTGTAGTGCCAGCAATTGTTGCTGGCATATCATGCCTACGTTTGCTAATCTTGCCAATGAACAAAAATTATTAAAGTAGTTGGCAATATCAGTTGGTTTTGTGATGAATGAGCCATCTGAATCAATGAAAGATGGAGCTGAGTTTGCCTTTTTTCCCAACATTTCATTTAAGGTGCTCCAAAGCTTTTTACTATCATTCTTTATGTCATTTATCCTTGTTTCATAGTGTTGTTTCTTCTTCTTTTTATTCAGTTGAGTCACATGATTTCTCAATTTGCAATACATTTGCCAATCGGTTGTGCAGCCAGACTTATTTGCCATTCCCTTTGCCTCATCCCCCTCAACCATATAATTTTTCAATTCCTCATCAATCCACAGGGATTTAACCGTTTTTACAGTTATTTTCTTAATGGGTGCATGCTTATTAGTAACTGGAATTAGCAATTTCATAAATGTTAAGTGCAGTGTCTGTTTGCTCCTCATTACACACCACGGACCAACATATATTCTTTACATCAACAACATAGGAATCACTACAAAACGTATTGTATGACCTCTTATACACAATATTAGGCCCAGCCTTTGGAACTTTAGTTTTCCTAGATATGGCTACTATATTGTGATCACTACAGCCAATGGATTTGGATACTGCTTTCAAACAAATCTCTGCAGCATTAGTAAAGGTATGACCAATACACAAAATATATCAAATCTAACTGTAAATCGCTCTGGATAAGAGAGTCTGCTAAATGACTAAAATGTAAATGTAAATGTAATACATGTTGATGATTTCATTCCTGTACTGTTTTTAACCACCCTGGTAGGTTGACTAATAACCTGAACCAGGTTGCAGGCACTGGTTACAGTTTGAATCTTTCTCTTGAGTGGGCAGCTTGATGAAAGCCAGTCAATATTTAAACCACCCAGAAAGTATACCTCTCTATTGATATCACATACATTATCAAGCATTTCACACATGTTATCCAGGTACTGACTGTTAGCACTTGGTGGTCTATAGCAGCTTCCCACCAGAATTGGCTTTACGTGAGGCAGATGAACCTGTAGCCATATTACTTCAACAGTATTTAACATGAGATCCTCTCTAATCTTCACAGGAATGTGGTTTTGAATATAAATAGCAACACCTCCACCACTGGCATTTCTATCTTTTCTGTAAATGTTATAACCTTGTATTGCTACCACTCTATCATCAAAGGTATTATCTAAGTGAGTTTCAGAGATAGTCAGAATATGAATGTCATCTGTTACTAGCAAATTATTGATGTCATGAACCTTGTTTCTTAAGCAACATATGTTAACGTGGGCTATTTTGAGCACTTTTGGGATGCTTACTTGTTTTTATTGCTTTACTGGGAAGCTTAGCAGCAGTATATGTGCTCATGTTCTTTATGTTAGTGCAGGGTTAGCTGCACACAGTGGACTGCGTCCTCGGGCACAATGGCTCAGTGCTAACAGTATAAATCTGGTTCCTAGGCACATGATCACTGCACACAACAGCTGCAGGATCAGCAGAGGCACCCAGGGCAGCTAGAAGGACACAAACCAGGTTACCCACAGGTGTGCCTTCTTAACAGTTAATTTGTGGAATATCTTTCCTCCTTAATGCGTTTGAGCCAATCAGTTGTGATGTATACAGAAGATAGCCCTATTTGGTAAAAGACCAAGTCCATATTATGGCAAGAACAGCTCAAAGAGAAACGACAGTCCATCATTACTTTAAGACATGAAGGTCAGTCAATACGGAAAATTAAGAACTTTGAACGTTTCTTCAAGTGCAGTCGCAAAAACCATCAAGCGCTATGATGAAACTGGCTCTGATGAGGACTGCCACAGGAAAGGAAGACCCAGAGTTACCTCTGCTCCAGAGGATAAGTTCATTAAAGTTACCAGCCTCAGAAATATTAATAAATGCTTCACGGAATTCAAGTAACAGACATCTCAGCATCAAATGTTCAGAGGAGACCGCGTGAATCAGGCCTTCATGGTCGAATTACTGCAAAGAAACGACTACTAAAGGACACCAATAATAAGAAGAGACTTGCTTGGGCCAAGAAACACGAGCTATAGACATTATACCGGTGGAAATCCGTCCTTTGGTCTGATGAGTCCAAATTTGAGATTTTTGGTTCCAACCGCCGTGTCTTTTTTAGACGCAGAGTAGGTGAACGGATTATCTCTGCATGTGTGGTTCCCACTGTGAAGCATGGAGGAGGAGGTGTGATGGTGCTTTGCTGGTGACACTCTGTGATTTATTTAGAATTCAAGGCACACTTAACAAGCATGGCTACCACAGCATTACGATACGCCATCCCATCTGGTTTGGGCTTGCATCTCTGCACTTAGCAAAAGAGTTCCATTTGCATTGCTATTTTAGTTATCAGTTATTTTACTATTCTCTGATCATAGATTTCATTTACTTATTTCAGCAGTTTTCTGCATAGTTATCTAATGTTGGTGGAGCATATTATTCTGTTTTAATGTTACTCCTGAATCACTATGATACATATAATAGTTTTTCTTGAGTGTATTTTCAACAAAGGTGAAAATGTACTTTGAAGTCCAAAGTATGAATACAGGTGAAATCACTTACTGACACAGACATGGTAGTGTAGCAGGAAGCTAGGAATGCTGTGAACCAAGATCTGAGTTCAAATCCCAGGTAAGGACATGTAGTCATGTGTGTCAAATAGTACAGTGCATTCGGAAAGTGTTCAGACCTCTTGACTTTTTTCATATTTTGTTACGTTACAGCCTTATTCTAAAAAATTACATATATTTTTTCCCTCATCAATCTACACACAATACCCCATAATGACAAAGCAAAAACAGGTTTTATACAGTTTTGCAAATGTATAAAAACGGAAATATCACTTTACATAAGTATTCAGACCCTTTACTCAGTACTTTGTTGAAGCACCTTTGGCAGCGATTACAGCCACGAGCCTTCTTGGGTATGACACTACAAGCTTGGCACACCTGTATTATGGGAGTTCCTCACATTTTTCTCTGCAGATCATCTCAAGCTCTTTCAGGTTGGATGGGGAGTGTTGCTGCACAGCTATTTTCAGGTCTCTCCAGAGATGTTAGATCGGGTTCAAGCTCTAGCTGGGCAAGTCTAGGACATTCAGAGACTTGTCCCGAAGCCACTCCTGCTTTGTCTTGGCTGTGTGCTTAGGGTCGTTGTCCTGTTGGAAGTTGAACCTTTGCCCCAGTCTGAGGTCCTGAGTGCTCTGGAGCAGGTTTTCATCAAGAATCTCTCTGTACTTTGCTCTGTTCATCTTTCCCTCGATTCTGACTAGTCACTTTCCAAATCATGTCCAATCAATTGAATTTACCACAGGTGGAGTCCAATCAAGTTGTAGAAGCATCTCAAGGATGATCAATGGAAACAGGATGCACCTGAGCTCAATTTCGAGTCTCATAGCAAAGGGTCTGAATACTTATGTAAATAAGGCATTCATCAATACATTCTAAAAACCTGTTTTTTCTTTGTCATTATGGGGTATTGTGTGTAGATTGATGAATGGAAAGAATGGCACATTGAAAATGTCATGCCTGTATAGAAGTGATGAAGAAATAGAAAGCATCATTTTACCCTGGTTCCTCCTCATAGGATGTAGCACTTAGTACCTTTGCAAGATGTTATCCTTGTGTTAAAGGAAGATGAATTGTATTTCTCATATGTCATATTCAGTGGCGATTTTAGCATGTAAATCTTGGTGGGGCCAAAAAAAAAAGTGGGATGCATGCCAGCAAAAGCCACTACACAACACAACACTAAACAATACATTAATTGCACTATAACGGTGACAAACAGTGCCCACAAACTGTTAGGGCCTACATAAAGCTGTCCAACAGCAGAGTCCCAACAGCAGTCCCAACGCCTTACCAATGCTACACCTGGCTATCAGCGGAGCCTTGTCTGGCAGCGAAACAGTTCATTCAGCCTCATTTACTAACTTTCAAAAAACACACTACCGGTCAAAAGTTTTAGAACACCTACTCATTCAAGGGTTTTTCTTTATTTTTACTGTTTTCTACATAGTAGAATAATAGTGAAGATATCAAAACTATGAAATAACACATATGGAATCATGTAGTAACCAAAAAAGTGTTAAACAAATTAAAATATATTTTATATTTGTGATTCTTCAAATAGCCACCCTTTGCCTTGATGACAGCTTTGCAAACTCTTGGCATTCTCTCAGCTTCATGAGGTAGTCACCTGGAATGCATTTCAATTAACAGGTGTGCCTTCTTAAAAGTTAATTTGTGGAATTTCTTTCCTTCTTAATGCGTTTGAGCCAATCAGTTGTGTTGTGACAGGGTGGGGGTGTATGCAGAAGATAGTCCTATTTGGTAAAATTCCAAGTCCATATTATGGCAAGAACAGCTCAAATAAGCAAAGAGAAATGTGAAGGTCAGTCAACATGGAAAATGTCAAGAACTTTGAAAGTTTCTTCAAGTGCAATTGCAAAAACCATCAAGCGCTATGATGAAACTGACTTTCATGAGGACCGCCACAGGAATGGAAGACCCAGAGTTACCTCTGCTGCAGAGGTTAAGTTAATTACAGTTACCAGCCTCAGAAATTGCAGCCCAAATAAATGCTTCACAGAGTTCAAGTAACAAACCCATCTCAACATCAACTGTTCAGAAGAGACTGTGTGAATCAGGCCTTCATGGTCTAATTGCTGCAAAGAAACCACTACTAAAGGACACCAATAAGAAGAAGAGACTTACTTGGGCCAAGAAACATGAGCAATGGACATTAGACCGGTGGCAATGTGTCCTTTGGTCTGGAGTCCAGATTGGAGATTTTTGGTTCCAATTTGTGAGACGCGGTGTGGGTGAACGGATGATCTCTTCATGTGTATTTCCCACCGTAAAGCTTGGAGGAGGAGGTGTGATGGTTTTGGGGTGCTTTGCTGGTGACACTGTCTATGATTTATTTAGAATTCAAGGCACACTTAACCAGCATAGCTACCACAGCATTCTGCAGCGATACACCATTCCATCTGGTTTGGGCTTAGTGGGACTATCATTCGTTTTTCAACAGGACAATGACCCAACACACCTTCAGGCTGTGTAAGGGCTATTTTACCAAGTAGGAGAGTGATGGAGTGCTGCATCAGATGACCTGGCCTCCACAATCCCCCGACCTCAACCAAATTGAGATGGTTTGGGATGAGTCGGACCGCAGAGTGAAGGAAAAGCAACCAACAAATGCTCAGCATATGTGGGAACTCCTTCTGTTGGAAAAGCATTCCAGGTGAAGTTGGTTGAGAGAATGCAAAGCTGTCATCACGGCAAAGGGTGGCTATTTGAATCTCAAATATAACATGTATTTTGATTTGTTTAACACTTTTTTTGTTACTATATGACTCCATATGTGTTATGTCATAGTTTTGATGTCTTCACTATCGTTCTACAATGTAGAAAATAGTAAAAATAAAGAAAAACCCTTGAATTAGTAGGTGTTCTAAACTATTGACAGGTAGTGTATCTGATATAGCCGACTTGCTTAAACAAATGTGGTTTCTACTGACAATTGAGATGTACAAACTATGGCATAAGGGGACGACAAGCGGATAAGAGTCAATCCATAATTTCGATTAAGACATTAATGAGCAAGCCAGGACGGACGTAGTCAATATAACAGTTTTTTTCAGCACTTTTGAAATGTACAGCGACAGAATTCAGAACATGGGAGCCGTTCTTACAGTGTTCTCCCTGTACACTAAGTCAGAACCGTAGGATAAATAAAGGGGGTATATAAGCAGACAATGAAAGCTCTTACAATTAAATATTTGATGATTACATTTCTCAAAAGCAGGTTATAGGCTACATGTGCACCACCGAGTCAGAATAGTGGGCGAAATTAAGAGGTGAAAATAGATCAAATTATTAGGGTGAGGCACATGGGCTACTAACAGCTTACTACACAACATACACTTAGTATTACTTTCTTAGCTACAGTATACATGTCTCCCTGGCATGTTACATCATTTATGCAGCACCATATAAGACATTTTTGGACTCATCTTGTTGTGATGTGCTCACTTGAACAGGAAGGTGGTGCGGCGGTCCTTCGTGGGCAAATTTTGTCATCAAAGAAAGAGAAAGAGGCCGGATTTACAATTCCGAGTTGCATGACCGTTCAAAATGTATTTTCCCAGTCAGAGCTCGTTTATTCCCGACGTCCAGTTGCAATGCTTGCAGTTAGCCACTGTCACCGATTCCTTCCAAACCACTCATTGTTGAATTTGTGTAATGTTTATGTACAATGGCCGATGAGCACCGATACGTTTTATCTATAATTTCTCTTCATTATTTCTCTTCATATGACAAGGATTAAACATGATTTGCCAGTAGATTGTCGACTTGATTCATGATGATGACTGCTAGCTAAGATTTTGAAAGTAAAATGTTGACATGATCAGTCCAATCAAAGCTACTGTACATATAACGTGATTTGACGTCATTTTATCTGTGGCCAATGCCCTTGAGCCTTCTTGGAAGGTCACTTCTAATGTAACTCTATGGCAGGACCCAAAGGGCTTCAATTTTTTATGTCTACCCTTACTAAGGACTTAGACTTGGCGGTGACGTAGTCTCCCCATGAGTGACAGAACACTGAGCCAATCACAACGCAACGCTCCTATTTTCTGCTGGCCAATTATTATAATTTTTTGCTAAAAATGTGGCTCTGCCCCACCTGCCCCGAATTACGGGTCGCCACTGGTCATATTATAAACAATAATTATTGTATTTGTATTCTTACATTTTGTTGTGTAGTAATAGTCGAGTAGTACGCAACACCAATACATTCCAGTTCTGTATGGGAGGGAAGCTGGTAGGGTCTGAGGGAAGTTGGGTATTATTATCTAGATAAGGCCTCCAGGGTGCTTGTTCCGATATGCAGACTCCATCTAAAGATCCAATTCAACTGCTTACAATCTGATCCTTTAAAACAAAATGTTACAAACTGATATGTGGAAACATGAAATGTAGCTACAGTTGTGCTCAAATATATTGACCCCCTTGCATGATTCACTACTTGAAAAAAAAAAACCTTGGTGTTCATAGATGTATTTGTTTGATTTACAACTGCACAGGAGGACCACCATTTTAGTTTTTTGTCAAATGTCACGATCGTCAGGGAGAGACCAATGCGCAGCGTGATGAACAAACATACTTTAATTAGTTAAAGTGTAAATACAAAACAAGAAACGACTCGTGAAGTCCACGGTATCAATGACCGAACACGGAAACAAAAACCCACAAACACAAAGGGAAAACATACAGTTTAAATATGGCTCCCAATCAGAGACAACCAGCCAACAGCTGACACTCGTTGCCTCTGATTGGGAGTCACTCAGGCAAAACATAGAAATAGACGAACTAGAACCCCCAACATAGAAACACACCACATAGAACAAACACACCCTGGCTCAACAACTAGAGTCCCATAGCCAGGGTGTGACAGTACCCCTCCCCTAAAGGCGGACTGCGACCGCGCCTCAAAAAGAGCAAAACAGGGGAGGGCTGGGTGGGCATACCTCCTCGGCGGCGGTTCTGGCTCCGGGCTTGCCCACCACCCTCCAACAAACCCCCCCATAGCGCCCCTGGTCCGGTCTGGCCCCGCTGGCTAGAGCTGGACTGGACGTAGCAGGAGCGGTTAGCTTCAACTCCGTAGTGGAGCCGTTGACCGGTACCTGGTTAGGCACCGGTGACCCAGGCACGGGTTGTGCCGGACAGACGACGCGCACCCCTGGCTTGGTGCGTGAGGCAGGAAAGGACCGGACCTGGCTGACGATACGCACCCCTGGCTTGGTGCGTGGAGCAGCAACGGGCCTCACTGGACTGACGACTCGCACCCCTGGCTTGGTGCGAGTGGCCGGAACGGGCTGGACCAGGCTGACGACTCGCACCCCTGGCTTGGTGCGAGTGGCAGGAACGGGCTGGACCAGGCTGACGACTCGCACCGTAGACTTGGTGCGAGTGGCAGGAACAGGCCGGGCCGGGCTGGCGACGCGCACCGTAGACTTGGTGCGAGTGGCAGGAACAGGCTGGGCCGGGCTGGCGACGCGCACCGTAGGCTTGGTGCGTGGAGCAGCAACGGGCCTTACCGGGCTGGTGATGCGCACCGTAGGCTTGGTGCGAGGGGCAGGAACGGGCCGGGCTGGCGACGCACACCGTAGGCTTGGTGCGGGGAGCAGGAACGGACCGGACCGGGCTGACGAAGCGTACCACAGGCTCGATGCGGGGAGCAGGAACAGGCCGGACCGGGCTGGCGACGCGCACCACAGGCTCGATGCGAGGAACAGGAACAGACCGGACCGCACTGGGGACACACACCCCTGGCCCTACGCGGGGATCAGGAACGGGCCGGACCGGACTGGTAACACACCCCAGTACCTCTCGCCGTGCCTCCACACTTTCCTTCCCCTTAGTGACCAGTGGCCCCCTTAACATGGCGGCCTCCTCTGCCAACCCGCTGGACCGCTCTATCGCGGCCTCCTGCTGCCCCGACGTCGTGAGCCCCCCCCTAAAAATGTTCTGGGGGTCTCTCCTCCCCGTGGGCCAGGCCTCTATAGTTTTCGCCCAACTCTCGCTCTTCTGCCTCCAACTCCAGCCATTCTGCTCTTCATTAGGCTTGACCCAGTCGAGACTCTTCCTCCACTGTTCCCAAGTCCACCCTCTCTGCTCTTCACTCGGCTTAGCCCAGTCGAGACCCCTACTCCATCGATCCCAAGTCCTTCCTCTCTCCTCTTCACGCTGCTTGGTCGTTGCATGGTGGGTTTTTCTGTCACGATCGTCAGGGAGAGACCAATGCACAGCGTGATGAACAAACATACTTTAATTAGTTAAAGTGTAAATACAAAACAAGAAACGACTCGTGAAGTCCACGGTATCAATGACCGAACACGGAACAAAAACCCACAAACACAAAGGGAAAACATACAGTTTAAATATGGCTCCCAATCAGAGACAACCAGCCAACAGCTGACACTCGTTGCCTCTGATTGGGAGTCACTCAGGCAAAACATATAAATAGACGAACTAGAACCCCCAACATAGAAACACACCACATAGAACAAACACACCCTGGCTCAACAACTAGAGTCCCATAGCCAGGGTGTGACATCAAAAATTGGCCTGGACTAAATTATTCAGAATTACAATGAATTTGGTTGGAGACAGGTGATTCTCGTTTACTGTGTAATTTTCTGCTAAATGACTAAAATGTAAATGTAAATGTAATTTATCTCACCTGTGGTGAGTTGCAGGTGCCAACAGGGTAAAAAAAATAACACTGACACTATATATAATACAAACCATTGATGACACGTTATAAAGACAAACTAAACACAAGGCCTAGTGTATTAATTACTTGGTCCTCTGTAGCTCAATTGGTAGAGCATGGCGCTTGTAACACCAGGGTAGTGGGTTCAATCCCTGGGACCACCCATACGTAAAAATGTATGCTCGCATGACTGTAAGTAGCTTTGGATAAAAGCGTTTGTTAAATGGCATATTATTAATGATCTATAAAGTGGCTCTTTTATAAAGAACAGTGCTTCAAGGCTCCACTTCAACAGCTTGTTCAGATCAGCCATCAACTCCTGTCTGAAATCTACAGGCCAGTGGATTGTCCTCTTGATCTGCCTGTATTTTAGAGCTAGAAGAAAACAGCCTTAGCCCCAGACTAAACACTGTAGACCAGACATATCTATCATCATTTCTGGAGGCTTTTGGTCTGTTCTGTATCACATGTGAGAAGCTGCAAATTGAGATTTAGCCCTTTTTTATGTCCATGTTTTTTATTAATATGGTAGCTTATGATTCAAACTGATCTTGACAAGTCAAGGTATAAATTACCCTGGATGTGAAGGTTCTCTGCTCCATTTGGGGCGACATCATCCACTGTCTGCGCCTGTTAATTAATTAATTAATTAATTATCCCTGTCATTCAAATCGACACACACACACACGTGCACGCACACACACACACAACCACACACACAAACATATACTCACACACACTCTCTTTCACCTGGGGAAGATATCCAGGGCTTGGCAGGGTGCTGGTGGGACTGAGATGGTTTGCAGGGGGTGGGCATGAACCTCTGGCCCTGCTGGGGCATGGAGGGAGACTCTGCGAGGGAGAGACACCCTGGAGGGGGTCTCTGGAGCCGCATTCTCTGGTACCAGGCCCAAGGTGGGGACTGGGGCTACAAGTGGGGCTGCTGGGTTAGTTTCTCAACCTGCATCTGGAGCTGAGCCAGGGTGTTGTGGTTGTGGGGGGCCAGGCGGGGCTGGTGCTGGGAGAGGTCTGGGGGCAGGCTGTTGGGGGAGCCTGAGTGGCCCTCCCCAGGATGTGGGAGTTGATCATGGATACCCTGGAAGCTGCGCAGCTGGTGGCCAGAGGGAACAGGAATAATAGCATAACAAGCATAACGGAAGAGCTAATACACAGACCTAGTAGCTATCTTTTATTTCAAGAACATACTGTGCCATACCAACCACATCCACTATTACTAATTTATTACTATACTACTACTACCACCATCAGTGCATACTGCAACTACTAATTTACTACCACTACAATAACAACAATTACTATTGCTACCTGGCCAGTTTAGACTTAGGAAATCATTGCCTGTTTTACACATTTTGATTTAAGGTCTTCTCAGTAGTTGATATTCAGACGTACCTCATGCAGGTGTGTAACAAGCTCTGAGGGTGATGCTCCCTTGCGCGCACTGAACAAATGTAATTAAATCCCAGAATACACACCCACTGGGTGGCCGACCAATTTAGTCATGGAGTTTTTGTTCAATTCATTTTTCTGTTCATTTATCTAAAGCCATCCCTTTAAAAACTGTATACCTTTAATTTGAATTTGATCGGCACAATAATATAATGTAACCTATGGAGAATGTGTTCAGAATATGGAGATCCAGGACAGATAGCCATCAAAACATATGAATATTTGTCTCCATTTCAGAACCCATGGGTAGATTTAAAAACACTCTGATCTTACACATCATTTATGATTAGGGAAGTATTCATCCTACCTACAGTGAGGGAAAAAAGTATTTGATCCCCTGCTGATTTTGTACGTTTGCACACTGACAAAGAAATGATCAGTCTATAATTTTAATGGTAGGTTTATTTGAACAGTGAGAGACAGAATAACAACAACAAAAATCCAGAAAAACGCATGTCAAAAATGTTTTAAATTGATTTTCATTTTAATGAGGGAAATAAGTATTTAACCCCTCTGCAAAACATTACTTAGTACTTGGTGGCAAAACCCTTGTTGGCAATCACAGAGGTCAGACGTTTCTTGTTGTTGGCCACCAGGTTTGCACACATCTTAGGAGGGATTTTGTCCCACTCCTCTTTGCAGATCTTCTCCAAGTCATTAAGGTTTCGAGGTTGACGTTTGGCAACTCGAACCTTCAGCTCCCTCCACAGATTTCCTTTGGGATTAAGGTCTGGAGACTGGCTAGGCCACTCCAGGACCTTAATGTGCTTCTTCTTGAGCCACTCCTTTGTTGCCTTGGCCGTGTGTTTTGGGTCATTGTCATGCCCATCCACGACCCATTTTCAATGCCCTGGCTGAGGGAAGGAGGTTGTCACCCAAGATTTGACGGTACATGGCCCCGTCCATCGTCCCTTTGATGTAGTGAAGTTGTCCTGTCCCCTTAGCAGAAAAACACCCCCAAAGCATAATGTTTCCACCTCCATGTTTGACGTTGGGGATGGTGTTCTTGGGGTCATAGGTAGCATTCCTCCTCCTCCAAACATTTTGGTCTCATCTACCCACAACACTTTCACCCAGTTCTCCTCTGAATCATTCAGATGTTCATTGGCAAACTTCAGACGGGCATGTATATGTGCTTTCTTGAGCAGGATTTCAGTCCTTCATGGCGTAGTGTGTTACCAATTGTTTTCTTGGTGACTATGGTCCCAGCTGCCTTGAGATCATTGACAAGATCCTCCCGTGTAGTTCTGGGCTGATTCCTCACCGTTCTCATTATCATTGCAACTCCACAAGGTGAGATTTTGCATGGAGCCCCAGGCCGAGGGAGATTGACAGGTCTTTTGTGTTTCTTCCATTTGCGAATAATCGCACCAACTGTTGTCACCTTCTCACCAAGCTGCTTGGCGATGGTCTTGTAGCCCATTCCAGCCTTGTGTAGGTCTACAATCTTGTCCCTGACATCCTTGGAGAGCTCTTTGGTCTTGGCCATAGTGGAGAGTTTGGAATCTGATTGATTGATTGCTTCTGTGGACAGGTGTCTTTTATACAGGTAACAAACTGAGATTAGGAGCAGTCCCTTTTAAGAGTGTGCTCCTAATTTGAGCTCGTTACCTGTATAAAAGACACCTGGGAGCCAGAAATCTTTCTGATTGAGAGGCGGTCAAATACTTATTTCCCTCATTAAAATGCAAATCAATTTATAACATTTTTGACATGCGTTTTTCTGGATTTTTTTGTTGTTATTCTGTCTCTCACTGTTCAAATAAACCTACCATTAAAATTATAGACTGATCATGTCTTTGTCAGTGGGCAAACTTACAAAATCAGCAGGGGATCAAATACTTTTTTTCCCTCACTGTACATGGTAATGATGACCACTTCCGGAGGACGTCATTCAACCAATCAAAGCTTTTTCAGTATGAACTGACATGTTGTCCATCCAATCATAGGATTAGGATCAGAGAATGAACCTAGTATGTTGTATTGGGGTTGAGCCGCAGAGCATTATTGGGGGGTTCTATGTGTTGAGAAGCTTGGTGACATTATTGGATAGAGACTGAAAAGTGATAGTTGAGCATTTTTGGGATATTATTCAATTCAAATTAGTTTCTTCAAATTACAGGAGATGGAGGAGGTAGATTATAAATTGTTTTCTTGGTTTTATAACCAGTTAGTGCAATTTATTTCAATTTGCCTTGCTAACTTCAGTAGCAAGTAGCTAGCTACCAGCTCGAGTGTGCACCTTTCGCCACCAACACTACAGCAAATTTTGTTGACTTTTTGTTTAAGAACCCCTTTCATTCTCTGGGGCACACGGAAAAGGTGTGAATTAAAACCGAGGGTCGAACTCTGCCTGAGATCAGTTTCATGAAGAAGGATGAATAATTGGTATCAAAAGTATAGCTGGTTAGCAGTGAGCCTTTCATCAAGCCGCCTGTATTGCTGGCCTTGCCTGCTTCTTGGAAAGACAGAGACTTGGGCGAAAGAGGGGTACAGTGACCTGAAGAACATCAATCGTTCAGCTAAATGGCAAAACAAAAGCAGGGAGCATATAAATGCCCACATCAGATTGAAGCTTCTGGCGAAAAAGCAATATCGATCATGACGAAGGTCTGCGTATTCAAACTGCGCAACACAGCAAGAAAGTAAAACGAAACAGGGATGTTCTCAAGCGGCTTATCAACACCACTGCGTTTTTGGGCATGCAATAATTGGCTTTTACAGGACACGACAATAGGGAAAGTTCCGCTAACAAGTGCAACTACAAGGAGGTTGCAGTGTTAATTGCACGTTACTTGCTGAACATATGGAACTTTCTAATGTATTTTCTGGGATGTCGAAATCAATTCAGAATGATTTGATAGCTTCCATCGCATCATCCATTAAAAGTTAGATTAAAGAGAGATGTTGACGCAGTTAATTTTTTTGCGCGCGCTCAAGTAGGCTTTCCACTTTCCTCCTGTATTTATTTAGCAAAGATGATAACACATAATCACTCCAGACAGACACAAGCAACAACACATTACATAAATGTTGCAGCAGCCTAGGCTACACCTAAACATTAGAGATTTGACATGCTGTATGGGATGAAAACAAGAAAAATGTTCAGTCTGATCAACTGTAGGCTACTAATAAGAGCAGATGCATACAGCCTATGTGCGCTATTCATTTGGTCAGGGTAACTAATTGGTAAAGTTATTTATAGTCCATTTGTGTGTCAGGAGAAAATGTGAACGTGATCAAATTTGGTTTGTTTTCAAAATTGGGCTGGCTAGGCTGCCTATACGTTTTCAATCCCAAATTATTAACTGTAATTAATCAATCAGCATAATAGTGATGACAGATGTGAGTTAATTTTTTACAAGGCCTACAGTTGCATAGGCCTGCATGATGCAAACATGCATAAAGCAAGCTCAGCCCTGTGAGTACTATTGTCTATCAGTTGCTGTCTCTGTGTCTGGGTAGAGGAAATCCCCCACCTAATCTAATCTATATATAATTCATATGAACAAGTATAAGGTAGCGGCATTTTGACAGGGTTTTCATCAGTTATCGTCAGGTATGTGGATGATCAAGGCTTTATTCAGGAACGTTTCTTGGCCTACATTGATGTGTCAAGTGGGCGAGATGCGCAGTCTGTGTTTAACTTCACGGACAAACTTGTTGTTCAAACCTATAATGGCGCAGCTGTAATGGAATGTATCTGCTATGTGTATTTCCAGCTAAGTCCCCCCCTGTTCCCTGATTTAAGAAGTGATGACCACTCCACTACACCACCATTGTCAACTCTCTCCTGACATGAACTGAAGCCATGTCTCATGTGCCCGCTCATCCACTGGCATATTTAATGTTTCCTCTCCAAGCACTGTGAGTACACCTATCAATTTTCTCTCATTACTGTATGTAGAGTCAATCACATACACAAACACAATCACATTATTACAAATCAATGATTTTACTCCTTGCTTGGACTAACTCATTCTTAGTTATTTTGTCTAAATGTGTAGTTTGTTGCGTATTGTTATTTTGTCTTCCCAGTCAAATCATGTCCTGCATTGAAGTCAAGCCTCTGAACACCTCAAATCATACCTTATACCCTCATTCAATCACTGCAGTGATCCCTTCCCAAAACGGTGTAAGTAGCCCTCTCATTCCCATTCCCCATAGTATTATATTATAAATGTATTTATTAAATGTTTTAGGTTAAAATAATTACTCTTTGACGATTTTTGAAATACACTTTGACGTCTCCTTGTGTTCCGCGCCTATACCATGGGTCTCCCATCCTCCTCAATTTTTCAAGTCACCAGCCTCCACTGGCGGAAAGTATTCAAACCCCTTCACTTTTTCCACATTTTGTTACGTTACAGCCTTATTCTAAAATGTATTACATAATGACGAAGCAAAAACAGATTTTTAGAAACGTTTGCAAATGTATTAAAAATAAAAAACAGAAATGCCTTATTTACGTAAGTATTCTGACCTTTTGCTATGAGACTCAAAATTTAGCTCAGGTGCGTCCTGTTTCCATTGATCATCCTTGAGATGTTTCTACAACTTGATTGGAGTCCACCTGTGTAAATTCAATTGATTGGACATGATTTGGAAAGGCACACACCTGTCTATATAAGGTCCCACAGTTGACAGTGCATGTCAGAGCAAAAACCAAGCCATGAGGTCGAAGGAATTGTCCGTAGAGCTCCAAGATAGGATTGTGTCAAGCACAGATCTGGAGAAGGGTACCAAAAAATGTCTGCAGCATTGAAGGTCCCCAAGAAAACAGTGGCCTCCATCATTCTTAAATGGAAGAAGTTTGGAACCACCAAGACTCTTCCTAGAGCTGGCCGCCCAGCCAAACTGAGCAATCGGGGGAGAAGGGCCTTGGTCAGGGAGGTGACCAAGAACACGATGGTCACTCTGGCAGAGTTCTAGAGTTCCTTGGCCTGTATGCTAAGTGTCACGTCTGGAGGAAACCTGGCACCATCCCTACGGTGAAGCATGGTGGTGGCAGCATCATACTGTGGGGATGTTTTTCAGCAACAGGGACTGGGAGACTAGTCAGGATCGAGGGAAAGATTAACGGAGCAAAGTACAGAGAGATCCTTGATGAAAACCTGCTTCAGAGCGCTCAGGACCTCAGACTGGGGCGAAGGTTCACCTTCCAACAGGACAACGACCCTAAGCACACAGCCAAGACAACGCAGGAGTGGCTTCGGACAAGTCTCTGAATGTCCTTGAGTGGCACAGCCAGAGCCCGGACTTGAACCCGATCGAAAATCTCTGGAGAGACCTGAAAATAGCTGTGCAGCGACGCTCCCCATCCAACCTGACAGAGCTTGAGAGGATCTGCAGAGAAGAATGGGAGAAACTCCCCAAATACAGGTGTGCCAAGCTTGTAGCGTCATACCCAAGAAGACTCGAAGCTGTAATCACTGCCAAAGGTGCTTCAACAAAGTACTGAGTAAAGGGTCTGAATACTTATGTAAATGTGATAAACGTTTTTTTTTTATATACATTTGCAAAAAATAAAAAAATAATGTCTTTGTCATTATGGGGTATTTTTGGAAAAAAACAATTGAATCCTTTTTTAGAATAAGGCTGAAACGTAACAAAATGTCAGGGGTCTGAATACTTGCCAAATGCACTGTATCAAGGCAAAGCTGTCATCAAGGCAAAGGGTGGCTATTTGAAGAATCTCAAATATAAAATATATTTTGATTTCTTTAACACCTTTTTGGTTACTACATGATTCCATATGTGTTATTTCATAGTTTTGATGATTCACTATTATTCTACAATTTAGAAAATAGTAAAAATAAAGAAAAACCCTTGAATGAGTAGGTGTGTCCAAACTTTGACTGGTAGTATATATATATATATATATATATATATATATATATACATATACAGTGGGGAGAACAAGTATTTGATACACTGCCGATTTTGCAGGTTTTCCTACTTACAAAGCATGTAGAGGTCTGTAATTTTTATCATAGTTACACTTCAACTGTGAGAGACGGAATCTAAAACAAAAATCCAGAAAATCACATTGTATGATTTTTAAGTAATTAATTTGCATTTTATTGCATGACATAAGTATTTGATACATCAGAAAAGCAGAACTTAATATTTGGTATAGAAACCTTTGTTTGCAATTACAGAGATCATACGTTTCCTGTAGGTCTTGACCAGGTTTGCACACACTGCAGCAGGGATTTTGGCCCACTCCTCCATACAGACCTCCAGATCCTTCAGGTTTCGGGGCTGTCGCTGGGCAATACGGACTTTCAGCTCCCTCCAAAGATGTTCTATTGGGTTCAGGTCTGGAGACTGGCTAGGCCACTCCAGGACCTTGAGATGCTTCTTACGGAGCCACTCCTTAGTTGCCCTGGCTGTGTGTTTCGGGTCGTTGTCATGCTGGAAGACCCAGCCACGACCCATCTTCAATGCTCTTACTGAGGGAAGGAGGTTGTTGGCCATGATCTCGCGATACATGGCCCCATCCATCCTCCCCTCAATACGGTGCAGTCGTCCTGTCCCCTTTGCAGAAAAGCATCCCCAAAGAATGATTTTTCCACCTCCATGCTTCACTGTTGGAATGGTGTTCTTGGGGTTGTACTCATCCTTCTTCTTCCTCCAAACACGGCGAGTGGAGTTTAGACCAAAAAGCTCTATTTTTGTCTCATCAGACCACATTACCTTCTCCCATTCCTCCTCTGGATCATCCAGATGGTCATTGGCAAACTTCAGACGGGCCTGGACATGCGCTGGCTTGAGCAGGGGGACCTTGCGTGCGCTGCAGGATTTTAATCCATGACGGCGTAGTGTGTTACTAATGGTTTCCTTTGAGACTGTGGTCCAGGCTCTCTTCAGGTCATTGACCAGGTCCTGCCGTGTAGTTCTGGGCTGATCCCTCACCTTCCTCATGATCATTGATGCCCCACAAGGTGAGATCTTGCATTTAGCCCCAGACCGAGGGTGATTGACCGTCATCTTGAACTTCTTCCATTTTCTAATAATTGCGCCAACAGTTGTTGCCTTCTCACCAAGCTGCTTGCCTATTGTCCTGTAGCCCATCCCAGCCTTGTGCAGGTCTACAGTTGTATCCCTGATGTCCTTACACAGCTCTCTGGTCTTGGCCATTGTGGAGAGGTTGGAGTCTGTTTGATTGAGTGTGTGGACAGGTGTCTTTTATACAGGTAACAAGTTCAAACAGGTGGAGTTAATACAGGTAATGAGTGGAGAACAGGAGGGCTTCTTAAAGAAAAACTAACAGGTCTGTGAGAGCCTGAATTCTTATTGTTTGGTAGGTGATCAAATACTTATGTCATGCAATAAAATGCAAATGAATGACTTAAAAATCATACAATGTGATTTTCTGGATTTTTGTTTTAGATTCCGTCTCTCACAGTTGAAGTGTAACTATGATAAAAATTACAGACCTCTACATGCTTTGTAAGTAGGAAAACCTGCAAAATCGGCAGTGTATCAAATACTTGTTCTCCCCACTGTATATACAGTTGAAGTCGGAAGTTTACATACACTTAGGTTGGCGTCATTAAAACTTGTTTTTCAACCACTCCACAAAATTCTTGATAACAAACTATAGTTTTGGCAAGTCGGTTTGGACGTCTACTTTGTGCATGACACAAGTAACTTTTCCAACAAATGTTTACAGACAGATTATTTCACTTATAATTCACTGTATCACAATTCCAGTGGGTCAGAAGTTTACATACACTAAGTTGACTGTGCCTTTAAACAGCTTGGAAAATTCCAGAAAATTATGTCATGGCTTTAGAAGCTTCTGATAGGCTAATTGACATGATTTGAGTCAATTGGAGGTGTACCTGTGGATGTATTCCAAGGCCTACCTTCAAACTCAGTGCCTCTTTGCTTGACATCATGGGAAAATCAAAAGAAATCAGCCAAGACCTCAGAAGAAAAATTGTAGACCTCCACAAGTCTGGTTCATCCTTAGGAGCAATTTCCAAATGCCTGAAGGTACCACGTTCATCTGCACAAAAAATAGTACCCAAGTATAAACACCATGGGACTACGTAGCCGTCATACCGCTCAGGAAGGAGACGAATTCTGTCTCCTAGAGATTAACGTACTTTGGTGCGACAAGTGCAAATCAATCCCAGAACAACAGCAAAATACCTTGTGAAGATGCTGGAGGATACAGGTACAAAAGTATCTATATCCACAGTAAAACGAGTCCTATATCGACATAACCTGAAAGGCCGCTCAGCAAGGAATAAGCCACTGCTCCAAAACCGCCATAAAAAAGCCAGACTACGGTTTGCAACTGCACATGGGGACAAAGATCGTACTTTTTGGAGAAATGTCCTCTGGTCTGATGAAACAAAAATATAACTGTTTGGCCATAATGACCATCATTATGTTTGGGGGAAAAAGGGGAACGCTTGCAAGCTGAAGAACACCATTCCAACCATGAAGCACGGGGGTGGCAGCATCATGCTATGGGGGTGCTTTGCTGCAGGAGGGACTGGTGCACTTCACAAAATAGATGGCATCATGAGGAAGGAAAATGATGTGGATATATTGAAACAACATCTCAAGACATCAGTCAGGAAGTTAAAGCTTGGTCGCAAATGGGTCTTCCAAATGGACAATGACACCAAGCATACTTCCAAAGTTGTGGCAAAATGGCTTAAGGACAACAAAGTCAAGGTATTGGAGTCCTGACCTCAATCCTATAGAAAATGTGTGCGCAGAACTGAAAAAGTGTGTGCGAGCAAGGAGGCCTACAAACCTGACTCAGTTACACAAGCTCTGTCAGGAGGAATGGGCCAAAATTCACCCAACTTATTGTGGGAAGCTTGTGGAAGGCTACCCGAAACGTTTGACCCAAGTTACACAATTTAAAGGCAATGCTACCAAATACTAATTGAGTGTATTTAAACTTCTGACCCACTCGGACTGTGATGAAAGTAATAAAAGCTTAAATAAATCATTCTCTCTGCTATTATTCTGACATTTCACATTCTTAAAATAAAGTGGTGATCCTAACTGACCTAAGACAGGGAATTTTTATTAGGATTAAATGTCAGGAATTGTGAAAAACTGAGTTTAAATGTATTTGGCTAAGGTGTATGTAAACTTCCGACTTCAACTGTGTATGTGTGTATATATAAATAATCACTATAATGGGGGATCCTGCTTTCTGAAAACAACAGCCTGCAGTACCCCGGTCGGCCTTGAACTTCATGGCTTCAATGAGAGGGGGCAGTTCTTCTTCCCTGGGTTTTCCAGTCCATTTTGCACTGAGTGACACAGAGAGCTGAGCGCTGGGCGCGTAATTTTGCACTCTGGATCAAAGATAGCTCAGTAATACATCAGCCATTAAGTTTCCTACATAGATAAGCCCTAGCCTCACTTCTCCAATAGTCCAGACAGACTCAGAGATGAACCTGACTGCTGAGAACAACAGTGTTCCCCTCAGTGATGGGAACCGTATTCCCCTCGTTGGGCTGGGGACTTATGGAGACCCACGAACGGTAAGGGAAACCTATTTTTAAAAAGAGCAGTTTGAACACCAGGTGCATGGGGAAAAAATTGTTTGATAAAATGTACTCCAGCACGAATACTTCACATTACATTGTTTGTTAAGTATTCAAGAATACCAGGGTTGGAATTTCTTCTTTTTCAAGAATGTACAGTATACCTGACAGTCTGATTTGGATAACGTAATTAGGATTTCTCACTGACAGGCAGGCTGCCTGTTAATCTCGGTCCCAGACACGTTTAGCCTGGGGACGAGGCCAGCCACCTGTAAATTAGAATGTGTTTTGAGAATCAAAGTTCAAATTATCACAGAGTCCATGTTCAAATGAGCACAAAGTCCATGTTCACTGCTGTGATTGACTGGTTAATCATTAACTATTACTAGTGATAAACAAAGTAGGCCTACATAATGTATCTGAGTTTAACATATAAATCAACTTAACTTATTTATTTCATGTAAATTCACTATCTTAACTCTGTTTTTTGACAGACACCCAGAGGCACAGCGTTAAACAGTGTGAAGCATGCAATAGATGTGGGATACAGACACTTTGATGGGGCTTTGGTGTATTTCAATGAGCACGAAGTAGGTCAAGCCATAAGAGATAAAATTGCAGATGGAACCGTCAAAAGGGAAGACATCTTTTACTGTGGAAAGGTGAAGTTATTTTATTGCTGGTTGATTTACACACTTCAATATCACTTAACTTTCTATCACAGAACAATAGTTGGCCTATATTTTAAGGGCCGTTTTCCCTTGCACAAATGCCTAGTCCTTGATTTAGAACTAGACTAATATTCAATGGTGATTCACAATTTAAAGTGCATTTTTGTCCAGGAATAGGCGATAATCTTTGTCCGGTAAACTGGTCCTGAATGTATTCCAAATACAGCAGACTACATACCTTTGTATTTGTTTGTATTTTGGGGCCTTTTCTATTGGTTCTATTGCAATCAAGCAAAGCTAAAGTATTTGAAATGATATCAAATAGTATTTGAACCCAGGTCTGTCAGGCTAATAGTGGTTGGTCATAGCGATCTCCTTCTACCTGTCTCAGCTATGGAACACCTTCCACCCTCCAGAGCTGGTCAGGCCTGCCTTAGAGAGGACACTGAAGGCACTGAAACTGGACTATGTGGATCTATACATCATCGAGATGCCCACTGCATTCAAGGTTAACATATTGTAGCTACTGTAGTCTACAGATGTCAGTTTGAAATTGCACTCACCTCTTAAAGGCCAACTATTTTAAAGTAAACTCACAATGTTTTCAAATGTGTCAATCATTCTTATAACGGTATCTCAATTCCAGCCTGGTGATGAGTTTTATCCTAAATATGAGGATGGGCGGTATATTTACCATGAGACAGACCTATGTGCAACATGGGAGGTGAGTTTTGTCTTCCAGGCCCATAGCCAATTTTATCATTGTCTCATTATCAAGATCAATTGTGTTTAGAATAGTTGAGGAATATCAACTATCAGCATACTTATGGGGTGGTTATAATGAACAGTATATGAAAAATAATGTATTACAGAGGATTAGAACTGTGTAGGCACTAGCCTATATACAAAACCCAGAGTAAATCCTCTGGGCACAAATGTAAATACCATTGCAATGGCCTTGGCTCTAATCTCTGTGTCAAGGACAAAGCCATAAATAGTCAGTCAACCTCTTTTCAAAGTTCTACACAGTCTCTAGAATTTGTGTTGTGTTTTTTCTGGTGTATCGCTCTCATTCTGGTAAATCATTATGAATGGACATATTTTAAAGTCTCCTCTCTTCCAACAGGCTTTAGAGGCCTGCAAAGATGCAGGGCTGGTCAAATCTCTGGGAGTATCCAACTTCAACAGGAGACAGCTGGAGCTCCTACTGAGAAAGCCTGGCCTCAAACACAGACCTGTGTCCAACCAGGTGGGACATACTCTCTCTCAATGCTGAGATGCTTATGCAATTACATTTGCAAACCTAATTTGAGATTTGTGCACATAACTAATAAGTGCTATATATATTTTCAATACAGGTCGAGTGTCATCCGTACTTCACTCAGCCGAAGCTGCTGGAGTACTGCCGTCAGAATAACATTGTGATCGTAGGCTACAGCCCCATAGGAACTTCAAGGGACGCCTCCTGGGTGAACCTGAAATGCCCACCTCTGTTGGAGGATGAGGTCCTGGTATCCATAGCAAAGAAGTACAGAAAGAACAGTGCTCAGGTGGCTCTGCGATTCAACGTCCAGAGAGGAGTGGTGGTCATCCCCAAAAGCTTCAGCACTCACAGGATCAAGGACAACTTTCAGGTTCAACTGAATTAAACATAGTCAACAACCACTAATATACATTGAGTGTACAAAACATTAGGAACACCTGCTCCATCCATGACATAAAAATATGCCATTTAGCAGACGCTTTTATCCAAAGCGACTTAGTCATGTGCGCATACATTTTTACGTATGGGTGGTCCCGGGGATCGAACCCACTACCCTGGCGTTACAAGCGCCATGCTCTACCAGCTGAGCTACAGAGGACCACGAGGACATAGACTGACCAGGTGAATCGAGGTGAAAGCTATGGTCCCTTAATGATGTCACTTGTTAAATCCGCTTTGAAGTGCCTTTGAACAGCGTATGGTAGTAGGTGCCAGGCGCACCGGTTTGAGTGTGTCAAGAACTGCAATGCTGCTGGGTTTTTCACGCTCAACCGTTTCCCTTGTGTATCAAGAATGGTCCACCACCCAAATGACATCCAGCCAACGTGACACAACTGTGGGAAGCATTGGAGTCAACATGGACCTGCATCCCTGTGGAACGCTTTCGACACCTTGTAGAGTCCACGCCCAGACAAATTAGTCTGTTCTGAGGGCAAAGGGGGGTGCAACTCAATATTAGGAAGCTGTTCCTAATGTTTTTTACACTGCATGGTGACCTATTTCAGTTATGAATGTCCTTATACCCCCTTTTTGTACTTTGTTATAGATATTTGACTTTTCACTCACTGAGGATGAAATGAAAGCAATTGAAGGACTGAACAAAGACATCCGTTTTGTGGAGCTTCTAATGTAAGTATTATATATCATGGGGCAATATTGAGTCAATTGCTATATTTGGGTGTTGATACAGTAAGTGTTGTTTATTTTTCCCACAGGTGGAGTGACCATCCTGAATACCCATTTCACGATGAATATTAAGCCTGGCAATATAATTCCATGTATTCCTGTACCCCTGACATATTCACTGAACATGTTTCGTTTTTTGTGTGTAACTGTACTGTAGTAGCCTACATTTCTTTGAGTTAATTCTGTCATTTTGTGAAGACAGTACCCTTCATCAAAAGACCACCAGGGGGCTCTACTTGACAATGAATGAAAACCAATGATCAGTTTACATTAAAAACAGTTTGTGAAATCATTCCCTATTGCACATTAATTGTATTTAACACATTTAAAAAATAATAATAACCGGAGACTGCTGAAGTATCCCTAGTTCTGAAATGTAACACTACTCTCATAACTGTTGACCTCTACTGGATCGGTGTCCCGTATACGGGACTGTTGAGCTAACGTGCGCTAACATGACTGTTGTAAGGAACAGCAAACCTTCCAGGTTAATCTAACTGCACTGTCCAATTTGCAGTAGCTATTACAGTGAACAAATACCATGCTATTGTTTGAGGACAGTGCACAACAACAACAAAATTATCACAGCAACTAGTTTGATACATTCACCTCTGAAGGTAAATAATGTACTTACATTTAGTAATCTTGCTCTAATTTGTCATCCTAAGGGTCCCAGAGATAAAATGTAGCATAGTTTTGTTTGATCAAATCCATTTTTATATTCAAATATAGGAACTGGGTTCTACAGTTTGAACCCCTGCTGTCTCTGGCTCCACATCCACCACGCCCGGCCATCTAGATATGTGAAAGTTAGTGTATAAGCTAATGATCCATCATGTATGACATTCCTGGGAGTGTGTAAACTTACATTTTGTATTACCATATCATTTTTGTATGTTCTCTATAGTTATGTACTTGAAAATGTATCAATTAACCAATTCGGCACATTTGTGCAGATTTGATACAAAATAGTCCAGTATGGCAATGCTTCACTGGATCAATCTGAAACTTTGCACACACACTGCTGTCATTTTGTGGCCAAACTCTAAATTGCGCCTGAACTGCAATATTATATTGTGGCCTTTCTCTTGCATTTCAAAGATGATAAAAAATATAAATCTAGAAAACGCATGTATTTTTGTTTGTATTATCTTTTACCAGATCTAATGTGTTATATTCTCCTACATTCATTTAACATTTCCACAAACTTCAAAGTGTTTCCTTTCAAATGGTATCAAGAATATGCATATCTTGCTTCAGGTCCTGAGCAGATTTGGGTATGTCATTTTAAGCTAAAATTGAAAAAAAGGGTCCGATCCTTAAGAGGTTAATACATCGCTGCCCCTAGTGTTTGTGCTATATCAAGCTGACTTCTGAGTGGGAACTCTGGTCTAGTGTGACAAGAAGTTGTCAAGTGAGTAGAAACAGAATGGCACTCAGGCCAGGCTACCTAACCACTAACCCTAACCAATCAATGTCTAACTGACACACTAACCTATAGGGGGTAATGCGGTAGAAACAACAATTCAATTAAAAATAATGTTCTATTACACTGAGTGTACAAAACATTAGGAACACCTGCTCTTTCCATGACAGACTGCTAGGTTTTTCACGCTCAACAGTTTCCCGTGTGTATCAAGAATGGTCCAGCACCCAAAGGACATCCAGCCAACTTGACACAACTGTGAGAAGCATTGGAGTCAACATGGGCCAGAATCCCTGTGGAATGCTTTCGACACATTGTAGAGTCCATGCCCTGACAAATTGAGGCTGTTCTGAGGGGCAAAAGGGGGTGCAACTCAATATTAGGAAGTTGTTCCTAATGTCTTGTACACTCTGTATATCTCTGTAATAAATGTCCCCATACTTGACATAGTTTTACATATTCCTCAATGTCCATCTAAGCCACTGGATTTCCAATAGTTTTAAATGCGTGGAGTACTCATCATAATACTACATGCTTTTCAACCACTGACTTTACATCCATCGACCATTTAGATGTGTAATCATGGCCTCTAAGTGCAACTAACTGGTTAAATTAAGATAAAGCAGGGCACTATGGGAATCTTTATGGACAAACTTTCCCACTGTGTCTCAGTCAGACTACAGTTCATGCCCAAACTGCCTTCCTTCACAACAGGAGACCTCGAGCTGCATGCTTAAACCTCCTAATGAACAGCGTGGTTGTTATGAACAAGACAGGCTGATTGTAACAAGGAAAGACAGGGCAGCGTCTTCAGCCTGGCGGACAGACACAGTGAGTCCTAATTAGCAGCCTATTCCCTATATAGTGCACTACTTTTGACCAGAGCCCTATGGGCCCTTGTCAAAAGTAGTGCACTACATAGGGAATAGGGTGTCATTTGGGATGCAGGCACACTGATCAGCAACCTGTGGCAGTACAGTGAAGAACAGCAGGAAGCTGAATGGAAATGTTGGAACCTTTTTTTCTTTGTGCTTTTTTAGTCCGGTGGAAATCACCAAGTGTGACAATTATTCTGGACAAGGTCTTGGGACATGTTTTTAAAGAATGGAATGTGCGGGCAATTTTAATTAAGCTTTACTGGCAAACAAAACTGAACGACTGAACTATGGTGACCTGAAGCAGTTGTTTTGCTTTGATTTTGAACATCTAACATTGTCTTGACTCCCTTTATCATGTCTAAGTCGACCTTTAAAACAAAATTATACTGATCATATACACTTGAGGTAGTGGATGGAGTATTTGATATCATCCCATTAAGCACAAAGTGCTTGAATCAACATTTTTTCCACGTAATTTCAACCAAAATATTTTATGTGATGACGTTGAAAGGAATTTCAATATTATTTGAATTTCTTTAACCTAAATCCAATGACATGGTTCAAATATTTGTTGATTTCACATTGAATTCACATTAGTTTACAACTCAATTCAATGTAAATAATTTATTAAACTTTTGAACTGACGTATGTGCCCAGTGGGATGATCATTCTATTTGATTGATCTGGGCATACCCATGGTCGAACCGACAATGCTCTAAACTGTACTTATAGATGTATCCTGTTTAGATTATTAGGTCAAATCTGTATGGGAAATAGTGTCATATAATGGGAACAGACGGGAGGAAGTTATGTTGTGTAGGATGAGATTAGGGCATACAGGTTTGAATGGTACTGGAAGTGAGGGAAAAAAGTATTTGATCCCCTGCTGATTTTGTACGATTTCCCACTGACAAAGAAATGATCAGTCTATAATTTTAATGGTAGGTTTATTTGAACAGTGAGAGACAGAATAACAACAAAAAAATCCAGAAAAACTCATGTAAAAAATGTTATAAATTGAGTAAGTACTTGACCCCCTCTCAATCAGAAAGATTTCTGGCTCCCAGGTGTCTTTTATACAGGTAACGAGCTGAGATTAGGAGCACACTCTTAAAGGGAGTGCTCCTAATCTCAGCTTGTTACCTGTAAAAAAGACACCTGTCCACAGAAGCAATCAATCAGATTCCAAACTCTCCACCTTGACCAAGACCAAAGAGCTCTCCAAGGATGTCAGGGACAAGATTGTAGACCTACACAAGGCTGGAATGGGCTAAAAGACCATCGCCAAGCAGCTTGGTGAGAAGGTGACAACAGTTGGTATGATTATTCGCAAATGGAAGAAACACAAAATAACTGTCAATCTCCCTTGGCCTGGGGCTCCATGCAAGATCTCACTTTGTGGAGTTGCAGTGATCATGAGAACGGTGAGGAATCAGCCCAGAACTACACGGGAGGATCTTGTCAATGATCTCAAGGCAGCTGGGACCATAGTCACCAAGAAAACAATTGGTAACACACTACGCCGTGAAGGACTGAAATCCTGCAGCGCCCGCAAGGTCCCCCTGCTCAAGAAAGCACATATACAGGACGTCTGAAGTTTGCCAATGAACATCTGAATGGTTCAGAGGAGAACTGGGTGAAAGTGGTCAGATTAGACCAAAATGGAGCTCTTTGGCATCAACTCAACTCGCCGTGTTTGGAGGAGGAGGAATGCTGCTTATGACCCCAAGAACACCAACCCCACCGTCAAACATGGAGGTGGAAACATTATGCTTTGGGGGTGTTTTTCTGCTAAGGGGACAGGACAACTTCACCACATCAAAGGGACGATGGACGGCGCCATGTAACATCAAATCTTTGGTGAGAACCTCCTTCCCTCAGCCAGGGCATTGAAAATGGGTCGTGGATGGGTATTCCAGCATGACAAAAACACACGGCTAAGGCAACAAAGGAGTGGCTCAAGAAGAAGCACATTAAGGTCCTGGAGTGGCCTAGCCAGTCTCCAGACCTTAATCCCATAGAAAATCTGTGGAGGGAGCTGAAGGTTCGAGTTGCCAAACGTCAGCCTCGAAACCTTAATGACTTGGAGAAGATCTGCAAAGAGGAGTGGGACAAAATCCCTCCTGAGATGTGTGCAAACCTGGTGGCCAACTACAAGAAACGTCTGACCTCTGTGATTGCCAACAAGGGTTTTGCCACCAAGTACTAAGTCATGTTTTGCAGAGAGGTCAAATATTATTTCCCTCATTAAAATGCAAATCAATTTATAAAATTCTTGACATGCGTTTTTCTAGATTTTTTTGTTGTTTTTCTGCCTCTCACTGTTCAAATAAACCTACCATTAAAATTATAGACTGATCATTTCTTTGTCAGTGGGCAAACGTACAAAATCAGCAGGGGATCAAATACTATTTTACCTCACTGTATGGTAGAGGAAATGGTTGAACATGTATTATTATTTTGTGAAATGTATGATATAGAAAGGGAGAGGTTGTTTGACAGGGTCAGAGAGGTTGGACGGGAATGAGAGTGGGTGTTATTCTGGGTGGGGGTGATGGGAGTAGTGAGGTTTGTAGGGAATTATTTAATTTTATTAGAAATTCAGGGTTAGTTAAGAGAATAAAGTGGTAGGTCGTGACCGGCCTCACACAGGTGTATTCACCTGTCAGTTGGTTGCGATCCGCCAATAAAAACTTGAAGAAGAAGAAGATTACTAGGTCCTTGTATAAGGACTGAGTCATGGTGACCCAGCACACAGTTAAATGAGAAGATGAAGGATACAATGTCAAGCTACTACAAGAAGCAAGCTTTAGGAGAACTCTGCCAAAGGTTACTACTACTGCTGAAACATCGTCCCACCCTTTTGGCAGGTTAAATGGGTTGTTGTATCGGGTAAACACAATTTCATTGACAACAGTATTGGTTATGTAAGTTACTGTCATTGCTGTCTTCTGTACAGAGCTATAGACTGTCTACTGTTCAATTCTGTCTGTTAGTCAGTTCTGTTGCAAATTATTTACAGTTCAAGTATCTCTATGCATACAGTATGAACTAGAGGCAGTTTGGTGTTGGAATACAATATAAAGCACTGTGAGTGATCATTAGAGTAGATGTAGTAAAGAAGTACAGTAAAATATATTATCCAGATAGATCATTTGTTGATTCCACATAGTGTTAATTCCTGGAAAGCTAGATAGCTATCCGACAAAGCCAATCTGTATCTCTAATTTACGGTCGCTGCAAGACCCTGAATACAACAAGTACAACTAAGTCAAACAACTACAGGTTGTGGGAAAGCAAACTTCTACGACTTTGACTAGAATAATAATACAATTTGAAAAGAAAAAGAAAATGGGGGTAAAAAGAGGATTCAAAAAAACACGCTCACCCCAAATGAACCTGCAAGGCACAAAAGGCAAAAACACATCAGCCTCAGAAAAGGCTTCTGGATTGTTAAGACCCACGACTTTCAAACAAATGCCCTGAACTGGGCCACTCTAGCCCCCTGCGGTGGGAAAATGTTGTGAATGGTGTGCTGGGCCTGTGAGGAAGGGATCCGGTCGGGGAATAAAGACTATTTTCCGGGAGTTGAATCAGGGATGTGTTTGGGAGCAGGGGCTTCACTAAGCAGGAGTGATGTTTTAATTACAATCAGTCAGTGTAGACAGCTTAGAAATCTCACTTGACTGAAGGAATATGGGATGGAGTGGGATGGGATGGGGCTCTTTGATGTGTGTGTGTGTGTGTGTGTGTGTGTGCGTGTGGCTACACATGTAGGATCTTAATTTGTGCCCGTTTGCTACAGCAGGAAAATATCCTGTAGCAACAGGGAACGTACATTATAATTAATGGACATTTTTGTAGGGGTTGATACATTTTTCATAAGGAAAAATCAAGTCTGAAATTTTAAAGTGGAAATTACAAACTTTTTAAACCTCAAATACACTACAACTGTTTACTTCCTACATGTCAAGGCGTCAGTGTAATGCGGTAGGTGAAGTCAGGCGCAGGACACAGAGCTAATCAAAAGGCGTACTTTACTCGTAGATAAAAGAATGAACAACAACCTCCACGCAGGGAGGGAACAAACCCGCACACTAATGACAACCAAAACATGAACAAACACACACAACACACAGTGTGAGACATAGGGTTAAATAGGGAAGACATAACTACATGATGGGAAACAGGTGTGACCAATTAAGACAAAACAAGTCGAACATAGATACATGGATCAGTAGCAGCTAGTACTCCGGTGACGACGAACGCCGAAGCCTGCCCGAGCAAGGAGGAGGGGCAGCCTCGAATCCAATATGGAACGGACCGAGTACGCCGGTGCCCCCTCAATGTCCAGTGGGGGTGGAGGAACCTCCCGTACCTCAGACTCCTGGAATGGACCAGCTAGTACCGGCCTGAGGAGAGACACATGGAACGAGGGGTTAATACGGTAATTAATAGGAAGCTGTAACCTATAACAAACCTCGTTCAATCTCCTCAGGACTTTAAATGGCCCCACAAACCGCCAACCCAGCTTCCAGCAGGGCAGGCGAAGGGGCAGGTTCCGGTTCGAGAGCCTCACTGCGGTGGCGATCGGCGCTCGCCTTTTGTCGCCTGATTGCCCGCTGCAGGTGTACATGAGCAGCGTTCCAGGTCTCTTCTGAGTGCCGAAACCACTCATCCACCGCAGGAGCCTCGATCTGGCTCTGATGCCAAGGTGCCAGGACCAGCTGATAACCTAACACACACTGGAAAGGCGTAAGGTTAGTAGAGGAGTGAGTTTTGGGCCATCTCTGCCCAGGGGATATAATCCGACCACTCCCCCTGCCGGTCCTGGCAATAGGACCGCAGAAACCTACCCACATCCTGGTTAACTCTCTCCACCTGCCCATTACTCTCGGGGTGAAAACCTGAGGTAAGGCTAATCGAGACCCCCAGAAGTTCCATGAACGCCCTCCAGACCCTTGAGGTGAACTGGGGACCCCGATCCGACACAATATCCTCAGGTACCCCGTAGTGCCGGAAGACGTGTGTAAACAGGGCCTCAGCCGTTTGTAGGGCTGTAGGGAGACCTGGCATAGGAATGAGACGGCAGGACTTGGAAAACCGATCCACAACGACCAGGATCGTGGTGTTCCCTTGTGACGGGGGAATGTCCGTCACAAAATCCACCGATAGGTGGGACCATGGCCGTTGTGGAACGGGTAGGGGTTGTAATTTCCCTCTGGGCAGGTGTCTAGGTGCCTTACACTGGGCGTACACCGAGCAGGAGGAAACATAAACTCTCACGTCCTTGGCTAAAGTGGGCCACCAGTACTTCCCACTAAGACAGTGCACTGTCCGACCGATGCCAGGATGACCAGAGGAGGGTGACGTGTGAGCCCAATAGATCAATCGATCATGAACCTCGAGCGGCACGTACATCCGACCCTCTGGACACTGGGGGGAAGTGGGCTCGGTACGTAACGCCCGCTCGATGTCCGAGTCAACCTCCCACACTACCGGTGCCACCAGACACGACGCCGGAAGTATGGGAGTGGGCTCAATGGACCTCTCCTCTGTGTCATACAGTCGGGACAGGGCGTCTGCCTTAGCGTTCTGGGAACCTGGTCTGTAAGTGAGACAAAACGAGTGAAGAACATGGCCCACCTTGCCTGACGAGGGTTCAGCCTCCTCGCCGCCCGGATGTACTCCAGATTACGATGGTCAGTCAAAATGAGAAAAGGGTGTTTAGCCCCCTCAAGCCAATGCCTCCACACTTTCAGAGCTTTAATCACAGCTAACAGCTCCCGGTCCCCCACATCATAGTTGCGCTCCGCCGGACTGAGCTTCTTAGAAAAGAAAGCACAGGGGCGGAGTTTTGGTGGCGTACCCAAGCGCTGAGACAGTACAGCTCCAATCCCAGCCTCGAACGCGTCCACCTCAACCTGGAATGCCAAGGAGGGATCCCGATGAGCCAGCACCGGAGCCGAAGTAAACAGGTCCTTCAGATGCCCAAAAGCCCTGTCCGCCTCAGCTGACCACTGTAGACGCACCGGTCCTCCCTTTAGCAAGGAGGTAATGGGAGCCGCTACCTGACCAAAGCCCCGGATAAACCTCCGGTAGTAATTGGCAAAACCCAAGAATCGCTGCACCTCCTTCACCGTGGTTGGAGTCAGCCAATTACGCACGGCCGAAATGCGGTCAATCTCCATCTCCACACCTGACGCGGACAGGCGGTGTCCTAGGAAGGAGATGGACTCTTGGAAGAACAGACATTTCTCCGCCTTCACATACAGGTCATGATCCAACAGTCGACCAAGCACCTGACGCACCAGGGACACATGCTCGGCCCGTGTAGCGGAGTATATGAGAATGTCATCAATATACACCACTACACCCTGTCCATGCAGGTCCCTGAAAATCTCATCAACAAAAGATTGGAAGACTGAAGGAGCATTCATCAAACCGTATGGCATGACGAGGTACTCATAGTGCCCCGAGGTGGTACTAAATGCCGTCTTCCACTCATCTCCCTCCCGGATACGCACCAGGTTGTACGCGCTCCTGAGATCCAATTTCGTGAAGAAGCGCGCCCCGTGCAATGACTCCGTCATGCTCGCAATCAGAGGTAATGGATAGCTGTATTTTACAGTGATCTGATTTAGACGACGGTAGTCAATGCACGGGCGTGAAACTCGATGACACAGGGGAAGTGGATGGCCAAATGTATCCTTGTCTCAGAGATTCGGTGACATATGTTTCCATTGCCGCCGTCTCCTCCTGTGACAGAGGATACACGTGACTCCGGGGAAGTGCAGCACCTACCTGGAGGTTTATCGCACAATCCCCCTGTCGATGGGGTGGTAATTGAGTCGCCTTCTTTTTACAGAAGGCGAGAGCCAAATCGGCATATTCAGGCAGAATGTGCATGGTTGGAACCTGGTTTGGACTTTACACCGTAGTTGCCCCTACGGAAACACCTCCCCAACCACTGACTTGACCATCCCTTGAGAGCCCTCTGTTGCCATGAAATAGTGGGGTCACGAGAAGTTAACCAGGGAAGCCCCAACACCACTGGAAACACAGGAGAATCAATCAGATATAGACTAATTATTTCCTCATGCCCCTCCTGCGTCTTCATCCAGAGTGGCGCTGTGACCTCCCTAATCAGACCTGACCCTAAAGGGCGACAATATCTAGGGCATGTATAGGGAAGGGCACATCAACTGGCACAATAGGAATCCCTAACCTACGAAAGGTTAGAAAGGCAGGGCAGGATGGATATAGGTCTGTAACAGTTTGGATCTAGAGTGTCACTCCCTTTGAAGAGGGGGATTACCGCGGCAGCTTTCCAATCTCTGGGGATCTCAGACGATACGAAAGAGAGGTTGAACAGGTTAGTAATAGGGGTTGCGACAATTTTGGCGCCTAATTTATAGAAAGAAAGGGTCCAGATTGTCTAGCCCAGCTGATTTGTAGGGGTCCAGATTTAGCAGCTCTTTCAGGACATCAGCTATCTGAATTTGGGTGAAGGAGAAGCGCGGGGGGTGGGGGGGGGGCATGGGCAAGTTGCAGCGGAGGGTGCAGAGCTGGTGGCCGGGGCAGGGGTAGCCAGGTGGAAAGCATGGCCAGCCATAGCAAAATGCTTATTGAAATTCTCGATTATCGTAGATTTATCGGTGGTGACAGTGTTTTCTAGCCTCAGTGCAGTGGGTAGCTGGGAGGAGGTGCTCTTATTCTCCATGGACTTTACAGTGTCCCAAAACTTTTTGGAGTTAGTGCTACAGGATGCACATTTCTGTTTGACCTTTATATAGTACAACCACAGTCACAAAGCCATTTGTTCCTTATAAGTGGCAAAAATGTACCTCTACCATAGACCAGTTAAACTGGCACAACACTTCCAATAAAGGGTGGCCAAAAGAACAATCTGAAAGCCATTCTCGCACTAAACCACGCCTCCAATATAATTTCCCAATGTGCCTTGCCTTTTCGAGTGCATTGTTGAGTTACCACCCATGACTGTATTTGTTAGTGACAGAGACATGTTGTTGAATTAGTTCATTTTTTGTCCTGTGACCTACACCAAGTGAGTTCCTGGGCATACAGTATATTATCATTAGAATCAAACTCTTATGCCACTACATCAAATATTTCTTAAGGGCTTATTTTTAGGTGTAGCTTAACGCTAATACAACAGCCTGAAACTCCTGGGTTACAGGCCACATCAGGCCTGCAAGTAGGCTTGCTAAATTCCCAGATTTTCAAAAAATCCTGCTTGAAGGAATTCCTGCTTATTCCCTACTGTTTCCAGGACTTTTCCAACCTGGATTTCTGGAAAACTTGGGAAGTTTGTGAACGTTACGAGAAATGTGCAACCCTACCTGCAAGTCACATTATGCTGGCTTGCAAAGTGATTTGCAATTCCTATTGGAATCCAGCCAAAGTTAGGATATCCAACAGTTGGAATTTTTATTCACCTGCAACCTGCATTCATAATGACTGTAAGGGTTTAAGCTGGACAACCATTTCACTAAAGGGTGCAAAAAATCTAACAAACTGATTCGATTAGTTGAGAAAAATGTATGTTATGTATCTTTGTGTAGCATAAGATTAATCAATCAATCAATGTACATGCAAAAACACATTCATTAATTAACCTGCAGTAGAGCATATGTGATATGATCCTCTGTAGCTCAGCTGGTAGAGCACGGCGCTTGTAATGCCAAGGTAGTGGGTTCGATCCCCGGGACCACCCATACACAAAAATGTATGCACGCATGACTGTAAGTCGCTTTGGATAAAAGCGTCTGCTAAATGGCTTATTATTATATGATGATGATAATAATTATGGTACAAATTTGCCTTTTTTGGGGTACCACCCCAGCGACAAAGCCATTAGTTCCCTTGAGGTGGCAAAAATTCATAATTGTACCTTATGTTGGGTATTATTAAGGATATTGAGGGTACAAAAAATTCGTTTTTACCCTGGGAAACAGAAATGTACCTTCACATTGTACCCAATTTTTGTAAGTGAGACTGTGATGATTGTACCTTTATATTCAAAATATAGGGTACAAACATTTACCATTATACTCTGTGTGTACCCTAAAATGTGAGATCATTATGTGTACCTCTGATGGTACATTATGTGTATTTTGATATTTTTGTACCCAAGGGAACGATACCGTACCCTTATTTCTAAGAGTGTATAGGCCGAAAGAGAGACCCTGGGAGAATGTGTGTTGAAGGTTATGCAATCGGCCCACCACACTGAGACGGCACAGACCTCTAGTGTGCTGCATGGAGCGTGTGTGTGTTTGTGTGTGAGAGAGAGTGTTTAGGGGTTTCTGAATGGGACTAGAGGAGGAGGGGGGTAGAAGAGGGTGCAGAGCAAAGTAGACGAGAAGCTCATTAAAGGCTGAACTACGGTTTGGAGTTACCGAGATCCCCACCCCTCCATGCACGTTATATAGTGAAACCTGGACACCAACAGGCCAATATCTGGCTAACCATTCAAACCATAAGACTGTCTTTACATCACTATGAAAGGTAAGTACCACTGGGTGAAGAAAATGCTTACTTTCTCATGCATCTGTACTGATGAAAGCATCATGCACAATTACAGTGACATATTTCCTGCTTTATTTTAGGTTGGCATGAGTTTGGCTCTTCTAAAAATAACAGTTTGTTCAATGGTTAAGTTTAATGAATATTCTGTGAGTATTGTGGAATCCTAGATGTTGGCTCTGCTTCATGCTTGGTTTGTCTTTATGAAGATATCTCATCTGGTTTGGTGATGCTTCCTTATTGGGGCATTTGGTGACACATTATTTGGCACTTTTCTGATTGTATAATGTTGAAAACTGTAGCTGATGTTCGGAATAGTTGATCTATTGAGTGGAGCTCATGTCCATGGAACGTGTCCAGTCTTTAAGATATTCAAGTCATGGATATACTCTAAGAAGTGAAGGTTGACAGCTCTTCTATTGGTGACCACATACAAATGCATTAAACATCTAAACCATTTTAAATGCAATGTGTTACTGTATAGGGATTATTATTAACAATACCTACTGACCTGGTTAACCTTGGCTAATGAATAACTTTGGAAGCATGCATGAATTACCTTGCTCTTTTGTCTTTAGAGTTACATTTATATTGGCTTATTTGGCAATGCAACCTACATAAGGAGATGTTATGTCACCCTTTATACACCCTTAATACATAAAGACATAAGCTTATAGATAGTTTGGGTTTATGCCATGCTTACGAAGACTATGTGTGCTATATAAAGCATTTATAAGTTGTAGTTATTTTAAAGTGGGACCATCCCCCAACTCCATCATGCAATTACAAGATTGTATTGTACTGTATTGTAGCTTAGTAATTGTAGCTTAGCAACAATATTGTTGATATAATATTGTTGCTAGAGTAACTGCAGAATTACTCAACAGGAATACAGTGAGATCATCCATATGTAATGTGTTACCATAATAGATGCAGTCAGAGCCACAGGGGAAGTCATTCTCTGTATGTTGCCCATCCTTAGCTGCTGCACTTTTCTGGATAATGGGACCGATCTAGAATATTATTGTTTTGTTCTGTCAGACGGACAGAGTGAGGGGCATACAAATAGATTGAGTACAGTAATAGTTTTAGTAATAGTTTTGAATGTGGTTTGTATTTTTCTGGTTCTTAAAACATTCTGCTTTTTAGCTCTATGATACGGGGCCCTATTAGCAGATCTGATCTGATCCTGTGGTGGAAATCAATTTCATTGTTTTCATTTTCACTGGTGGTTTTCACTTAGTTGTGTCCTCAACTGATCCAGGAACTTGTGCCTTGACAGTACATTTTGATCACAATCAATATGGTGGGTTTTCACCCAGATCTAAGTATTGACTTAACTTATCTCGAACAAACAATGGGACTCAGATATTGGAGAATTTGAACATTGATGTACAGTATCACACATACAATGGAAAGTCTTAAATAAAAAGTTAAATAATTCCAGACAGATTTGTTGAATAATTTTATCAGAGATGTTAAATCATCTAACTTTTTTATAATTTTGAAATGGGTTTGGTAATGGGTTGCATAATTGAAATCCAATACACCTGCCAGGCAATCTGAAAATACTACATTCTTCTAGCGTGTTGGAATATGCCAGGTAACTGAGATCATGCTTGGCATTTTCCACTGTACAAACGTTAACAGTTAACATGTGCATAAACCTGACGTTTGGAGACTTTACAGTCTGTCATCTGTCAGTGTGTCTTTAACTGATTGACTGAGTATTATTATGTTATGAGGTCTCTTAATAAAGAAGCACAGAGGCAACGCTATGACTGCGTTAAGTGCACTGAGCAGACCAAACATTAGGAACACCTTCCTAATATTGAGTTGCACCCCCCCACCTTTTTCCCTCAAAGCAGCCTCAATTCGTTGCGCCATGGACTCTACAAGGTGTCGAAGGATTAAAGATGCTGGCCTATGTTGACTCCAATGCTTCCCACAGTTGTGTCAAGTTGGCTGGATGTCCTTTGAGTGGTGGACCATTCTTGATACACAGAGGAAACTGTTGAGCTTGAAATACCCAGAAGCGTTGCAGTTCTTGACACTAACCGGTGCGCCTGGCACCTACTACCATACTCAGTTCAAAGGCACTTAAATATTTTGTCTTTCCCATTCACCCTCTGAATGGCACACATACACAATCCATGTCTCAGTTGTCTCAAGGCTTAAAAATCCTTCTTTAACCTGTCTCCTCCCCTTCATCTACACTTATTGAAGTGGATCATAGCTTTTACCTGGATTCACCTGGTCAGTCTATGTAATGGAAAGAGCAGGTGTTCTTAATGTTTTGTATACTCAGTGTATATCAACTGGTCGTTAAAACCACCTAAAACCAATTTAGGCATAGATAATGGAAATAACAGCTACAGTGGGCTCTCAGCGCTGGTAGATGTGATGACATGCTACATCGTTCTTCAAACAAGTGTACATCTAGTTCCAAAATTCAAATATTTTTCTGCTTTGTGTGCCAACATTAACGGTAACGTGCGGTGCTTTGTGGCACACCTATAACGCCTAAGGAAAAACTGTCAGGAAAATAGGGCTTTTGTGAATATAGGTGATTCTGTTGGAACTTCCAGTCCAACTCCTCTGACTATCGTTGTTATGATGCCAAGAATCGTAATCACCTATATTCACAACAGCCATTGATTATTTCACATTTCATGAATTCCATAGCAGCATAGGTGCCAATGACATAGGAGAATAAGATCTGAGGGCCAGCATCAGTCCACACCTAGGAAAACCACATGATTGAACACACATGAACACACAAACGCATCCAAACCCACAAACAGATTCTGACACTACATTAGGAACACAACATGAACACAAACATGCACGCACAGTCAAATAATAACCCCTGGGTTTTACAGGAAAAACACTGCAGCTGAACAGTCATTCCTTCACAGCTCTGTTCTCTTTTCTGAAGCACATGCAGATTTGGAACCAGGCTAGGTCTGTGAGAGGTTTTGCTGAGAAAGTGACTTGCCGTTATCCTGTGGTAATTTAGTGTTTGAGCCTCCTAACCATAATAATAAAGTTGAAAAAAGGAACATACTTTTTTTCATCCTATTTGTAGAATATCATGGAATTATTGTCCAATATCGATATATTGGTGAAACAATATATTGATCGGGCACAACTTAAGGGTTTTGATTATTTGTGACATATAACACTTAGAAGCATGCTTCTTTTTTTTCTGAAATCTGTAGTCCTTCATCCATCTATGGTCTGTCGATGATTGAAATAACTAACTGTAGCCTAAACACAAACCATGATGAAAGCCTAACATCGTAGTTAGCTATATTGTGTTGTGTTTTGATCATCAAAGTGATAACTAAAGGGTGGAAAGCAGCTTTGTGACTTTCCATCAGTACGGTGACAGAAAGAGTGATATCCAGTCGGCTACCCGCTGTAGTCAGTCAGTGAGTCTGTTATAGTGCAGGCCTTTATGAGAGACGTGAATGCTGGCCCAGTGGCTTGGCTTGAGGCTTGGCGTGCTCAGTCCTCCTCAGTCTTGGTCTTCATTTCTCACAGCCCACACTTCCCCTAGCTTCTCTGTAAACATCTATCTGCAAAGTGGCTATTTCTGTCCTGTCCTGTTACTAAAAATGTGGCAAATATTTATTCTCACCTAGTAAAAAAAAAGTGGGGACTGCTCCCCTAGACTGGAGTCTGGAGAGATCTCAGTGTGAAGGAATTTCGCTTGTGGCTCACACTGCCCCCTTGGCCCACACTGAGCCTGTGAAAACGAAGGTAAAGTGTGATCAGGCTTCCTGGCAGCCTGGAGCTCTCCTCTCCTTCACAGCAGCACAAAGAAGCCCCTGGCCAATAAGGGGCTCCAGTCCTTTAGGATGCAAAGCCTTCATTCCCACCAAGCACCTTCTGAAAACAAGGGACTCTATTTTTACCGCTGGCCACAATTTGGCCCAGGCTCAGAAAATGTTTGCTCTCTCCCCTCCATCCGATCCACCCCACCCTGCTCTGCCAGCGAGAGGCTGAGCTGAGCTGAGAGCGCATTCCCAAGGCTTCTGGCACAGCGGGGTAGCCATCTCTCCTGTTTTTGCGGACCTAAACTCAACTTTAATTTGTTTGGTTTGATCTGTGACAGGACTGGCCACTGGACTAGCCAAAGTGGAGAGAGGAAGAGAGAAGGGTGGCAGAGAGCGAGATAGAGTGACATAGCGAGATGAAAAGAGCGAGGGGGCGAGAGAAAGAGTGAGAGAGAGGGATGAAGAGTGAGAAGGGAGAGAGAGAGAGTGAAAGAGAAACAAAGCGAAAGAGAGAGGGCAGCGAGAGGCCTTGTTAATGAGACATGAGAGCAGTGAGCACGGTCAGTGAGCTCTCTGTTTCCTGCACAGAGAGAAACTCTTTCAGCATCACTGGCCCTAAACATTGGCCGGCTACGAGTTGTCCAGCTCGTACAGCCGGGGACCCATTCTAGCCAGTGAGAGACAGAGTGGCATAAATGACATGTCAATTTGACTATGCATGTTTTACAGTGGTGTAAAGGACTTAAGTGAAACTACTTTAAAGTACTACTTAAGTAGTCGTTTGGGGTATCTATACTTTACTTTGCTATTTATATTTTTGACTACTTTTACTTTTACTCCACTACAAGAAAATAATGTACTTTTTACTCTATACAGTGGGGAAAAAAAGTATTTAGTCAGCCACCAATTGTGCAAGTTCTCCCACTTAAAAAGATGAGAGAGGCCTGTAATTTTCATCATAGGTACACGTCAACTATGACAGACAAATTGAGAAAAAAAAATCCAGAAAATCACATTGTAGGATTTTTAATGAATTTATTTGCAAATTATGGTGGAAAATAAGTATTTGGTCAATAACAAAAGTTTCTCAATACTTTGTTATATACCCTTTGTTGGCAATGACACAGGTCAAACGTTTTCTGTAAGTCTTCACAAGGTTTTCACACACTGTTGCTGGTATTTTGGCCCATTCCTCCATGCAGATCTCCTCTAGAGCAGTGATGTTTTGGGGCTGTCGCTGGGCAACACGGACTTTCAACTCCCTCCAAAGATTTTCTATGGTGTTGAGATCTGGAGACTGGCTAGGCCACTCCAGGACCTTGAAATGCTTCTTACGAAGCCACTCCTTCGTTGCCCGGGCGGTGTGTTTGGGATCATTGTCAAGCTGAAAGACCCAGCCACGTTTCATCTTCAATGCCCTTGCTGATGGAAGGAGGTTTTCACTCAAAATCTCACGATACATGGCCTCATTCATTCTTTCCTTTACATGGATCAGTCGTCCTGGTCCCTTTGCAGAAAAAACAGCCCAAAAGCATGATGTTTCCACCCCCCATGCTTCACAGTAGGTATGGTGTTCTTTGGATGTAACTCAGCATTCTTTGTCCTCCAAACACGACAAGTTGAGTTTTTACCAGAAAGTTCTATTTTGGTTTCATCTGACCATATGACATTCTCCCAATCCTCTTATGGATCATCCAAATGCACTCTAGCAAACTTCAGACGGGCCTGGACATGTACTGGCTTAAGCAGGGGGACACGTCTGGCACTGCAGGATTTGAGTCCCTGGCGGCGTAGTGTGTTAATGATGGTAGGCTTTGTTACTTTGGTTCCAGCTCTCTGCAGTTCATTCACTAGGTCCCCCTGTGTGGTTCTGGGATTTTTGCTCACCGTTCTTGTAATCATTTTGACCCCACGGGGTGAGATCTTGCGTGGAGCCCCAGATCGAGGGAGATTATCAGTGGTCTTGTATGTCTTCCATTTCCTAAAAATTGCTCCCACAGTTGATTTCTTCAAACCAAGCTGCTCACCTATTGCAGATTCAGTCTTCCCAGCCTGGTGCAGGTCTACAATATTGTTTCTGGTGTCCTTTGACAGCTCTTTGGTCTTGGCCATAGTGGAGTTTGGAGTGTGACTGTTTGAGGTTGTGGACAGGTGTCTTTTATACTGATAACAAGTTCAAACAGGTGCCATTAATACAGGTAACGAGTGGAGGACAGAGGAGCCTCTTAAAGGAGAAGTTACAGGTCTGTGAGAGCCAGAAATCTTGCTTGTTTGTAGGTGACCAAATACTTATTTTCCACCATAATTTGCAAATAAATTCATAAAAAATCCTACAATGTGATTTTCTGGAAAATTTTTTCTCATTATGTCTGTCATAGTTGACGTGTACCTATGATGAAAATTACAGGCCTCTCTCATCTTTTTAAGTGGGAGAACTTGCACAATTGGTGGCTGACTAAATACTTTTTTTCCCCACTGTACATTTTAGCTGACACCCAAAAGTACTCGTTACATTTTGAATGCTTAACAGGACCGTAAAGTGGTTGAATTCACGCACTTATCAAGAGAAAATCCCTGGTCATCGCTACTGCCTCTGATCTGGTGGACTCACTAAACATAAACGCTTCATTTGTAAATTATGTCTGAGTGTTGGAGTGTGCACCTGGCTATCCGTAAATACAAAAAAAAAGAAATTGTGCCGCCTGATTTGCTTAATATAAGGAATTTGAAATGATTTGTACTTTTACTTTTACTTTTGATACTTGAGACTTGGCGTTCTCAGTATATTTAAAACCAAATACTTTTAGACCTTTACTCAAGTAGTATTTTATTGGGTGACTTTCACTTTTACTTGAGTCCTTTTCTATTAAGGTATCTTTACTTTTCCCACCACTTGATGTTTGACACTTTCGTGCCTGCCATAAATCCTCCATGAGAACTACAGAAAGTCTTGAAATTCTTCCTTGTCTCACACCTCTTGCTGCTTGACCTTTGTTCCAAACATTCAAAGGGGATGCATGCACAGCTGAAGTTTTGCATTAGTTTTTAGTATTCTATGCTGTTGTCTTAGGAGTCTGCATGACTTAGAGTTTGAGTCCATATAATGTCCCCTATAACCCCCATGTTCTTGAGCCACATTCAAAGGCCTTTGTCTCCTCCCATTCTTCATTTCCAGGAGATGGTCCCCAGGGAGGCTTAGGGACTGTAATGTTGTGTTTACTTTATGATAAGCCTATTGATCTGGGAGTGGTGGGATAAAGATACATAGAAACCCCTCCCCTGCTCACAATAACTACACAGTCAATACAAGGCTGTGGGGTTAGCCTATATAATGATGCACAATAGCGGTACTCCCAGTGTCCAACCTCTCCTAAACTCACTTTAACGTGTTGCTTCCTCAGGCGACATGGAGAGCCTGCCCAAGATGGACCCCTCCAACGACCACAGTCGACCCCTGGACATTGTGCCGCAGAGCGATGAGAAGATGAAGGAGAGGGGCCAGTGGGGCAACAAGGTGGAGTTTGTCCTCTCTGTTGCCGGGGAGATCATAGGACTGGGCAATGTGTGGCGCTTCCCTTACCTGTGCTACAAGAATGGAGGAGGTGGGTGTTAACATCACAGTGTGTATAACAATTGCTATTTTTAGATGTATATGTATTTATGCTTCTTTGCTGCCTGCCAAGACTAGATTCATAAAACATATTAAACATGCAATCCAATAGTAGCAAACAACACACTCCTGTTTGGGTTGGCAAGAAGTCATAAGATCAACACTAGTTTCGTTGAATTTGTTATATCCAACAACATTATGGAGGCACCAATTATTGGCAAGTTTTTCAACAGGCTGAATACTTTGGAATTGCTCGTTTACGTAAAAAAAAAATTTATATGCCAATATGTTGTGAAATTAGGGATAAATACATACTGGCTGTCCTACTATATTGTTGGTTGGGCTACGCTATGTGATACTCTGATGTCAAGCTGGTCGGGGGCTTGCCCAGGTCAAGGTTTAAAGTTCATTGCTGTTGACTAAGGTTGTCTTTGTTTCTTCTCTGGAGCAACTTTTCTCAAGTGCACAAAGTAGTTCTGGGTCTCTTAATAGTTTGTATAATACTTGATAGTTTGTATATCTCTAGACCTTTAAGGTGAAGATACTTTATCATTTCATCAGGAAAAATGGTTGATGCATACCCACTGGGCACAGATGTCAGTTCAACGTCTAGGTTTGATTTACATTTGGTTGAGTTGTCAACTAATGTGAATTCAATGCGAAATCAACCAAAAATGTCACCCTGTCATTGGATTTAGGTAAAAAGTTGAGTAAAAAAATAACGAAATTCCCTTATGTTGATTACTTTTTGCAAATCCAATCAATTTTCCACGTTGATTCAAAGTCATCACATATAATTTTTGGGTTGAAATGACGTGGAAACAATGTTGATTCAACCAGTTTTTGCCCAGTGGGTAGGCCTATATGTCTAGCTCCCATTTCTAATATCTTGGTCAAATTGAATCGTTAGCTAGCTAGCTTGGTTAGCGGGTTGATAACAGCAAACTCGCCATTGTCCCAAAAATGTGATCAACATTTTAATATGGGTGGTCCTCTGTAGCTCAGCTGGTAGAGCACGGCGCTTGTAACACCAAGGTAGTGGGTTCGATCCCCGGGACCACCCACACACAAAACATTTATGCACGCATGACTGTAAGTCGCTTTGGATAAAAGCGTCTGCTAAATGGCATATTATTATTATTATTATTATTATATATTTGCTGAATAAATAAACGTAATACTCACATTTTACAAAGTCACTCCTCATTCTTCTGGAAATGTTTCTCCAAACGGGGACTCCAAACAGAAGTCCTACCCGGCGAAGATGCTGACTTAAAAAAAAATTGAAAATCAAGGTAGCATTTATAGGTACCTTTGGGATACTGCAATTTTAATGTCCAGCCATGTAATGCTGCCTCAAAAGGCAGCGTCCTTGTTGATTGGTTATCTCTTCTGACCTCATATCACAGGGGAGTTCTAGTGCATGCGTAAACACCTTGTTAACTTCTCTCCTTCCCCCTCTATCAAACAGGTGCTTTCTTCATCCCCTACCTCATCTTCCTGTTCACCTGTGGTATCCCAGTGTTCTTCCTGGAGACAGCCCTGGGACAGTTCACCAGCGAGGGAGGCATTACCTGCTGGAGGAAGATCACTCCACTGTTTGAAGGTGATCATCCTCTCACATCTACTGTTTAGAACTCCATTTTGTTTAATGTGCACTGTATAGGAATGCCTTTCAAGGTAACTACACCCAGGCATGTCTGCTGCCTGTCTACATTACTGAATAGAATAAGAGAAGGAATTCTGAGAACGATCTGAGTGCGTGTGTGTGAGTGCATGTGTGTGTTTGTGCATGCGTCTGCCAGTATGTAGGCTAGTAGGAGGGGGTTGATGTAATGGTTGGCATTCCACCAACACTGGCAGACTTCCAAGTATCCATCGCTTTCATAATTCAATTGGCCCCCCAAGAAGGACAATATGACTGTAGCCAGATAGGCTACCGGGTGAGAAATGGTGGAGTTGGACATGCAAAAGCAATGCGAATGAAGTCATGGTTTTCATGTGTGTGTCGTTGTATTCATGTGTCATTGTATTCAACATTGAATGGCATTATCATAGCTAACCACAATGCTCCCCTTTGTCCTTGCTGCAGGAGTGGGCTACGCCACACAAGTCATTGTGGCTCTGTTGAACTTCTATTACATCATCGTCCTGGCCTGGGCCATCTTCTACCTGTCCTACTCCTTCACCTGGGACCTGCCCTGGGCCTCCTGCAACAACACATGGAACACAGGTCAGAGATCCACCATACACTCAGTGGACTTTTCCTTATTCAATCTTGTTGAAGTTCTGCCAAAAGGCAGAACTAATGTGAACAGCTTACGGGCAAGGTTGCTGGTTCGAATGTTACCCAACCGCTAAACCAACCCTAACCAATTGGGATTACTTCAATTTAACCAATCATATTTCTTGCCTAAACATTCACATTGTTTCTGCCCTCGAGGCAGAGCTGCCCTCGAAACAAGACTGAATAAGGAACACTCCAATCTGCCACCATACACAGACAGTGGCTGAGCCGAAACATCCCTGACTACTTGGTGTCTCATGTAGCCTTACGTAATGTTACAATAGAAAAACCACATAGCTGGTGTTCTCAGTAAACGTGTGTGTGAACTTGTTGTGCATCTCTGTTCTCAAGATTCCTGCATGGAGTTCCAGAGGAGGAATGACTCTTTCAATCAGCCACGTCTGAACGCCACGTCTCCTGTCATTGAGTTCTGGGAGTAAGTACTAAGTGCTGCTTAGAGTCTATTGTTTCTCCATCTCCTTAAGGAGCCTGGTTTGCCTAATGTTTATTCCTCGGCCAACTGGCCGTTGTCTTGCCAACTAGTGTAGCGCTGCTGAATACAAAAACAGGCTGGCTTGAGGCTGAATTGGAGGGTTGTGTTATGTCCTGACAAATAGTATACAGGATATGCCCCCCTAATGTAAATAGTTAACAAGCATCCACATTACTTTTGCTGGAATATCAGAGCTTAGTATTCATGTTAGATATTCATATCTAAATAATGATCACACTGAAAGTCATATTTGCTTGTGCGTGTGTGTGTGTTTGTGTGTGTGCATGTGTGTGTAGGCGGAGGGTTCTGCGTATCTCCTCTGGCATAGATCATATAGGATCTCTCAACTGGGACCTGGTGCTGTGTCTGGCCATAGCCTGGGTACTAGTCTACTTCTGTATCTGGAAGGGAGTCAAGTCCACTGGCAAGGTAAATGGCTCTACTCTACAGTCTCTCTCTGTGAGCCTCCCTAATGCAGTTTCTGACCAGGAAGAACCTCTGGGCCGTTCATTGATTGATTAATTGCATATACACACAGTATGCATATACACACAGTACATACTTTGAAAACCTTGACAGGGATTATACAATAAAGTCAATGACTTATTTCCATTGTGGTTCCTTAAAGTGCATGGTGCAACACATTACATAGATGCCGACTTGGATACATTACATACTGTAGATACAGACATGAAAATGGGTCTATGGTTTGGTCATCAGCCAGCTTTTGACATACTTTTTAAAATACGATCTGCTAGGTATAGCTTTAAGTTGTTGTGGTAGTTTGTTCCCCTTAACAGCGCCGGAATATAGAAAGGTGTTCTTACAGGATAGGCTCTTAAATTTGAAACAGTCAATATCAGAGTCTATGGCAATGAACATGACTAAGAGTTGCTCCTGGTCAGTCAGGTGACTTTTTCAGGACATTTTCTAAGTATTCTTATGCATTTTCTCAATGTTGCTTAACACCTTTGGACAGCCAAGTATTCTAGATATGTGGTCCTTTTGAAGTCTGGCAGATAATGTGATAGCTGAGATGACTAGAGACCATTCATTGACCTTTTTGCTTTTTGTTATGAATAGACCCCTGGTTAATCCATCTGTGACCCTTGGTGCTGTACTGCACTGTACATACTGTAGCAGCATGTCTGCACAATTTAACCCTAAGCCTAACCCCATTCCACCCCTCTCAGGTGGTATATTTCACAGCTACCTTCCCCTACATCATGCTGTCTATCCTGCTCATCAGAGGGGTCACCCTGCCAGGAGCATTCATAGGAATCAAGTTCTACCTCTACCCAGACCTGGGACGCCTGTCAGATCCACAGGTACATGTATTGTACACACACATGTACACACACACATTATATGTACAAACACACCCATACCATCATATCTTTGGGAAGTGGAAAACCCACACAGCCCTTTCACACACACACAAGGGGATTTTATGTCCCCACAAGGATAGAGGAACCAACCCCCCCCACACACACACACACACACGCACACACATTATACATACAAACACACCCATACCATCACTGTGGGAAGTGGAAAAACCCACAGTGTTTGACACAATGACCCTATAGACTTACCTAGTGTTCCTCTGACCTCTGCCTGTCAGCATTAAAACACCTCTCACAGTCACACTTCTTGTACCTAGTTTATGACTACAATATGTGTAGCCACATAGAGTTTGGACAATTAATTATTAATTTCATTAGTTGAGCTGTTGAAGTGATTATTATACTGTGCTTAGGAATTTGAGGGAACTAACTCAATATCACCAAGATTGTTATCAAGATTATCAAGATTGATCATTAACAAATAAAAATATGATGATATTAATTAACAGTAATTTTGATCCGAATGTGCAAATTGTCCAAACAGATCCGCAAGGTAGATGGATGATTTTAAATATGTTATTGAACATAAATAGATATGGCTCATTAACCTTTACGGACCAAATAATGATGATCCACACTTCTTTGAAAATTATCAACCCTGCAAGCAATACAACACTCTATGATTAACAAAAAGAAATGGAGGAACTTATTCAAGAAAGATCAAGTGTAATATGTTATAAAAATAAAGCAAACTGGATGGAATATGGGGAAAAATGCACCAAATTCTTTTTTAGTCTTCAACATAGAAATGCTACCAAAAAGAATTGACTGAAACTGGTTGCAAATGACGGAGTCACCCATGATTCACCAAATTATATTTTGAAGGAGGAAGCAAAGTACTTTAAGCATATGTTTTCATTTCATCCGGCTCCATCTCCTCTAACTGAAGCTAATTGTAGGTGTTTTTTTTATATTGATAATGTTAACAGCCATACAGAAAGACTCATGTGAAGGTGAAATTGCAGAGGAGGAACTTCTGGATGCAATTAAAGACTTTAAGTCCGGGAAAACTCCAGGGTTGAATGGCATACCAGTTGAGGTATACCAAACCTTTTTTGATATAGTCAGAGGACCGTTATTGGCATGTTTTAACCACTCCTATGTAAATGGTAGATTATCAGACACTCAAGAAGAATGTCTGAAATTATTATTAATGAATCAGGATATAACTGGGAAATATAAAGATCGAGGCCCGTTACACTTCAGTGTTGTGATGCAAAAATTCTAGCAAAATGTATAGCACATAGAATTAAAAAGGAATTGTCGGACATTATTCATTCTAATCAGACAGGTTTTTTACATGGACGATACATTTACATTTTACATTTTAGTCATTTAGCAGACGCTCTTATCCAGAGCGACTTACAGTTAGTACATTGGAGATAATATAAGGCAAGTACAGGAAACAATAAAACACTATGAAAAACCTGGAAAACCAGGCCTGCTATTCATAGCTGACTTTGAAAAGGCTTTTGATAAAGTACGACTGGGGTTTATATATAAATGCCTGGAGCATTTCAATTTTGGACAATCTCTTATAAAATGGGTTAAAATCATGTATAGTAACCCTAGGTGTAAAATAGTAAATAATGGCTATTTCTCAGAAAGTTTTAAACTGTCAAGAGGAGTAAAACAAGGTTGTCCACTATCGGCATATCTATTTATTATGGCTGATGGCAGCCCATTCTTGCATAATCAATGCTTTGTCAGAATTTGTGGGTTTTTGTTTGTCCACCCGTGTCACACCCTGGCCTTAGTTATCTTTGTTTTCATTAATGTTTTAGTTAGGTCAGGGTGTGACATGGTGAAGTATGTGTTTTGGTTTGTCTAGGTGTTTGTAGGTTTAATGGGGTAATGTCTTGTCTAGGTGTTTGTATGTTGATGGCTGCCTGGATTGGTTCTCAATTGGAGACAGCTGTGGTTTATTGTCTCTAATTGGGAGCCATATTTAAGGCAGCCATGGGCATCATGTGTTTGTGGGTAATTGTCTATGTTGTACGTTTGTTGCTGGTCTGTGCACTTACGTTATTTAGCTTCACGGTCGTTTGTTGTTTTGTAAGTTTTGGATAGTGTTCGGTTTCGTGTTTTCTCTCTTCCTAAATAAAGAGATGTATTTTGCACACGCTGCGCCTTGGTCCAATATCTCACAAGAAGACGATCGTGACAGAATTACCCACCATACCAGGACCAAGCAGCGTGTCCAGGAGCCAAGGGTCTGGACATGGGAGGAGATTGTGGACGGTAAAGGGTCTTGGACTTGGGAGGAGATCCTGGATGGGATGGATCGTCGGCCATGGAGTGAAACAATGGAGAGGCGACTGAGAGAGGAGCAACGGCGTCAGCAGGGCCATCGTCGGAAGGACGAGAGGCAACCCCAAAAAGTTTTTTGGGGGGCACATGGCTGGCGGCTGGGCAGCAGGAGGCTGCCACAGAGAGACGTGGAGAGAAGGCTACCGGATTACGGGAGCCATTGGCGAGTAGAGGAGGGAAGCAGTGGAGGCACGGCGTAAGAGACTGAGGTGTGTTACCAGTCCGGTCCGGCCCGTTCCTGATCCCCGGGTTAAGGCCAGTGGTGTGTGTTCCCAGTACGGACCGGCCTGTTCCTACTCCACGCATCAAGCCCACGGTGTGCGTCGCCAGTCCAGCCCGGTCGGTTCCTGTTCCACGTACAAAGCCTACGGTGTGCGGGGCCAGCCCAGCCCGACCTGTTCCTACTCCACGCATCAAGCCCACGGTGTGCGTCGCCAGTCCAGCCCGGCCGGTTCCTGCTCCACGTACTAAGCCTAAGGTGTGCGTCGCCAGCCCAGCCCGGCCTGTTCCTGCTCCACGTACGAAGCCTACGGTGTGCGTGGCCAGCCCAGCCCGGCCTGTTCCTGCTCCACGTACTAAGCCTAAGGTGTGCGTCGCCAGCCCAGCCCGGCCTGTTCCTGCTCCACGTACAAAGCCTAAGGTGTGCGTCGCCAGCCCAGCCCGGCCTGTTCCTGCTCCACGTACGAAGCCTACGGTGTGCGTGGCCAGCCCAGCCCGGCCTGTTCCTGCTCCACGTACTAAGCCTAAGGTGTGCGTCGCCAGCCCAGCCCGGCCTGTTCCTGCTCCACGTACGAAGCCTACGGTGTGCGTGGCCAGCCCAGCCCGGCCTGTTCCTGCTCCACGTACTAAGCCTAAGGTGTGCGTCGCCAGTCCAGCATGCCCTGTTCCTTCTCCCCGCACTAGCCCTGAGATGCGTGTCCTCAGCCCGGTACCTCCAGTTCCGGCACCACGCACCAGGCCTATAGTGCGTCTCGGCCGGCCAGAGTCTGCCGTCTGCCCAACGGCGCCTGAACTGCCCGTCTGCCCAACGCCGTCTGAACTGTCCGTCTGCCAAGCGCTGCATGAACTGCCCGTCTGCCCAACGCCGTCTGAACTGTCCGTCTGCCAGGCGCTGCATGAACTGCCCGTCTGTACTGAGCCTGCTAAGCCGCCCGTCTGCCATGAGCCTTCAGAGCCGTCCGCCAGACCGGAGCCGCTAAAGCCTTCCGCCAGACAGGAGCCGCTAGAGCCTTCCGCCAGACAGGAGCAGCCGAAGCCTTCCGCCAGACAGGATCAGCCAGAGCCTTCCGCCAGACAGGATCAGCCAGAGCCTTCCGCCAGACAGGATCAGCCAGAGCCTTCCGCCAGACAGGATCCGCCAGAGCCGTCCAGACAGGATCCGCCAGAGCCGTCCAGCCGGGATCCGCCAGAGCCGTCCAGCCAGGATCCGCCAGCCAGCCAGGATCCGCCAGAGCCAGCCAGCCAGGATCCGCCATTTAGTCCGGTGCTGCCCCGTAGCCCGGTGCTGCCCCTTATCCTGGTGCTGCTTCTTATCCTGGTGCTGCCCCTTAGTCCTGTGCTGCCCCTTAGTCCGGTGCTGCCCCTTAGCCCGGTGCTGCCCCTTATCCTGGTGCTGCCCCTTATCCTGGTGCTGCTCCTTATCCTGGTGCTGCCCCTTATCCTGGTGCTGCCCCTTAGTCCGGTGCTGCCCCTTAGTCCTGTGCTGCCTCTTAGTCCGGTGCTGCCCCTTAATCCAGTGGGGTTAAGTTGGAGGGTGGTCATTTGGAGGAGGCTACGAAAGCGGGTAGTGACTATGGTGGGGTGGGGACCACGACCAGTGCCAGAGCCGCCACCGTGGACAGACGCCCACCCAGACCCTCCCCTAGACTTTATGCTGGTGCGCCCGGAGTTCGCACCTTAAGGGGGGGGTTATGTCACACCCTGGCCTTAGTTATCTTTGTTTTCATTAATGTTTTAGTTAGGTCAGGGTGTGACATGGTGAAGTATGTGTTTTGGTTTGTCTAGGTGTTTGTAGGTTTAATGGGGTAATGTCTTGTCTAGGTGTTTGTATGTTGATGGCTGCCTGGATTGGTTCTCAATTGGAGACAGCTGTGGTTTATTGTCTCTAATTGGGAGCCATATTTAAGGCAGCCATGGGCATCATGTGTTTGTGGGTAATTGTCTATGTTGTACGTTTGTTGCTGGTCTGTGCACTTACGTTATTTAGCTTCACGGTCGTTTGTTGTTTTGTAAGTTTTGGATAGTGTTCGGTTTCGTGTTTTCTCTCTTCCTAAATAAAGAGATGTATTTTGCACACGCTGCGCCTTGGTCCAATATCTCACAAGAAGACGATCGTGACAACCCGCCTCTTGAGGATTGACCACAAGTTCTCAATGGGATTAAGGTCTGGGGAGTTTCCTGGCCATGGACCCAAAATGTCGATGTTTTGTTCCCCGAGCCACTTAGTTATCACTTTTGCCTCATGGCAAGGTGCTCCATCATGCTGGAAAAGGCATTGTTTGTCACCAAACTGTTCTTGGATGGTTGGGAGAAGTTGCTCTCAGAAGATGTGTTGGTACCATTCTTTATTCATGGCTGTGTTCTTAGGCAAAATTGTGAGTGAGCCCACTCCCTTGGCTGAGAAGCAACCCCACACATGAATGGTCTCAGGATGCTTTACTGTTGGCATGACACAGCACTGATGGTAGCGCTCACCTTGTCTTCTCCGGACAAAGTGTTTTCCGGATGCCCCAAACAATCGGAAAGGGGATTCATCAGAGAAAATGACTTTACCCCAGTCCTCAGCAGTCCAATCCCTGTACCTTTTGCAGAATATCAGTCTGTCCCTGATGTTTTTCCTGGAGAGAAGTGGCTTCCTCGCTGCCCTTCTTGACACCAGGCCATCCTCCAAAAGTCTTCGCCTCACTGTGCGTGCAGATGCACTCACACCTGCCTGCTGCCATTCCTGAGCAAGCTCTGCACTGGTGGTGCCCCGATCCCGCAGCTGAATCAACTTTAGGAGACGGTCCTGGCGCTTGCTGGACTTTCTTGGGCGCGCTGAAGCCTTCTTCAGAACAATTGAACCTCTCTCCTTGAAGTTCTTGATGATCCGATAAATGGTTGATTTAGGTGCAATCTTACTAGCAGCAATATCCTTGCCTGTGAAGCCCTTTTTGTGCAAAGCAATGATGACGGCACGTGTTTCCTTGCAGGTAACTATGGTTAACAGAGGAAGAACAATGATTTCAAGCACCACCCTCCTTTTAAAGCTTCCAGTCTGTTATTCTAACTCAATCAGCATGACAGAGTGATCTCCAGCCTTGTCGTCATCAACACTCTCACCTGTGTTAACGAGAGAATCGCTGACATGATGTCAGCTGGTCCATTTGTGGCAGGGCTGAAATGCAGTGGAAATGTTTTTTTGGGATTAAGTTCATTTTCATGGCAAAGAGGGACTTTGCAATTAATTGCAATTCATCTGATCACTCTTCATAACATTCTGGAGTATATGCAAATTGCCATTATAAAAACTGAGGCAGCAGACTTTGTGAAAATTAATATTTGTGTCATTCTCAAAACTTTTGACCACGATTGTATGTATGTATATGTATATGTATATACACTGCTCAAAAAAATTAAGGGAACACTAAAATAACACATCCTAGATCTGAATGAATGAAATAATCTTATTAAATACTTTTTTCTTTACATAGTTGAATGTGCTGACAACAAAATCACACAAAAATTATCAATGGAAATCAAATTTATCAACCCATTGAGGTCTGGATTTGGAGTCACCCTCAAAATTAAAGTGGAAAACCACACTACAGGCTGATCCAACTTTAATGTAATGTCCTTAAAACAAGTCAAAATTAGGCTCAGTAGTGTGTGTGCCTGTATAACTTCCCTACAACGCCTGGGCATGCTCCTGATGAGGTGGCGGATGGTCTCCTGAGGGATCTCCTCCCAGACCTGGACTAAAGCATCCGCCAACTCCTGGACAGTCTGTGGTGCAACGTGGCGTTGGTGGATGGAGCGAGACATGATGTCCCAGATGTGCTCAATTGGATTCAGGTCTGGGGAACGGGCGGGCCAGTCCATAGCATCAATGCCTTCCTCTTGCAGGAACTGCTGACACACTCCAGCCACATGAGGTCTAGCATTGTCTTGCATTAGGAGGAACCCAGGGCCAACCGCACCAGCATATGGTCTCACAAGGGGTCTGAGGATCTCATCTCGGTACCTAATGGCAGTCAGGCTACCTCTGGCGAGCACATGGAGGGCTGTGCGGCCCCCAAAGAAATGCCACCCCACACCATGACTGACCCACCGCCAAACCGGTCATGCTGGAGGATGTTGCATGCAGCAGAACGTTCTCCACGGCGTCTCCAGACTCTGTCACGTCTGTCACATGTGCTCAGTGTGAACCTGCTTTCATCTGTGAAGAGCACAGGGCGCCAGTGGCGAATTTGCCAATCTTGGTGTTCTCTGGCAAATGCCAAACGTCCTGCACGGTGTTGGGCTGTAAGCACAACCCCCCACCTGTGGACGTCGGGCCCTCATACCACCCTCATGGAGTCTGTTTCTGACCGTTTGAGCAGACACATGCACATTTGTGGCCTGCTGGAGGTCATTTTGCAGGGCTCTGGCAGTGCTCCTCCTGCTCCTCCTTGCACAAAGGCGGAGGTAGCAGTCCTGCTGCTTGGTTGTTGCCCTCCTACGGCCTCCTCCACGTCTCCTGATGTACTGGCATGTCTCCTGGTAGCGCCTCCATGCTCTGGACACTACGCTGACAGACACAGCAAACCTTCTTGCCACAGCTCGCATTGATTTGCCATCCTGGATGAGCTGCACTACCTGAGCCACTTGTGTGGGTTGTAGACACCGTCTCATGCTACCACTAGAGTGAAAGCACCGCCAGCATTCAAAAGTGACCAAAACATCAGCCAGGAAGCATAGGAACTGAGAAGTGGTCTGTGGTCACCACCTGCAAAACCAGTCCTTTATTGGGGGGTGTCTTGCTAATTACCTATCATTTCCACCTGTTGTCTATTCCATTTGCACAACAGCATGTGAAATGTATTGTCAATCAGTGTTGCTTCCTAAGTGGACAGTTTGATTTCACAGAAGTGTGATTGACTTGGAGTTACATTGTGTTGTTTAGGTGTTCCCTTTTTTTTTTAGCAGTGTATATATATATATATTTGCGAGAAAGAAACATATGGGGGATTGGAAGTGATGCAGACAATTACATTTACATTTTATTTACATTTTAGTCATTTAGCAGACGCTCTTATCCAGAGCGACTTACAGGAGCAATTAGGGTTAAGTGCCTTGCTCAAGGGCACATCGACAGATTTTTCACCTAGTCGGCTCGGGGATTAGAACCAGCGACCTTTCGGTTACTGGCACAACGCTCTTACCCACTAAGCTACCTGCCGCCCATTACATTGATGGAAGTTACAATCTATCTGCAATATTAAAGCTGATCTACCCTCTACATTTTTTTAAAAAGAAAAATATATATATAAAAGAATAAACAATAAATAAAACATATAAATGTCTGATCATGAGAAGAACATGACATGGGAAAAACCAGGAGGACATTGTCTCGCAAACTAATGCTGTGCCAGAGAATGACTGAATCTGTAAAGTTGGCAGTCCCTAGGAATATTTGACGAGTGGACGGGTGATGTCTCATGAACGGCGGCATGAGGAATGTGGTCAGCAAGCACTGCTCCTAGGCTAGTTCTCGTCTGGTTATGAGAGCGAGAGAGAGCGAGAGAGCGAGAGAGAGAGAGAGAGAGAGAGAGAGAGAGAGAGAGAGAGAGAGAGAGAGAGAGAGAGAGAGAGAGAGAGAGAGAGAGAGAGAGAGAGAGAGAGAGAGAGAGAGAGAGAGAGAGAGAGAGAGAGAGAGAGAGAGAGAGAGAGAGAGAGAGAGAGAGAGAGAGAGAGAGAGAGAGAGAGAGAGAGAGAGAGAGAGAGAGAGAGAGAGAGAGTTTTACTGACTGTGATTTTTTAGTATTTTTGACTGTTTGTTTGGATGATATTGTTTAACCTATTTGTGTGTTATATACGTGCTGCGCTCGCTCCCTGATGTCATTGTAAATAAAATGTGTTCTTAATTGACTTACCTGTATAAATAAAAGTGAAAGAGAGAGAGAGAGATTTCACAACCACTTCTCAATTTTGGCCCCCATTCAACAAATGGAGGCAAGCTGTCTGTATGATGGGAACATCTGCCTAAGTGGCTGTGGCCAGGCTTGTGTCTTTGCACTGGACTGGCTGAATCAAAAGCTGTGTCCCAATGGCAACATATTCTCTATAAAGTGCACTACTTTTGACCAGAGCCCTATAGGCACTGGTCAAAAGTAATGCACTACATAGGCAATAGGGTGCCATTTGGGACTCAGGAAGAAGTATTCCTGGCTGCCAGGCAGCTAATTGAAACGTGCCCTCTGTGCTTCAGCACGACTTTGGTGAATAGGGAGAACAAAGGGCACCCTAATTTAAATTGGAACTGTGTTGCGCTGGTTGTTCACAGAGTCTGTGGTGGAAAAGTACCACACTTGGTGCTGGGGAGCCATAGAGATGGAGAGCCAGCATACTGGGGTGCCCATTGTGGGTGGTCACATAAGTGACGAGAAATGGGGTGACAGGTTTTACCACAGAATGAGGAATGTGTAGGTCATATGTACACACCAAATGTCTCACCGGAAGGGGTTTATAGCTGTCTTTGACTAAAGTGATGTGCTTCATAGAAATAAAGGTATTAGCCAGGAGCAATGCCATGGTTTCTCCCAGCAAATGAAAAGGCATTGGTATGGTTTCTCCCTCTTCTTTCTAGGTATGGATGGATGCAGGGACTCAGATCTTCTTCTCCTATGCCATCTGTCTGGGGTGTCTGACTGCTCTGGGAAGCTACAACAAGTACAACAACAACTGCTACAGGTCAGTGCTCACCTCAGGACAGATACTTACACCTACACCTCCTACTTACCCTAGTCAGAAATGACTGACACCCAACAATAAGCAGGTGTATCTCTGTCTTAAACCAACCTAGAGTCGATTGACGCACCCATGCGTCAATCTAATTAATATAATACAAAAATCCCCATAGAAATCTGTCTATTTAATCTAGCGATGTCAATTTTATTGCATGGGCTGCGTCTCAATCCACCACAATCTTCTATGTCATCCTGACATCCTGAAAATTGGTCTTCTCACGAAAATGTCTATAGCATCCGAACGGACACGATGGTGTTCACCGTTTTGCTCTATGACCCCCACAAGCCCCAATGGACTCTGAAGTCGGTACCACCTATGTGCCAACTTCAGTCTGTAGCGTCCAAACCGTTTGGGCTACAAACTAACATGACCCCACTAGACTCTCACGAACACAAACGTTTGTTGTTATTGTTGTTCTACGACCCCTACAAGTGTCACGTGACTCGTCTGAAGGTAACCTGGTACCGGTTTAAAAAATGAATGGAAGTATGGAAAACAAAAAACAAAAATCCTGAGCTTTCTTATATCTCCTAGATATAGGACAGACACTTCAAAACCTTATTCCATATTATTTATTTTTTGACTGTATGTTTAACCATTTATGAATGTGCTATTCAATGCATTTATATGGGCTATAGCAGTAAAGGCTATTTTATCAACCTGTTGTGGCTGGTATCTATGCCTGGCTGACGACTGTCTCTCTGGGGTTACAGAGATTGCTTGGCGTTATGCTTCCTGAACAGTGGGACCAGCTTCGTGGCAGGCTTTGCTATCTTCTCCATCCTGGGCTTCATGTCTTACGAGCAGAACGTGCCCATCTCAGAGGTGGCAGAATCTGGTTGGTAGTCATTTTTAACAGACACACACAGACCATTCTAGACAGTTCATCATTAGGAAAATGGTCATGATTTTCCATAATTCAACATGTATTTTACTGTATGCACTTGTGTTGTCATATGTAATCATCTGTGACATTTTAGCAATATATTTTGGTATGTGAATTAGTAGAAACGCTCCTGCCCACTTAAGAGGTTAGTAACTGTACATTTCCCACACTGTTCAAGAGAAAAACACTTTGTTAAACTGTGCTGTAATGGCCTTTCCATGATAATGACATGTTAATCTTTACAAGTCAACTTTCAAGGTTCAGAGAATCCAAAGATAACCTAGTAGTTTTACAATACAATCGGGTGGAGGTCGTTGTTGCAATGTGGATCCAAAGTCCTGCTCACAGGATGACAATTCTGTAGTGACCTGTTATGACCTGTTAGGACTCTATGACCTGTTATATACCTGTATTAACTGTTTGTGTACCAGGTCCTGGTCTGGCCTTCATAGCCTACCCCCGTGCAGTGTCTATGATGCCCTTCTCTCCTCTCTGGGCCTGTTTCTTCTTCATCATGATTGTCTTTTTGGGGCTGGACAGCCAGGTGAGGCTAGAACAGCACTCTGTCTCCTCTCTCTCTCTCTTTCTCTCGCTCTCTTTCTCTCGCTCTCTCTCTCTCTTTCTCTCGCTCTCTTTCTCTCGCTCTCTCTCTCTCTTTCTCTCGCTCTCTTTCTCTCGCTCTCTCTCTCTCACTCTCTTTCTCTCGCTCTCTCTCTCGCTCTCTTGCTCTCTCTCTCTCTCTCTCTCTCTCCCTCTCTCACTCATTCACTTTCTTTCTGACACACACACACACAATATGCTTGTAAACTCTGCTCTAACAGTGTCCACGGTGGTGTTTCTTAAATCAGTGACATAGCATCCCATCTGTTCTCTCCCCTGCTGTAGTTTGTCTGTGTGGAGAGTCTGGTGACGGCCATGGTGGACATGTACCCTAAAACTTTTCGTCGTAAGAACCGCAGAGAGCTCTTCATCTTGGCGGTGGCCATTGTTTCCTTCCTCATGGGTCTTATCATGCTGACAGAGGTAGGCCACAGCCCACAGTGCCCCCCAGGACCCCAACTGGTTCATGGACACTGGTAAAATGGCTGACCCTGGCTCTGACCCCAACTCTCCACGGGTGTCTCAGGGGGAGTTGGGATATGCAAAAAAAAATACACACAAGTACTAATAGGACAAATATAAGCACCTACCTAAATTATTATTATTATTATTATTGTTATTATTATTATTACCTATGGTCATGTCTCAGAACTGCACAGTAGCAGAAAGTAGCACATATTTTCATCAACAAGAACGAAATCCCAAATGTTTTCATTTAGGGCTTTGTTTCTTGTAACATAACATATGCCATTTAGCAGACGCTTTTATCCAAAGCGACTTACAGTCATGCGTGCATACATTTTACATATGGGTGGACCACAGGAATTGAACCCACTACCTTTGCATTACAAGTGCCATGCTAAACCAACTGAGTTACAGAAGGAGACTGTCACATTGTCACGTTGGTAAGAAAAACAGCCACATACTATAGGTTACTGAAATCAGGAACCTTTATTCTGTGCATGATGTTTAGCCTCTCTAATGCCTCGATCAGACCTAAAGTGTTATTGCGCAAAATGGTACGCAGCAATCATCTGGATATGTATGCAACAAAAGTTCAACATTCACCTTCCGCTACCATTTCTGTCAAGCCGTCTTAGCATACAGTTTGACGCATACGTTTGATAAATCCAATGTATGCACCACACAGAACGCACTGCAACTGCCTCTGCAATGCAATGTTGCAAGTCAAACACAGCGTTCCATTGGAAACAAATGTACTTCTGGTGTACCAAAATGCAATGATGCTGTCGGTGTGATCGAGGCATAATACATGCTCTACATGTTGTTCTACATGTGGTCTTGGAGGTGCATGGGATGATGAAATAGAGAAAGTGTCCCAAGCTGCCCTGCCGTAACGTAACACGTTTCTCTCTCCAGGGAGGCATGTACGTCTTCCAACTCTTTGACTACTATGCTGCCAGTGGGATGTGCCTGCTCTTTGTGGCTGTCTTTGAGACTGTTTGCATTGCTTGGATTTATGGTGAGTGTTTAGCCAAGTTATGAGGGAATGCATTGAGGGGGACATTAGCATGACAAAGGCAGTATTTTCATTGAGCCATCCTCTGCCCTCCAGCAGTAGTCTGCTATTAATAGAAGTGAAAGGGCCTCTGGGAGAGGAACAACTAGCTGAATGTGATATTATTAGACCATTTTGAAAAAGGAAAAAAAAAGAGATTGATACTACTTTCAGCGACCAGTTAGATGTAACAAATTAGTATTGCGTACCGAAACGGTGCCTGAGGAAGGCCCAGAGCAGATGATATCGGAGCATGAAGTCTGATACCAACAGGCTCAGAGACAGTTTATATCAACAGTCCATCAGACTGCTGAACACTTGAACTGGACTGACCACCAATTCTGATTCTCCGCACACTGTAAACCCCAATGTGCTGTCATTACTCAAAACTTTGGAGGAAACCTGTTGCACTAAATATATCTGAGTACAGTTATTTAAATACATTTTGTAGCCATTACTCAAACCGATAGTCACTGTGACCCTGTAGGTGGTCCAGATTTGAGTTGTATCAGCTTGAAAATGTTGAGTAGCGCCCCCACTAAGCCATGCCTCCAATATAATTTCCCAGTGTGCCTTGCCTTTTTGAGTGAATTGTACAGTTAACACCCATAACTGTATTTGTTAGTGACAGATATATGGTTGTTGAATTTGTTTATTTTCAGTCCTGTGGCCTTCACCAAGTGAGTTCCTAGGCGTATATTATCATTATAATTGTCACAAGTGTAGAGAGGAGTAGGCAGGAGGCAGTCGCAGGTTTAGAACTACTGAATTTATTAAAGCACCATAGCTTAAAGCAGACGAAACCCAAAGCGCAAAATATAATGTACTCAGGAAATAGTAGGAGAGATTCCTCTCAGGAAAACAAGCAACATATACAATGACTGACAAAGACAAATGACAGAGGGAGTATTTATACAGTGATAGAGTGGGGATTGGAACCAGGTGTGTGTAATGATGACGAGACAAGTCCGGGGTTGATGAGTGAAGAGCGTTTGCCAGCAGCAGGTTCGGCAGCAGCTAGAAGGCCGGCGACGCCGAACGCCTGAGCTGGACAGGAGGGGGAGCCAACGTAAAGGCTGGTGTGACAGTACCCCTCCCCCCCACGACGCCTAGAGTCCAACAGGCTGCGGACGGAATACGCCGGGGCTCCCTCGACGTCCAAGGGAGGGGGAGGTGTGTTGTGGGGTCCAGCACTAGCCAAAGGACCAGATGCTTCCGGCAGGGCAGGCAGAGGGGCAGGTCCTTCGTAGAAAGCCAGACCCTGTCACCGGGGTGAAAGACCGGGGCCACACTGCGGTGATGATCGGCCTGCGCATTCTGCCAGAGGACGACGTGCTGGAGACGGGTGTGCGCTATGTTCCATACCTCCTCGGCGCGCCGGAACCAATCATCGACCGCAGGAGCCTCGATCTGACTCCGGTGCCAGGGCCAGCTGATATCCTAGAACACACTGAAAGGGTGTGAGGTTAGTGGAGGAGTGACAGAGGGAGTTTTGTGCGTATTCTGCCCAAGGCAGAAACGTAGCCCACTCTCCCGGCCGGTCCTGACAGTAACTACGAAGGTACCTACCCAGTTCCTGATTTACCCTTTCCACCTGCCCATTTGATTGGGGACGGTACCCGGAGGTGACCATGACTCCCAGTCGTTCCATGAAGGCCTTCCAGACACGGGAGGTGAACTGAGGACCACGGTAAGACACGATGTCCTCCGGGAACCCGTAGTGCCGGAAGACGTGAGAGAAGAGAGCCTCCGCGGTCTGCATGGCCGTAGGGAGACCAGGCAGAGGAATCAAACGACAGGCTTTGGAAAACCGGTCCACAACGACCAGGATGGTGTCCCTCCGAGGGGGGGGGGGAAGGTCTGTGACAAAGTCCACAGAGAGATGGGACCGGCAGCGGGTGGAGTTTGCCATAGGGGAGGTGTCTCGGTGTCTTGCTCTGTGCGCAGGTGGAGCAAGAAGAGACGTAAACCCGGACATCCCGGGCCAAGGTGGACCACCAGTACTTGGCGGAGAGACAGTCGATAGTAAAGGCTATACCCGGGTGCCCCGACACAGGTGCTGTGTGTGCCCAGGCGAGGAGACGGTCCCGCACATCAGAGAGCAAGTATAAATGCCCCTCGGGACAGTGAGCAGGTGAGGGCTCCTGTCGCAGGGCTCGACGGATGTCCGCGTCCACATTCCACACGACAGGAGCCACAATGCGGGATAGGGGAATAATGGGTGTCACTTCCTCCCTCCAATCCTCTGTGTCATGCACCCGGGACAACGCATCGGCCTTAACATTCTTAGATCCCGGCCGGTAGGAGAGGGTAAAGTCAAACCTGGTGAAGAATTGGGCCCAGCTGGCCTGACGCGGGTTAAGCCTCTTCGCTGCTCGAATGTACTCTAGGATCCGGTGGTCCGTCCAGACAAGGAATGGGTGTTGAGCACCCTCCAGCCAGTGCCGCCATGCCTTCAGCGCCTTCTTGACGGCCAACAACTCACAATCCCCTACGTCGTAATTCCGCTCAGCGGGAGACGGCTTCCGTGAGTAGAAGGCGCAAGGATGGAGTTTAGGCGGCGATCCAGTACGTTGGGAGAGAACAGCCCCTACTCCAACCTCTGAGGCATACACCTCCACGATGAAGGGCAGAGACGGGTCAGGGTGAGCCAGAACCGGTGCGTTCTTAAACCGTTCCTTGAGCGCACGAAAAGCTTTGTTGGCCTCCCAAGTCCAGCGCAGCTGTCGAGGACCTCCCTTCAGGAGGGAGGTGAGAGGGGCCACCACTGTGCTGAAACCCCTAATGAAGCGCCTGAAATACTTGGCAAAACCTAGGAAGCGCTGCACCGCCTTGATGTTGGAGGGAACAGGCCACGACCGTACTGCACTGACCCTCTGTACTTCCATCTCCACTCCCACGGTGGATATCCGATAGCCCAGGATGGAGACCGCCTGCTGGAAGAAAAGGCACTTCTCCGCCTTGGCGCACAGGTGATGCCCTATCAGCCTCTCCAAAACAGACCTGACATGAGAGACATGTTGCTCGCGTGTAGTGGAGTACACCAAGATGTCGTCTATGTACACCACTACAGAGCGACCCAACATGTCCCTAAACACCTCGTTAATGAAGGATTGGAACACCGAGGGTGCATTTGTCAGGCCGTAGGGCATTACCCTGTATTCGTAGTGCCCGGTGCTGAAGGCGGTCTCCCATTCATCTCCCTTTCTGATGCACACCAGGTTGTAGGCACTGCATGAATCGAATTTGGTAAAGTACTTAGCACCGTGCATCTGTTCGATCACAGTGAGTATGAGAGGCAGGGGATAACTCAATTTAACCGTAGCCTTATTCAGTGTCTGGTAATCGATACAGGGGCGGAGACCCCTATCCTTCTTCTTCACCTAAAAGAAGCTGGAAGAGGCCGGAGAGGTGGACGGACGGAGGAATCCTTGGGCCAGCGCCTCCTGGATGTAGACCTCCATGGCTTCGGTCTCTGCATGCGAGAGAGGATAGATGTGCCCCCGCGGGAGGGTAGAATATAGTGCATTTAGTTTAGTACCTGACAATGTGGTATGGTAGAATGTAATGTATTTACACTGAACTTAAAACAATTACAAAAAATCGACCTGCAGTTAATTTGTTATCATAACTTTAACAAATAGACTTGATGTGACTTCTCATTTAGTTTTGAGTCAGTACCACATAAGCATTTTAAGTAATAATGACTTTTCATTACTAGAAGTATTTGAGTTAAAAATGCCTTGGGGTTTACAGTGCATGCACTCACTCATGCACTCACCAACACAGACACACACACACACACACACACACATATACATTGATCCTACACGCATCATAACTGCTGCTAGCAGACTCTTATTATGATTGCTAATTACTGCGCAATTTAAACACTTGCACCCCAATCCCCCCTCCCTCAAAACATGTGTAAATATTGGACTATAAATTGTGCCTTCCTGTATTATACTTATGCAAAAATGTTTATTCTATACTACTGAACCATTTACTTTATGTTCGTATTCTTATCTTTTATGATTTGTTATTGCACTGTCGAGGGAACCTGCAAATATGCATATCATTGGACGGCATACACTGAGTATACAAAACATTAAGAACACCTGCTCTTTCCATGACAGACTGACCAGGTGAATCCAGATGAAAGCTATGATCCCTTATTGATGCCACTTGTTAAATCCACTTCGATCAGTGTAGATGAAGGGGAGGAAACAGATTAAAGAAGGATTTTTAACCTTTGAGACAATTGAGACATGGATTGTGCATGTGTGCTATTCAGTGGGTGAATGGGCGCAGACAAAATATTTAAGTGCCTTTTGAACGGGGTATGGTAGTAGATGCCAGGCGTACCGGTTTGTGTCAAGAACTGCAACGCTGATGGGTTTTTCACGCTCAAAAGTTTCCTGTGTGTATCAAGAATGGTCCATACACCCAAAGGACATCCAGCCAACTTGACACAACTGTCGGAAGCATTAGAGTCAACATGGGCCAGCATCCCTGTGGAACGCTTTTAACACCTTGTAGAGTCCATGCCCCGATGAATTGAGTCTGTTCTGAGGGCAAAAGGACAGGGGGGTGCAGCTCAATATTAGGAAGGTGTTCCTAATGTTTGGTATACTCTGTGTATACCATGTGTATCCCGTCCATACGACTAATAAAACTTGAAACTTTAATGAGTATCTGTCCGTTGCTGACACCTGCCCCATTCTTCTTCTCTTTCCTCACTGTTCCTGTAGGTGCTGACCGTTTCTATGACAACATTGAGGACATGATTGGCTACCGTCCCGGACCTATTATCAAATACTGCTGGATGTTCTTCACTCCTGCTACCTGCTTAGTGAGTATTTGTCTTTTGAACTAAACCCTGTTATGTCTCTTGACTGAGGGGTGCCCACTGGTGGTTACTATTGAAAAAGCATCTGGCATTGCACAGCAAGGCTAAACAAATTCACAAAGATTTTGTAGAAAGTGGTAAAGGTTCAAAAAGAGGATAAGACCCCAATGAAAGCAAGTCAGTATTGTTGTTTTTAAATCAATGCGAAAAAAGCCTAGCAACCAGGCATTTATTTGCCTCTGCAGGGTACCTTTGCCTTCTCCCTGATCAAGTACACCCCTCTGAAGTACAACAATGAGTATGTGTACCCCTGGTGGGGCTACGGCTTGGGCTGGCTCCTGGCCCTGTCCTCCATGCTCTGTGTTCCCCTCTGGGTGGTCATCAAAATGTGTTCTGTGGAAGGCACCCTAAAAGAGGTAAGTCACACACACCACCCACTGTTTCACCCCTTAACCCCACTGACTTTTCCCTCTGCTTGCTTTTGTCTCATGTCTCCTAAGTATGTCATGGCTTAAGCTACTGTTACTTAGAAATCAATACAAACCAGTATAACAAACCAATCGTGTCCTGCACCTATCCGGTGTATGTGACAATAAAGCATCTATAATAGTTGTTGTCTATTTCCTCTGTTGTTCTGTAGCGCTTTACAATCCTGACCACGGCATCCACTGACTTACCTAAAACCAAGAAGGAGCAAGAGAAGCTGCTGGCCATCTTTGCTGGCGATGGGGACAGCCTCCGTCAGAGACACCCTCCCACCAAGGAAGGCTACTTCCCCGTCAACGAGAAGGAGTCCAACTGCTAGAGCTAGGAACGTGGACCCAGACCTTACGAGGTCCCATGTCCATTCCCTTGACATGGCCTCTGCTTTGGCCCCGTCCGAAACCTCTCCTCAACAATACCTCATAACTGCTCAACTGCGGCCAAATGAGCATGGATGCAGTGACACTGGTGCTGCTGTGCCCTGGCTCTTTCTCTCCTGCAAGGTCTCTCAGACAGCACAGACTACTGCTTCAGGTGCTGTCCTGTTGTTAAATCGTGTACATACTTATGTTTACACACACAATGCTACTGGCTCTCCGCCATCTACACTTCCATCCACGGGAGAGTCAGTCTCCACTTCTCTCTCCCACTGTTGCCTTATCAACCAGGAACTTTAGCTGGGTTTTGCTGATTTCTTTCACCAATGGCTAAAGTTGAGCAGACATTGAAATGGTGTGATTCAGTGATTTGTTATATGTCCATCGTGGTTGAGACTTGAGAATGTTTGTCTGATGATTAGACCTGCTTTCTAAGGAAGCATCTTTTATTTTCCTTTTTTCATGGACATCTCTCGGCATATGTGTACACAATTTGCTATGATTAGGTATTCTTTTAGTGCATTATGTCGAACTCGCTGAAGTCATATGAGTTTAATGTAATACATCATTCTAATCAATGTTTGTTAATTTACCTGAATGTGCTAAACCTTAACTGACAACATTTTTACATGACAAATGAAGGAATCAGATAGGCACATGCCAACTAAAAGCATCATGTCATTGTGGTTACAAGAAGTAATACATCATTTAAAGGCCCAGTGCAGTCAAAAACTAGATTTTCCTGTGCTTTGTATATATTTCCACACTATGAGGTTGGAATAATAATGTGAAATTGTGAAAATGATGATAATGCCTTTTTAGTGTAAGAGCTGTTTGAAAAGACCACCTGGAATTTCAGCCTGTTTTGGTGACATCACCAGGCGGTAAATTAGTTAATAGACCAATAAGAAAGAGAGTTCCAAACCACTCTGCCAATAACAGCTAGTTTTCAGTTTTCCTCTCGCCACTCAGACCACTCCCAGACAGTCTTAGAAAAATTCTTGCTTGAGAAATTGCTCTTTGCTAAGAAGCAATTTTGTTTATTTTTGACCATCTTAATTGAAAACAATCATTGTATGGTACTTTATTGTTACCTAGAAATGACTTGATATTGAGATAGAAATGACTGCATTGGACCTTTAACAATTTCTCATACGAACACTGTGACTTCAGATTAAAATATGCTATGTGCATGGGCTAATATGTTACACACAACCTGTACAGTTTAATATCCAGATTTATGTCAAAAATAAGCCCAACTCTCTGTTTCTATTGTAGTAACCGTAGGAGACTGAATAGTAGGCTATGCTAGCCTGAGGTTATTGTTTGAGATTAGGATGGAGTAGGACTTACTGTAAATGTATTGCATTTGATTCAAAAGCTTACTTGGAAATATAATAATTGTGTATTAGCATTTTAATCATAGTTTTACGTCAGTTTTAATTATTCTGAAATGTAATACAATGATATTTGCATTGCGCTACTCCTCGGCTTGATTTTTTAAAAACGGTATACAATCGTATATATTTCTAAGTTGTATACCAAGTCGAAAATGTGATAAAGCACATGATAAACATGGTTTCAAAACTAGTGAAAGTATGGATTGTGTTCAATATATTTTTTACAAAATGTTGCATTGGAAATCATTGTACAGTACAATAGTATACAATCATAGTGAGCAGCTTAGAGGTGACAGACCAGAGAGACTTGTCTGGTAATACTGAACTTGAGTTTCATACCTTTTATGTTTACACACACAATGCTAGATAGTCTTTGTTATTTGCTTGTATTGTTGTCTATTCATTAATTAATGATATCATCATCTTTTGCCTTAGCAAACAATAACAACTTTGAAAAGGATAAGCTCTTACGCTTACCAATATGTGTTTGTCAGTATTGCTAAGGCCATGTCTAGTGAAGTGCAAAGCTGAATACCGTTCACATGTATCATTACAACTGACATTGTAAAATAAAAAGATTAGTATTAAAAATTGTAAAGAAATATGTGTCATATTGGCGCAGTGGTCTAAGGCACTGCATCTCAGTGCTTGAGGTATCACTACAGACCCCCTGGTTTGATTCCAGGCTGTATCACAACCGGCCGTGATTGGGAGTCCCATAGGGCGGCGCACAATTGGCCCAGTGTCGTCTGGGTTTGGCCGGTGTAGGTCGTCATTGTAAATAAAGAATTTGTTCTTAACTGACTTGCCTAGTTAAATAAAGGTAAAATAAAAAATTCATAAAAATATCATGGCATTTTTACAACAAGAGATATTTGATAACTGTTCCATCCAAAACCCAGAGAGAGCAAGAGAGAGAGAGATCCAAAACCCAGAGAGAGAGAGAGAGAGAGAGAGAGAGAGAGAGAGAGAGAGAGAGAGAGAGAAAACGTTAATACATTCTAATGGCCGGCAGATGGTAGCAGAGTATCAACATCAGAGTATGTCAATAACCAACTGAAATCAATCTATTGAGGTATGTGTGTGCTGTATGCCTTTATTTTTTCCTCAAAGAAATCTCTAATGTAACATATTTAGTATATGTGTGTGTTTACTATTGAGCACATACAGGTAACTGACAAAAAAAAAGCTTTATTGTCACATACACTGAGTGTACAAAACACTAGGGAACGCCTTCCTAATATTGAGTTGCACCCCCTTTTGCCCTCAGAATAGCCTCAATTTGTCGGGGCATAGACTCTACAGTTGTCGAAAGCGTTCCACATGGATGCTGGCCCATGTTGACTCCAATGCTTCCCACAGTTGTGTCAAGTTGGCTGGATGTCCTTTGGGTGGTGGACTATTCTTGATACACACAGGAAACTGTTGAGCATTAAAAACCAAGCACACTCAAACCGTTCAAAGGCACTTAAATATTTTGTCTTGCCCATTCACCCTCTGAATGGCACACATACACAATCCATGTCTCCACTGTCTCAAGGCTTAAAAATCATTCTTTAACCTGTCTCCTCCCCTTCATATACAATGATTGAACTGGATTCAACAAGTGACGTCAATAAGGGATCATATCTTTCACCTGGACAGCCTATGTCATGGAAAGAGCAGGTGTTCCTAATCTTTTGTACACTCATTGTACACCAGATAGGTGCAGTGAAATGTGTTGTTTTTACAGGGTCAACCATAGCAGTACGGTGCCCCTGGAGCAAATTAGGATTAAGTAGATTGCTCAAGGGCACAGACAGATTTTTTTTACCTTTTCTGCTCAAGTATTCAAACTAGCAACCATTCAGTTATTGGCCCAACACTCTAACCACTAGGCTAACTGCCAAATTAACAGAAACACCAACATAAAACTGTCCTAATAGGGCATTGAGCCGCCACGAGCCAGAACAGCTTCAATGCACCTTGGCATAGATTCTACAAGTGTCTGGAACTCTACTGGAGAGATGCGACACCATTCTTCCACGAGAAATTCCATGAATTGGTGTTTTGTTGATGGTGGTGGAAAATACTGTCTCAGGCACCCCTCCAGAATATCCCATAAGTGTTCAATTGGGTTGAGATCTGATGACTGTGACAGCCATGGCATTTGGTTTACATCATTTTCATGCTCATCAAACCTTTCAGTGACCACTCATGCCCTATGGATGGGGGCATAGCCACGGTAGCCAAAATAATGGCCAGCCAGCGTTTTTATACATGACCCTATGCGTGTCCCTATGGGATGTTAATTGCTTAATTAACTCATGAACCACACATTTACTCATGTGTTTCCATAATTTTGGCAGTTACCTGTACATTGCTCTACAGAAAGGTTAGTGCTCTCTGGGATCCTTGGGGCGTCCATACCCTAAACCCTAACCTTAACCTTAACCTTAACCATAAAACTTACCTTAACCTTAACCTTACCATTTTACATTTCCACTTCAATGGGGTGACGTCAGAGTTGGACGTACCATCAATTTGTTTGCAATACTCCACCAGGGGACACTGTATTCATTCTGCTGGAATCCGGTCATGTTTACGGAAGTCAAAGTGACGTGTCAATGTCTACCAAAGCATTGTGGGAACGAAACGGTGCTTGCAATGGTGACGGCTGGAGCCGTAAAACCTACGGCTGAAACGGAGAAAGATTAACCATATGAATGGCACTAGTAGCTAGAATTGTGCTAATCTATCACACTAACGTCTAGGCTTTTTGTTGAAGACAGGTTTATGCCCTTGTCATCGCTTCGATTCTGCATACAGACGGATAGGGCAAAGCAGAAAACTGTAATATTGTGTCAATGGACACTTGTGCGGAGGTCCACAGCGTTTTTCTTTTTTCAAAAGAGCTGAATAAGTAGGCCGGGGACCAGTATCCTAGGATTGCATTTGCGTTCCTTATTATTTCAAGCTTTTGATATTTAGGTCGAATACATAATCCAAAATGTCGACCAGCACCCCCGAAGCGGTGAAGAAATTACTCGAGAACATGCAGACAGATCTGCGGTCCCTGTCCATGGAATGCAAGAAGAAATTCCCCCCAGTCAAAGAGGTAGATATATGGCTGTCTAGCTAACTTTAGCTAGCAATCTCTATCTAGCTTTCGCTCAGTTTCACTCTGTGTGTTATGTGGTGTTGTGATGATTTGCCACCTCACCAGTGATAATACATTTTGATGCAATTGCTGATGTTGTCATCAAGTGCATCAAGTAATGCGAGCGCAACGCGACATGGTGTATCAGGGGGTGCATAATATCCAGTTGTGACGGCTGCATGGATGCTGTGCCACGGTGTAACGTTAACGTTGGGCTTGATCCATAGCATGTTTATATTGTCAGTTGTCAAATAATGACTTTACATTCAATGGTGGGACGTGCGTTGTTTTGTGTGGATGTCAAGATCACATTTTTTCACATATCTTTAATAATTCACACAATGAGGATGCTTTGTGTTGTCACTGCATTGGTCAGAAATGCCACATCCAAAACGTTGTGATTGAAGGCAGAGTACTTCTCTTCCGGGTTTAACTACTGACATGAAGGCTATGGTGGTCCTCTACTTCATGTGGCTAAATATACTTAACAAAAATATAAACGCAACATGTAAAGTGTTGGTCCCATGTTTCATGTGCTGAAATAAAGATCCCCAACATTTTCCATACCCACAAAAAGCGTATTTTCCTCAAATTTTGTGCACAAATGTGTTTACATCCCTGTTAGTGAGCATTTCTCCTTTGCCAAGATAATTCATTCACCTGACAGGTGTGGCCTATCAAAAAGCTGATTAAACAGCAAGATCATTACACAGGTGCACCTTGTGCTGGGGACAATAAAAGGCCACTCTAAAATGTGCAAAGCTGTTACCAGAGAATTGAATGTTCATTTCTCTACCATAAGCTGCCTCCAGCGTCGTTTTAGAGAATTTGGCAGTGCATCCAACCGGCCTCACAACCACAGACCACGTGTAATCACGCCAGCCCAGGACCTCCACATTAGGCTTCTTCACCTGCAGGATCGTCTGAAACCAGCCACCCGGACAGCTGATGAAACTGTGGGCTTGAACAACTGAAGAATTTCTGCACAAACTGTCAGAAACAGTCTCAGGGAAGCTCATCTGCATGCTCGTCATCCTCACCAGTTTCTTGACCTGACTGCAGTTTGGCGTCGAAACCGACTTTAGTGGGAAAATGCTCACCTTCGATGGCCTCTGGCATGCTGTAAAGTGTGCTCTTCACAGATGAAACCCGGTTTCAACTGTACCAGGCAGATCGGTGAGTGGTTTGCTCATGTGAACTGAGTGCACCATGGTGGCGGTGGGGTTGTGGTATGGGCAATATCATTGAGCAGAGAGAGAATTTTGCGGTTTTGAAGCTAATTTCCAGCGATTCTACACAGTTTGGCATAGAGCTGAGAAACAATTTTACAAATGTAAAGCTAATATCCTGCAATTCTATGCATTTTGCTATGGCTAATTCTGTGTTCCACTGCTCAAACATTATAACAAAATCAATGGGCATGTGCCCTGAACGCCCGGTTTTTGGAATTTTAAATTCTCCCTGACTATGTAGCTTTTATTTGATTGTTAGTTCTCAAAGATGGTATTATACAAATAAAAGTATAATTTCTGCATGTTTTCTATCTGGTTTTGGTCATTTAAGTTGACACTGAAACTGTTTTTCCATTCAGAAAATTAACCCTTAGACAGCCCGCCTAAGAAAAATACCTGTAATTAGCTCCAATGACTATAATGTTAGTTCGAGATTTTGGCAATGAAGCCATTTATCTACTTCCCCAGAGTCGGATGTTCCTGTAGACTTCCAGTCATTGAGCTGACGCTAGTTAGCATTGGCTCATGAAACTGCCTCTAACTTCCTTCATACTGGACGCAGAGACATAAAAATGGTATCCACGATCGTATTCTGTTGCCGCTAGCAATATTCATAAAATAAATATTTTTCACATAAAAAATCCCAACAAATATATATATATATATAATATTTTTTTTTTTTAACTCAACAAAGACAAAAATCGCGGACCTGCTGCAGACTCCAGTTTGAAAACCCCTGGCCTATATGACAGGAATTGACTGCATTCTCCTTTCAACTCTCATTTATAGGTCAAAGAAATTAGCCTAAGACAATCTGATTAACTTGTTAATGACCAGTCTTCACTTGCTTTTGAGATTCTGATTGAGGGCCTATAATAGTAATCTCTTTAGGACATGTTTTCATCTAGATAAAAACAAGGCCTTAATTGTCATGTTTCTATTACAGTTATCCCACTAGGAAAATCCACACCACCTTTATGATGTCATGCCAGTGTAGGCCTAGCTGTCAGAGGAGAAGTAATGCTGTCTCCACATTTAAATGACTGCTCCTTTATGTTGAGCCTGTGGGCCTCCACTCTAGACTGAGGTGAGTCAGCCACTGCTGGGCAGCAGGCCGCCAGGTATAACTCTCCCTGGCTTTGTTTGTTTTTCCTCAGACCTTACCATGTGTAAGGGAGTGAAAGACTCAGCACTGCTCTGGGGAAAATGCCTCTACAGTAGCCTAATATTTCAGTCTTTTGTTTCGTGGCTAGAATCTGGTTATACGAAGTCTAACCTTTGCTGGGCTTTCTAAGTAGGCGCAAACTTTTACATTTTGATCAACATATTGGAATTATCTTACCTTTCCATGGGAACTGAGAATGTTAGTGTGCCCTTGACCCTTCTCTTTTCACTCAGATAGCCAGGTACGAGACACCAACTTGACCAGTCTCACACACCCCTCTCCCATTCATTTACCTCTGACACACTGCAAAGCAGCCGTTTTCTTTATGGTTTTTCTGGGTTAAAAAGGGCTGAGAAGAATCCCATTGATTTTTCTACATCACAGCTTCACGCTCTACATCACAGCTTCAAGACCTTTCCTTCTAATCTCCATGGGAGATTCTCTGTTTGTTGTGCTCTGATCACTATAGTCTGACAAAACACAAACACACACACACACACACAGCAGCTCTCTCTGATGCATTACCGGTGATTCCAGGGTAATGGATGTTACGTTTGCACGCAAAATCATAACCTTAATGTCTCACAGAATGGCTAAACAACATATTAGTGAAAGTCTGAGTTTGTAAGTCTTAGGTCAAAATATGGATAGCCATAGATTCAGGCTTGGCTGAACACAAAAACAATAATTTTGAAAATATAGTCATTTCCATTATTACTTTAGAGAGCAAAAACGGCCGTTATGGATGTTACACCCTCCGTTCTGGATGTTACAGAGTCTGAAATAGACATTCAAATCTTAAAGATGTCTTGATCAAAATCTGTTAAAACACATTTGTTGTCATCTGGGATGTTACATTGCCTCTCCAAGTAACCCCCTATCTTTACAAGACTGTAGAACACACAAACAGAAGTCAAGACACTTCAATTTGGTCTGTATTGCTTCATTAACATATCATTTTTAAGTTTCACATATCAAATGTTATTAGTTGTATGTGTATCCCGTACATATACAATGGTATACACTGTCCAACGAAATACCTACTTGCAGGTTCCGTCTCGATAATGCAACAACAATAAGAAAAGATAAGAATATGAACATAATGTAAATGGCTCGGTAGAATATAATAAACATCTTAACATAAGTATAATACAGGAAGGCACAATTTATAGTCCAATATTTACATGTTTTGGGGAAGGGGGGATTGGGGGGCAAATGTTTTTAAATTGTGCAGTATTTAGCAATCATAATAAGAGTCTGGTAGCTGTGTGTGTGGATGAGTGAGTGCATGTGTGCTAAGATGATGCTGGAGGCCTTCCTCGGGCACAGTTTCGAGTAGATGTCCTCTCCTTAGTGTTCATAACTAACACTGGGGAACAGCTGTGAGTGGAAAAACAATCTCTGTGGGTCCTTTCTAAAAGCCATGAAATATGATTGACTGAAAAGCCTTTTTTGAGTTTTGGCATCCTACTCTGTAACTCCAACATATAGCCTAGACAAGGGATGGCCAACTCCAGTCCTTGGGGGCCGGAGTGGTGTCACACTTTTTCCCCATCCCGAGCAAACACAGCTGATTTAAACGAATTGCATTCTAAACTGAAGATGATTATTCATGAATTATTGGAGTCAGGTGTGTTTGGGGCTGAGGCAAAAGTGTGACACCAATCAGGCCCCCGAAGACTGGAGTTGCCCAACCCTGATATAGACATTAAGGATAATTAGAACAGGGTTCCATTTGTAAATGACTGACCTGTGGATGCTCAGGTTGACTTTCCCACAGAATTGCCCTTGCTGTGTCTGTCGACTGTATGTGAAACCTGGCATCTCCAGGAATACTGCAGTATTAATGAAAAGGATCATGCAGCCTCCTGCTTTACACCCTGCCTGTATGGCTGAATTTGCCACACAGATTTCATACAGTCTGACAAAATAACAAGCAGAAGAGTAGAAACTTAAAGGTCCAATGCAGCCGTTTTCATCTAATAATTTCTGGGTAACATTTAAGTACCTTACTGTGATCGTAATAAATTAAAATAGTCAAAAATAAACAAATAGCTTCTTAGCAAAGAGCAATTTCTCAAGCAAGAATTCTGCTAGGACTGTCTGGGAGTGGTCTGAGGGGAAAACTGAAAACCTACTGTTATTGGTAGAGAAGTTTGTAAATTACCGCCTGGGGATGTCACCAGGCAGGCCAAAACTCCATCCCACCAAACAGGCTGAAATTTAAGGCGGTCTCTTCAAACAGCTCTTATACTAAAAGGGCATTATCATAATTTCCACAATTTCACAGTATTATTCCAACCTCGTGGTGTAGAAATGTATATAAAACACACAAATCTAGTTTTTGACTGCACTGGGACGTTAAGAAGTACTGACTAAATGTGAGACTAAGGTTTGGATTCATTGAATAAGCCCCTTCAATGTTGGCTATGCAGCAGCAGAACCAATGCTAAAATCTGCAGTGTTTTTCTCTCTCAGCATGTTCTGAGACCGCCGATGAGCGGCTGACCTAATGATGCTGGTCTTTTGAGGGAAGTAGGGATGGGCATTTGAAATAATTTCACTATTCAAATAATATCATAACATTTTTTCACATATCCGAACTGGCTTGTGGCGCAGCCTGCGTGACTTGGGAGAGAGGTGCCGCTCTGCTCGCTTGCAGCGGTGATGGGCATGGGCCGGTGTGTTTGACACTGGAGAGAGAGAGTAGCCATACAGACTTGCGCTAGTTAGACAAATTTGTAGATGCCGTAGGTTATCTATCATCCCATCTAGTAGTGTCTGTCTTGACTGCATCAAATCGATGTAAAGAACTAAGCTAGCTAGCTAGCTTACGTAGGCTAGTTTTTACATTTTTACATTTTAGTCATTTAGCAGACACTCTTATCCAGAGCGACTTACATCAGCAATTAGGGTTAAGTGCCTTGCTTAAGGGCACATCGACAGATTTTTCACCTAGTCGGCTCGGGGATTAGAACCAGCGACCTTTCGGTTACTGGCACAACGCTCTTACCCACTAAGCTACCTGCCGCCAGTTGAGGCCGTTTTGCTGCACTTCTCGTCCTTGTCTACAACAACTCCATTCAGATTAAATAATAGGGTCGTTCCATGTAATTTCAGCAAGCCATGACAGTTAAAAACAGATAAGTTAAGCATTATCTTGTTGAAATATAATTTAGTCTCTGAGAAATTAAGCTCATTAATTGCACCCTAATTGGCTATTTTAATTCATCGATTCCTATTATTATATTCCTATTATATTCAAGAATTATAGTACCTACCAGCTAATTAATTGCAGCCAAATTGGCAATTTTTTAATTTATAGGATTCATATAATATTGAATAAATATAGTACCCAAAATCCGATTTGGACCAAACTTTTTTCTAACAATGAATTAGACATGAGGAATCCAAAGTAATTGTCAAAGCCATCCACGGATTGGCGTGGCGTGTGGGGGGTCCGTGGTTGGATTCCTCAGAAAATCGTACAAAAACACATTTACTTGAACAGTGCAGATGCTAAGTTACCAAACGATAGATTGCTTTTACGATAGATTGCCATAGATTTTCTGTTAATTACCAAAATTACTGAAGATTCCGGTAACTTTGGTAAATTACTGGTAGCTTTGCAACCCTACCCTCTCCATTGACTCTCCATTGAAATCCCAGCAATCTGCTTCTGATTCAAGGCTCTCTGACTTGCTTTGTTATGTGACCGGTTGAAATCTCTGTATGGAGTTCAATGATCTTGATCTTCCTTCAAGGTTTCAGTAGGAGGCAGTTCATTGTTTGCCTGGATTGCAGAACCCATACTAAGTTTATTTTTAAACCAGGCATGTTAGACTACAGCCTCATTGTTATACATTTTTGTAATCATCCTCATCACCACCACCGTCGTCATCTTCCTGCCATGAGTGGCTCCCGTTTACATTGCATACAGGGTCCATTCACTGTGGCGTCTCTGATCGCTGCTAGTGCTAGTCCCACCTAACCACAATGGATGGTGTGTGAGGAGGGGTTGAGAAGGACCTTTTAAAGGCTGTTTATAACACGGCCTTCATAGATAACACAGCCTTCATAGATAACACAGCCTTCATAGATAACACAGCCTTCATAGAGAACACAGCCTTGCCTAGTTTAACTCAACAGCACTTTGGTCAAATTCACTTTGGAAAGAATTTCTGTCATGCCACAAGGAATATCAATGGTTTAAGAGCGTGGTTATGGTCAACCTGTTATAATGTATGGAGAGAACCAGCGCCCTGAGAAACCTTGTCCAGTGCCAACTGCTGTAACTTCATTAGCCAAGATAACAAGACTAACTTCATGATGAGGAAGTGTCAGCTCAGCAGCTGCTGCTTATCCAGCCACCCCCTATCAACAACACCTAGAATAAGAACTCAACGGCCCTATATTGCCCCTTCCCCCCCCCAACACAGATTTTATTGTCCTTTTGTGGAGGCCTAACCATGTTTGTGGCAGAGAGTTAATGTTCTCAACAAAAAAACGTCCTGCCTGCCTCCCATTTTGAATATGAGCCGCAGCCAATTGAATATTATTTTCATTCACTTCGTAGCACCGATGGCTGTATTTATATCTCAGTTTGGGCAAGCTTTAAAAGTGGCTACACCAGCAGGAACGGAATGATTATTAAAGAAAGTTCTGTATGTTGGTTTATTGCCCTGTTAAAGCCCTCAGCCTCGCTCCACACTGAGAACAAAGGAGATGAGGGAGACTTGCATTTCTCCAGATTAACTTTAAAGTCGCAGTGTGGCGTGGTGATCGGGCCTGTAGTTCTACACAGTTTGGCTCAGTCCACACTCCGAAGTATTAAGGCCCTGTTGCCTGGTAACCAAGAGGTTCAAAAGGTCGCGTCCTGTCCCGTTGACTCCCGTCTTCTGTGCGGCCTTGTTGCAGTTCAAATGAAATATTAAGTGATATGACTGTATAAAAGCTAGGAGAGGTGAAACACCACAGCACAGTAGCCACGGTCAGAAAGAACAACAACGGCAAGTGTTTCTCACGCTCTGTCTTCCTAAGTGGTTTAACATCATATGAATAGGGGGTGACTGCTTCTTGTTATTCATATCCTATGAATGACCTGCTGAGGTCTCGCACACTGTTCTCAAGCTAGGCCCTTTGTGGTCAGATGTTACCTGAAAGAAACCCTGCTAGGCTATGCATGTTTGAGTATGAAGGAGAGGCAGTGACTAGAACAGGATGTCTTGAACTTGGAACACCAATCCAATATTTTTTCAATTTAACTTGGGACTAGAATTGTGAGCAGTTGCCAAGAAACAATCGCTCAATGTCAAAGCACTTCTTGCTGTCAATTGTGGCACTTGACATCATTTCAATTATGATTATTAAATGCAGGGAGTGTATGTTAATAGGCCTTTGTTTTTTGGTGTGTTCTTCAGAAAGGGCATTTTCATGGTCGAGTCAGCCTATGAAATATTGGACACTGACAGTATGTTTATGTAGGCTATAGGCCCAGTCCGTATCACAGTGCATAGGCAATTGTTAATGATCTGCTTGCTGTTGTGGTTGGTTTAGGAATGGGAAGAAAAGAACAAGGCAAGAGAAGCACAGAAAAGAGGAGAACGAGGGGGCGAAGTTGGAGAGAGGGAGAATATCTTGACAGAGCTGCAGTTGCTGTAGAGATATAAAGAGGCCTCTGTTGACTGCTGAAAGCACAGCATGCTCTCTCTCTCCTTCCCTCTCCTCTCTCTCTCTCTCCTTCCCTCTCCTCTCTCTCTCTCTCCTTCCCTCCTCTCTCTCTCTCTCCTTCCCTCTCCTCTCTCTCTCTCTCCTTCCCTCTCCTCTCTCTCTCTCTCCTTCCCTCTCCTCTCTCTCCTTCCCTCTCCTCTCTCTCCTTCCCTCTCCTCTCTCTCTCTCTCCTTCCCTCTCCTCTCTCTCTCTCTCCTTCCCTCTCCTCTCTCTCTCTCTCCTTCCCTCACCCTCTCCTTCCCTCACTCCCTTGCTTTCTCTTTCTCACTCCCTTCCCCTCAGTCGCTCTTCTCTTCCCCCATCTTTCGCTTTCCCCCCTTCTCTCCCTCTCCTCCCTCCATATCTCCCCCATCCGGATCTTAGCCTCTCACTATGTTAGGCAGCACAGCTCCACACAAGAGAAATCACTATGGTTCCCTCTGTGTCTCCTCTCAGGTAAAGGGACTTAGGGTTAACTGATTACAGCCCTCAATGTTTCTGGCCACGCTTGTCTTCTCTGCCCTCTCCTCTGAGGATCATTAATAAGGACTAGGAGATGTCTACCTCAGGTATAACAGTGGATATAGAGGTGGTAACGCATCGTCAGCGGTCTCATAAGGAACATATAGGTCAATGTAATCTTAATGGGCCTCTTGTCTGTGCTTTCCTAGGCTGCCGAGTCGGGGATCGTCAAGATCAAGACCATCGCCGCGAGGAATACAGACATCTTGGCGAGTGAGTGAAGGAGGGAGGGAGGGACACCCTTAAATGCCTTGTTTGTGCGAGAAAGATGTTTTGGCTGAACCAATTATCCACGTACAGATCAGTGATTTAGACCTAATTCAAACAAGCAAAGGAAAGAAGAATGCATTCTAAGAGAGTTGTTCTAGGTGTGTTTTTGTTCTATAACAGCTGCCTGACTGCGCCCATGTATCGTCTCCCCCTTAGCTCTGAAGGAGAACAGCTCGGAGGTGGTGCAGCCGTTCCTGATGGGCTGTGGCACCAAGGAGCCCAAGATCACCCAGCTGTGTCTGGCTGCTATCCAGAGACTCATGTCCCACGAGGTGGTGTCTGAGGTAAGGAACACCGCTATGGGTCTAATTCTAACTTCCGATTTTTCACTTAGTCATGTATTGATGGCAGTGGGAGACTAAGTGGATGTTTTAGGCTCGCCCCTATAACTCTTTATAGTCTCTTTGATTAATATTGCATTATCAATGCGTATAATGCATGTACCGTGTTGATTGAGAAGGCTGAAATGAATTATTTAGGAGGAAAATGGTCCTAGCTGATATCAAACCTGCTGTGACTCATATATTTTAAGGCTAGTACAATACACACGGTACTAAACGCCTGGACAATTGATAGTGGAAGTGTACTCTCTGTTCCTGCATGGTCGCTACAACACAAAAGACTTCTACGCTTTCATTCTAAGCCCATTGAACAGTGCTTTGGTCTGGATGAAGGCCTACATTTGAAGTCAGGGCAGGGGGAGCACATTATTATGACCCTGGGCTTATACAAGTTTAAATACCACCAACTCTATCTGAGAGGGTGGGTTTTCTACTTTTTACTTCACACTGCAGTGCAAATCCCCATCTCTGTAGAACCGCTACCTACACCTCAACATGGAACCCAGGCTATTGTGACTGGCCCTTTATCCACTAAACCTCAACATGGAACCCAGGCTATTCTGACTGGCCCTTCACTCCCCGATTGCGGCCAATTTCCTTGACTTGCCTGGTGTTATCAGGGACACCTTGAACGACCAGCTAGCTAGCTAGCCAGGCCTACTGTGTGAATAACAACTCCCTGACTGACTGGCTCCCTGCCTGACTGACTGTGTACACCCTGCCGTGCATGCCTGGCTGGCTGGCTGTGTTTACGTGCTATCAGCAGACACCCTGCTTGGAGCCTTTCAACAGAGGCGTTCTGCCATGCTCCAGCACCTCCCCTCTATATATCACCGTCTGTGTGTCTGTAAGCCCAGGGCTTAACTAGTAGGATGCGCTTTTAAATGGGTAGTTGTTGGCTCCCACGTCTATGGGAACAGCTAGCATGTCATTGCGCTAACGCTAGTAGCAATGCACCCCACTCCCCCTGTTTAGTAGCAATGCATTGAAACCCTGCCCCCACCTGCCTCCAGCTTTCCTTGCCACCACTGCAGAAAAATATCTTAGGGGAAACACTGGACATGGATGGGGAAGAGGAACGAATCTACCGCAGTATTGATTAAATGTCTTGGTTTGTATGAGTGAACGGGAGTCATTTTTGCCTCAGGAAGTAAATGACCTGTCATGGTATTGCCCCCTCTTTTGAAGGACAGGTTCTTTTTTTCTTCAACTGGTTCGACTTCCCCCAGTTCCATTGGTTTTGTACGAGTTCTGTTGGGTTGTTCTGACCTCAGGATGTGACACAAGGACAATGTGTGTGGAGTCACTGCCCTGGAGTGCCACAGTGGCAATGTACAGTGGGGAGAACAAGTATTTGATACACTGCCGATTTTGCAGGTTTTCCTACTTACAAAGCATGTAGAGGTCTGTAATTTTTATCATAGGTACACTTCAACTGTGAGAGACGGAATCTAAAACAAAAATCCAGAAAATCACATTGTATGAGTTTTCAGTAATTAATTTGCATTTTATTGCATGACATAAGTATTTGATCACCTACCTACCAGTAAGAATTCCGGCTCTCACAGACCTGTTAGTTTTTCTTTAAGAAGCACTCCTGTTCTCCACTCATTACCTGTATTAACTGCACCTGTTTGAACTCGTTACCTGTATAAAAGACACCTGTCCACACACTCAATCAAACAGACTCTAACCTCTCCACAATGGCCAAGACCAGAGAGCTGTGTAAGGACATCAGGGATAAAATTGTAGACCTGCACAAGGCTGGGATGGGCTACAGGACAATAGGCAAGCAGCTTGGTGAGAAGGCAACAACTGTTGGCGCAATTATTAGAAAATGGAAGAAGTTGAAGATGACGGTCAATCACCCTCGGTCTGGGGCTCCATGCAAGATCTCACCTCGTGGGGCATCAATGATCATGAGGAAGGTGAGGGATCAGCCCAGAACTACACGGCAGGACCTGGTCAACGACCTGAAGAGAGCTGGGACCACAGTCTCAAAGAAAACCATTAGTAACACACTACGCCGTCATGGATTAAAATCCTGCAGCGCACGCAAGGTCCCCCTGCTCAAGCCAGCGCATGTCCAGGCCCATCTGAAGTTTGCCAATGACCATCTGGATGATCCAGAGGAGGAAAGGGAGAAGGTCATGTGGTCTGATGAGACAAAAATAGAGCTTTTTGGTCTAAACTCCACTCGCCGTGTTTGGAGGAAGAAGAAGGATGAGTATAATCCCAAGAACACCATCCCAACCGTGAAGCATGGAGGTGGAAACGTCATTCTTTGGGGATGCTTTTCTGCAAAGGGGACAGGACGACTGCACCGTATTGAGGGGAGGATGGATGGGGCCATGTATCGCAAGATCTTGGCCAACAACCTCCTTCCCTCAGTAAGAGCATTGAAGATGGGTCGTGGCTGGGTCTTCCAGCATGACAACGACCCGAAACACACAGCCAGGGCAACTAAGGAGTGTCTCCGTAAGAATCATCTCAAGGTCCTGGAGTGGCCTAGCCAGTCTCCAGACCTGAACCCAATAGAAAATCTTTGGAGGGAGCTGAAAGTCCGTATTGCCCAGCGACAGCCCCGAAACCTGAAGGTCTGTATGGAGGAGTGGGCCAAAATCCCTGCTGCAGTGTGTGCAAACCTGGTCAAGACCTACAGGAAACGTATGATCTCTGTAATTGCAAACAAAGGTTTCTGTACCAAATATTAAGTTCTGCTTTTCTGATGTATCAAATACTTATGTCATGCGATAAAATTCAAATTAATTACTTAACAATCATACAATGTGATTTTCTGGATTTTTGTTTTAGATTCCGTCTCTCACAGTTGAAGTGTAGCTATGATAAAAATTACAGACCTCTACATGCTTTGTAAGTAGGAAAACCTGCAAAATCGGCAGTGTATCAAATACTTGTTCTCCCCACTGTAAATGTTTGGCGGAATGAAGGTACATGTGACTCAGTAGACCCTGATGCGTTTAGAGCTGTGGGCTGGTCCGATCGGCTGCTCCGCTGTGTGTCTGTGTCTAATTCTTTGTTTATCGGTGTGTACATGTCTGCCTGTGAGCTCTAGTGCTGCTGTCACTTGCTCTGTTCTGTCACATTCCAGTTGATTGTGACCGTGACTGTCACTGCCTCCTTGATGTACAAGTAGGCTACAAGGCTCCCGAGTGGCGCAGCGGTCTAAGGCACTGCATCTCAGTGCTTGAGGCGTCACTACAGACCCCCTGGTTCGATTCCAGGCTGTATCACAACCAGCCGTGATTGGGAGTCCCATAGGGCGGTGCACAATTGGCCCAGCGTCGTCTGGGTTTGGCCGGTGTAGGCCGTCATTGTAAATAAGAATTTGTTCTTAACTGACTTGCCTAGTTAAAGGTAAAATAAATAAATAAATTAACTGTGTGTGTGTGTGTTCATCAGGCTGCAGCAGGGAACATCATTAACATGCTGTGGCAGTTGATGGAGAATGGGCTGGAGGAACTGAAGCTGCTGCAGACTGTCCTAGTGCTGCTCACCACCAACACTGTAGTACATGACGAAATACTCTCCAAGGTACCATAAACTGCGCACTGTATACAAACACCAAATGTTGTCATGCATGTACACAGTTGTACACAATACAAACACAGGTATCTTGCCTCGTGTCACAGAAGGTTGATATTTGCACAACCATTGCAGACATTTCATATATTCACAGTCCAGTCAGATAGCACATTCTTAGTCCCACAAACGTCTCATATTTGCCCGAGGAGTCATGTACTATTCCAAGTCTGTTTCCACATGCATGTGAATCCAGATGTGTGCCTTAGTAAATCTGTCTACGTTCAATTGTCCATACTAGTGTACCGCTTAGAATGTATTCCCCAATACATGGCTTGATCCTTGGTGGTAGCCTATGTTTTTCTGGATATTGTAACAGAGCCTGTGTCTCCTCTCCCCTCGTCCCTCCCTCCCAGGCTATCGTGCTGTGTTTCCGCCTGCACTTCACCAAGGACAACATCACCAACAACACGGCCGCCGCCACCGTGAGACAGGTCGTCACCGTGGTCTTTGAGAGGATGGTCGCAGAGGATGAGCGCTTCAAAGGTCAGGGTCAGAGTGCTCATGGGAAATGGAGTTCTTCTAGGACTGAACCATTTCTGTTTCTGTCCTTCAGTATTCTGCATCACACACACTTCCTCTTTTACCCTCCTCCTCTAACTTTGACCCTGTCACAGAGTAAGGGAAGGGAGTTAGTTTCTCCTTAGATTGCCTAAAGCTGCTTATCCCATGATTTAAGCCTGAGTTCAATGAATACATAATTCGTTTTTGTTGAGGTTTTTGTTCTGCCCCTTAAGATTTCACACTGCTGTCTTCCCACTCTGCATCTTGGGATTGGGAATCACTATTTAATTAAGTGACTTTTCCTTTTTGTAGTAGGTGTTGGACCGGCCTTTTCTGAGAGTGTGTTGTTTGGTGGAATGTGTTTTGTGGTTTGTGTGTTTGTTTGAGTGTGAGCGATTGATCCCTCCAGGCTTGTAGCCACAGCTGTGTCCAATGACCGTCTCTCCCATGTGTTCTCTCCCCCCTTTCCCCCTCTCTCTTCCTCTCACTCTCTTCTCCCCTCCCCCTCCCCCTCTCCTCCTTCCCCCCCCCCTCCTCACCTTCCTCTCTCCTCTAGGCATCGTGGAGCAGCCTACTCCAGTTCAAGGTAACACTAACCGGAGGTCTGTCAGCACCCTGCGGCCCAGCGCTAAAGACGCCTACATGCTGTTCCAGGTACGTCCACCAGGAGACAGTCCTCCATACCTCTCACTGTACCCCACCTACACCCTCTCGCCCATCAGAAGAGGGGGTGTAGATAGGGTTTACCCTGTGAACGAGGGCAGGAGAAGGGAGGGAACGAGGGGAGGGGAAGGGAGGGAACAACTTTGTGGAATGAAACACAGCCAGGCTGTCTTTATATACACTACAGTGGCTTGCGAAAGTATTCACCCCCCTTGGCATTTTTCCTATTTTGTTGCCTTACAACCTGGAATTAAAATCGATTTTTTTGGGTAGTTTGTATCATTTGATTTACACAACATGCCTACCACTTTGAAGATGCAAAATATTTTTTATTGTGAAACAAACAAGAAATAAGACAAAAAAACAGAACTTTAGCGTGCATAACTATTCACCCCCCCCAAAGTCAATACTTTATAGAGCCATCTTTTGCAGCAATTACAGCTGCAAGTCTCTTGGGGTATGTCTCTACAAGCTTGGCACATCTAGCCACTGGGATTTCTTCCCATTCTTCAAGGCAAAACTGCTCCAGCTCCTTCAAGTTGGATGGGTTCCGCTGGTGTACAGCAATCTTTAAGTCATACCACAGATTCTCAATTGGATTGAGGTCTGGGCTTTGACTAGGCCATTCCAAGACATTTAAATGTTTCCCCTTAAACCACTCGAGTGTTGCTTTAGCAGTATGCTTAGGGTCATTGTCCTGCTGGAAGGTGAACCTCCGTCCCAGTCTCAAATCTCTGGAAGACTGAAACAGGTTTCCCTCAAGAATTTCCCTGTATTTAGCGCCATCCATCATTCCTTAAATTCTGACCAGTTTCCCAGTCCCTGCCAATGAAAAACATCCCCACAGCATGATGCTGCCACCACCATGCTTCACTGTGGGGATGGTGTTCTCGGGGTGATGAGAGGTGTTGGGTTTGCGGCAGACATAGCGTTTTCCTTGATGGCCAATAATCTCTATTTTAGTCTCTTCTGACCAGAGTACCTTCTTCCATATGTTTGGGGAGTCTCCCACATGGCTTTTGGCGAACACCAAACATGTTTGCTTATTTTTTTCTTTAAGCAATGGCTTTTTTCTGGCTCTCTTCCATAAAGCCCAGCTCTGTGGAATGTACGGCTTAAAGTGGTCCTTTGGACAGGTACTCCAATCTCCGCTGTGGAGCTTTGCAGCTCCTTCAGGGTTATTTTTGGTCTCTTTGTTGCCTCTGATTTAATGCCCTCCTTGCCTGGTCTGTGAGTTTTGGTGGGCAGCCCTCTCTTGGCAGGTTTGTTGTGGTGCCATATTCTTTCCATTTTTTTATAATGGATTTAATGGTGCTCCGTGGGATGTTCAAAGTTTCAGATATTTTTTTATAACCCTGATCTGTACTTCTCCACAACTTTGACCCTGACCTGTTTGGAGAGCTCCTTGGTCTTCGTGGTGCCGCTTGCTTGGTGGTGCCCCTTGCTTAGTGGTGTTGCAGACTCTGGGGCCTTTCAGAACAGGTGTATATATACTAAGATCATGTGACACTTAGATTGCACACAGGTGGACTTTACTTAACTAATTATGTGACTTCTGAATGTAATTGGTTGCACCAGATCTTATTTAGGGGCTTCATAGCAAAGGGGGTGAATACATATGCACGAACCACTTTTCTGTTATTTATTTTGTAGAGTTTTTTGAAACATGTTATTTTTTTCATTTCACTTGACCAATTTGGACTATTTTGTGTATGTCCATTACATGAAATCCAAATTAAAAATCCAATTAGATTACAGGTTGTAACGCAACAAAATAGGAAAAACGCCAAGGGGGATGAATACTTTTGCAAGGCACTGTATATATACAAAAGTATGTGGGAACCCCTTCAAATTAGTGGATTCGGCTATTTCAGTCTCACCTGTTGCTGAGAGGTCATGCAATCTCCATAGACAAATATTGGCAGTAGAATGGCCTTACTGAATAGCTCAGTGACTTTCAACGTGGCACTGTCGTAGGATGCCAATTTTCCAACAAGTCAGTTCGTCAAATTTCTGCCCTGCTAGAGTTGCCCCGGTCAACTGTAAGTGCTGTTATTGTGAAGTGGAAACGTCTAGGAGCAACAACGACTCAGCCGCGAAGTGGTAGGCCACACAATCTCACACAATGGAACCGCTGAGTGCTGAAGCGCGTAGCGCATAAAAATCATCTGTCCTCGGTTGCAACACTCACTATCGAGTTCCAAATTGGCTCTGGAAGCAACATTAGCACAAGTACTGTTCGTCGGGAGCTTCATGAAATGGGTTTCCATGGCCGGGGAGCCGCACACAAGCCTAAGATCACCATGCACAATGCCAAGTGTCAGCTGTAGTGGTGTAAAGCTCGCTGCCATTGGACTCTGGAGCAGTGGAAATGCGTTCTCTGGAGTGATGAATCACGCTTCACCATCTGGCAGTTTGATGGATGAATCTGGGTTTGGCAGATGCCAGGAGAATGCTACCTGACCGAATGCATAGTGCCAACTGTAAAGTTTGGTGGAGGAAGAATAATGGTCTGGGGCTGTTTTTCATGGTTCTGGCTAGGCCCCTTAGTTCCGGTGAATGGAAATCTTAACGCTACAGCATACAATGACATTCTAGACGATTCTGTGCTTCCAACTTTGTGGCAACAGTTTGGGGAAGGTCCTTTCCTGTTTCAGCATGACAATGCCCACGTGCACAAAGCGAGGTCCATACAGAAATAGTTTGTCGAGATCGGTGTGGAAGAACTTGACTGGCCTGCGCAGAGCCCTGACCTCAACCCCATCGAACACCTTTGGGATGAATTGGAATGCCGACTACAAGCCAGGCCTAATCGCCTGACCTCACTAATGCTCTTGTGGCTGAATGGAAGCAAGTCCCTGCAACAATGTTCCAACATCTAGTGGAAAGCCTTCCCAGAAGAGTTGAGGCTGGTATAGCAGTAAAGGGAGGACCAACTCCATATTAATGCCCAAGATTTTGGAACGAGATGTTTGACGAGCAGGTGTCCACATACTTTTGGTCATGTAGTGTATGTACAGCCTAGACTTCCAGACTGTATCACAGAGGCAATGCTAGTAGCTGTCTCCAGCTGTCCTATGTGCATGTCTATATCCCCATCTTCGTGTGTGTCTATCCAGGACCTATGTCAGCTAGTGAATGCTGACGCCCCCTACTGGCTGGTGGGGATGACAGAGATGACGCGGACATTTGGTCTGGAGCTCCTGGAGTCAGTCCTCAATGACTTCCCTGGGGTCTTCCTGCAGGTAAACACACAGTACACACAACATAATACACAGTCCCTCCAGGATTTTGCAATCCCAATTTTGTTTTTGCTAAATCAACAATTCCCCAAGCGAGGGCTTGCAATTTTGACCAATCATTAGAAAAATAGATTTCTGCATAAAACAGTCTAGTTTTGTCACTATACCAGAATTTTGACTTCGAGAGCAGGTTTAGTATCACGATACTTGAAACCGAAATGATACTCAATACCAAAACGATACTCGATACTGAAATTATACTCAATACCAAAACCATACTCAATAACAAAAAAAAATCCATGTATTAGCTAAAGTCACAGAATAACCGCTGGCTTTATTTTCTTAAACACTGAACAATATGTTGATAACTGGTAAAACAACTAAAATAACAAATAGAATATCTTCTATTCTATATAACATGTAGGTCCAGGTTGTGGGCCCAACTGTCCTATACTGAGTATTGCCAACCCATAGTCTTTCCTGAGACATATTGTGCATTATATGTCCATTGCGCTGCACACAATTTAAACATAGTCTTGAATGATGCATGCCAAGATATAGAAGAGATAAGGGACTGTTAATATTTGCAATCACGCAACTAATACGCCGGTTCACCAGTATGAACGAAATTACAAACTGATTTTTTTGTTCAAGGCCTCTAGAACTGTTGTCCGCTAAAGATGATAATCTGTTTGCATCTGGCATTTTATTGGCTGTCCAGTATCCAGACGACCTGTCCTCAGAGATTCCTATACAGTTAATCTCTTTCCGTAACATGTTGAGGCCTGCTATTAAGGAGAATGAAAGGCTCAATTAAAGATGTTGCAAAACGGCTGTATTTGAAGCACCACTCCCTTCTGCCCAGTTTCCCTGATGTTATTATGGCAATCAAGCTGTTTTTACCATCCCTGTAACTGTCGCTTCTGCAGATAAATCATTTTCTGATCTTAAACTCTACTAAGAACTACCAAAGAAGCATTAGGCTCTTGGTCTGATATGCGCTTTTGAACACCTGAGTAAGCTCCCCTCATTGCACTGGCACCGTCGTAGCCTTGCCACGGCATTTGTTCACTGAGATCCTCTTATACTTTCAATCAGTTAAATTTTTTATTTTTCCAAGGCCTGAGGCACTTTTTCAGTCACATTTCAGTCACATTCCTGAAGAACACTTCCTAGTACATATGGAAATTAAAAAGGTTTATTAATGACTTTTTGGAGGGTTACTGTCAAAATGATCAATTCAATAAATAAATAAATAAATAAAAGATAGATGAATAAGAGCCAGAGCTCGTGGGCCCTCCCGCCTTGCGTGGGGGGTCCAGTACGACAGTGACAACGTGATACAGTAGTATAGTACAATACAGTACAATATAATTAAATACAATTAAGTATTATATGCATTGAAATAGAATACAATATGTCATCTCACTGTAGGTGTGTGTGTCTTTTTATATTTGTACTCTGACCCCCACCTCCTGCTTATCCCACCTGTTGCCATCTGACCACTGTATAGCACCAGGAGTTCAGCTTCCTGCTGAAGGAGCGTGTTTGTCCGCTGGTTATCAAGCTGTTCTCCCCCAACATCAAGTTCCGACAGGGCAGCAGCAGCGCCTCCTCGCCTGCCCCTGTAGAGAAACCCTACTTCCCCATCTGCATGAGGCTGCTCAGAGTGGTGTCTGTGCTCATCAAACACTTCTACAGCCTACTGGTGAGTCCCTGTGGTTATCAAACACTTCTACAGCCCACTGGTGAAAGTCAGTTACAGCTAGCTATTACCTAGTACTGTCTAAATCATCAAACACAACTACAGTCTAGTGGTGTGAGAAAAGGCAGGAACTATAGTTTGGGTAAATTCCATCTGAATTCAGTCAATTCAGGAGGTTAACTGAAATTCATCCTGTTGTCCTCTTATTGTAGAGATATATACTACCGGCCAAAGGTTTTAGAACACCTACTCATTCAAGGGTTTTTCTTTCTTTTTTACATTGTAGAATAATAGTGAAGACATCAAAACTATGAAATAACACATGGAATCATGTAGTAACCAAAAAAGTGTTAAACAAATCAAAATATATTTTATATTTGAGATTCTTCAAATAGCCATCCTTTGCCTTGATGACAGCTTTGCACACTCTTGGCATTCTCTCAACCAGCTTCACTTGGAATGCTTTTCCAACAGTCTTGAAGGAGTTCTCACATATGCTGAGCACTTGTTGGCTGCTTTTCCTAAAACTCTGCGGTCTGACTCATCCCAAACCATCTCAATTTGGTTGAGGTCAGGGGATTGTGGAGGCCAGGTCATCTGATGCAGCACTCCATCACTCTACTTCTTGGTAGCCCTTACACAGCCTGGAGGTGTGTTGGGTCATTGTCCTGTTGAAAAACAAATGATAGTCCCACTAATCCCAAACCAGATGGCGTATTGCTGCAGAATGCTGTGGTAGCCATGCTGATTAAGTGTGCCTTGAATTCTAAATCAATCACAGACAGTGTCACCAGCAAAGTACCCCCACACCATAACACCACCTCCTCCATGCTTTACGGCGGGAAATACACATGCAGAGATCATCCGTTCACCCACACAGCGTCTCACAAGACACGGCGGTTGGAACCAAAAATCTCAAATTTGGACTCCAGACCAAAGGACAAAGTTCCACCGGTCTAATGTCCATTGCTCGTGTTTCTTGGCCCAAGCAAGTCTCTTCTTCTTATTGGTGTCCTTTAGTAGTGGTTTCTTTGCAGCAATTTGACCATGAAGGCCTGATTCACACAGTCTCACCTGAACAGTTGATGTTGATGTGTGTCTCTTACTTGAACTCTGTGAAGCATTTATTTGGGTCTTCCATTCCTGTGGCGGTCCTCATAAGAACCAGTTTCATCATAGTGCTTGATGGTTTTTGCGACTGCACTTGAAGAAACTTTCAAAGTTCTTGACATTTTCCGTATTGACTGACCTTCAAGTCTTAAAATAACGAAGGACTGTTGTTTCTCTTTGCTTATTTGAGCTGTTCTTGCCATAATATGGACTTGGTCTTTTTACCAAATAGGGCTATCTTCTGTATACCCCCCTACCTTTTCACAACACAACTGATTGGCTCAAACGCATTAAGAAAGAAATTCCACAAATTAACTTTTAAGAAGGCACACCTGTTAATTGAAATGCATTCCAGGTGACTACCTCATGAAGCTGGTTGAGAGAATGCCAAGAGTGTGCAAAGCTGTCATCAAGGCGAAGGGTGGCTATTTGAAGAATCTCAATTATATAATATATTTTGATTAGTTTAACACTTTTTTGGTTACTACATGATTCCGTATGTGTTATTTCATAGTTTTGATGTCTTCACTATTATTCTACAATGTAGAAAATAGTAAAAATAAAGAAAAACCCTTGAATGAGTAGGTGTTCTAAAACTTTCGACATATGTGTACATATGTGGGTAGTTAGCTTGGGGAGCTGAGGATTGAGGTGTGTTTGTCTGTGTTGTGGTTGTAGGTGACAGAGTGTGAGATCTTCCTGTCCCTGCTGGTGAAGTTCCTGGATGGAGAGAAGCCTCAGTGGCTCAGAGCCGTGGCCGTGGAGTCAGTCCACAGGCTGTGTGTACAGCCACACCTGCTACGGTGAAGAGGAGGAGCGCACACGCACCCTCAACACACATATCACTGACCTCACCATACACCTCTGACACTAACCTTATAGCACACACAAACACACATCACTAACATTACCGCAAAACCTCAGCGCACATAACCTCAACAATCTCCTCCATATTATATATTTTTTACCAAACTTCCTATCAACCCTGTCTATATCCCCTCCAGATCTTTCTGCCAGTCCTATGACATGAAGCAGCACTCCACCAAGGTGTTCCGGGACATCGTCAACGCTCTGGGCTCCTTCATCCAGTCCCTCTTCATCATCCCCAACACAGGCAACCCTGCTGCCACCAATGCCCCTGCTGGTCAGTACCACACTGAGCACATTGAGAGGGACCTACTGTTGTCTTTACTTGTGTTACAGCTTGAGACTGTAGTTGGAAATAAAGAAAATGAATATCTAGGATAGGATTAGGCAACTCATGAGGGTATGGAAGGTTCTGGTCTGCAGGGTGCGAAGGCTTTTGTTCCAGCTCAATACTAACAGTAATATTTTGCTCTCTCTTCTACCTTCCCTCCCCCCTTCCATTCCTCAATCTCTCTGTCCCTCCTTAGGTGGGTCTGGGTCGGGGGCCCAGGCGGCTGCCCAGGGCGGTCCAGGAGCAGGAGGTCAGGGTGGGAGTCTGACCACTCAGGCTGCCTTCGAATACCGCGGTACCTGGATCCCCCTCATGACCGTCAGTGTGCAGGGCAGCGCCAAGGCTACCTAGTGAGTAGTACTACACACACACACACTAGACATCTAGCTATGTCTGTCTAGGTTTGAATCATCCATCCAATTATCACACACAGGGGCGCAATCTATTTGAGACAGATATTTAAACCAGAGAGAAACGGTTTGATTTTAAACCACAGGGGACGGAATTACGGTCATTATCAAAGACCTAGACACCCTGGAGGACAGTTGGCCTGTAAATACTGTCATTGTCATTATTCTACTCTAACTAGCTGCTATCTTTTAGTGAGGGGACCGAGACAAAGGCAGGAACAGAGAGAACACAAACACAGCAGATTCCACATGACACACACTGTGCCTGTTAGAGGGGAGGAAGGAGTTAATTTAACTGTGGATTAGTTGACCTAGCTCTGCTCTCTATGCATGGTTAGGAAGGGAATAGGATCTGTTGTCTGTAATTATGAGGAGATTGAGCAATGCTGGTGTTTTGATAGACTAGAGAATGAAACTAGCTGGTTTGTTGATGCAGGAGAGATGGTTGTCAGTCAACATTGTCTTAACACAACTCATTGTGTGTTTGTAATGAACACTGCCAGGGAAAGCTGATCCTGCAGGTGTCTAAGCAGCAGTCCAGTGAGAGTGTGTTTGTTAGTGGGAGCTGAATGAGTGTTTTTATTTGCATGTAGCTCCTTTGGACGTACACACTTTTTCTTACAACTGAGTAGGGTAGACAGACACACACACACACAATGCGTCATATCATACGTTTCCCTTTCCCTTTCCCCTTCCCTGCCCCAGTCTGGAGATGTTGGACAAGGTGGAGCCCCCGTCCATCCCAGAGGGTTATGCCATGTCTGTGGCCTTCAGTGCCCTGCTGGACCTGGTCCGAGGCATCACCTCCATGATAGAGAGAGAACTGGCCAAGGAGGAGGAGGAGGCGGCTGTACGCAGGGAGGCCAACCCAGACCAGAACGCCCAACCTGAGCCTGGTGAAGAGAGGGGAGGTGGAGGAGGATGAGGGAGGGTTGGGGGTTAGGACCGGGGTGCTTCTCTGGGCCAACACAAGAAGCCGAACCCTAGCTTGCAATTTTATTGACCTCTAGTGGCCAATCCAATACCTACAGTTCCTGAGGGCGTTAATGAATGTAGGCTTACTACAGTGATGAATGTGTTATCATCCCTATTCAAAAGCAGCATTCTGATTTTATATATAGATATATAAATATATTCAAAAGAAGCATTTAAATATAGATATCTGTACAAATGTGTATTTCTTGTCCACTCTGTTGCTAACTACTGTTTCTCGGTCAGGAGCCCATCTGGTCTGGGAGGAGATGGTCAGTGCGTGTTGGTGTGGTCTACTGGCTGCCCTCTCACTCCTATTGGACGCCAGGTAACAACACTTCTTATAGATCACCTCAAGGTCAATATAAACGCAACATTCAACAATCTCAAAGATTTTACTGAGTTCGTATAAATTAGGCCCTAATCTATGGATTTCACATTACTTGGAATACAGATATGCATCTGTTGGTCACAGATACCTTAAAGAAAAAGGTTGGGGTGTGGATCAGAAAACCAGTCAGTATCTGGTGTGACCACCTTTTGCCTCATGCAGCGCGACACATCTCCTTCGCATAGAGTTGATCAGGTTGTTGATTGTGGCATGCGGAATATTGTTCCACTCCTCTTAAATGGCTGTGCGAAGTTGCTGGATTTTGGCGGGAACTGGAACACGCTGTCGTACACGTCAATCCAGATCATCCCAAACATGCTCAATGGATGGCATGTCTGGTGAGTATGCAGGACGTGGAAGAACTGGGACATTTTCAGCTTCCAGGAATTGTGTACAGATCCTTGCGACATGGGGCTGTGCATTATCATGCTGAAACATGAGGTGATGGCGGCGGATGAATGGCACAACAATGGACCTCAGGATCTCGTCACGGTAGCTCTGTATATTAAAATTGCCATAGATAAAATGCAATTGTGTTCGTTGTCAGTAGCTTATGCCTGCCCATACCATAACCCCACCGCCACCATGGGGCACTCTGTTCACAAAGTTGACATCAGCAAACCGCTCACCCATACGATGCCATACATGCTGTCTGCCATCTGCCCGGTACAGTTGAAACCGGGATTCATCCATGAAGAGCACACTTCTCCAGCGTGCCAGTGGCCATCGAAAGTGATCATTTTCCCACTGAAGTCAGTTACGACGCCAAACTGCAGTCAGGTTAAGACCCTGATGAGTACAACAAGCACGCACATGAACTTCCCTGATGCGGTTTCTGACAGTTTGTGCAGACATTTTTTGGTTGTGCAAATTCAGTTTCGTCAGCTATCCGGGTGACTGGTCTCAGACGATCCTGCAGGTGAAGAAGCCAGATGTGGAGGTCCTGGGCTGTTGTGGTTACACGTGGTCTGCGGTTGTGAGACCGGTTGGCCGTACTGCCAAATTCTCTAAAACGACATTGGAGGCAGCTTATGGTAGATAAATTAACATTAAATTCTCTGGCAACAGCTCTGGTGGACATTCCTTCAGTCAGCATGCCAATTGGGCGCTCCCTCAAAACTTGAGACTTCTGTGGCATTGTGTTGTGTGACAATACTGCACATTTTAGTGGCCTTTTATTGTCCCCAGCACAAGGTGTACCTGTGTAAATATCATGCTGTTTAATCAGCTTCTTGATATGCCACACCTGTCAGGTGGATGGATTATCTTGGGAAAGTAGAAATGCTCACTAACAGGGATGTAAACAAATGTGTCTACAATTTGAGAGAAATAAGCTTTTTGTGCGTATGGAACATTTCTGGGATCTTGTATTTCAGCTCATGAAACATGGGACCAACACTTTACATTTTGCGTTTATATTTTTGTTCAGTATAGTATCCCCTCAAAGTAACTTGAAAGTGTGACGGGTGAAACTCAAGGTCAGTGTTAAGTTCAGGAGCAACCGAAGTTCTTGAAACTACTGCGCCCAGCAACTATGGTCGTGGACCATAGGTTGTTGTGTAACGTGTCCGCCGATGAAATGGTCTTCTGAGACTTTTTTTCACAAGTCAAAACGTTGCGGCAGTTAAGCATTCCTCAGTGTTTGTTACAAACCCATAACCCTCTGTGTGTCTCGTCCCCCTCCAGTACTGATGAGACGGCGACAGAGAGCATCCTAAAGGCGGAGCTGACCATGGCGTCTCTGTGTGGTCGTCTGGGCCTGGTCACGCCCCGCGACGCCTTCATCACAGCCATCTGCAAGGCCTCATTGCCCCCACACTATGCCCTGACAGTCCTCAGCAGTAATGCAGCCAACCTCAACAACAAGGGTCAGTACCCTGTGGGTGTGTGAGAGAGGGTGTTTGTGTGTGTTCATAGCTGTCTTCACTCATGGCTTTGTTACATATAGTAGGGTATCAGCTCTGGTATAATAAACCTACGTGCTTCTGAGGAACTTGATAAGCCAGTAGTTAGTAGTTTATGTGTACACTTAATTAGCTTTTCACCCCAAGTCTCTCTGTGTGTATACTACCTGTCAAACGATTTAGAACACCTACTCATTCCAGGGTTTTTCTTTATTTTGACTATTTTCTACATTGTAGAATAATAGTGAAGACATCAAAACTATGAAATAACACATATGGAATCATGTAGTAACCAAAAAAGCGTTAGAAACAAACCATATATATTTTATATTGTTAAAATAGCCACCCTTTGCCTTGTTGACAGCTTTGCACACTCTTGGCATTCTCTCAACCAACTTCACCTGGAATGCTTTTCCAACAGTCTTGAAGGAGTTCCCACATATGCTGAGCACTTGTTGTCTGCTTTTCCTTCACTCTGCGGTCTGACTCATCCCAAACCATCTCAATTTGGTTGAGGTCGGGGGATTGTGGAGACCAGGCCATCTGATGCAGCACTTCATCACCCTCCTTCTTGGTCAAATAGCCCTTACATAGCCTGGAGGTGTGTTGGGTCATTGTCCTGTTGAAAAACAAATGATAGTCCCACTAATCCCAAACCAGACGGGATGGCGTATCGCTGCAGTTTGCTGTGGTAGCCATGCTGGTTAAGTGTGCCTTGAATTCTAAAGAAATCACAGACAGTGTCACCAGCAAAGCACCCCCACACCATAACACCTCCTCCATGCTTTACGGGGGGGAAAACACATGCAGAGATCATCCATTCACCCACACCATCTCCAATTTGGACTCCAGACCAAAGGACAAATTTCCACCGTTCAAATGTCCATTGCTCGTGTTTCTTGGCCCAAGCAATTCTCTTCTTCTAATTGGTGTCCTTTAGTAGTGGTTTCTTTGCAGCAATTCGACCATGAAGGCCTGATTCACACAGTCTCCTCTAAACAGTTGATGTTGAGATGTCTGTTACTTGAACTCTGTGACGCATTTATTTGGGCTGCAATTTCTGAGGCTGGTAACTCTAATGAACATGTCCTCTGCAGCAGAGGTAAAACTGGGTCTTCCATTCCTGTGGCGGTCCTCATGAGAGCCAGTTTCATCATAGCGCTTGATGGTTTTTGCGACTGCACTTGAAGAAACGTTCAAAGTTCTTGAAATGTTCTGTATTGACTGACCTTCATGTCTTAAAGTAATGATGGTCTGTCGTTTCTGTTTGCTTATTTGAGCTGTTCTTGCCATAATATGGACTTGGTCTTTTACCAAATAGGGATATCTTCTGTATACCCCCCTCCCCCCAACTTGTCACAACACAACTGATTTGCTAAAACGCATTAAGAAGGAAAGAAATTCCACAAATTAACTTTTAAGAAGGCACACCTGTTAATTGAAATGCATTCCAGGTGACTACCTCATGAAGCTGGTTGAGAGAATGCCAAGAATGTGCAAAGCTGTCATAAAGGCAAAGTGTGGCTATTTGAAGAATCTCAAATATAAAATATATTTTGATTTGTTTAACACTTTTTTGGTTACTACATGATTCCATATGTGTTATTTCATAGTTTTGATGTCTTCACTATTATTCTACAATGTAGAAAATAGTCAAAATAAAGAAAAACCCTGGAATGAGTAAGTGTTCTAAAACTTTTGATCGGTAGTGTATATGTGTGAGAGTGTGAAGGTCTAGAGCAGGGATCATCAACTAGATTCAGCCACGGGACATTTTTTATTTTTTTCTTGAGCGGGTGGTCGGGGGGCCAGAACATAATTCGTAGATGTCAAATTGACCGCAAGAATCTCAAACAGATACAATATTAGACTAAAACATAATTTCAAAACGTATTTACATTTGTATACAATCATGTCTCTCTATTATGCATGGCAATACTTGGGAACAGATTTCCAAAATTAAAATAACTTGTAGCTGATTTCCTTTTGTTTTTACACTTTTATGTCCAACAATTAAAATTCCCCTATATATATATATATATATATATATATATATATATATATATATATATATATATATATATATATATATATATATATATAAATATAAATAAAGTTTTCTGCTCAGAAAACTTGGCGTGTCAAATAAAACCACCCGGGGGCCGCCAGTTGGAGAACCCTGCTCTCGAGCCCTGACTATGCGTGATCTCCATACTAACAACTGTGATACTCCACATACAGTGGGGAGAACAAGTATTTGATACACTGCTGATTTTGCAGGTTTTCCTACTTACAAAGCATGTAGAGGTCTGTAATTTTTATCATAGGTACACTTCAACTGTGAGAGACAGAATCTAAAACAAAAATCCAGAAAATCACATTGTATGATTTTTAAGTAATTCATTTGCATTTTATTGCATGACATAAGTATTTGATACATCAGAAAAGCAGAACTTAATATTTGGTACAGAAACCTTTGTTTGCAATTACAGAGATCATACGTTTCCTGTAGGTCTTGACCAGGTTTGCACACACTGCAGCAGGGATTTTGGCCCACTCCTCCATACAGACCTTCTCCAGATCCTTCAGGTTTCGGGGCTGTCGCTGGGCAGTACGGACTTTCAGCTCCCTCCAAAGATTTTCTATTGGGTTCAGGTCTGGAGACTGGCTAGGCCACTCCAGGACCTTGAGATGCTTCTTACAGAGCCACTCCTTAGTTGCCCTGGCTGTGTGTTTCAGGTCGTTGTCATGCTGGAAGACCCAGCCACGACCCATCTTCAATGCTCTTACTGAGGGAAGGAGGTTGTTGGCCAAGATCTCGCGATACATGGCCCCTTCCATCCTCCCCTCAATACGGTGCAGTCGTCCTGTCCCCTTTGCAGAAAAGCATCCCCAAATAATGATTTTTCCACCTCCATGCTTCACTGTTGGGATGGTGTTCTTGGTGTTGTACTCATCCTTCTTCTTCCTCCAAACACGGCGAGTGGAGTTTAGACCAAAAAGCTCTATTTTTGTCTCATCAGACCACATTACCTTCTCCCATTCCTCCTCTGGATCATCCAGATGGTCATTGGCAAACTTCAGACGGGCCTGGACATGCGCTGGCTTGAGCAGGGGGACCTTGCGTGCGCTGCAGGATTTTAATCCATGACGGCGTAGTGTGTTACTAATGGTTTCCTTTGAGACTGTGGTCCCAGCTCTCTTCAGGTGATTGACCAGGTCCTGCCGTGTAGTTCTGGGCTGATCCCTCACCTTCCTCATGATCATTGATGCCCCACGAGGTGAGACCGAGGGTGATTGACCGTCATCTTGAACTTCTTCCATTTTCTAATAATTGCGCCAACAGTTGTTGCCTTCTCACCAAGCTGCTTGCCTATTGTCCTGTAGCCCATCCCAGCCTTGTGCAGGTCTACAATTTTAACCCTGATGTCCTTACACAGCGCTCTGGTCTTGGCCATTGTGGAGAGGTTGGAGTCTGTTTGATTGAGTGTGTGGACAGGTGTCTTTTATACAGGTAACGAGTTCAAACAGGTACAGTTAATACAGGTAATGAGTGGAGAACAGGAGGGCTTCTTTAAGAAAAACTAACAGGTCTGTGAGAGACGGAATTCTTACTGGTTGGTAGGTGATCAAATACTTATGTCATGCAATAAAATGCAAATTAATTACTTAAAAATCATACAATGTAATTTTCTGGATTTTTGTTTTAGATTCCGTCTCTCACAGTTGAAGTGTACCTATGATAAAAATTACAGACCTCTACATGCTTTGTAAGTAGGAAAACCTGCAAAATCTGCAGTGTATCAAATACTTGTTCTCCCCACTGTATGTCATTAATCCTGGCTGTGCCTCAACTGTTTCCCTGTTCCCTCTAATTAGTATCACCAAGATTAATGTGTCAGGGGGGTATGTACAGTCACAAACATGCTCTCTCTCTCACACACACACTATTTGCATATTTGCTGTGAGAGATAAAGCTTGCAAATTGGCTTCAGCAGGATGGGTTTTTGCCTTAGGAGTTAATTAATCAAGTCTCTTGCATGTAGCTGGCTTGTCTCTGTCACTCAGTCTAGTATATGCAGGGGCGCAACTTTGGTTTAAAAAGTGAGGGGGACATTTTTTTTTATATTAATGTTTTTTAAAATCCAGTTGGATAAACACTCCAAACAGCCTACCCGACCGTTCGGAGGCATCCGCATGGTCCTAAAGCACACCGTTGTCTTGGTTTGTCACATTCCAATGATAAAACTGGGGGGGGACAAAAATGCAATTTCAGATGTCCCCCCCCCCCCATCCCCAGTGAAAGTTGCGCCCCTGAGTATATGAATGGAAATTACTGTCATTGTTATTATCAGGGGTGTCTTTCTGAGCTACATTGTGAGGATAAAAAAAAAGACTAATGTCGACTAAGGAGTAAATATATTGATTGACCTCCAAATGATTTGGACCTTGTGATCATTGCTTTCGTTGAGGACTCTAATTAAATGTGTGTGTGTTTTCCTGTTCTCCTCAGCCTACTCTATCCAGGGCCAGAGTGTGCAGATCATCAGTCCCTCCAGTGAGTCTCATCAGCAGGTGGTGGCTGTGGGACAGCCTCTCACTGTACAGCCCCAAGGCACTGTGGTGGTAAGGGACCTCTACACAACATTACTACAACAACACAACTAGAGGGCACGTTAGATGTTCACATATACAGTAGAGACAGTAGTGTGATATAACACTCTCTCTCGCTCTCTCTCTCTCTCTCTCTCTCTCTCTCTCTCAGCTGACAGCTAAGAATATCCAGTGTATGCGGACCCTGTTGAACCTGGCCCACTGCCACGGGGCAGTGCTGGGCACCTCTTGGCAGCTGGTGCTGGCCACGCTGCAGGTACAGTACCACCATACTGTACCCACCACACACACACGCACTGGCACAGCTCTACAGCATATTATAGCCAAACTGGGATTTCCTGTCTTTTTCGTCTATTGACAAGGCTAAATATTTCAATTAAAACATTTGTATTATATAGTAGAAGTGGTCTAAGTGAATCACTCTCTCTCTCTCTGACTTTTCTCACCACCTTCTCTGCCCTTCCTGTTCTCCATCTATCTCTCCCTTCCCTCTCCTCCCTCAGCACCTGGTGTGGATCCTAGGCCTGAAGCCTGGGGTTGGAGGTGCTCTGAAGCCTGGTCGTGCAGTAGAGGGGCCCAGCACGGTAAGATTCTATCTCCCTGCCTTACGCAGTCACACTGTAATGAGTTTAATTCTCTGCATCAATTAGCAACAACTCCCATAGGGTTTCATTGGCTATTCGCTACTCCTCTTCAGCCTTTAAAGCTAAACACACCAAACGTCAACCTAAGGTTTACATTGCTCTGCTGGATCGTACAGATGAACCACAGCCCACCAGCTTCACCTTTCAGCTATCTGACTCCCCCATGTTGTCTGTGTGTTACAGGTGCTGACCACGGCTGTGATGACGGACCTGCCTTTCATCTCCAACATCCTGTCGAGACTCTTTGAGAGCTCCCAGTACCTAGATGATGTGTCACTGCATCACCTGATCAACGCACTGTGCTCCCTCTCTCTGGAGGCTATGGAGATGGCCTATGGGACTAACAAGGTAATTACTACACATACATTTACATTTTTACATTTTAGTCATTTAGCAGACGCTCTTATCCAGAGCGACTTACAGTTAGTGAGTGCATAAATGTTTCATACTGGCCCCCGTGGGAATCGAACCCACAACCCTGCCGTTGCAAATGCCATACTCTACCAACTGAGCTACACATGCACTTCATTATTGTAGATGTAACCAGAGCGACAACGTATGACCTCTCTATCTTCTGTATGAGCCTTGTGTTACTTAATGTGTATTAGAAACCGGGTAGTTTGGGTCCTGGATTTTGATTGGCTGGAAGCTGTGGTATGTTTAAGCAACAATGCACGAGGGGATGTGGTATACGGCCAATATACCACGGCTAAGGGCTGTTCTTATGCATGATGCAACGGGGAGTGCCTGGTTATAGCCCTTAGCCGTGGTATATTGGCCATATACCACAAACCCCCAGACATTATAAACTGGGTGGTTCGAGCCCTGATTGCTGATTGGCTGACAGCCGTGGTATATCAGACTCATATACCACGGGTATGACAAAACATTTATTTGTACTGCTCTAATTACGTTGGTAACCAGTTTATAATAGCAGTAAGGCACCTCAGGGGTTTGTGATATATGGCCAATATACCACGGCTAAGGGCTGTATCCATGCTCCATGCTGTATCTATCCTCTATAACATCCGTAGAGTGCAACCTTACCTCACACAGGAAGCGGTGCAGGTTCTAACCCAGGCACTTGTCATCTCCCGTCTGGCTACTGCAACTCGCTGTTGGCTGGGCTCCCTGCTTGTGCAATCAAACCCCTGCAGTTTATCCAGAACGCAACACCTGGTGTTCAAGCTTCCAAAGTTCTCCCATGTCACCTCACTCCTCCACACACTCCACTCGCTTCCAGTCGAAGCTCGCATCCACTACAAGACCATGGTACTTGTCTACGGAGGCTATGTCCAAACCCTACACGCCACCTCTGGTCTCTTGGCCCTCCCACCCCTACAGAAGGACAGTCCCGCTCAGCCCAGTCCAAGCTCTTCTCTGTCCTGGCACCCCAATGGTGGAACCAGCTTCCACCTGAAGCTAGGACAGCAGAGTCCCTGCCCATCTTCCCGAAAACATCTGAAAGCCTATCTCCTCTTCAAAGAGTATCTTAAATAATCCCACAAACCCCCCTTGCACCCCCCCACCCCCCCGCTGACTTTGCTGATAGCTACTTCACTGAGGATTTTACTTACTATGAATGTGATATGAGGTTGTCCCACCTAGCCATCTTAAGATGAATACACAAACTCTAAGTTGCTCTAGATAAGAGGGTCTGCTAAATGACTAAAATTTAAATGTATCCAGGCACTCCACATTGCGTCGTGCGTAAGAACAGCCATTAGCCATGGTACAGTGGGGGAAAAAAGTATTTAGTCAGCCACCAATTGTGCAAGTTCTCCCACTTAAAAAGATGAGAGAGGCCTGTAATTTTCATCATGGGTACACGTCAACTATGACAGACAAAATGAGAAAAGAAACTCCAGAAAATCACATTGTAGGATTTTTAATGAATTTATTTGCAAATGATGGTGGAAAATAAGTATTTAGTCAATAACAAAAGTTTCTCAATACTTTGTTATATACCCTTTGTTGGCAATGACACAGGTCAAACGTTTTCTGTAAGTCTTCACAAGGTTTTCACACACTGTTGCTGGTATTTTGGCCCATTCCTCCATGCAGATCTCCTCTAGAGCAGTGATGTTTTGGGGCTGTCGCTGGGCAACACGGACTTTCAACTCCCTCCAAAGATTTTCTATGGGGTTGAGATCTGGAGACTAGCTTGGCCACTCAAGGACCTTGAAATGCTTCTTACGAAGCCACTCCTTCGTTGCCCGGGCGGTGTGTTTGGAATCATTGTCATGCTGAAAGACCCAGCCACGTTTCATCTTCAATGCCCTTGCTGATGGAAGGAGGTTTTCACTCAAAATCTCACGATACATGGCCCCATTCATTCTTTCCTTTACACGGATCAGTCGTCCTGGTCCCTTTGCAGAAAAACAGCCCCAAAGCATGATGTTTCCACCCCCATGCTTCACAGTAGGTATGGTGTTCTTTGGATGCAACTCAGCATTGTTTGTCCTCCAAACACGACGAGTTGAGTTTTTACCAAAAAGTTCTATTTTGGTTTCATCTGACCATATGACATTCTCCCAATCCTCTTCTGGATCATCCAAATGCACTCTAGCAAACTTCAGACGGGCCTGGACATGTACTGGCTTAAGCAGGGGGACACGTCTGGCACTGCAGGATTTGAGTCCCTGGTGGCGTAGTGCGTTACTGATGGTAGGCTTTGTTACTTTGGTCCCAGCTCTCTGCAGGTCATTCACTAGGTCCCCCCGTGTGGTTCTGGGATTTTTGCTCACCGTTCTTGTGATCATTTTGACCCCACGGGGTGAGATCTTGCGTGGAGCCCCAGATCGAGGGAGATTATCAGTAGTCTTGTATGTCTTCCATTTCCTAATAATTGCTCCCACAGTTGATTTCTTCAAACCAAGCTGCTTACCTATTGCAGATTCAGTCTTCCCAGCCTGGTGCAGGTCTACAATTTTGTTTCTGGTGTCCTTTGACAGCTCTTTGGTCTTGGCCATAGTGGAGTTTGGAGTGTGACTGTTTGAGGTTGTGGACAGGTGTCTTTTATACTGATAACAAGTTCAAACAGGTGCCATTAATACAGGTAACGAGTGGAGGACAGAGGAGCCTCTTAAAGAAGAAGTTACAGGTCTGTGAGAGCCAGAAATCTTGCTTGTTTGTAGGTGACCAAATACTTATTTTCCACCATAATTTGCAAATAAATTCATAAAAAATCCTACAATGTGATTTTCTGGATTTTTTCCCCTCATTTTGTCTGTCATAGTTGACGTGTACCTATGATGAAAATTACAGGCCTCTTTCATCTTTTTTAAGTGGGAGAACTTGCACAATTTGTGGCTGACTAAATACTTTTTTGGCCATATACCATACCTCCTCGGGCCTTATTGCTTAATACCTATATCCTCCAAACGAATCACTCCTATGTTCTGTTCTCGTCCTGTGTCAAGGAGCCGTCTCTGTTTGCGGTGGCCAAGCTGCTGGAGACTGGCCTGGTCAACATGGACCGTATAGAGATCCTGTGGAGGCCCCTCACTGGACATCTGCTGGAGGTATGTCTTATAGTCAACATTATAGTCTACTTTAGACCTTGTAATGGAAGAAGAGGGTAGTAAAGTGGTAGACTGTGTGCAAGTCTGTTTCTGTTCTCTTGCCAACTCCTTCTGGAATTGTCATGCCTTGACAATGGCAGCAATGGAGTTGCTGCTAGTAAAAGAGCACAAACGGATCTGGGGCCAGGTTAGTGAAGTGGGTTTTTTGGATATGCTGTAGCATGTAGCTGTATGTCCTTTGGTACATACTTTTCAAGCCCTCTCATATCATGGTAGGGACTCTCCCATTTCTAATGCTATTTAGTCATAGTGATATAGCTTTACAAATGCGGTCAAATATATTGCCACCCTTACACGATTCCCTGTTTCTTCAAAAAATAAGTTAAAATTGAAAACACTTTGTGTTCACATGTGTATTTGTTTGATTTTCAACTGCACAAATAAGAAGAAAAATATATAAACTGCAAATGCGATTTTTCAAAGTCAAAAAAGGCCTGGACTAAATGATTTACTGTGCCACTGGATGAATTTAACATTTTGATGGGAGACTCTGTTACAGAGGAGTGGATCATGTTGTTGTATGTTTTAATTCTGTAATGTATTGATTGTTGCTGCCTTCTTGGCCAGGTCTCCCTTGAAAAAGAGACTCTGGGTCTCAATGGGCTTTTCCTGGTCAAATAAAATAAAAATAAATGTGAATTAATTTCGTTGGAGATAAGTGATTCTCGTTTATGTGTAATTTACCTCACCTGTGGTAAGTTGCAGGGTAAAAATAGCGATTCAACCAGTTTTGAAAAGAGAAAACAGAGCATTCTGCTTCATTGTGTTGTAAATGAGAACTTGTTCTCACCTGGCTTACCTGATTAAATAAAGGTGAAATAAATTTAAAAAATAATAATAATATTGCACTCCATTGTGAAGTGCAAGGGTGCCAATATATTTGACTGTATCGGTTCTGTGTGTATGGGTGTGTGTTTGTCTGAAACAAACGGTTCTCTTTAAGTTGTCTTTTCTCTATCTCCCTCTCTTTTGCAACCCATGTCTGTTTTGCAGAAGGTAAGCTCGGAAACTTCTCCTCCCAATCATTTGCTTTCTCTCTCTTTCTCTTTCATTCTGTCTGTCTCCGCCTGGCATCAAGGTGTTGGAGCTGAGAGTGTGCAGCTTGCAACAGATTTATGTTTGCTTCGCTGTTATGTTTGATCAAAATGTCCTCGCACACATGAGTTGCATTTTTGGAACTCTTGTGTTTATTTGTATGCATACTATACAGATACCTGCACATTTAATGCATCTTACCTTATCAGCTCTCATGATATGCCAGCCTTTCTAGGCAAGTCACACACTTGTTTCACGTTGGCCAACAAGTAGACAACACAGACACTTGTGGGCTGTAAAGGATGATGCCAATATGGCATCTCACTCACTGTTGGTGTAGCTAACAGCTCAGGGGAATAGTGAAATGTGCAGCAATGCAAAGCAACGAAAGCTAGCTGATTTTACCAGAGCTTTCATGGTTATGTGTCTGTCAAATGGAATTACCTTAATTTCAATGTTGGGCGAACAGAAAATCACAGGCATACAGTCTCTGTTTTAACCTGCTGTGAAAAACAGGTGGACATACTGTTTGAACAGCCCCTGACTCAGATCCCTTGCTCTCTCTCTATCAATATCGCTCTCTTTCTTTCTCTCTCTTCTCTCTCCCATCCCTTCCTCTCTCCCGCTTTCTCCCCCCTCCCCACGCTCTCTTTCCCCCCCTCCCTCTGCAATGCCTGTGTGTGTGTACTGTGTGATGTGTCTGATCTCTCTCTCTCTCTCTCTCTCTCTCCGTGCTCCTGTGTGTGTGTGTACCCTACCCTATGATGTTATCTGCTGCAGGTCTGCCAGCATCACAACGCCAGGATGAGAGAGTGGGGGGCTGAGGCTGTTACCGCCCTCATCAAAGCTGGCCTGGCCTACAAGCACAATCCCCCTTTAGCACAGAACCAGGTACTACTACTACCCCATCTCTCTCATCTTCACCCAGTCACATAGTAACCCAAATACAGGGACTACTGTAACCTATTCTATCTAGAAGTCGGATGACTGTTACAATGCAATGGAAGGTGATAAGATGACTTGCTATTAGCCAGCTTCTCCATGCCAACCCACCAACACATAGTTGACATTATATATCTTAAGGCAGTGGTTTGTATGCTTGCGTTGTTAATGTATTATAACCACTCCCTTCTCTCTCTCTCACTCTCACTCTCACTCACTCACTCACTCACTCACTCACTCACTCACTCACTCACTCACTCACACCACACACACACACACACACACACACACACACACACACACACACACACACACACACACACACACACACACACACACACAGAGGCTGCAGCTCCTGCTGTTGAACCCTTTGAAGGAGCTGTCCAACGTGCTCCATGCAGACATCCGTCAGAAGCAGCTTGAGAGCGTGCTGCAGATCCTCCAGAGCCAGGGGGACAGTCTGGGGCCCGGCTGGCCCTTAGTGCTGGGGGTCATAGGGGCCATCCGCAACGACCAGGGGTGAGAGAGAGGAGGGAGAGGGGGAGTGACAGGGGGATGGATGAAGCAGAGGGAAAAGCTCCTTGATATTTTAAAGCTGAGATTAAACCCTTTTTAAAACCTATTTCAGCTTAACATGCTGTATTTCCTCTGTTGTCTAGTAGTTGGCTAGTCTCTCTGTGTTTGTGTAGGAGTCTGACAAGTGTCTGTCTATCCCCTGTCGCCTAGAGAGTCGTTGATCCGAACAGCCTTCCAGTGCCTGCAGTTGGTGGTGACTGACTTCCTCCCCACCATGCCTTGCACGTGCCTCCAGATCGTGGTGGATGTAGCCGGCAGCTTCGGCCTCCAGAACCAGGAGCTCAACATCAGCCTCACCTCCATAGGACTCCTGGTACAACTGCAGCGTATTGCATATTGTTTTATATTCTATATTGTATTGAGTTTTTACTTCATTCTAGTTCATATTGGTGCTGCGGTTATACAAAGCTTATAATTGCTGTTGCGTCCCCCCAAATCGTTACCTTTCTAGTATTTCAACATGATCTTTGAAAGTGACAGTCTGTACTAGTGATTTAATCAACCTCTCTCTCTTCCTGTTTTCCCCAAAAGTGGAACATCTCAGACTACTTCTTCCAGAGGGGCGAGGCCATCACCCAGGAGCTAGAGAGGGAGGAGGCAGCGTTGCAGAAGCAGGCCCATGAGAAGGGTGAGCCCCTGAACAGGCCCTTCCACCCGGCCCCTCCCTTCGACTGCCTGTGGCTGTGTCTGTACGCCAAGCTGGGCCAGCTGTGTGTGGATCCCCGGCCTGCCGTGAGGAAGAGCGCTGGTCAGACCATGTTCTCCACCATCGCTGCCCACGGCACCCTGCTGCAGCAGCCCACATGGCACATCGTCGCCTGGAAGGTATTCCGTTCAGTCAATTACAATAATCATAGAGAAAGTTAGTCCTGAATAATGCATGTCTCTGGCTGTAGACTCCTATGATTTTTTTTTTTTTATTCTTATTTATCCATTATAAAAGAACCAGTGACAGTTCTCATTTCACAGCCAAAAGAGCAAAAACAACCGTAAAATAAAAATAATTTATAGTTTTGAGGTAATGGATAAACTAAAAATAATTATAATATTATTTCAAAATGGAATGAAGGGAAGATTGATCAAAAAGTAGAGAAATAAAAGGGATTTAGGGTCATCATGGTTTGTCATTGCTTGTTATTTATTTTTTTCCCTAATGAAGGTTTTGGCTTTACCGGAAAAAAAAAAACAAGGGGGATGACCAGTGAGATATACCGCTGGAGCGCAGACTACGGGTGGGTGTTGCTATGGTGACCAATGAGCTAAGATAAGGCGGGATTTGCCTAGCAGTGATTTATAGATGGCCTGGAGCCAGTGGGTTTGGCGACGAATATGTAGTGAGGACCAGCCAACAAGAGCGTACAGGTCACAGTGGTGGGTATTATATGGGGCTTTGGAGACAAAACGGATGGCACTGTGATAGACAACATCCAATTTGCTGAGTAGAGTGTTGGAGGCTATTTTGTAAATGACATCGCGGAAGTCAAGGATCGGTAGGATAGTCAGTTTTACAAGGGCATGTTTGGCAGCATGAGTGAAGGAGGCTTTGTTGCGAAATAGGGAAACCGATTCTAGATTTAACTTTGGATTGGAGATTCTTAATGTGAGTCTGGGAAGGAGAGTTTACAGTCTAACCAGACACCTAGATATTTCTGTAGTGTTCACGATTTAGGTCAGACCCGCTAGAGTAGTGATTCTAGTCGGACCAGCTCGAAACCGGATTGCATAGCAGAGAAGGTAACAGTGGGATTCGAAATGGTTGGTGATCTGTTTGTTGACTTGGCTTTCAAAAACTTTGAAAGGCAGGGCAGGATGGATATGGTCTGTAACAGTTTGGATCTAGAGTGTCACCCCCTTTGAAGAGGGGGATGACCGCGCAGCTTTCCAATCTCTGGGGATCTCAGACGTTACGAAAGAGAGAGGTTGAACAGGCTAGTAATAGGGGTTGCGACAATTTCGGCGGCTAGTTTTAGAAAGAAAGGGTCCAGATTGTCTAGTCCAGATGATTTGTAGGGGGTCCAGATTTTGCAGCTCTTTTAGAACATCAGCTGTCTGGATTTGTGTGAAGGAGAAGCGGGGGGGCATGGGCAAGTTGCAGCGGAGGGTGCAGAGCTGGTGGCCGGGGTAGTGGTAGCCAGGTGGAAAGCATGGCCAGCCGTAGGCAAAATGCTTGTTGAAATTCTCAATTATTGTAGATTTATCGGGTGGTGATAGTGTTTCCTAGCCTCAGTGCAGTGGGCAGCTGGGAGGAAGTGCTCTTATTTTCCATGGACTTTACAGTGTCCCAAAACTTTTGGAGTTAGTGCTACAGGATGCAAATTTCTGTTTGAAAAAGTTAGCTTTTGCTTTCCTAACTGCTTGTGTATATTGGTTCCTAACTTCCCTGAAAAGTTGCATATCACGGGGGGCTATTTGATGCTAATGCAGTACGCCACAGGATGTTTTTGTGCTGGTCAAGGGCAGTCAAGTCTGAGGAGAACCAGGGGCTATATCTGTTCTTAGTTCTGTATTTTTTGAATGGGGCATGTCTATTTAAGATTGAGAGGAAATTACTTTTAAAGAACAACCAGGCATCCTCTACTGACGGAATGAGATCTATATCCATCCAGGATACCTGGGCCAGGGTCAATTAGGGAAGGCCTGCTCGCTGAAGTGTTTTGGGAGCGTTTGACAGTGATGAGGGTGGTCGTTTGACCGCGGACCCGCTACGGACGCAGGCAATAAGGCAGTGATCGCTGAGATCCTAGTTGAAGACAGCGGAGGTGTATTTAGAGGGTAAGTTAGTCAGGATGATATCTATGAGGGTACCCATGTTTACGGATTTAGGGTTGTACCTGGTAGGTTCGTTGATAATTTGCGCGAGGTTGAGGGCATCTAGCTTGGATTGTAGGATGGCTGGGGTATTAAGCATATCCCAATTTAGGTCACCAAGCAGTACTGAACTCTGAGGATAGATGGGGGCAATCAGTTCACATATGGTGTCCAGGGCACAGCTGGGGCTGAGGGGGTCTGTAGCAAGCGGCAACAGTGAGAGATTTATTTCTGGAAAGGTGGATTTTTAGAACTAAAAGCTCAAACTGTTTGGGCACAGACCTGGATAGTATGATGGAGCTCTGCAGGCTATCTCTACAGTAGATTGCAACTCCACCCCTTTGGCAGTTCTATCTAGACGGAAAATGTTATAGTTGGGGATGAAATTTCAGAATTTTGGTGGCCTTCCTAAGCCAGGATTCAGACACTGCTAGAACATCAGGGTTGGCGGAGTGTGCTAACGCAGTGAATAACTCAAACTTAGGAAGGAGGCTTCGATATTTATGTGCAGAAAACCAAGACTTTTACGGTTACAGAAGTCAATAAATGATAGCTCCTGGGGAGTAGGAGTGATACTGGGGGGCTGCAGGGCCTGGGTTAGCCTCTACATCACCAGAGGAACAGAGGAGGAGTAGAATAAGGATACGACTAAAGGCTTTAAGAACTGGTCTTCTAGTGCGTTGGGTACATAGAATAAAGGGGGCAGTTCTCCGGGCGTTGTAGAAAAGATTCAGGGCATTATGTACAGAAAAGGATATGGAAGGATATGAGTACAGTTCAGGTAATCCTAAGTGTTGGGTAACAATGAAAGAGATAGCATCATTGGAGGCATCGATTGAGCCGGTCTCGGCGTGTATGGGGGGGGAACAAAGGAACTATATGAGACAGTTTGAGAGGGACTAGGGTTCTACATTGAAATTGTATAATAAGAACTAACCCAAACAGCAATAGGCAAGGCATAATTGACATAGGAGAGAGGCATAAAGCAGTCACGTGTTATGATGTACCGAAAGGTAATCAAATGTTCAGTCACTGGGCCTCGTCTATCATGGAATTGTACTTTTGGGATCTATCAATTGAATGATCATACGTGATCAAGTGCTGAAGCTAATACTTTATACCCAGTATGCTTGTAACAACCTTATTGGTAATCTGCCCTCTTGCGGTCCATATTGACTACATTTATGTCTGTGTAAAACCAGGTACTGTTCCACCTGCTAGACTGTGTGAGGAAGTCTTCCTCCACGGCCGATAAGGAGAAGATTGAGTCAGGGGGCGGGAACATCCTCATCCACCACTCACGGGACACGGCTGAGAAACAGTGGGCGGAGACCTGGGTGCTGACGCTGGCAGGGGTAGCTCGTATCTTCAACACCAGGAGATACCTGCTGCAGCAGCTAGGTGTGTGTGCGTGCGTGCGTCTGCATCAGTTGCCTGCTACTGTAGATAGATATGATCTCATAAAGCCGTCAGTCTAGTTTCTAACTCAGTTGACAATGGTAAATAATAAAGACGGTACTCCTACTCCTGTCAATGCATTTATCCTGTCTCCACGCATCTGCAATACAATACCTTTAATACAATACAATCAATAGAATAACTTTAATAAATTAAGCCCAACAATTACCTTCTTATCTGATTGTGTGTCTACTCCACAGGTGACTTCTTCAAGGCGTGGGAAGTGCTGCTGGACCACATCCAGTCTGCTGCCCTCAGTAAGAACAGCGAGGTCTCCCTGGCCGCACTCAAGTCCTTCCAAGAGATCCTCCAGATTGGCACACCTGTCAAGGACTCTGCCATGCCCACCGAGGCCCTCGCCCTGGCCGTCATGGGCGTCCCCCCTGTCCTCATCGACCCCCTCAGCGCCTCGGGCCCCGGCAGACCCCTGCTGCGCTCCGACTCGATGCTTGAGAGGCTGATGCGCTACAATGGAGCTGAACTCCAGGCCCCTCCCCCGGGGGAGGAGTCAGCGCTGGAGGACGCAGCTCTGTGGTGGTCAGCATGGAACACCTGGTACCGGACGGGCACGGACAGCACGAGGCCCCCTATTGGCGGGACGGGGACAGACAGACCCTCCTTCATCCCCAGCCAGCCCTTTCTGACAGCGTTAGTCCAGATCTTCCCTGCCCTCTACCAGCACATTAAGACTGGCTTCAGCATGGAGGACCTGAAGAAGCTGGGGGTGATCCTCCATGGGGCCGTGTCCATACCGATCAGCAGTGATGCCTCGCCCTTCATCCTACCCTCCTACACCGAGGCTGTTCTCACCAGCCTCCAGGAGGCTGTGCTCACAGCACTCGACGTGCTGCAGAAGGTGGGTGGGCTGCCACACCAGATACATAACTTTTTTATAAAGGGTTGTTATATGAACAGCCAAAGGCATTTTCCAGGAGTTGAATTTAGCTAGTAGTCTGATCCACACACTGTTCCAAGCTCCAAAAGGTCCCTTTTTGAGTAGATGTTTCCACTTCTTTGTCCTCTGTGTTATAGAAACTAGCATGGCAATTTTGGAAAATGTTATTTTTCTCCTGCACTTAATGTGCTATTGAAGCTGATGGAACAATATATGATTGGGAGTCAGTAGTGAGTGAGTTCACCTGGTTCTAGTGAGGTCAGTAGTGAGTAAGGTTCCTGTCTCTCCCTCTGCAGGCCATCTGTGTGGGCCCAGAGAACCTGCAGGTCATGTACCCGGCCATATTCGAACAGCTGCTCCTCTTTGTCGAGTTCTCCTGCAAACCCCCCCAGTACGGCAAGCTGGAAACCAAACATGTGGCCAACGCTAAATACAACCAGGTAACGAATCACAAGCTCTCTCTGCCGTTGTCTTTCTCTATCGCTTTGTGTGCAAGTTTGTCTTCCTCTCTCTTTCTCTCTCGTTGTCTAAATATCTCCGATATTTTCATGAATGGAATGTTGTTGAAACGCCTGTCGTCCATTTCTCTCCACACTTTCTGAACATGGTCATTCCCCCTCTCTGACGTTCATGAAGCTCCTCCTGTTGCTTTCGTCTGGTCCTCATGTGCCCTGCCGTTCCCTATTGTCCTAATCACATGACATATAGCTGGGTCTTTCAAACCGCAGCAGCAGCCCTAAACCATCCCTCTTCTTTCTCTCTCATTCATGCTAGCCCTTCAGGCTGGCAGCACGCTAGCCGCTAGGTTACTTTTTTCAGGTTTTTGGCAGGTCACAGACCAAGTTCATGATTCTTCCCTTTTCTCAGAATGAAGGACAAATTAGACCCTATGAAGTCTACGTTTTATTGATTCACTTAACTCGTACAACCCCTTTTTTTGTAGGCTAGTTGATGATACCGTCTTTGTTCACGCTAAGTTCAAAACAGAAGGGAATCTTTAAAACGGGTAGGCAACTAGACTCAGCCGCGGGCCGATTTATTTTATTTTTTTGGATTAAATCAGAAATGGGGCCGGAACATAATTATAATAATTTGTACAATGCAAATTGACCACAACGAAGCCCCATTTCTGATTTACTCTATTTTTGCATATTTTTGATACTGAATGTTATCAGATGTTCAACCAAAACCTAATATTACATAAGGGAACCTGAGTTTACAAATAAGGGAAAAAAAAGATACTTATTTATTTTATTTAAATAACAAAGTTATGCAACACCCAATTCCTCTGCATGACCCAGCTGCGCTTCAGCTCACAGACAGCCTGACATTCTCCTGTAGAATTCTCTAATGCAGAGCAAACCAAACACTGCTTTCCACAGTAACAACCTCATACCAACTGTCAGGCGTGGTGGTAGTGTGATGGTTTGGGAATGCATTGCTGCCTCAGGACCTGGACGACTTGCCTTAATAGAAGGAACCATGAATTCTGCTCTGTATCAGAGAATTCTACAGGAGAATGTCAGGCCATCCGTCTGTGAGCTGAAGCTGAAGCGCAGCTGCGTCATGCGGCAAGACAATGATCCAAAACACACAATCAAGTCTACATGAAAATGGCTAGAAAGCAACACATTTTACATTTTGGAATGGCCTAGTCAAAGTCCAGACCTAATCCCAATTGAGATGTTGTGGCAGGACTTGAAACGAGCAGTTCATGCTTGAAAACCCACAAATGTCGCTTAGTTACAGCAGTTCTGCATGGACGAGTGGGCCAAAATTCCTCCACAGCAACGTGAGAGACTAATCAACAACTACAGGAAGCGTCTTTGCATTTAAAAGTGGCACAACCGGTTATTGAGTATAAGGGGGCAATTACTTTTTCACACAAGGGCATTGGGTTTGCATAACTTTTTTTTATGAAATAAATGAAATAAGTATGTAATTGTTGTGTTATTTGTTTACTCAGGTTCCCTTTATCTAATATTAGGTTTTGGTTGAAGATCTGATAACATTCAGTATCACAAATAGCTGATGGGGGCAAATACTTTTTCACAGCACTGTATATATGTTATTATATATTTATTTACTAAAAACTTTGGGGGGTGGGGGCAAAAAAGATTACTTGCGGGCCGCCTGTTGCCGACCCCTGCTTTAAAAGAAAGCTAGGATCTTACTCAGTGTTTTCCTAACTTTTATGTATTCTCACACTTACAAAAAAATACTGTCAAATCTGGTATTTAGTTAAGAATCTGGTGCACCAGCTCCTTTTCTATATTGATGAGTGGTTTTGTTTTCATGGTGGTGGTTGAATCACCTATGCTAATTAACGCTACTCGCTCACTCTGAAGTAAAATCTCCAAGTATGTCTGTCAGTTGACCTGTCAGTTTTATACTGTCTGTTGCTCAATCAAACCATTAACAAACATGATTGCCACTGTCAGTCAATTGGTCAGTGGCAACAAGTTGGTATAAGAACGCCAGGCACCAGCAAACAAGTTAATTCCCATCTTCTCATTGTTCTGTTTTTGTGTCGTACTATCGATCTACTCACTGGATCAACCTTTAGATCCAACTGTTTGCTCCGGTGAGTTACCACCTCCCTCCTTCAGCCCCTTTAGTACTCTTACTCAACTGTATTCAGCTGTGTACTACTGCTCAATGGTCCCATCACTACTACAGTAGATGAGGTCCTACCATGCAGTGGGTGAAAAGCCTCATCTACATCACTCACTCCATGTTACCTACCCCTCTTTGTTCTGTCTGCCACTAACAAGTGGTTATGCCTCTATCTGTCCCTACTACATACCTGTCAAGTCCCATCCTCATATCACTTATCTTACTGACTGTGTTTGGGTGTCGTCCATATTTGTACATGTATTTCTATTTCAAGTTTTATGGTGCTTTGGTCCTCTTAGTATTTACGCAGAGGGATGTTTTCAGCTTTAGGTAATCCCATTCTCTCTTTCTCTTTCTCACTCTCTCGTTCCTTCTCTCTCTTTCTCTACAGGCAGAATGGGTTGCCTTAAACTACGTGCCCTTTGCCGAGAGGTCCCTGGAGGTGGTGGTGGACCTCTACCACAAAACAGCCTGTCACAAAGCTGTCATCAACCAGAAAGTCCTACAGAACATCATCAAGGTACTGTCTCCAACATTACCATCAAGACATATTCATTTGTTCATAAGTGTTCATGTAAAAGGAGTAGCTCGAAAACTGGAACTCCTAGTTCTGGTTGTGGATCTACTCCCTGTCTACACCATTCTAAATATCTTATATCTCCCATTGGAGTCTATCATCATACTCCAGTGACTAGTGTTTCTGTCATAAACGAGCTGCTCTTTGTCGTTGGAAACAACATCCCTTCATAAAGCTGTCAGGAGTTCCTCTATTGTTTCCTGTGGGTCAATGGCATACCAAGTTCTTTCTCATTGAGGCCTGATATATGTGTGTGGGACCATCTGACCGCTCTCTTCCATTATCTTCTTATTAAAGCAATTCCCAAAACTAGAAGAGCACTCTGCCAAGAACTCATTACGAGTTTCCCTATGGATATGTTCAAACCAACCCCATCCTCCTCTCCCTCTCCTGAGAAAGGTCATAACCATAAAACCTTGTCTGTTTCTGTTCCGTTGCTTATTTTTCCATGTTTTTGAGACTAAAAGGCATTAACGTCAATGCCTCAACAGCTCCAGTTGTTTAGTTTAGATGCGTCTGTGGTTGATGATACACCTGTAGGTCTCTGCGTCATTACTGAGTCACACACAACACCATCAGGAATACTTTTTCCCCCTCAGTGTTCCTCTGAGTCTGTCAGTGTAATTGTTCAACTGCAATAGCAGATCTGGCACCAGGCATGTCCATATGTTGAAGACTCCCATTGTGTTACCATTACCCCTCCCCCTCTTGTTACAGAGACTCTGAATATGCTACACATTATCTCAATCACACTACATCTAAATATTAACCCTAGTGATCTTAATTTCCCCTTTACCCTCTCTCTCCTTGGATCCTGAGGAAATAGCCTGGAAATCGAGGCTAGGCGTTTGCTAAAGCACCAACAGACCTGGCAAGCAGGCTAGTCCCTACTTTGAAGACTCCCATTGTGTTCTAACCCAGCTCTTTTTCTCCTTCCTCCATAGACCCAGTGGTGTAAAGTACTTAAGTAAAAATACTTTAAAGTAATACTTAAGTCGTTTTGGGGGGTATCTGTATTTTACTGTACTATTTATATATTTGGCTACTTTTACTCCACTACAACATTCCTAAAGAAAAGAATGTACTTTTTACTCCTTACATTTTCCTTGACACCCAAAAGTACTAGCTACATTTTGAATGCTTAGCAGGACAGGGAAATTCTCTCATTCACACACTTATCAAGAGAACATCCCTGGTCATCCCTACTGCCTCTGATCTGGCAGACTCACTAAACACAAATGCTTCATTTGTAAATTATGTCTGAGTGTTGAAGTGTGCCCCTGGCTATTCGTAAATTTTAAAAACAAGAAAATCGTGCCGTCTGGTTTGCTTAATATAAGGAATTTGAAATAATTCATACTTTTACTTTTGATACTTAAGTATATTTTAGCGATTACATTTACTTTTGATACTTAAGTACATTTAAAACCAAATACTTTTAGACTTTTACTCAAGTAGTATTTTACTGGGTGACTTTTACTTGAGTCCTTTTCTTTTAAGGTATCTTCACTTTTACTCAAGTATGACAATTAGGTACTTTTTCCACCACTGCATAGACCCTGCGGATGCCCCTGGGCCTGAAGTATGCATGTCCGTCAGAGAGCACATGGAAGCTGGCCGTTTCGTCCCTGCTCAAGGTGTTGTCCATCGGACTGCCCGTGGCCCGCCAGCATGCCTCCTCTGGAATGTTTGAAACCATGTGGCCAGAGCTGGCCAACGCCTTTGAAGACTTCCTCTTCACCAAAAGGTAGGTACCCCATTTCTCAGGAAGTTCATCAAAAATATCTGAGGCACTCCCTTTTACCTTTTAAAAAGCTTGTGTTGTATTGGTATTTTCTTATTCAAAGAGTTTAAAGGTCCAGTATGTAGCTCTCTGGGCAACTTGAGCAGATTCACATAGAAATTAAAGTTATAGATCTGTTATTCTCATTGAAAGCAAGTCTGGTAAGAGGTAGATTTGTTCTATGTGCACTATTTCTATGCTTCCCATTCTTAAGTTTTCGCTTCTGAGTCCTTTTAGTTTCGGTTTTGTACACCAGCTGAAAATACAATATTTTTGGATATTGAAACATATTTCACCGTGGTTTAGATTGTACAATGATTCTCTACACTTGCTTGTTTTGTCACATAAATGGAAAGTAGGCGAACATGATAGAATTTTAGCAACCAGGGAATGGCGGAGCGATTTCTCAATATTGCGCCTTTAAAACAAGTCTGACAGACTGACATTTTGATGCACCTGCATATTCCTTAGAGTCTAGGAAACAGTAATGGATTCACTATAGACAATGCATTGAGGAATGGGGCTTGATTAGCGGTAAAGCAATGGCTAATTGACTGCATTTCTGTTTCTGTTGTTTTACAGCACACCTCCAGACAATGTGTCCATCCAGGAGTTCCAGATGAATGAAGCCATTGACGTTGAGGTAACATCTGACTGACTTCACTTCAAACAATCTTTGAATTAGATTACTGCCTTTACTAACTGCCCATCACTGAGGTCTGTTTGTGTCTTCTCTGTGTGTTCTGTAGGTGGTGCAGCTGATCAGCACAGAGATTTTACCGTTTGCCAACTTCATCCCCAAAGACTTTGTTGGTCAGATTATGACCATGCTAAATAAAGGATCCATTCACTCACAGTCCTCCTCATTTACAGGTAAGAAAACAGCACTGGGTCAGAAATACCCACTCTTATTCCAATACCTCATGCTTTTTCCACCGAAGATTCCCTAACGGGGGCCATACCTTTTTTCCCGAATACCTTTTTATTCTGCTGGCAACAATAGGATCAGATTTTTCTTTAATTACTAATACTATAATTAATAACAATAGGACATTTCTAGCATCACCTAAAGAAAATAAGGAGATAAGCTTTACTGTGTAGCGCTGATCTTTTCTACTTTTCTACTGCATCACCTCTAAGCATGTCTTTCCTACCATCCACAGAGGCAGAGATAGACGTGCGGATGCGGGAGGAGTTCTCCAAGGTGTGTTTTGAGACGCTGCTCCAGTTCTCCTTCAGTAACAAGGTGTCCACGCCCCAGGAGGGCTACATCTCCCGCATGGCCCTCTCTGTGCTCCTCAAAAGGTCCCAGGACGTGTTGAGGCGCTACGTGGACGATGAGAGGCTGAGTGGACGCTGCCCGCTGCCCAGGTGAGTCCACTAACACCACTAAAACAAGAGCCCTAGAAGACCACCTTCACCTCTACTGCTGCTACTACAAGACCCCCGGGACAGGGATTTAGTAGAGGGTAAATGCACCAAAACTCAGGCCATTTTGATTTTGTGAAGAGTGTTTATGAACATATTACACAAAATTAGCATTCAACAAGAGAGAGGGCTAACACTGGTACTTCAGCTGAGAACTGGCATCAGTTTCTCCATCCACATTCCTCTGGGTTCTCTCTCATTCTTTCTCTTTTATTCTCTTGGTATTCATACGGGGTAGATTCAGGCAATTCCACGGTAACAGGGACAGTGACTCAGATTTTTCACTTTAAAATATATCTCAAACAAAAACCAATGATTGCAAAGTTCTAAAAAAACATACAACTCTATGTACAATGAATTATTTTAACAATTTCCACTGAAAATTGTACAAAAACACATTTACTTGAAGAACAGTGCAGATGCAAAGTTTGATAACAGAATGATGGCACAAACAGCACAACCCGTCATTCTGTTACCAAACTCTGCATCTGCACTGTTCATCAAGTAAATTAGTTTTTGTAACATTTTCTGTGGAAATTGTTAAAAGTAGTCCTTGTGTGTCAAGTTGTATGATTTGTTGTCCCCGTGATGAAAACGGGGAGGGGACTGTGGATCGGTCTCCGCCCGTTCGTCCATTCGTTAGTCACACGTGATATCTCAGACAGCACTAGCCCAATTTTGACCAAACTTGGGTGAATGATGCGTCTTGCCATAGAGATCCGGTATTTACAAAATTACACTGATTGGCCCAAGGTGGGAGCTATCAATTAACTGACATTTGTGAGTCAACCCAGAGAGGAAGCGAGAGGGATGACTGGGCCCAAAATCTGTCTTCTCCAGCAGGTGGCGTTTTTTAGTTTTTTTTTACCAAGCAAGGAGTTTTTGTGGTCAATGAGAGAGTGTCGAATGGCTTATTTGCTACGTGTGGCTTATTTGATTTAATATAAGTTTCGTAGTGCTTAGGTTGTTATGAGTGTACTGATAAGTAGGACACGCGACAACCCGGTAACTTTGAGAAAAAAAACACGTTATATTGGAGTTGTGCCTGTTGTTCACACGCGTATCTGCCCTATCATTGGCTAGAATGGTCCCACCTGATCTTGCCTCCTCCTGACTGCCTTCTAGTCTGAGTAACAGTCTCTATAGCGAACAGTCCACTCCTTGCCACTACTTGTCATTGCAAAAAAGTATTTGGCACATGACATGGAGTAGAGGGAGTGGATTAGCTAAAGAGACTGGTACCCAGGCTAACTGCCTTCCATTTTTTAAGACATTTATTTTCATAATTCGAGTGGCCTCTTGAGCATCGGGTCAATATAATGGATAATCTGTGGTCACACACGATAACTGAAATGTGTTAGTCACACGTGATATCTCAATTGGCCCAAAAGCTGCATCATTCGTGGGGGACAACATGTTTCACTGTTGCTTTGTTTAACTTTGCAGTCATTGGTTTTTGTTTGAAAAATCTGAGTCTGTGTCACTCTGTTAGTGTGGAATTGCCCATTCCCTGGTAGGTGCACTGTCATCCAAGAATGTGTTCTGTGTTAGTTTACCATTGCAGCGTAGTGTAACAGTCTTTTCACTGTCTTCCGTAGTGGACAGAGGATGAAGCTTGATTGCCAACTTCTCAGGTTAATAGCATAATCAAATGTGCATCCTTCAGATACACATTTCTGTTTTCAAACTGCCCCTGTCCCATTTCTCTGTAGTCTTTCTCTATTACTTGAGCAAATGCCACACTGACTGTAACAAATTACATATATTCAGGTCTCCTGCTGCAAATAGGGTTTTTATTGAAAACGTTGTACCTATGATTTGTTTGGAGATTTGAAGGTTGGTGCTCATTGTATGTCCCCTGTTTGGTCCCCTTGTATGGTGCTGAATGCAAGTTATTTTATTATTTTTAAATGCACAACATTAATATGTAAGTATAATTGTTCCATTCCTTATATTTTATTTCTAGGCAACAAGTGACAGAAATCATCTTTGTCTTAAAAGCTATCAGCACTTTGATGGACTCACTTAAAAAGACCCAGCCAGAAAATGGTGAGTAGAAGTAAAGAACTTAGAAAACAGACACAGATAATTATTTTACTATATCGATCATCTAGTATTTCAGATCACCGTGTCACAGTACAATGGGACAATGTTTGCAAATGCAATTTAATTCTGAAGAGAGATTTGTATGTACAATGTTTGATTTTTGGAATCACAGAGGCATGCAAAAGTACCCTTGAGGTTGTTTATATCCTAATTTATCCAGACAAAAAACATTTACATTTGCCTCTGACTTTCTAATGGAAAATAATGATTTATTTAATTGCTTCCTCTCTCACGTCTGTCTGTCTCTCCTTTCACTCTCCTTTCACTCTTCTGCATCTCCTTCCTTTACCTCTCCTGTCCTATTCTTCTCTGCCTTCCTCTCCTCTCCTCTGCCCTCCTCTCCTTTCCAATCCCCACATCTCCTATTCATTGCACATGTTCTCCGCTCTGCTTCCCTCTTTCCCCACCCCTTCCCATGGTGTGTGCCCCCCTACAGTGGATGGGACCACGTGGGCCCAGGTGATTGCCCTGTACCCTACCCTGGTGGAGTGCATCACCTGCTCCTCCTCTGAGGTCAGCTCAGCGCTGAAGGAGGCCCTGGGCCCCTTCAAAGACTTTATGCAGCCCCCCGTCTCCAGAGTTCAGAACGGAGAATCCTGACCAGACCAACCCCCCTTTTTATAATGAAGAAATTCATAGTGAATGTGTCCTCCTGAGACCGAAACATACACTTCTTCATACAAGTGGACAGGGGGATAGACGGACGGGCTCTTTTACTCCGTGAGCCCATCTAACAGACAGTAACCCGTGGTAACTGAGCTCCCCCCACGACAGCTCGGTCCACAATGACGACGACTGACCTTCTACACATGACATCATCAATGTATGCTTCTAATACACTTTGGTTGATACCACCTCCCATTGTCATTCTGACTGGCTGGACTTGTGTATTAACTGCTACAGTAAAATAAAATTAAAAAATGTGTTTTCTTTGGGTTTAGTTTGTTTTATTTTGATTTCCTGAAAGGAGAGTCGATGTACAGTGTGTGGTGACAGTGTTGATGATGTAATTAAGAAAAAACAAAGTACTTGGGCTATATGTATCTTTAAAAAGAGAGGGGGGGGGGAATATGAGATGACCTTTTGTGACATTTTCAACGGCTAAGATTTTATTAAAAATCTTACTGGGACATTCCATGTAATCTATTAGCCGGCCTGAGAATGGATGTACTTGTCTGTATAAAATAAATGGGACAGTTCTACAATCAATAATCTGATTTCTGTGTGTGCCTCAGTGATGTCCTGTCCTTAACCCTGTAAATGATTTGAATGTATGCTCTGTGTCATTTTCTTAAGCATGTGAGATTGTTGTATGTCAGAGCTTGCTTAGTCTCGGAAATCTCAGACCTAGTTTATGCTGGAATATTGTTTACATTGTGAGAGGCAAGCTTGCTGGTCTTCTATGACTAAAATATAGAAAATGCATTTCCCACAATCCTGAACGAGTAACCTCCTCACTGACGTTTCCTGCGAAGTTGTATCAGAGGAACTCTGGTGACTGGGTGAGGGTCATGGGATGTATTATGCCATGTTCACATGCTAGTCGGAAATATAAAACTTGCTAATTCGTTGAAAGCGGCACGTGTATAACTACACTGAACAAAAATATAAACGCAACATGTAAGGTGTTGGTCCCATGTTTTGTGAGCTGAAATAAAAAATCCCAGATATTTTCCATATGCACAAAAAGCTTATTTCTCTCAAATTTTGTGCACAAATTTGTTTAGATCCTGTTAGTGAGCATTTCTACTTTGCCAAAACAATCCAGCCACCTGACAGGTGTGACATATCAAGAAGTTGTTTAAACTGCATTATCATTACACAGGTACACCTTGTGCTGAGGACAAAAGCCAACTTTAAAATGTGCAGTTTTGTTACACAGCACAATGCCACAGATGTCTTAAGTTTTGAGGGAGCTTGCAATTAGCATGCTGACTGCAGGAATGTCCTCCAGAGCTGTTGCAAGATAATTGAATGTTAATTTCTCTACCATAAGCTGCCTCCAATGTCATTTTAGAGAATTTGGCAGTATGTCCAACCTGCCTCACATTCGCAGACCACGTTTAACCACGCCAGCGCAGGACCTCCACATCCGGCTTCTTCACCTGCGGGATCGTCTGAGGGGTGTGCTGAGGAGTATTTCTGTCTGTAATAAAGCCCTTTTGTAGGGAAAAAACTCACTTCTGATTGGCAGGGCCTGGCTCCCCAGTGGGTGGGCCTGCCTGCCAAGTGGGTGGGCCAAGGCCCACCCATGGCTGCACCCCTGCCCAGTCATGTTGAAATTGATTAGAGCCTAATTTATTTATTTCAATTGACTGATTTCCTTATATGAACTGTAACTCAGTAAAATCTTTGAAATTGTTGCATGTTGCGTTTATATTTATGTTCAGTATACAACCAGTTAGCAAGTCGAAAATGTCCCAGTTCCGACTAGCACATCAACGCAGCATTGTAGCCACTCTATATTGGGCAAGTGAAATAATGTTCTATTTGGTTGCGTCTATGTATCTTCTTCAAGGTAACAGTCCGCAAAAACGAGTGTTAAGTGTTTCATTGTTGCGAACAAATTGGAGCTTGGGGTTTAGTCAAATGAGGGAAAGGACTGAGTGTTGTCTGGTGCACAGGGAAAAGGGGAGGAGTAGACTAGGGGATGTCTTGGGCAGGGTTTCCCTCAAATTTCAACTCTGCTCATGAGACGACTGTCTGCTCAGGAGGTCGGATGAACGTAACCTAGTACCAGGCGAGTGGAACCGTATGTATCAGATCGGAATTATAGATGCCAAATGTGTATGTTATAATTTGCAATTTTGTCTTGTGAGTGCTGCTATGTCAGTGTGTTTCTATCGGCATTTGACCATGTACTGGCTGAGGTAGTAGTTTGTGCTGTTGGTTGGGTTATGACATTGCCCGCTATGGAGATGACTGCGCAAACTACTGCCTTGCTAGTGCTGGTTTTGGACTTCAAGCCGAGGAGTTTACTGTTTATTCGTTTTAAAAGGTAAAGCTAAATATATGTTAATGTTGTAACAGTTACGTTGTTACAATGTAGTACTGTATTGTTGCAACATTCCTTCCGTTTTGTCTTACTGTACATTGTCTATGACAGCTCCAGGGATGGCAGCAGTTGTGATTTTTAACTCAAATAAAATTATTTTTGTGTGTAGTTTTTGGTATGTAACATTTAATTGATGAACTACAGCTTTTTGTATTATAATTTTTTGTATCCTTCATTACTTTGATCTGGTTGCATTTTTTATTGCATATTATCTAGGTTATCATGCATGCATTTCCCTGCAAAACCATACAATTAATGTACAAAGTGCCTCTCTTTTCGATTGGTTTGAGATACTAATTTTCAATAAAAGTTGATTGTACACCGGGGATAAAAATATGGAGCAAAGAAGTCATACAGCTGTATAGATATTGGGTTTTACCCTCAGGCAAAGTGGCTGCTGCCTCTCTCCAATCTGGAAAGCATGTAGGTCATGCTGTTGCTATATGATCGGGCGAGAGAGCAGTGACGTGGCGCCCCTACTGCCCACTGGTAAAACTGGCCAGATACAGCCGACAGACGCAGTTGCCAACTCCTCAGTAAGGAAAGTAGCTATTGGCTGTCCTAAAAGTCGCTAAATGACGCCATCACCTAATTTGCATAATTGGCCATGTGCATGTAATTGTGATGGAAGCTGTAGGAGAGAGGAATTTTTTTGTTTTCTTAAGTTTGGTTTGGTTTTTAACCTTATGGTCCACTTAGGAGCCTACAACAAGTCACAGTAAAACATGAACATTTTTAACCATAACATTTTAAAAAATTTTTTGTATACAATCTACGTTACCAATCTAAATGGACCCCAAATAAATAAGGGCGGGATCAGCCAGCGGCGGCTTCCCACATGCGCGATTCATTTGCAGTCTGGACACGGAGGGGTGAACATCTCCTGCTCTGACTGCTGCGCGAGGACTGGGCCGTGAATGCTTTGGGACGGGGGTGGGGCCCACGGCAGCACCCGCTGCTCGTTGAGAAGAGTAAGAACGATACGTGCTTTCACGTCAGAGTCTCCAATAACACCAGAAAAAGTCGCTAGATTTGTCGCTAGTCGCTTTTTTGAAAATGTGTCGCTAGAGGGGTCTGAACACTCGCTAAATATAGCGACAAAGTCGCTAAGTTGGCAACACTGCAGACAGGCAAGCAGGTTAGGTTTATGGCTAACCATAACGTCCTTTGTTGATGTTTAGCATACCATCAGTCACTGGGGGGAGAGAGCAATACTGCAACACGTGACATCTTATTGTAAGCAAACCATCTAGAGTAGAGTTTCTCAAACTCGGTCCTCGGGACACCAAGGGGTGCATGTTTTGGATTGTGCCCTAGCACTACACAGCTGATTCAAATAATCAACTAATCATTAAGCTTTGATAATTTGAATCAGCTGTGTAGTGTTAGGGCAAAAACCAAAACGTGCACCCCTTGGGGTCCCGAGTACCGAGTTTGGGAAACACTGGTCTAGAGGCAGGTGGCCAATTTAACTAAGGCACGTTGATACAAAATGTGCAGTGTTGTTCCTTTGGCACCACTGACTGACCTCGTAATCTGATAACTCAGTTAAATCATCATCAGACTGACTGACGTGCCACAGACCGACACAGTTGCAGTATTTAGGCTTCAGTACATACTACAGAGAACCTACACACATGGACCAGCTGGCCAATGCAGCTCAGCATTACCATTGTGTCTCTAAAATGTTGTGACTGGCTGCTGATTTGGGTCATGCATTGTGAGTTACCCTCTTAAACCCTAGCTAGCTGCTGGCCAACTGCCCCCAGTAGCATCTGCCTGTACTGTGCTGAGCCCTGAATCAGTATGGCAGCCGAGTCTCGTGATGGAGGGGGGTGGACTGGAATGGGTAATGCGTTTTTGATAGGCTGCAGTAGCAGGCGGCAGCCCCTGTCCGTGAAACTGTGCAGGCAGAAGTCCTCTAGCAGGAGTTCAGATTCAGAGCTGCCAGCCTCAGCTGAGACAGAGCCTGCGTCTGAAATGGCACCCTATATAGTGCACTACTTTTGACCAGGGCCAACACCCTATTCCCTATACAGTGCACTACTTTTGAACAGAGCCCTATCGGCCCAGGACAAAAGTAGTGCACTTTATAGGAAATAGGGTGCCAGCGTCAGCCCAGACAGAGATACTGTGTTTTGCTCTACTTTGTGAAGCTGCTGTGCTGACTGAAGATTGGATCCTACTACACTTGACCTTCCTACATTGACACACTGCGATATCTATGGGTTCACCGTTTATCATACGTCACGGTGCCGACAGATTTATGTTCACATCTTTGGGCACAATTGTTGCACACCAGAACCTTTTAGTAATAGAGCTTTGGAAGGATATATAATGTGTGGAGAATTCTGCAGGGCCATGACTGCCTGCCTCCTTGTTTTGCCCACCTCTGTCCCTTCATGATCCCAAGATGGATATGTCATCCATCCTCTTCAGAGAGAGCTTACACATAGGTATAAACAATATTGAACACTGGTGAGGCTAAGCTCATCTTTCCTTTACTGATTCAGCTGGCTACACCATGCCAGGATACACATAATCAGCAATAATATCAGCACTAATATAACGTGGCAGAAGTGAGAATTAACCAACCAAAACATACATTGTGAAAGCAATCAAATACTTTCTGCCTCATCTTTCCCAGTGATGGCAAACAACACTGTGTGCACAATTATTAGGCAAGTCAGTATTTTGACCATATCATCATTATTATGCATATTTCCCAACTCCAAGCTGTATAAACTAGAATGCTTATTGGATTTAAGCAGATCAGGTGATGTGTATTTGTGTAATGAGGGAGGGTGTGGCCTAAGGAGATCAACACCCTATATCAAGGTGTGTATAATTATTAGGCAGCTTCTTTTCCTCAGGCAAAATGGGCCAAAAAAAAAGATTTAACTCACTCTGAAAAGTCAAAATTTTTAAAAAGTATTTCAGAGGGATGCAGCACTCTTGAAATTGCTAAGATATTGGGGCGTGATCACAGACCCATCAAAAGTTTTGTTGCAAATAGTCAACAGGGTCGCAAGAACCGTGTTGAGAAAAAAAGATGCAAATGAACTGTCAAAGATTTTAGAAGAATCAAACGTGAAGCTACCAGGAACCCATTATCCTCCAGTGCTGTCATATTCCAGAACTGCAACCTACCTGGAGTGCCCAGAAGTACACGTTCTTCAGTGCTCAGAGACATGGCCATGGTAAGGAAGGCTGAACAAGACACATAAGTTGAAACGTCAAGACTGGGCCAAGAAATATCTGAAGACAGATTTGTCAAAGGTGTTATCGATTGATGAGATGAGAGTGACTCTTGACGGACCAGATGGATGGGCCCATGGCTGGATCAGTAATGGGCACGGAGCTCCACTTCGACTCAGACGCCAGCAAGGTGTAGGTGGGGTACTGGTATGGGCTGGTATTATTAAAGATGAGCTAGTTGGACCTTTTTGGGTTGAAGATGGACTCAAACTCAACTGCCAAACCTACTGCCAGTTTTTAGAAGACACTTTCTTCAAGCAGTGGTACAGGAAAAAGTCTGCATCTTTCAAGAAGACCATGATTTTTATGCAGGACAATGCTCCATCACATGCATCGAAGTACTCCACTGCGTGGCTAGCCAGTAAGGGCCTTAAAGATGAAAAAAGAATGACATGGCCCCCTTCCTCACCTGACCTAAACCCTATTGAGAACTTGTGGTCCCTTCTTAAACGGTCGATTTACGGGGAAGGAAAACATTACACCTCTCTGACCAGTGTCTGGTAGGCTGTGGTTGCTGCTGCACAAAAAGTTGATTGTCAACAGATCAAGAAACTGACAGACTCCATGGATGGAAGGCCTATGAGTGTTATTGAAAAGAAGGGTCGCTATATTGGTCACTGATTTTTTTTGTTTGTTGAAATGTCAGAAATGTTTATTTGTCAATTTTGAGTTTGTTTATTATTCTCACTTTAACAGATGAAAATAAACAAGTGAGATGGGGAACTTTTTGTTTTTCATTTAGTTGCATAATAATTCTGCACACTAATAGTTGCCCAATAATTGTGCGCACAGATATTCTCCAAAGAAAGCCAAAACCTCACTTTTACTTTCTTAAATATTCAGGTTTATTAACATTTTGGATTGACCGAGAGCACTGTAGTTGTTCAATAATAACATTAATCCTCAAACATACAACTTGCCTAATAATTGTGCACACAGTGTAAAGTGAGTGGAGTAAAGAGCAGTCAGAACAAGGCAGTGTGGGTAGCTATAGGGTACTGTAGGAGTTATGCAGGACAGCCTCTCCAGCTCGGCCTATCCAGCCCCAGTCATCCATCTTGTGTGGACGTTCACATTTGAGTCAGGCTGCAGATAAATCAGCTTCAGGCCATTCAGGCCCCAAGGCAATAAATTAGAGCCCATTCCCTGTGGAAAATCAGCCTGCTCCCTCCTATGATTATCATCACATCTGCACCCTAGAACAGAACCGGCTGCCGCGGCCTCCCCTGCTACAGCTTCCTCTGATGGACCAGACTGGAGGATCTGCCTCTTGGTGTGTAAACTAAACATTCTCTACATTCCCAACATGCCTTTGTATTGCTTACAACACTGTAACATTATAGTCAAAAGGAAAGGTGTCCTGAAAGCACAGACAAAAGGAAAGATGGGACAGTTGGCACTACAAGACGCTAACAAAGACGTGCCATCCACAAATGTTTCACCTTTTAGAGCTTTTCTCTTTTTCTGGCCCTGTAGCCCCAAAATGTCAACCTTTATAGGTTCAACACAGGCCCGATTCAAATCTAGGAAATGTACACCTTTACTACACAAACCTTTCCTACACACTTCTCAGTAGTTGGTGTGCAGACTTATAGGACTACTGTTCAACCCCTATTGTATTCAGCGCACACAAGGGAACCACGCCTGTTACGCACCTGCATAAGGTAAGTCTAAATACCAACTGCTGAGAAGTGCGAATGAAAGACATACATTTACTAAGTCTGAATCGGGCCCATAGCGCACATGCCTCACATGTGACTGTTTTCTTCCCCCCCTCACTCTGCTCCCATGTTTCTCTAGCTTGGGGGCTCAAAATATCTATGCAGTTTCCCTATACAGTCATTGATCCAGTTATTGATTGTGAGGTGCCTACTGCCTGCCTGGGCGTACCTGTACCCTCATCGCATTCACAGCGGCAGGCAGGGATGATGAGAATCGACCCTTGCCTTGCCCAGTCTGCTAGCTACTCCCTTGGTTCTGTTCTCTGCTGTGGAGCTATGTGTGGACCTTGGAAAAACAACCCACCCACACACAGGAGTGACTGACTGTGTCATCGCTGTCAAACAATCTGGACCACACACGCATGGGGAGAGTAGGAGTGGATTGCCAGATAAATGTTGGTCTGACTGTATGGGTATGGGTGGGATAAGGGTGGTATGGGCCAGATGGCTCTCAGACTCCTGCAGAGTACCTGGGAGTGTCAGACTCCCACTACAGCACTTTGATATCCAATATAGATTGTGTGTGTCTGTGTGTGTGTGTGCATATGTACGTGGGTGCATGGTTTTGTGTGCACGTGTTTTAATCACTACTCAATGATAGGATAATGTGGTCTGATAATAACAATACAGTATAATGGTCACTGGTGCTCCATAACTCAAGGTTACTTGCGTAACCCCGGTTCGATGAGAATATGAGTGAGATGTTGCATTATGGGATTTGCTTGGGCTTGTCTATAAGTTCGAAGTATTCAATCACACAGAGTCTGTTGGAGACAGACAGGTCGAGTGGCGAATGAGGCAAGTCCATCTCCTCCATAAAGGGAGGCACTCACCCACCAACTGGTCATTGTCAAGCACGCCTCTCTTCCTTGTGCTCTTGCGAGCAGGGAAAAGTGGTGAGACATCTCACTCATATTCTCATAGAACCAGGGGTTACGTAAGTAACCTTGAGTTCTATTTCAAATACTCGTTTTGATGTCTAATTATGGGATATGGCCAACTCCTGTAAAGCAGTCATGCTCTCTGAAGCCAGGGTAGTACCAACAGCATCGCTCCAAAGAAGGTGCAGTGACATCCAGTCGGTAAAGACCTCATAAAAGTATGAGGGGTGGCCACACATTCCAAAATGCTAATCTCCCATAACGAGATGCCTTAGAAACAGTGCCCAAGAGGTAGCCTTCCGGGCTGTAACCCTTGCTATTATATTTTCCAATACAATAGCCTCCACTACCCAAAGATAGCCGTTAATGAGGTAGGGGGCCTCCCGTTACAAAAAACGCAGGAGTCGTTGCTGCTCTAGCGCAATACTCTTGCTTTTGTCCAAGAAAATGCACCAGGCGCATGCTGGACACAAACGGTGGAGACACTCTACTTCTGTAAATGGTAAGAGCGGTGGGTGTAACCACAAGCTCCAGGCTGCGACAAGACAGTTGCCGCTGACCCTAGGCATAAAGGTGGTGTTTGGGTACCAAGGTATCCAGGAGGACCCTGGGGCAAACTGAAGGCACGAACAGTGGGCTGACAGTGCGTACAGCCCACTCACTCACTTTGCAGGCATAGGGTAGACGGCAAAGCTGGTTAGAAGATAAATATTACAACTCCCCGCTTTCCAGCGGCTCAAACGGCTGCCATGGGAAAGCCTCAAGGACAATAAACGGTCCCATGTGACGGGCTAAAGGCTTGGAGACTGGTTTTGCGTAAGCACACCCTAAAAAACGACACAACAGTGTTACCCTACTATGTAACAATCAAGGTCTGTATGACAGGCGAGATAGCAGTTAATTGGACCTTTGGAGATCTTCCCTCTGTTTCCAAGAGATAATGTATGTAAGTCACACCACTTCTCCAAAATGCATTGCCTGTTTTACCAAACAGTGGGCATGTGGGAGGGGCACTGGCAGATCCCTGCGTAACGGTGGTTAAAAGAACTGGTTAAAAGCAGGAGAGTGATTTCTGCCTACCAGGGTATCCTTGGTCATTGAAGGGCTCAAAGATGAGGGATAAGCCTGTTACACCGCTCAGTTAGTGGAGGGTGTCAGGCCTAGGCGAGAGAAAAAGCTTAGGGCATTATCCTTGAGAGGTGGTGCCGGTGCTTCCACCCCGAGTTGTGTGAAAACACCATATAGGGACGGGGTCTCCAAAACCCTCATAGGGTTGTCCCTTCTAACAGTTTGGATAGATATGGAGAGCGTGCTCTCAGGAACTGGTTTGAATTGCCAGCGTGCATGTGTCATGTGCACCCCAGGGCATGATAAAGTCGCAGGGGGGGGGGCAAAGAGTGTGTCCCATTGCTGGAATTGTCTTGTAATGCGTCCAAGGAATATGGGCGCTTGTACTCTCTGGTCCGTAATGGAATGGTGTACTGACTGTCCTATAGCTCGATATGAATACTTTTCTATCAATAGAGCTAAGTTACCATAAGATTTCCCCACAAAGATCCAGAGAAGCACAGTGGGTTACGGTGATCTTTGAAGTGAACCCCAGAAACCTGTTCCCCTGTTTATCGCCCACCTAGAGTGATGGCACCACTTGGTATTAGTACCGAGGAGGTGCCCACGTGATCCTGTTTAAACTGTATTGTTCAAACAATAGACATAGGTGAAAATGCTGTAAGGCAAGGGAAATGGGGGAGCCATGGTATAATGGCAAAGATCAATCTGTCATCCAGCTCTGTAAGAGAAGAAACCGGAGGGAGAGTCTACATGCTAGACTGTCGTCCTGGCTTAAAACCTGACAAGGTGCCGAGGAGATAGCTTAAGGGGGGGTGGCACTTGGGGGTAAGAGTGCACATCCCCCATCTTCCCATATGAGCGAGGCAGAGATGGGGAGAGACAGCTTACATTAAACCAGAGAGAGGATAGAGCAAGGAAGCCGGAGGCTTTGCACACTATCCTCCTCTGCCGAATAGGGTTGTGCCCTAGGTACGCCTCCTTTTAGGGGGTTAGGAGGGCGGACCACTGCTTAACTTAATTTTTCCCTGAGCTGCTGACGATTGTTTTTGTCCACTCACAGCACCCTCAGCACCTTTACTTCCCGTGGCTATGAATGCAGGTTTGAACTAAAGGAGAGAAGAGAGCTAGCAATAGTACCGTGTTGAAGGTAGTAATGCTGGTGTCGTTAGCTTGCTTTGCAGCTAGCTAGGCAGGTTAGCTTAAGCCTTGCGGCGGGAGCTAGCCCTTTGTTTATGTGGTTAGCTAGCTTTGCAGCTAGTTAGCCAGATTAGTTGAAACCTAACAGCGTGTGCTAATCTAGTCAGCCGAAGCCATGTCGAGCTAGCTAAACAGAGACTGACGAGTAGAAAATTAATTATACTTGAAGCAAAAACCTTTCGGTCTGTACTCAACTATCAACAGGAGCTGAAGTCCTACATTCAGCAGCATTATGGTTCGCCTGAGAACAGTTCAGTAGGAAGCCAGGAATCTAGTCAAGCTGAGGAGAGCTTAGTGAACCCGGTCACTTCTGCAGAGAAGAGAGACAAGAATGACGAATTGGAGGGCGAGTGGCTCCCTTTATGGAGGAGGGGCTCACCTCATTCACCACTCGACCTTAATTAAGTTCACCAAAGTGGTCAAACATGGCTCTCATCTGAACATTGAAATTGTCCAGTATGTTGTAGTAGATTCACCCCCTTTCTACTCTAATCGTCTGTTTACTACCAGTTTCGCTTTCTGCCAGGCCCAGTTCATTGCATTTCTGCTCAAATCGCTCAAAAAACGATCAAAGTATTGTTGCTGCCGTTCCAGTGCTTTCATTGTGTCGCTAATACGGGTATGGCAAAAACCCATATCCATCATTTTGTTCTGCAGAACACTGAAGAGAGCGTTAGTTTCATTGAAAATTCCATCATAGGCCATTAGCAAAAAGCAAACACGGTGGCGTTCTCTAAATGGTTAGCTGTATAAAAAAAAAATCTGCAAAGGCATTTAAAAGTTGCTCCTGGGCCTTGTTGGGTTCTATTTTTCTCATAATTGGATCTGTATGTGATGAATAACTTAGAAGGAATGCATTAATGATAAGCATAGGTTTGTACTATACTGATATAAATTGTTTCACATAACAGGCTGTGATTCATGTAAGGAACGTTAGGGGGTAGGACAGATAAGACTTGTATTTCTTACAGATACGAACACTCTCTCTTTGTTGTCTGTGAAACCGTCCTTGAACGTAGGTACATAGAGTACAGATTGGAAGGGTGTCTTTTGGGTGCTGACTCTACAGGTTATTATGATAGCAACTTATGCCTGGGAACGGTGGAGCGCCAAGGGGTGGAGCGCCAAGGGGTTGGGACTAACCCGTGCGCCAACGGATTGGCTGAGTAAAGTCTAAACCACACTCAGTCCTTTACTCTGATTGGCCAACAAAAGAGGTGGGAACTCTCTGTCAGAGTATTTGAGAAAGAACCTGTAAACAATGGTTTAGTTCTCTGTCTGCCCTGCGTGGTATTTCAGTGAGCCCGTATACGAACCAACATACTTATCATACATACATTTTGCATATAATAAATTTAGCTTGGATTGAATATCTCTTGATTATGTTTTCTCTTATTCCAATACCAGATTTGAATTACGCAATTTCTAACAGCCTGTTTGATGAGCTGGCACTCATCGATGCTACGAAATGCCAACTCCAGTTTACCTAGGTAGCATGTAGCAATTCAAATCTCACTGTTTTCTTTTACCTTTGCATTGTGCATGCTGATGTTCAATCTCCGTTGTTCAGTCAATGCCAGATCTATCTGTGAGCTGCCAAATGTCTTATGGGGCTATCTGGCTTTGGATGTGAGACAGATTTCTCATGCTTGTTGAATGCTATAGGCAAGTTGGTCAATTCGCAGTAACTGGCTCTTGTCCACACGCTGTCGCTGGTGGAGAGCAGCAGGCAGGGGAAGCAGTAGAGTCGGCTGCTAGCAGCGCAGCCACAGAGCCAGTCTTTCCGTTGATACCACCCAGATTTAAATGATTGTGTTACTTTCTGTCCCTTCCTTTGATCTAAGTCCCTAAAATCATGTGTTGGTCTTCCATCCCTTATCACCCCCTAGAAAATCCTAAACTGTTTCAGATGCAATATGTTAGCCATCCTGATCAGCTTAGTTTAGCTAGCAGTAAAACGAACGTAACAGCCTAAAGGTGGCAGATGACGTGTGAAGCCCATAGGCAGGAGCGAGCTCTGCCTATCCCAATACTTTTTTCACGCCAATACACATTATTTGAGTGCAATGAAAATGAATGGGACATATTGACACATGAAAGGCAATGATGCTCTCTGCCTGCCTTTCGCCGTCCGTTACCTGGCAGTATTGGTTAAAAAAAACATGCTAGCGCAAATCATGTCAATGCCTTGCATTGAGTTTGAAGGGGTGGGAGAAAGACACATGGCTACCAGATCACCGCAAAAAAATCAATTTTATCGTGCAGAAAAAAACATGAAGATGACAAGATGATTATTGATAGATTGTTTTTTTCCATACATTTTCACAGGGTAGGCACTTGCCGGCAAGGAGTCTGGATGTGAAGAATCACAGAAAGACAAATTGAGAGCCCTGGTATCAGAACAGCCAGCCAGTCGACCTCCTCTCTCCCTCCAGACAGGGCCCCAGCGCCCCAGCTGTCTGCTCCCCCAGGGGGGGCAAAGCTTCCCTGCTTGCCACACAGGGCTCACCAGAGCGCTGCTCTCCCCAGGAATCAATCACCAGCTCTTATTGCACCTTCCATCTGTCTATAGCAAAACGCCTAGTGCCATCTGGTAATTGAGCCCTAAACACTCCCTAGACACGAAGGCTTCCTATATGAGTCCTGTGTAGCATGTACTGTATCCATCTGATTTACATAATGTAGATCTATCTAAATCTGTTGTTGTAGATAGACACAATGGTACGTTCTGTTGATGAGTGTACCCTTTGTACATTTATTTTTACTTCTAACATTTACTAGAAAAGAGGCTTCAGAATGATAGCTCACACAGCATTTTTAATCAATTGGAAAAGCCATCCTTAATTTTTTACATTGCACTTATGTTTTCAAAACATTACAAATGCCTGTTTACTTCATTTAGTTTTTCTTGGAGTAACAAAAAATGTACAACACATACAGTATTACAAAGGAGAGACTTGTTTCAGACTTGTCTTTTTACAATTCTTTTTTACATTCTGCTTCTGCTTGAGTCTCTTTCTGTATTGTTTTGAGCTGGTCAGTCATTGAGCAGTTGATGAGTAAAATGTGTGTAATCAAAACAGAAACACTTTGAAACAGCTTGAAAAGAAAAATGCTAAGAACAGTAAAAGGAACAGAGACACGAGTTAACATGGAATAGGCATGACTAGAGACTGATTTGACTGGATTAGAAACCGTGTGGTTGTAGACGTCAACACCTCCCTAAAAACGTTTTTTTAAACAACTCAGACATGAATCCACTTAAACACCACAGATACATCTTGCAAGTCCCAAGTTCTGACATCATTAGTGACTATGAGTTTCTCTTTAGAGCATCAGTGACATCGGTAGAGGTCGTACGTGAGGTGAAGAGGCAGAATGCCTATTAATGTCGCTCCTGACTGGTCATCCAGGAGATAACATTGTCAGCCCACTGTATTGAATGAAGAATAGCCATACTACATTGACTGAAGAAAGTGCATCAACCATTTAAATAAATGCTAGTTCCATCCTCTGATCCATAAAAGGGAAAAGGGTGGGAACCCAAGACACTGTACATCCTTCATACTGTATCTGAACAGCAATTGATTCAGGTCAATGCCATAAATGGTTAGTTTGCAGAGTATTGTTCAGCAAAGTGTAAATACCAGACTGCATAATAACACAAGGATACAGGATAAAATACACTCTGTACAGAGAAAACATTCTGTACAACATCCGGCATGAGAATCGGTCACATAGCTCCCTGAGTTGTGTGACGTATGAACAGTAAACTTCAAGTAAATATAATTTCAAAATGACAAAGAACAGAGAGCAACGGTTTCATACCAGCATTCCAATGCATCTTATGCGTTTCTCCCAAACACTTGCTAATCAATGTATCTGATGTAACTCTAGCCTTTAAGGGTTGAATGTTAATTTGAGATACACACTTGTAACTTGAACTTTGGCTACAATTACACAACCATGTCTCAAGTAAGGATTCTGCCCTCAGAACATTCAGTAAACCATTTATACTTATGTCATATTCATGTCGCAATATATGACAGTTAGGGGAGTTTCCCTTAAAACAGGGATGGGCAACTGGCAGCCCGAGCGGGCCCTCCTTTTGAAGGCCTTTGGATCAATTTGCCCCCCAAAAACATGTTTTTTAGGTGGGTTTTTGGGAAATTCAGTCGGGGTCTCAACTTTTTGTTGCGAGTTAAAATAGTAGAATACACATGGTGCAATTTAGAAATGTGGTTGGCATCAACAGTTTCTCTTGTTATGTCAGTCACAGAGTCAGTCAATTAGCCCATGACAGCTAAATCATTTTTGATTGCTAAGTTAGCTGGCTGCTAAACTATCTAAACTTGTTATTATGGTCGAATTACCATCCATGGGCCCCCATTTACTTTGGTAGTCAGTCTCACTCAGTTATCATATTAAAAACGGCAAACATTTAGCTCCACCCTATGCCAAAATGTGTAGAATTGCAGAAAACTTGCTTCAAAACTGCAACATTTTCTTTACACCCCATTGCAAAATGTGTAGAATCTCACAAAATTAACTCTAAAATGTTTTTTTGTTGTTGTTGCTCTCTGTGTGTAAGCGAGCGCAACTGCAGCCCCTCATGATGAGTTCAGATTTTTTGTGGCACCCATCAATACAATGTTGAACAGAGCTAGACTAAGCTATACTAGTATGAAAACTAGTGACATGACATTCATTAAGTAAAGAATGGCACATGTACAGTACCTATGCCGTTTCATTTTTCAAAAGTCAACAAGCACACAAACAGGATGATGCAAACATGTATTTGCATATAGAAAAAAATGCAAAGGTAAAACAGGGACAAGGGATTGGATCTCTTGTTTAAAACAAACCAAAAGCACGAGGTAGATGTTTCACAATTATGTATCAAATGTAGGGTTGCAAAGCTACCAGTAATTTACCAAAGTTACCACAATCTTCAGTAATTTTGATAATTAACAGAAAATCTATGACAATCTATCATAACTTTGGTAATTGATACTAGTACAACTGTAAAAATAAATAAATAAATCATCATATATAGTATTAATTTATTATATCTGTGTCCATATTGTCCATGGGTTTCTAGTAGATAGATCATATGGTTCAAGAGAAAATAGCCTAATTAATGAAAATAATTATTTAATCAACAATGGAATTATTTTCATTTACAAACTGGGTGGTTTGAGCCCTGAATGCTGATTGGCTGAAAGCTGTGGTATATCAGACCGTATACCACGGGTATGATAAAATATAAATTTGTACTCTTCTAATTACTATGGTAACCAATTTATAATAGCAATAAGGCACCTCAGGGCTTTGTGGTACAGTATATGGCCAATATACTATGGCTAAGGGCTGTATCCAGGCACAGACCTTAGCCGTGGTATATTGGCCATATACCACACCCCCTCTGGCCTTATTGCTTAAATTATACCATGGCTTTGTTGAATACTTGTTTCTGATTGGCATTCAAGAGCGTGCATTATTTCCCTATAACGCACGGTATATCAGCACCGTATAATTAAATGGCTATAGTTCACTCTTAAATGTTTTGTTTGAGCTGCTTTTGAAAGCAAAAGTCGAATTGAAAACATTGCCATTGTTGAATTAGATTTTTCATAATAGCAAGCTAGGACTGATGGTTTGGTTAGCTAAACTAGCAAGTCTGTTTGGTTACCACGGCAACTAATGTAGGTATCTAGTAAACTTGCTAGCTACTTGTGGAGGTTGAATAATACACATTTCTAGTGTGATAATTTATAGCCATGGAAATAAAAGGGATAATCAACTCAGTGGAAGGTCAGTTTCACTCCGCTAGCGCGTCATGGAACACATCTTCCACGTCGTTCATTATTTTCCATAGAACGCATAGCCCCTCGTTGATTATCCCTTAACTCTGCAACTCTTCCAACATTTTTCACAACTGCCACCAGTTTGAAGCCAAAACATTGACAAGAAATACATAGACATAGTAAAATAAAATAAAGTTTGTAAAAAAAAAATATTATATATATTTCATGCTAAAACCCTCATATTAAACAAATGCTATTCTCAAAATTATGGTTTATATTTAGGATAATGTTTAACAGCTTTGTCATTCTATATTTTTGTAATCATCTTATTCAATTATTTAATGTATTTTACATGTGATAAAGCCACACAGAGTGCAAGAGATTATTGCAGACCCTGTGATAATCGAATACACCCAAAATGGCCACTAAATGTCTTGTGATGGATTACATAAAATCATTGAAAGATACCAAAATTCTGATAGTCTACCGGTAAACTTAGAAAGTTTCCAGTAATATACCCTCCGTTTGCAACCCTAATCGAATGTGAAGATATGTTCCTTCATATCCTCTTAAGTAAATTCACATTCAGGAGAACAGCAATGACAAAGAAAATACAAACCCATCAATATGGAGAAAAAGTAAACAATGAGATTAACATTGTCACTGGCAATAAAACCAGTCTGACTTAATTCATTTTACACTTGGAAAGGAACACCCAAACTATGGTTCTGAAAGCTATAGTATGTCTGTGGTAGAATTGTACAGTCTAGGTCAGGGGAGTCATTCATTTTGCCCCACACTGACAATGGGTTATATTTCCTAGCTGTCAAAATTAGCAAAAAATAGACAACTATCCATCATTTTTGGAATTTGATGCTCCCTGACTGTCTAGCTTTCATTTTGGTGATTAATAGCGAGCTGGACACAGTCAAGAAACTGTATGAATGTAGGTCCATGATCATTTCTACACCCCCCAAAAAACTATTTAAACAAAAAGAAAATAAATATATATATATATATTTCTTTTTTACTCAAACCACCCACAGGCCAGATTGTATGTTTGACACTCCTAGTCTAGGTCAGTGACTTATGTATGTAATGGATGGTTGACCTTAGTCAGAAAAGACACACAGAACATCATAGGAACAAAACAGGTTCCATAACGTATACTGTACACACAACTCAAACAGGGTATATACACCTGAAATCTATATCTAAAATCCATTCCTGTTTAAGCATATTTACATGTTCATAATCAGTAATATATTAACAATATCTGATCTAAATAGGCTAAAAACCAACACCATAAAGCATTGCACTTCGAAAGACAGTCTCTTTGCCCTTCATTTAAAATTGTCCCATGTGATATCCAAAAGAGTAGTAACACCTCTGTGAAAGCAATACCCTTCCATTGCAACAGAAACCATAGCCTACTGAATAGTTTGAAATACATGGCCCTCATAGGCCTTTGAATCCAGAATTATCCCTTGTTCATTTGCAGCACAGAAACAAAAGAAGAAACTGAAGGTACTGTATATTGGAACATCCTGAGAATTTCCTTTCACAAGAGAGAAGCACAATCATTCTACCCTGTACTGTACAACAACCAGGAGCCATTTTGCATCCTTAGGAAAACAGTCCAGGATTAAGCACTGTGTGAGCACCAGGGCATTGATTTAAGGAAAGGAGGGTTAGGATGGATGGGAGAGGGGGAGCAGCCTGTTTAGAGTCCCATGGTGGGTGGTTAGCTGGGCTTCAGCTAGGTCTGCCGCTTGGACGAGTGCCTAAAATAGCACCCTATACCCTATATAGTGCACTACTTTTTATGGCCTTGGCTAAAAGTAGTGCAGTGCACTATATAGGGAATAGGGTGCCATTTCGGACACAGGCCATGTCTTGAGTCCCATAGTGGGTGGAGGCGAGCTGGGCCTGGGCTAGGTCTGCCGGTTGCCGTACATCAGAGGGATGATGTAGACAGAGATGTCATCTCCAGAGCCCAGCCGCTCGTTGGCTATCCTCCAGCCTCGGTCCTTCAGGACCCCCCGCGCCCTCATGACTAGGTCCTGAGCTGCCATCGTGTACCTGGAGCACAATGGAAGAGACAAAGGACAGTATACTTAGACATAGAGCAGACAGCTAGTTCTATTCATCTCCAGTGTGTGAACAAATAGCAAGAGAATAATGACATGACAACCTACCAATTAGAAAGTCTCTAAACTCTTCCACCGGCCACCTAAAGCTAACTTACTAAACCCCAAACTAAGAAAGCCTTGAAGGGGTGTAGAACCTTTCGTAAACGATTTGAATGTTTTTCCTGTTTTGATTACTTAATCAACCACCATGCCATTGTATCCTCAAGAAACAAACCTTTCCATTACTAGTCTCACAAGCTCTTTATCAACTTACATACTTATCCAAATGTTTAGAAATGTGTGTAATTACGACAAGATAACAACGTTCATCCTCTCCAAATAAGAGTGGGGTGAGCGGAAGTTCAGGCTTGTGACTACATTATCTATCAGTCTATCTGGCTAGGGGCAGCAGCTGTGCTACTGTAGTATGAGTGGAACATGCCTATGCTGGTCGTCAGGGTCACAGTTGGCCAGGAAGCAGGTGACTGCTTCAGCAACCTCCTGGTTGGAGAGAACATCCCACAGCCCGTCTGTCCCCATCACCAGGACGTCATCAGCCCCGTGTTCGTACTGCGTCAGATGGTAAACTTTGACCTGTGGATGGGCATAGAGGGAGGTGATGGTGATGTTATTACAGAGAGAAGGTCACAGAGGCACATCCTGTCTGTAAACCATTTGTAACAGGTCTCCTTCACTCTATCAAATCAAAGTTTATTGGTTGCGTACACAGTTTAGCAGATGTTGTTGCGGGTCCAGTGAAATGCTTATGTTACTAGCTCCTAACAATGCAGTAAAATGTCAAACAGTACACAATAATAAAACATGTATAAAAAAAAATATATATATATCAGAATAAATCAAATTAACAACCAAATAGCACTGTAACGGTAATCCAAACCAATCTATATACACCAGATGAATTTACACATGATGTACTAAGAGTAATATGTACAGCAGTAGGTATAGAGTGGGTTATGTCAAGAATCCAGTATATAAATAAATATGCGGTGTGTATAAACAGTAACTAAAATGCAATGTACAGTAGTAGAAATATTAGAATGAGCTATATAGAGAATACAATATTTAAATACGCAGTAGAAAACCCCATGCAAAATGGATAGAATTGCAGGAAATTAGCTTCCGGACCAGAGTATGGAATATACACTGTGTACAAAACATGAATTTTAATCCATATCAGGTCCTTTTTATGTGCTATATTGTAGTTGGGGAAAAATGTTTAGAGAAGTGTTTCCTTCTTTTATGATTGGTAGTGTATGTTTTCATGTGTATTTATGTGAGTGTGTTGTATGTGTATTTATGATATATGCATGTGTTCTTGTGTATTTATGATGTGTTTATGTACACTGAGTGTACAAAACATTAGGAACACCTGCGCTTTCCATGACATACAGTGCATTCGTAAAGTATTCAGACCCCTTGACTTTTTCCACTTTGTTACATTACAGCCTTATTCTAAAATTGATTAAATAAAACATGTCCCTCAATCTACACAAAATACCCAATAATGACAAAGCAAAAACAGGTTAAGAAATTTTTGCAAATGTATAAAAATAAAAAAACATATACCTTATTTACAGTGGGGAAAAAAAGTATTTAGTCAGCCACCAATTGTGCAAGTTCTCCCACTTAAAAAGATGAGAGAGGCCTGTAACAAAATGAGAAAAATAAATCCAGAATATCACATTGTAGGATTTTTAATGAATTTATTTGCAAATTATGGTGGAAAATAAGTATTTGGTCAATAACAAAAGTTTCTCAATACTTTGTTATATACCCTTTGTTGGCAATGACACAGGTCAAACGTTTTCTGTAAGTCTTCACAAGGTTTTCACACACTGTTGCTGGTATTTTGGCCCATTCCTCCATGCAGATCTCCTCTAGAGCAGTGATGTTTTGGGGCTGTCGCTGGGCAACACGGACTTTGAACTCCCTCCAAAGATTTTCTATGGGGGTTGAGATCTGGAGACTGGCTAGGCCACTCCAGGACCTTGAAATGCTTCTTACGAAGCCACTCCTTCGTTGCCCGGGCGGTGTGTTTGGAATCATTGTCATGCTGAAAGACCCAGCCACGTTTCATCTTCAATGCCCTTGCTGATGGAAGGAGGTTTTCACTCAAAATCTCACGATACATGGCCCCATTCATTCTTTCCTTTACACGGATCAGTCGTCCTGGTCCCTTTGCAGAAAAACAGCCCCAAAGCATGATGTTTCCACCCCCATGCTTCACAGTAGGTATGGTGTTCTTTGGATGCAACTCAGCATTGTTTGTCCTCCAAACACGACGAGTTGAGTTTTTATCAAAAAGTTATATTTTGGTTTCATCTGACCATATGTCATTCTCCCAATCCTCTTCTGGATCATCCAAATGCACTCTAGCAAACTTCAGACGGGCCTGGACATGTACTGGCTTAGGCAGGGGGACACGTCTGGCACTGCAGGATTTGACTCCCTGGCGGCGTAGTGTGTTACTGATGGTAGGCTTTGTTACTTTGGTCCCAGCTCTCTGCAGGTCATTCACTAGGTCCCCCGTGTGGTTCTGGGATTTTTGCTCACCGTTCTTGTGATCATTTTGACCCCACGGGGTGAGATCTTGCGTGGAGCCCCAGATCGAGGGAGATTATCAGTGGTCTTGTATGTCTTCCATTTCCTAATAATTGCTCCCACAGTTGATTTCTTCAAACCAAGCTGCTTACCTATTGCAGATTCAGTCTTCCCAGCCTGGTGCAGGTCTACAATTTTGTTTCTGGTGTCCTTTGACAGCTCTTTGGTCTTGGCCATAGTGGAGTTTGGAGTGTGACTGTTTGAGGTTGTGGACAGGTGTCTTTATACTGATAACAAGTTAAAACAGGTGCCATTAATACAGGTAACGAGTGGAGGACAGAGGAGCCTCTTAAAGAAGAAGTTACAGGTCTGTGAGAGCCAGAAATCTTGCTTGTTTGTAGGTGACCAAATACTTATTTTCCACCATAATTTGCAAATAAATTCATTAAAAAATCCTACAATGTGATTTTCTGGAGAAAAAAAATCTCAATTTGTCTGTCATAGTTGACGTGTACCTATGATGAAAATTACAGGCCTCTCTCATCTTTTTAAGTGGGAGAACTTGCACAATTGGTGGCTGACTAAATACTTTTTTCCCCCACTGTACATAAGTATTTAGACCCTTTGCTATGTATCAATATTAGGAATGTGTTCTTAATGTTTTGTTCAATCAGTGTTAATATATATGTATGTGAATGGTGTGTATGGACAGTATGTGAATAGAAAAGGCGTGTACAGTAGTAGTTATATAGGATGAGCCATGACTAGAATACCTATAAAGTGGGTAAAACAGTCTGCAAACATTATTAAAGTGACTCTGTAGAGTTTACAGATGTGTACAGTACTATGCGTCGCTGGTGTGGTTTAATGAACAGGCTAATGACGATAACGGAATTGCGCTGAGACTCAGACTATTCACTTAAAATGTAAGCCAAACAAAAACCATTGATTTCAAAGTTTAACAAACCATACAACTCTATGCACAATGACTACTTTTAACAATTTACTCTGAACATTTTACAAAAACACATTTACTGGAAGAACTGTGCAGATGTAAAGTTTGGTACCAGAATTTCAGTAAAATCTCCCTCAGTTTTTTTGTGTCCACGTTTTCCAAAAACTCTTAAATATCTGCTTCAACTTCAGATTCAACGATGTCTGCAGAACAAATGGGATGTCAGCTATGAAATTACACAATAACTTTGAAAAAATCTATTTTGGTTGTTGAAGTAAGTGAAGTGGATGCTATTCTACACACTGACTATTATTTTAATGAGCTCTGCCCCCAAACAAGACCACATTTGGTTGATCCAGACCAAATCTGAACCATTCATAGACATCTATGTTTCACAAGTTAGGACATCAAAATTCAGCACAGTAGAGCTCAGTAGGGTACCGTAGAGTACAGCTCAGTACAATATAGTGTACTCAACTCGTGTGCTCTACTGTACTATACTCTACTGCACTGTGCTGTCCAAACTTGTGAACCCAACTGTGGTTTGTGGCTACTATGATTTCCCATTGTAGCCATTTCAATTGCATAAATTCGGTTTCCGATTTTTCGGAAATTGGCTGGAGTCTTCAAAGTTTTTGGGTTTTGATGCATTTCTAATACCTTAAGACTTTTTCTAAAACCCCTTTTCCATCTGTTTGACCAGAAATCAAAGCCTTTGCTTATTCAGAATCTTCAGGATGGAAAATGGTTGAAAAATGTATATACAGAGCCTTCGGAAAGTATTCAGACCCCTTGACTTTTTCCACATTTTGTTACGTTACAGCCTTATTCTAAAATGGATAAAATATTTGTTTTCCTCAGCAATCTACACACAATACCCCATAATGACAAATACAGAAATACCTTAAATTACATAAGAATTCAGACCCTTTGCTATGAGACTCGAAATTGAGCACGTGCATCCTGTTTCCATTGATCATCCTTGAGATGTTTCTACAACTTCATTGGAGTCCACCTGTGGTAAATTCAATTGATTGGACATGATTTGGAAAGGCACACACCTGTCTATATAAGGTCCCAGAGTTGACAGTGCATGTCAGAGCAGAAACAAAGCCATGAGGTCGAAGGAATTGTCCGTAGAGCTCCGAGACAAGATTTTGTCGAGGCACAGATCTGGGGAAGTGTACCAAAACATTTCTGCAGCATTGAAGGTCCCCAAGCACACAGTGGCCTCCATCATTCTTAAATGGAAGAAGTTTGGAACCACCAAGACTCTTCCTAGAGCTGGCCACCCGGCCAAACTGAGCAATCGGGGGAGAAGAGCCTTGGTCAGGGAGGTGACCAAGAACCCGATGGTCACTCCGACAGAGCTCTAGAAAAGGCACCTAAAGACTCTCAGACCATGAGAAACAAGATTCTCTGGTCTTATGAAACCAAGATAGAACTCTTTGGCCTGAATGCCAAGCGTCACGTCTTGAGGAAACCTGGCACCATCCCTATTGTGAAGCATGGTGGTGGCAGCATCATGCTGTCGGGATGTTTTTCAGCGGCAGTGACTGGGAGACTAGTCAGGATCGAGGGAAAGATGAACGGAGCAAAGTACAGCAAGATCCTTGATGAAAACCTGCTTCAGAGTGCTCAGGACCTCAGACTTGGGCGAAGGTTCAACTTCCAACAGGACAATGACCCGAAGCACACAGCCAAGACAACGCAGGAGTGGCTTTGGGACAAGTCTCTGAATGTCCTTGAGTGGCCCAGCAAGAGCCCGGACTTGAACCCGATCGAACATCTCTGGAGAGACCTGAAAATAGCTGTGCAGCAACGCTCCCCATCCAACCTGAAAGAGCTTGAAAGGATCTGCATAGAGGAATGGGAGAAACTCCCCAAATAGATTTGTGCCAAGCTTGTAGCATCATACCCAAGAAGATTCGAGGCTGTAATCGCTGCCAAAGGTGCTTTAACAAAGTACTAAGTAAAGGGTCTGAATACTTATGTAAATGTGATATTAACGTTTTTTTATTTTTAATACATTTGCTTAAATTTACAAAAAAAACGTTTTGCTTTGTCATTATGGTGTATTGCATGTAGATTGATGAGGGGAAAAAAACGATTTAATCCATTTTAGAATAAGGCTGTAATGTAACAAAATGTGGAAAAGGTCAAGGGGTCTGAATACTTTCCAAATGCACTGTATGCCGTAATTTCTCACAAATATAGACTCTTAGCTTTCATTTGACACCCAATTTGACATGCTCCTATGGACTACACATTGGTGCTCATGGGTCCTTTTACATGGAAATGACCATATGTTCTTCCTTTCCTTGATTTTTTATTTTTGATAACAGACAGCTAGAGCCTGCAGGTTCCACAAAGAGGTCTTCTAAATGTATAGATCAGTGCTACTGTGCCCATTAACTCTGCCACAGCACACTCTTTTTTATTTATCTGGTATAATAAAAAGGCATCCTGCTGCATGTCACACTCTGAGAGCACCAAGTAATGCCCCTGGCTTTGGTCTCTGGACAAAGTGCCATGGTTTTGATGTATTGTTGTTTCCATGTGCTGGTAGAGGGAGTACTATGATGACAATGACCAGGGGCATATTGCTATGTTGTTACTCCATAAGAGGAATGTCCTTCACCTCACACAAACTGAGAGTGCGAGTCAGTCAATGAACAAACACTGCATGATGACAGTGTCGCTAATGTATCATCAGTCATCAGTGACATGTTGTGGACCTTACGATCACAAGTCAAAAAGCTATTGGCAGAAAATTAATGCCTCTGTCTGACTGGAATAATAACCAGTGGGAGTAACAATAAAGAATCTATTTTACAATATACAAGGGAGTCGCCGACATTGAGACGCCTTACTGTAAAACAGTGATGACACTCCCACTAACCGCATCTTCCTTTTGACCTACAAGCACCAATGTTTGAACATGTGATCAACAGGAAATGCCTTGAACTTGGGTTCACCGAGTCTGAAACTGCAAAAACCACTGAGGACCAGATTCCATAGCAATTTACGAACTCCATCTTATATACACATCACATACAGTGCATTCGGAAAGTATTCAGGCCCCTTGACTTTTTCCACATTTTGTTACATTACAGACTTATTCTAAAATGGATTAAATCGTTTTTTCCCCCCTCATCAATCTACATGCAATACACCATAATGACAAAGCAAAAACAGGTTTTTAGAAATTTTAGCAAATGTATAAAAAATAAACTGAAATATCACATTTATATAAGTATTCAGACCATTTACTCAGTACTTTGTTGAAGCACCTTTGGCAGCGATTACAGTCTTGAGTCTTCTTGGGAATGACGCTACAAGCTTGGCACACCTGTATTTGGGGAGTTTCTCCCATTCTTCTCTGCAGATCCTCTCAAGCTCTGTCAGGTTGAATGGGGAGCGTTGCTGCACAGCTATTTTCAGGTCTCCCCAGAGATGCTTGATCGGGTTCAAGTCCAGGCTCTTGCTGGGCCACTCAAGGACATTCAGAGACTTGTCTCGAAGCCACTCCTGCGTTGTCTTGGCCGTGTGCTTAGGGTCGTTGTCCTGTTGGAAGGTGAACATTCACCCCAGTCAGAGGTCACCTCCCTGACCAAGGCCCTTCTCCCCCGATTGCTCAGTTTGGCCGGGCATCCAGCTCTAGGAAGAGTATTGGTGGTTCCAAACTTCTTCCATTTAAGAATGGAGGCCACTGTTTTCTTGGGGACCTTCAATGCTGCAGACATTTTTTGGTACCCTTCTCCAGATCTGTGCTTGACACAATCCTGTCTTGGAGCTCTACGGACAATTCCTTCGACCTCATGGCTTGGTTTTTGCTCTGACATGCACTGTCAACTGTGGGACCTTATATAGACAGGTGTGTGCCTTTCCAAATCATGTCCAATCAATTGAATTTACACAGGTGGACTCCAATCAAGTTGTAGAAATAGAAACAGGATGCACGTGCTCAATTTTGAGTCTCATAGCAAAGGGTCTGAATTCTTATGTAATTTAAGGTATTTCCGTATTTGTCATTATGGGGTATTGTGTGTAGATTGTTGAGGAAAACAAATATTTTATCCATTTTAGAATAAGGCTGTAACGTAACAAAATTTGGAAAAAGTCAATCTCTAAAAACCTGTTTTCGCTTTGTCATTATGGGGTATTGTGTGTAGATTACTGAATACTTTCCAAATGCACTGTACATACTGTCTGCACATGTATTTACAGTCACTTTAAAGTTTAGAGCAACAGCAAGGGCAGATAAACAGCAAGGATAGAGGATAGGGAAAAAAAGGTTCAAAAGAAGAACTCTTCAAAAAAGCTCATCTACAGTACGGGTAGCACACAGTCTGAACCATGACTGAACTCAGAGGGCGATGAATTAAAGATCAAGAGAGTGTTGAGAGCTTCGTGACTATCAGGAGTCAGGAGGTAATTGTTCAGTGGAGGGTTGGTTGGAAGGTGAAAACTGGTGAGAAAAAAAAAAGGTGAAAACTCCTTTTAAGACGATGGGTTTAAATGTGAATGTATGTATGTATGTCAATAAGACATGTACAGTGGGGAGAACAAGTATTTGATACACTGCCGATTTTGCAGGTTTTCCTACTTACAAAGCATGTAGAGGTCTGTAATTTTTATCATAGGTACACTTCAACTGTGAGAGACGGAATCTAAAACAAAAATCCAGAAAATCACATTGTATAATTTTTAAGTAATTCATTTGCATTTTATTGCATGACATAAGTATTTGATACATCAGAAAAGCAGAACTTAATATTTGGTACAGAAACCTTTGTTTGCAATTACAGAGATCATACGTTTCCTGTAGGTCTTGACCAGGTTTGCACACACTGCAGCAGGGATTTTGGCCCACTCCTCCATACAGACCTTCTCCAGATCCTTCAGGTTTCGGGGCTGTCGCTGGGCAATACGGACTTTCAGCTTCCTCCAAAGATTTTCTATTGGGTTCAGGTCTGGAGACTGGCTAGGCCACTCCAGGACCTTGAGATGCTTATTATTAAGCCACTTCTTAGTTGCCCTGGCTGTGTGTTTCGGGTCATGTCATGCTGGAAGACCCAGCCACGACCCATCTTCAATGCTCTTACTGAGGGAAGGAGGTTGTTGGCCAAGATCTCGCGATACATGGCCCCATCCATCCTCCCCTCAATACGGTGCAGTCGTCCTGTCCCCTTTGCAGAAAAGCATCCCCAAAGAATGATGTTTCCACCTCCATCCTTCACGGTTGGGATGGTGTTCTTGGGGTTGTACTCATCCTTCTTCTTCCTCCAAATACGGCGAGTGGAGTTTAGACCAAAAAGCTATATTTTTGTCTCATCAGACCACATGACCTTCTCCCATTCCTCCTCTGGATCATCCAGATGGTCATTGGCAAACTTCAGACGGGCCTGGACATGCGCTGGCTTGAGCAGGGGACCTTGCATGCGCTGCAGGACTTTAATCCATGACGGCGTAGTGTGTTACTAATGGTTTTCTTTGATACTGTGGTCCCAGCTCTCTTCAGGTCATTAACCAGGTCCTGCCTTGTAGTTCTGGGCTGATCCCTCACCTTCCTCATGATCATTGATGCCTCACGAGGTGAAATCTTGCATGGAGACCCAGACCGAGGGTGATTGACCGTCATCTTGAACTTCTTCCATTTTCTAATAATTGCCCCAACAGTTGTTGCCTTCTCACCAAGCTGCTTGCCTATTGTCCTGTAGCCCATCCCAGCCTTAAGCAGGTCTACAATTTTATCCCTGATGTCCTTACACAGCTCTCTGGTCTTGGCCATTGTGGAGAGGTTGGAGTCTGTTTGATTGAGTGTGTGGACAGGTGTCTTTTATACAGGTAACGAGTTCAAACAGGTGCAGTTAATACAGGTAATGAGTGGAGAACAGGAGGGCTTCTTAAAGAAAAACTAACAGGTCTGTGAGAGCCGGAATTCTTACTGGTTGGTAGGTGATCAAATACTTATGTCATGCAATAAAATGCAAATGAATTACTTAAAAATCATACAATGTGATTTTCTGGATTTTTGTTTTAGATTCCGTCTTTCACAGTTGAAGTGTACCTATGATAAAAATGACAGACCTCTACATGCTTTGTAAGTAGGAAAACCTGCAAAATCGGCAGTGTATCAAATACTTGTTCTCCCCACTGTATGTATGTCAATAAGTCATACGTTAATGTTGGTATGTCACTAACTTCAATGCAGACATTATAATGTTTGGATGGAATGATGGACAAAAGTAGTGCACTATATAGGGCAGGGTTCACCAACTGGCGGCCCGCGCATGGTTTTATTTGGCCCCCAAGTTCTGAGCAAAAAATAATATAAAATGTGTTTTTTTGTGTGGAATTTTAATTGTTGGACATAACTGTAAAACACAAAGAAATCAGCTCAAAGTGATTTTAATTTAAGACATCTGTTCCCAAATATTCCCACTCATAATAGACACACACACGACGTGATCGTAAACAAATGTAAGCAAGGTTTGAAATTATTATGTTTTAGTGAAACATTATATCTGTTTGGGCTTCTTGTGGTCAATTTGCAGTCTACAAATTATTTGTAATTATGTTTCGGCCCCCTGACCATCCGCTCAAGAAAAACATTGGCCCGCGGCTGAATCTAGAACAGGGTGCCATTTGGAACACAGACAGTTTCCTGTCATTTGATCATGATGACATTGAGGTCAGTGAGGTCTGATGCACTTTTATGGCACTATTAGAGACTCTCCAGGTTATTGATAGACAGGAAATAGATAAGTACAGTACTCTACCTCGGGGCAGCAGGACAGGAAGGGCTTGATGTAGATGTTGGAGTCATGCACTTTGAGCTCGTGGTCTCCCAGGCCCCTGGTGACCCCGATGGTAGCCAACACACGTGCCTGTGGAGGGATGAGACCATCAAAGAGAGGAACTATAAACATCACCTCCCTCTGACCCTATGATCCTCACTCCCCAACTCTGTTTTGGCAACACGTATTATTTCAAACCAATGTTTGGGTTCATTTGATCCATTGAAGTCCTTTGATGTGTGTGGACCTCAGGGTCAGAGTCAATTCTACCGGTTTTTCAACTCTGTCAACTTGGCGGGAGATGGAATTTAAATTCCAACCATGAATTGAAAGAATCGTCTTTGAAAAATCTCCCTATTAAATACATTAATTAATTTCAATTCACTGCTAGAATCGACTGAGTTGAAATTCTATTTACTCTGGCCCAGACTAAGGGCAAATTTAAAACTGGACCAATGATGGCCTCATGACTTTAATAATGATGACCCCCAAGGATATCTCCCTGGAGACTTCTCTTTGCTACAAGATACATGACTGCACATCTTATCTTCATAAACCCACACACCCTAGCGGTTTGAGAGGCGAGCCAGCAACCAGAGGGTTGCCAGTTCGAATCCCGGGTCAGATGGGACAAATCTGTCGGGAGGTGAGCTGCCAACTGTAGGGTTGCTAGTATCATATCCTAGATGCCATTGCCTACTGTTGTGCTGTTGAGCAAGGCACTTAACCCCCCACAACAACATCTCCCTGGGCGCCCAGTGTGGCAGCCCCCAGCACCTCTCCAAAAAACCTGTATATGTATGTACTGTATGTGTGGGTTTAGGAGGGGTTGGATTAAAAGTGGAAGTAAAATTACAGTTGGACCTTGTGTGCAATTGACCAATAGTCATTTTAAATCTTAACACACACACACACAACCACCATTTAAAAAATAAAGGCAAATAAACACAAGCACTGCTACATAATCCACGTTTTGCCACCTCTAATGCAATGGAAGTGATTGTTCACTGTACCATGAAGCAAAGTACAACATCACGGCATGTTCCGGTTCTGTGAATCCTTAACGATCTCTCTCCTCTCTACCTAGTCTAAGACACCGACGCTGTCTACGGTCTCCCTCATTTGTACGCTGTGTGAAATTCCTTTTGATTCCTACTGTCTGCACATATCGCCTCTGCCTCTGAAAAGGGCTAGCTGCTTGGAGCTGGGGAGCAGTGCTAATTGTATAAGGAGCCATGTGAGGAGGAGAGAGAGAGAGAGGAAAGAGAAAGGAGGGAAGACAGAGGGGGCGAAAGAGTATAGAGGGGGCGAGGGGAGAGAGAGGAGGCAGTCGTACAGTCAGTTGGGATGAACTGGGATCAGTATGCAGTGCAGATGCCGCAACGAGAGCGAGATGAGAGAGAGAGAGGAGGAGAAAGAGAGAGGGAGAGTCTAAGGGGGAAAGACAGAGATAAAGCTCCTTGAGCGGAGGAGAAACATCCTGGGATTAATTAATTAATTGTTGAGGGTACGTACGGCCCCGACAGGCTGTGCCGGGCTTTGAAGTGCGGTGGCGCTTCTCTCCAGCACAACCCAATCCTCTCCCCTCCCTTCTATCACTCTATATCGCTCTCCCCCTCACTTCAAAGGAGGGACTCGGCTCGGCCGGCACTTGACGTCGTGGGCACAGATGACTGTGATAGGAGGCTTACTGTGGTGTGGTAACAGACCGCACTTGGGTGACATCTGCCTGGTCCTCATCTAACTGACTACTGCCTGCATGTCAGATGAGGGGCATAGGCCCTAACATGCAGGGTAGCATACGCTGATAACCAGACTTTGGCTTGGCATCTCAGGAACCCCATTAACATGATATAGGCTAGCAATCTTATTGTGTGTTCAGTGCAACTGTTATAAAGATGGTCTGGAATGCCACCATTGTGAGCCTTCCTGCAGACAAAGACTGCTCCCTCCTCCACAGAGTGACACTGGGCTGACTAATGGTGCCCTGGTGGAGCTTTGATTACAGCTCAGCAAAACAAGGCTGTGGGAGTAGCCCTGTTAACAGGCAGGCTCACGGGCGGCTGGGGCCGGGGCGGACGGGTGAGAGCAGTCTTACCTTCTTCCCTTCGCCATAGATTAGGGGAAACTTCAGGTCGTCATCCTCAATGGTTTTATATGCCCTGCACACAGGAGAGGAGAGAATACTTATGTTTTTTTGTGTTTTATGGCAGCCAGGCAGGCAGAGGTTCGTATGCAGTGGAGATACACCGCCTCATAGCCTCCCTCAGGGCCTGCAGCCTAGACGAGTGAGGAGACAGGGATAGGAAGAAAGGAGTAAGAAAAAAAACACACCCAGACAATACAGAAAAGGAGAGACAGATAGAGAACTTGCATATTTTTCTAGCTGTGACAAAATGGTAAATGCCAATGAATGTATGAGATGTTACTGTTTTAGATTGTTTTGGTGTGTGGTGTGTGTATAGGGAGGGGTGATTGATTGATGTTTCCCCCCTGTATATTCCCCCATATTCTCAAAGCGGTGTTTAAACTACCTCAACTCATGTGTAATTCAATTGTATGTGGGAGTCTATGAAGATGCATTACAAGAGATCAGACTGGAAAATATTACACACGTGCTACGGAAAGGTCCCAACATCCGCATTCCATTTGAATCTGGGTATCTATAGTACATTAAATGTTAAAAGTCCATACTTGTCTCCAATGTACTCGTGAGTCATGAACACAATGCTTACTGCCCATTATTTTTCAATGTAAACCTTCCACTTTCCTTGCTTAGCAGTAGTTATGACCATATCGAAAATAACCACCCGATTGCCACAAATCACACACCATTATACTGACTAAAATGATTCTGGGTTTCCTACTCCAAATTCACACCTGCGTGTGAATGTGAAAAACACCGGCTTGGTAATAGAAGCAGTCCATGCATACCTTGTCGGATTCATTTCAGCTGTGCTGGTGTAGAGAGAAGAGGGTTAGACAGGACTGGAATGGTTTTTAGATTACAGGTTCCACTCGGGGAGACCATATGTTTCCACTCTAAGCCAGCAGGTCACACACACTCAGCACTTTCTGCAGAGGTAGAGCTGAGGCCAGGTTATCCATCCATCCATTTGGCATTGCATGAACTCTGCGTGTAAGGCTGTGCACTGAAATACGGTTGTTTATGACGCTGCTGAACTAAAACTAGAATAGACAATCACTATAATAGTATCATACTGTAGGGTTATTTTCATTCCAACATTTCATTCATCATTTTACCTGCATAAAATACCTAATAATTAAAGAAACACTGTAATTTAGAATTTTGTACAATTAGTGTGGGAGAAGTGGAAAAACTATTGTTCTCCATCAATAAAGAGAAACCACATGGTATTGACAATTTAGATGGAAAACTACTGAGGATGGTAGCGGACTCTATTGCCACTCCTGTTTGTCATATCTTTAATCTGAGCCTGGAGAAAAGTGATTGTCCTCAGACCAGGAGGGAAGCGAAAGTCATTCCGCTACCCAAGAACGGTAAAGTGCTCTTTACTGGTTCTAACAACCGACCAATCAGCTTGCTGCCGGCTCTTAGCAAACAAAAAAAACAAAAACGTTTGACCAGATACAATGCTATTTATTTGTGAACAAATTAAACAAGACTTTCAGCATAATTATAGAGAAGGGCACTCAACATGTACTGCACTGAAACAAATGACTGATAATTGGCTGAAACAAATTGATAAGAATATTGTGGGAGCTGTATTGTTAGACTTTAGTGCAGCATTTGATGTTCTTGACCATAATCTGTTATTGGTAAAACGTATGTATGTGTTATGGCTTTACATCCTCTACCAAAACCATGGGTTGAGAGCTATCTATCCAATAGAACACAGAGGGCTTTCTTTAATGGAAGCTTCTCTAATGTAAAACATGCAAAGTGTGCCATTCCTACCTATAGGCTAAGCACGCACCCCTGAGGGGCCTCCGTGTTGAGGGTCAGCGTGGCGGATGTGTTTTTGCCTACCCTCACCACCTGGGGGCGGCCCGTCAGGACGTCCAGGATCCAGTTGCAGAGGGAGGTGTTCAGTCCCAGGGTCCTTAGCTTAGTGATGAGCTTGGAGGACACTATGGTGTTGAATGCTGAGCTGTAGTCAATTAACAACATTTTCACATAGATGTTCCCTTTGTCCAGGTGGGAAAGGGCAGTGTGGAGTGCAATAAAGATTGCGTCATCTGTAGATCTGTTGGGGCTGTATGCGAATTGGAGTGGGTCCGGGGTGTCTGGGATGATGGTGTTGATGTGAGCCATGACCATCCTTTCAAAAGCATCTCATGGCTACAGATGTGAGTGCTGCGCAGCGATAGTCATTTAGACAGGTTACCTTGGCGTTCTGTGGCACAGGGACTATGGAGGTCTGCTTAAAACATTACAGAACGGGTCAGGGAGAGGTTGAAAATAACAGACACCCAGTGAAGTTTTGCGTGAACTCCCCGTCTCTGAGCTTGCTGGAGATAAAGCATTTGTGACAGCGTGACATACACACATGAATCCTGCTATAATATCTGCTCCCACTCACACCTCTGGGACAACACTTGGTTGCTGCAAACAGCACCAGACATTCACAGGCTTCCTGACGAAGACCCAGTTTGGCGTCAAAACGTTGTCTGATTAACCTACCCCTGGGAGCATATACCAGTGTGGATTTATTGTTAGTTAATGTAGACTATTGTTTTAATCATATGAGGTCTATTTACGACCACCACAGTGTGGTATGTGACTGAGGGAGGGGAGGAGAGGTGGTGGGTGTAGCTGCTAGCTTCTTGTCTGTATCCTCTCTGCTCTGCTGATGATGAGAGATGGGCAGGAGTGCAGTGATGTCATCTCTTATGATCGGGCAGGTCCACTGCTCAGTGCAGAGGGGTGACAGAGACATTAGCTCCACGTGCTCAGCATCCTAACCACACACACACGATTTCTTACCCGGGCCACGCCAATCGGCGGTTGAAGGTGTGTTTTAGGACGCTAAAGGCCCGTTACGGGTATGGGGGTGGTATGATAGTATCAGGGACAACACCCCCTTCTAGGTGTCTGTAAATGTAAATGTAAATGTGTCTAGCAGCTTGATCAACATGGTACTTTTTGGTAGTAGGTTTACAGGCATATATTATGGTAAGTATAATTGAAACTTGTATCTCATATGGTAAGTGGTGAAATAAGTATAGGTAGTTATAATTGTAATGGCTTAGCAGATTATAAAAAAAGACTATCAGTCTTTACTTGGCTAAAATAATATCTATTGTTTAAAGGAAATTCACTCTACAATTACAGAAATATATTTCTATAATGGGCAAAGAAACTCAAAAGGGGTGATGATATTAATTAATAACAATTTCGAGCCGAATTTGCAAACTGTCCAAACAGATCCGAAAGGAAGGTGGATAATTTTAAATATGCCATTGGACGATAAACATATTTGGCTAATTAATCTATATGGTCCAAATAATGATGATCCACACGAAATGATATATACTAATCTATCGTGCTTACAAGCAACAAATTACTATTATTATGGTGATAGATTATAATTCAGTTTTAAGTACCCCAATGGATTGTAAAGGAAATCACACTACAAACTATCACCCTCATGCACTTAGGGAAATTACGAATATCATGGACACATTAGAACTAGTGGATATATGGAGGCTTACAAATCCAGACTTAGTGAGATATACAATACATTACCAAAAGTATGTGAACATATGCTCATCGAACATCTTATTCCAAAATCATGGGCATTAATATGCAGTTGGTCCCCCCCTTTGCGGCTATAAACACCTCCACTCTTCTGGGAAGGCTTTCCACTAGATGTTGGAACATTGCTGCAGGGACTTGCTTCCATTCAGCCACAAGAGCATTAGTGAGGTCGGGCGCTGATGTTGGGCGATTAGGCCTGGCTCGCTGTCGGCGTTCCAATTCAAATCAAAGGTGTTCGATGGGGTTGAGGTCAGGGCTCTGTGCAGACCAGTCAAGTTCTTCCACACCGATCTCAACAAACAATTTCTGTATGGACCTCGCTTTGTGCACAGGGACATTGTCATGCTGAAACAGGAAAGGGCCTTCCTCAAATTGTTGCCACAAAGTTGGAAGCACAGAATTGTCTAGAATGTCATTGTATGCTGTAGCGTTAAGATTTTCCTTCATTGGAACTAAGGAGCCTAGCCCAAACCATGAAAAACAGCCCCAGGCCATTATTCCTCCTGCACCAAACTTTACAGTTGGCACTATTCATTGGGGCAGGTAGCTTTCTCCTGGCATCCACCAAACCCAGATTCCTCCGTCGGACTGCTAGATGGTGAAGCGTGATTCATCAGTCCAGGGTCCAATGGCCGCAAGTTTTACGCCACTCCAGCTGACGCTTGGCATTGCGCATGGTGATCTTAGGCTTGTGTGCGGCTGCTTGGCCATGGAAACCCATTTCATGAAGCTCCCGACGAACAGTTCTTGTGCTGATGTTGCTTCCAGAGGCAGTTTGGAACTCGGTAGTGAGTGTTGCAACCAGGGACAGACGATTTTTATGCGCTACTCGCTTCAGCAGTCCCGTTCTGTGAGCTTGTGTGGCTTACCACTTCGCGGCTGAGCCGTTGTTGCTCCTAGACATTACCAATTCACAACAGCAGCACTTACAGTTGACCGGGGCAGCTCTAGCAGGGCAGAAATTTGACAAACTGACTTGTTGGAAAGGTGGTATCCTATGACGGTGCCACGTCTATGGAGATTGCATGGCTGGGTGCTCGATTTTATACAACTGTCAACAACAGGTGTGGCTGAAATAGCCGAATCCACTAATTTGATGGGCTGTCCACATACTTTTGTATATATAGTGTACATGGAGGAGGCTTAATCAAGCTAGTCGTCTTGATTAATTTCTTGTATATTTGCGCTGGTAACAAAAGTAAAACAAGTTTTGATAGGGGGCGGAATGCGGTCGGACCATCAAATAATTGGTATCCACATTACTCTTACAGAATTTCCACCTGGGTGAGGATATTGGAAATGTAATCAAAGCCTACTGGATGACAACAAGTTTTAACCAAGCGAAAGGATTTTATAAGTGACTTTTTCCTGCATAACATAGGTAGAGCAGTTCCACTTATTGTATGGGACAGTTTTTAAAAAATTGACCTTTAGAGGTCATGCAATTCAATACTCATCTTTAAAACACAAACTATTTCAGTCAAAATGTTCTTTGTTAATATGAAGAAATAACGATACAGATGGATAGCAATAAAAACTGTAACATAGAGGCACAGAATAACAGAGGAAAAAGAAAAAAAAATGAAGGAACTTATTCGGGAACAATCAAGTATAATCTATTATAAAAAATCAAGCCAATCGAATGGAAAAAGTTGAAAAATGCACCAAATTCTTTTTGAATCTTCAACATAGCTACCAAAAATAATTTACAGAAACTTACAAATGACGGAGTCATCCATGATTCACCAAATTATATTTTGAAAGAGGAAGCAAAGTACTTTAAGCATATGTTCTCTTTTCAGTCTCCTCCATTTCCACTAACTGAAGGTAACTGTAAGGATTTTTAATTTTAATAGTGTAAAATTAACAGCTGTACAGAAAGACTTCTGTGAGGTCCAAATTGCAGAGGAGGAACTTCTTGATGCAATTAAAGCCTTTAGGCCAGGGACAACTCCAGGGCTGGATGGCATACCAGTTGAGGTATATGAAACCCTTTTTTGATCTACTCAAAGATCCACTATTAGCATGTTTTAACCACTCCTATTAACATTTTATACTATCAGGTACTCAGCAAGGTGGTTTGATTTCACTACTACTGAAACAGGACCCAGGTGGTAAATATAAAGATCCAGTCCATAAAAAAACTGGAGGCCGCTTACACTTACTTCAGTGTTGTCGGATATTATTCATCCTAATCTGATAGGTTTTTTAAATGGACGATACATTGGAGATAATTAGACAAGTACTTGAAACAATAAAACACTATAAAAAACCTGGAAACCAGGCCTGGTATTCATAGCTGACTTCGAAAAGGCTTTTGATGAAGTACGATTGGAATTTATATATAAATGCCTGGAATATTTAACATTTTGGAGAATCTCTTATACAATGTAACCCCAGGTGTAAAATAGTAAATAATGGCTAATTCTCAGAAAGTATTAAAATGGCCATCGAACTGTTAGCTATTAAAATCAGATCCAACAATAATATCAAGGGGCTAGAAATTCAGGGCTTAAAAACTAAGGTGTCATTATATGCTGACGATTCATGTTTTCTTTTAAATCCACAATTTTGATCCCTGCACAGCCTCATAGAGGATCTAGATAATTTTTCTAACCTCTCTGGATTACATCTGAATTATGATAAGTGTACCATATTACCTAAAATAATTACCTCTCCTTTGAATCACTACTTCCCATTCTCCACCCAGCCCAGCCTAGCCCAGCCCAGCCTCCATACTCTGGCTTCTCTGCCTCCATCTCACCCTCTCGCTCCTTCCCTCTCTCCCTCCCTCCCTCTACTGCTGTGCCTACCTGGCTGCTGGGGCATTTGAACATGCACGCTGCTAAACATCCATCAATTGAACACGGCCCTAAAACACCACCGCCTCCCATCCTTAACAACCCCCCATCTGCACTGTCAGTTCACTGCCAACTAGGCATGAGAGAGAGAGAGAGAGAGAGAGAGAGAGAGAGAGAGAGAGAGCGTGCGAGAGAGAGAGAGAGAGAGAGAGAGAGAGAGAGAGAGAGAGAGAGAGAGAGAGAGAGAGAGAGCGTGCGAGAGAGAGAGAGAGTGCTGTATTCCTTTATTAGACCATGGCCTTGATTACACATCCCTCTGATGGAACCCGGCGTGTGGCACACAAACAATATGCAGACAGAACATACACAGCACACACTAGGGGCATCATGAACCCCAAAAATCTGAGTGGGTACAAAGTGCGTGAGAATGGCTGGGGGGGTGGTCCGGAGTGGGGGATAGGTCCCCTGTCCATAAGTTGGAGATTTTAGAATTTTTTTAAAGACTGAAAGGAATGGGAGTCTTATTCAGTACATACTGTAGTTATTGCTTGCTTTTCTAAAGTTGATCAACCATGCCAGCAGGCATGCCAGCTAATATACTGTAGTTAGAGAAGCTAGCTACTCTAACTTGATAGCCTGAAATGACTGAAATGGCTTCTTGGTAGCTAGTTATGAGGTTGGGAGATTGGCAACCTACAGTGTTTCTGGGCTAGCTAAAACCAACATCATAAAATTGCTAAATGGCTAGTAGTATTAGAGGACAATTCTGAGGGGGCACGTGTCCCTGTGCCCTCTATGGGCATGACGTCTCTGACACACACACATACAAATGCAGTCCAAGTGTATCTGTCTCTACACTAGAGTCCAGTTCTGAGAAGGGCCCACTTCACTGTAAAGGAATCTGTTTAAAATACATCAGACATCAGTTCTGTTCCAAGTTCTGGACTCAATGAGCAGCACTGCCCTGTCCTACATCGGCACATCTAAACAGTACACAGACAGAACCGCATTGAGAAAGAGCCAGCACTGATAAATCTCCCCTTAATCACCGCTTTCTCGGTCTGTCCCTCTCTTGCGCTCCTCAGTTCTCTATGGAGTGAATCAAAGACGCTGTGGAGCTGTGATTGGCCCTAGTTCTGTCCAGGGATCACTGATGAGCTGAACTGACCCTGTCATTCATACAGATGACACAGAATGTCTGGGTCTATCAGAGCATTTCCTGTCAATCAGCTGGCACTCTGTACATTGATAAGAATGGGGGGTTCAGATAGACAAAATGATTGCGGAAAAATTACATGATTTCAATAGCGGAGCGTAGTTGCTTGTGAAATTGTGACGTTTCAATCACAAATCCTGCAAAGATGCCTAATCTTGATTATCTCATGATTATGGATCTCATGATTATGGTAAAATGGAGGGGTATGATGAATCGCTCAATGCAGCACCTGTCTGTAACTTATTCCAATGAGAGGACCAAGGCCTGTCATTACTTGATTACCAGTAATCAAACAGATAGATAGATGGATACCCACCAGCCAGACATAGTGAAGTCCCTATAGAGCATTCTCTTCCCCACCTCCTTCCTCTGTACTCGTCTGGGGAACTCCAGATGTGTAAACTCTCCCCCTAACAGGTGTGGCTGCATGTAGGCCTTCACATAGAAAGAGAAGAGAGAAGAGATTGGCATGCCCAAGGGATAGGAAGACAATCAAACAGTCAATTAAACCAGCCCAGACACCAGGCAGAATAGTTAAGCTTAGTAACTGTCTCTGAACAGAGAGAGTAAGGGGTCATGTCTTTTGATAAGTGAAAGCTGTGCTCAATAAGAACAGAGCAGACCTGGGTTCAAATACTATTTGAAATCTTTAAAATACTTTTGAGTGTTTTCTCTGCTCTGCCTGGAGTGCCAGATAAGTGGGGTTTGCACTTTTTGACCAGTCTATTGGTTCCATTGTGCCAGTCAGGCTCAATCAAGGCCAGCTAAAATATTTGAAATGATTTAAAATACTATTTGAACCCAGGTCTGGGACAGAGAACAGTCCAGGTTCACTGTGATTCAGGGGGTTGTAGTGGAGTTCCTCCTCTTACCAGGAACTGTGGGCGTTATTACACCAGCAAAGAGACCAGGTAGGAACGCTAAGCATAGTGAATGTCTGAACAGGGAGGGGAGGTCCTGCATTGTGATACAGTGTCTGTTGAGTTCCTCTTCTTACCAGGAACTGCAGGCGCTGCCTCTCTGACTCAGGTGTGAACTCTGTAGACATGGGGATGACCTCTCCTCCTCGGATAATGATCGCTCTGAAGGGCAAAGCAATCTGTGTTTATTCAAACTGGTTGAGTGTTTATTTTAGTGTGTACGTGTGTCTGTGTGTCTCACCTGCTGTCCCCGGCATTTCCAATGTAGAGCTTTCCGAGTAAAAAGAGTGCACACAGAGCGGTACAGCCTCCTGAGACGTTAAACACAGCCTTGTCTCTCTCAATTTGGGCATCCTGAAAACCCAACACAACAAACACATCATAAATACACTGAGTGTACAAAACATTAGGAACACCTTCCTAATATTGAGTTGCACACCCTTTTGCCCTCAGAACAGCCTCAATTCGTCAGGGCAGGGACTCTACAAGATGTTGAAAGCTTTCCACTGGGATGCTGGCCCTTGTTGACTCCAATGCTTCCCACAGTTGTGTCAAGTTGGCTGGATGTCCTTTGGGGGGGGGGTTACACATGCTAGACCACTCTGCCTTGCGCTCTTCTGTTGGCTATCAACTATCTGATGAAACAACTGTGTGTGTTTGTGTGTAACTCTCCTGTAACCAGGCCCTAGTGACACCCTCTACCCTGCCCCCACCACTGCTGTCGCCTTAGAGGAGAAACACATTGCTCAGGAATGCGTGTGTGTGTTAGGGAGGGGGAACTTGGTGAACAAAATGTGTCCTTCACCCAGGGTGAGTTATGACTCTGTAGCAGTGCATATATATATATATTTCTCCTGCTATCAAACGCCCGTGGCTGCACGGAGGAAAGCCTTCAATAATGAAAATGTCGGCATTAACAACTAGCTACACCCCAAACCCCCCCCCACCTCACCCCAAAAAATCACCCTTGCCTTCCTTGCACTAACACTCGCACTTGTCTCGTCTTGTCTTACTAGCGCTGATTTAATGAGGATTTAAATGACTGTGATATGTAGTTGTCTCACCTAGCTACCTTAAGATGAATGAACTGTAATAAAATCTAATCAAGGTTTCTTTGTCACATGCACAGGATACAGGGTGTAAACGATACAGTGAAATGCTTACTGCAAGCTCTCCTCAACAGTGCAGTACACTTTCAATCGCTCTCATCTGCTAAATGACTAAAATAGGTCAATGCAAGACAACAGTTAGGATTATGGTTCGCGCCCTATTACAGGTCCATTTGACTGCAGCTTTAGTCGGGTATATACAGTACATGTCTTTACAGGGTGGGAGACTAGGCTGAATATCGGATCTTCCCCAGTTATTTCTGTGCTTCTCAATGTAAACAGTGTTGCCATCGTGAGCCACGTTTCTTTTTGATGTTTACACATCTCTGTGTTTATTAGGCTCTGGCAGCCTCCTCCAGAAACGGCCCGTGGTGGTGATTCATGTCAGCCTGAGAACTAGAATCAGAGCCAGTGGTTGGTGGTTATCCCAGATAAGATAAAAGAGGGGTAAACTAGTGTGAAATATGCACCACCATCACCCAAATCGTTTGACGGATTTCATTTGAGAATAAGGTTAATTAAAAATAAGAAGCGGGATTAACGAAGAGACGGGGAACAAAGGGACAGGAAAGTGCAGCTTCAACTCCAGACAAGAGCCAGAGGGGATGAGGGGAAGGGAGGAGGAACAAAACAATTATGGGAGAGAAGAGGGATACAGATTGCCTTGTGCCTGTGAAATAGAGTGAAGAGCGAGAGAGGCAGAGAGCAGCTATATCACATTATGAAATCAAGTATAGGAATGAGCTGAATATACTGTGGAATATCATGGTGAGGGTTTTTGACATTCTCTATAACAGACTGCTGTTAGATCAAAGGCAAAAATGTGCATGACATACACTCAACTGTATCGGCATGACAGTGTACTGCTGTTTGATGAAATTGTGCATTTATATATAGACGTTTAATCTTAAATCCTTGTACATCACACATTCATTATAACACAATCGTTAAACATCAACACAGTCTGAAATGTGCACAGGTGCATGGGAAATAGTGCATTATTACAGTTGATAGCTTGGGTTGACAGTGACACTAGACTTGGAAAATTACACTAACTCACTCAATGGATGACTGCACACTGCCATCTAGTGGTGATGAAGAGGAAGCAGCTACCGCTGCAGTACACAGGTTTGTCTTAAGTTATGCAAGTTATTGTAAATTGTGTGAAACACGTGAGACCAGAATGCAGTTGGCACTCTAAGTGATCAGCATTTCAGACTTTGATTTTATCAGTGGACTAGACACCAGGAGGTGAACTCTCTCTTAGCTCTCTAGATAGGAAACACAACGGACTCATTTAGCGAGTGACAAAATGTATCTTGAAGCCAAAGCCAGAATCATCAATAACAAGATTAAACAATGAGGCTAATAACCCATGACCTTTCTGACCCCTCATTGACCAAAGCCTGTCAAGAGCACACTCTTTTGATTGGCTGTGTGTCTGACCACTGGGCCACTCAGTGAGCTAAGTCTAAGTCCACACATCCTCTTACAGCACGACAACCAGATGGTGTGCAGCACTGAACAATTTTTGGCCTGTGGGTTAGAAGGGAAAAAGTATATCTATGCTGCTGTGGACTGACTGGCACCATATGCTGCTGATTTGAGAGGAACAGTCACAGATAATGGATTAGAGAGAATGGGAGGGGGGCAATATGCCGACGCTACACTACACGTCGCCTTATCGCTGGCAGCCAGCTGTTAAATGCCCACTCAACTCTCAGTACTAAGGAGCTGCTGAGGAAAGCAGACACAGCTAAAGATCGAGCTAATTCAAATCAAACCTGGAGTTATAACACATTAACCTATTTCAGACATACAGGCAGAGTATGTACAACAACCGGACAGTTATTCTTAGAAATAAAAAAGGAAGCTGCATTTAGACAATGCTTACTAGTCCTATTCCCACTGCCCAGTGGACTGTGATGTTGATCTCAGTATGCCAACTGCATATCATCAGAAAAAAACATGTAATTGACAAGATGCCGCTGATCAATGCCTATCGACTAAGCAGATAATGATGGGAATGAGTGGAGCGCTGCGATGTCTCTTACAGTGAATGTGTTGTAATTAATGGATGATGGTTAATATGTTCTTTCAGACAAGGGCTGAATTCACCAGGGCACAACATAGTGGAACGTTCAGAGAGAAATAGATCATACACAACAAACATGCCTGTCTCTGAGATGTAGAACAGGGAATCACATCAACTCTATTCATGACATTGCTATCTGCAACATTCCACAATGTTTGCCTTCTGAACATGGCAATGAACTCACCATCTCTTTGAAGGCGTTCTCGATGGCTCCCATCACCAGGCTCTCATGATGGACCTTCTTCTCTGTGAAAAACCTGGTGGGGGGGGGGTGACTGGGGGAGCCGGGAGCCCCTGCGGCCCCCCGCAGTGAGGCGGCCCTGGTGATGCCCCTGTGGGTGGTGGGGGTGAGGTGGTGGTTGGTGGGCTCTTCCCCCTGGATGATGGGGACCAGCAGGGCCGGGTTCCTCAGGACATCCAGTACCTCTTGGAGGTGTTCTACGATGTGGTGCTGGAGCAGCTTAGATGCCACCACCGCTGCCCCTGAGCCAGCATGGCCGTCAAACAGCCCCCAGTAGTGGAAGGTCAGTCCGGGCTCTGCATCCTGGACACACAAACACGGACACACACATTTTGCAATGTTAAAAGCTGGCACGCACAGACACACACAGGAGTATAAGTAGAACAAAACACAAACAATTAGCCAAATCAAAAAATTTATATTTTCAATATTCATGTTTATATTTTTCAATATTCATAAAAATATATACATTTTAATCTAAATACTACACATATTACAGAGCAAGTGGTAAAGCTTCATATGACACCAATGTTTGCTTTGTAGCACCTACATATGAAACACTATGGAGTCTTAAAGGAGTCCTGGTTAAGGCGAAATTGTCACAAATATGCCAACTTCAATAAATTATTTCTCATTATGCTTTTACACTGAACAAAAATATAAATATAACTTGCAAGAATTTCAAAGGTTACACGTGGTCTGCGGTAGTGAGGCCGGTTGGACGTACTGCCAAATTCTCTAAAACGACATTGGAGGCAGTTTAAATTAACATTAAATTATCTGGCAACAGCTCGTGGACATTCCTGCCGTCAGCATGCCAATTGCAATTGCGCAAAACTTGAAACATCTGGGGCATTGTGTTGTGTGACAAAACTGCACGTTTTAGAGTGGCCTTTTATTGTCCCCATTACAAGGAGGCACCTGTATAATGATCATGCTGTTTGATCTGCTTCTTGATATGACACACCTGTCAGGTGGATGGATTATCTTGGCAAAGGATAAATGCTCACTAACAGGGATGGAAACAAATTTGTGCACAACATTTGAGAGAAATAACGTTTTTGTGCGTATGGAAAATATCTGGGATCTCATGAAACATGGGACCAACACTTTACATGTTGCATTTATATTTTTGTTCAGTACAGATACAAATGTCAAATATACACGAGTATACCAAACATTAGGAACACCTTCCTAATATTGAGTTGCACCCCCCTGCCTTTTTGCACCCAGAATAGACTCAATTCGTCTGGGCATGGACTCTACAAGGTGTTGAAAGCGTTCCACAGGGATGCTGGCCTATGTTGACTCCCATCGTTGTGTCTAGTTGGCTGGATGTCCTTTGGGTGGTGGACCATTCTTGATACACACGGGAAACTGTTGAGCGTGAAAAACCCAGTAGTGTTGCAGTTCTTGACACAAACAGGTACGCCTGGCCTGGTACCTACTACCATACCCCGTTCAAAAATGCACAAATATTTTGTCTTGCCCATTCAACCTCTGAATGGCACGCATACACAATCCATGTTTCAATTGTCTCAAGGCTTGAAAATCCTCTTTAACCTGTCTCCTCCCCTTCATCTACACTGATTGAAGTGGATTTAACAAGTGACATCAATAAGGGATCATAGCTTTCACATGGAAAGAGCAGGTGTCCTTAATGTAGGTGTCTTTTCTCTCCAAAACTCTTGAGCGTGCCGTCCATAGCCAACTCTCTTGCTATCTCACTCAGAATGACCTTCTTGATCCAAACCAGTCAGGTTTCAAGACTGGTCATTCAACTGAGACTGCTCTTCTCTGTGTCACGGAGGCTCTCCGCACTGCTAAAGCTAACTCTCTCTCCTCTGCTCTTGTCCTTCTAGACCTGTCTGCTGCCTTTGATACTGTGAAACATTAGATCCTCCTCTCCACCCTCTCCAAGCTGGGCATCTCCGGCGCGGCTCACTCTTGGATTGCGTCCTACCTGACCGGTCGCTCCTACCAAGTGGCGTGGCGAGAATCTGTCTCCGCACCACGTGCTCTCACCACTGGTGTTCCCCAGGGCTCAGTTCTAGGCCCTCTCCTATTCTCGCTATACACCAAGTCACTTGGCTCTGTATGCAGACGACACACAACTAATCTTCTCCTTTCCCCCTTCTGATAACCAGGTGGCGAATCGCATCTCTGCATGTCTGGCAGACATATCAGTGTGGATGACGGATCACCACCTCAAGCTGAACCTCGGCAAGACGGCGCTGCTCTTCCTCCCGGGGAAGGACTGCCCGTTCCATGATCTCGCCATCACGGTTGACAACTCCGTTGTGTCCTCCTCCCAGAGTGCGAAGAGCCTTGGTGTGACCCTGAACAACACCCTGTCGTTCTCCGCTAACATCAAGGCGGTGACCCGATCCTGTAGGTTCATGCTCTACAACATTCGGAGAGTACGACCCTGCCTTACACAGGAAGCGGCACAGGTCCTAATCCAGGCACTTGTCATCTCCCGTCTGGATTACTGCAACTCGCTGTTGGCTGGGCTCCCTGCCTGTGCCATTAAACCCCTACAACTCATCCAGAATGCCGCAGTCCGTCTGGTGTTCAACCTTCCCAAGTTCTCTCATGTCACCCCGCTCCTCCGCACACTCCACTGGCTTCCAGTTGAAGCTCGCATCTGCTACAAGACCATGGTGCTTGCCTACGGAGCTGTGAGGGGAACGGCACCTCCGTACCTTCAGGCTCTGGTCAGTCCCTACACCCAAACGAGGGCATTGCGTTCATCCACCTCTGGCCTGCTGGCCCCTCTACCTCTGCGGAAGCACAGTTCCCGCTCAGCCCAGTCAAAACTTTTCGCTGCTCTGGCACCCCAATGGTGGAACAAGCTCCCTCACGACGCCAGGACAGCGGAGTCACTCACCACCTTCCGGAGACACTTGAAACCCCACCTCTTTAAGGAATACCTGTGATAGGATAAAGTAATCCTATCCCATCTGAAACCCCACCCCCCCCCAAAAAAAAAAAAAATTATATATATTGTATAGTGGTTATCCCACTGGCTATAAGGTGAATGCACCAATTTGTAAGTCGCTCTGGATAAGAGCGTCTGCTAAATGACGTAAATGTAAATGTAATGTTTTGTACACTCAGTGTATGTCAACAATCCTTCCTCCAAAGGACTAGTCTATGGATTACATTTAGTGAAAATCCCTAAAATCATGGTCTTTTTTTTGTCTGGTTATCAGTAGGAATCACTCATTGAGCAAGCCAAAAACAGTACTTCATACTGGTATAATTTCACTGCTGAAGTGAGTCATGGGGTACTTGTGTAGGTGTATGTTGGTGTAGGCTTTCAGTGGGCCTGAGTACAAAGGGGGAGGGTTGTGTGGGAGAGGAGGCTAAAATAACAGCAGAGGGGGTATGAAAAGCTGAAATGTCTTGAGTTAATAAGTATTCAACCCCTTTGTTATGGCAAGCCTAAATAAGTTCAGGAGTAAAAATGTGCTTAACAAGTTACATAATAATTTGCATATGTGCATTTCTGTACCCCACACATACAATTATCTGTAAGGTCCCTCAGTCGAGCAGTGAATTTCAAACACACTCCTGATTCAGCTAACCATAATGTTGGAGATTAGTTGATAAGGTCAACGGTGGTGTGTATGTATGGATGCCAAGGGAAGCCAGGTTTCCCTCCAAAAATGACAAAAGAATAAATAGCATTAAATAATGTATCTTTCGTCTCTCTGTGTTTCATAATTTTCCTTCAATTCGCAAGAGGCTGAATGTATCTTACCGGACAAAGCATCAGAGCAAGCAAAACAGCACCCCTCTGTCTCTGTAGGCCATCTGTCTGATGCTGTCTGGTCAAAAAGAGTATGATATTGTTGCCGCCCGTAGCATTGAATGCAAGGGAAGCCAGCGAGCATTTGGCCTCCCTTGATAAAACAAATATACAATAATAGCCAATCAGCGTTGAGCTAAACTGAGTGAGGTCAACTGTGAATGGTCCGGGAGCACCAAAAAATAAATAAAAAAATTAAGTGTCAAGGGAAGACAGTTTGGATTTGGCTTCACACCAATCACATCACGTCAAAAGCCAAACATCACTGACATAAAACTTGAATTGTTGCATCTCGTTGTTGTCCTCCGGTGGCTAGCTAGCTAGCTGAAGTTGGCCCTTTCCTAAATTAGCCATGGATGGATTTGGACTTGTGGTTTATCTTAATTCTCCATACTGGTTAAAATGGCAATTCTGATCCAACCATAAATTCATACATTGTGTCGCTGACCTGAGAGGATGGAAGTTCAATATGTAGCTAGATTTAGTAGGCTAATGTTAACTAGCTGGCTAATCATTGCCCATGAAAGGAAGTTAGGCTAGGGAGCAAGCATTTTAGCCAGGTAGCCTAGGCCAACAAAAACTAAAATTGTGTACTGTATGACAGTCTTAAACCATTTCAGCAACATTATTATTATATTATATGAAAGCGAGGATGGCATTGGCGTTTCTCTACAAGTTTTTTTTCTACTTACGCGCACATACACACACACACACACACAAGTACCATGGACAGCCACATGATATTTAGCTTACATTGATTGGAATAAATCATTTTTGGAATATTTTAGTTGTCACTGTATTAGACTAAGCATAGGTGATTTGATGACGTTGAAATGTTGAAGTTGAACTGGTGCTGGAATAGTGGAGGAAGTTCCTGTTTTCTTTGCGACTTGTGGTAACTCTTCGGTGTTATAAGTCAATAGTTGTTTAGTAGTCCCAAAATGTTGGAAACATTAACTTCATTGACAATGCTGTAGGTCATGTAACTGTTTGTTACATGCAATATGCTTTGTGAACTCCACCGGACAGATGTTGCTCTCCGGTTTTGTGATGAAACAAAGGTGAGGTTGAATTTATTCTGCCACTGTCTTCTTATTGTCTCGGCCTTAGGTTTATATATCACGGTGGCATATGAACTAACAAGGTATAGAGCGAACAACGCAATTATCACAACATTTTTTTCCCGGCTTGGCTTCCCCAGTGATTGTACCCACGCATCGCTACTGATGGTCAAGTGTGTTAGCTCTGGGCTAAAATAACAGTAAACACGCCCTGTGTATTAGTGCTGGGCTGGAAGGAATCTCAAAACTGTGCACACCACACCCTGCAGTTCTATTCAGAACCAGGGTTAGTGAACACTGCTGTAGCTGGAAGGCAGAGGACAGCAGCCTCAGTTAGCCTTGTTTGCACCAGGCTTATATGCCAGGCTGGGTAAGACTATGGCCTCTATTTTAACAAACCTAAAGCAATGGTCAATCTAAGCAGTGGCAGTAGCGCTATAGGTTCGGGGGGGGTCAGAATTATTTTTGCTATTTTCACAACCACAATTATCTGAGCAGTTGCTGGCGTTGGTGTGAAAGGGCTGGGTTTTGATTAATAAACAAGTTGTGGGTGTGTCGAGGATTGCTTGGCCACTCACTGGCGAATCAGAACATGCTCCATGGCTAAATATGTGGTTGTTTCAAGTTGTGTATTTACGGTATTTTATGTATTGCCTTGGAATCAACTCCAATTCCCATGTTTGTCCGTTATAGTTTGTTAAACAGCTTACAGAACAAAATAACAACATTAAGCAAAATCTTTGCTAAATATGTTAACTTGAACCTGTTTGCAGCCCACATTGTTGTATGTAATGAATGGCTTCAATGTGGAAAGATATACATAGCATTCACACTGATATAGGGGCTAGGCCTACTGTAAATTGCATTATGGCTGAGCATGGACATGCCAAATGTTGTCAATAAGCAAGATTAAATTCACTAAAAAGAGAGTGATTAATTCTAATCAAATTCTAAACAAAACAACTTGTTTTAAATAGGTTGTGTCTAAATACACTTACAGGCACCATAATTGCTTCCCGTGGGCATATGATATTAAAACAACGCAGACTATGGAGGGTTTTACACACATCCAATCCTTTCACAGTAGCTGGACAAAGAACCAAAATAAAGACAAAGTGAGAATGTCCACTCACAGTTATACTGCTCCTAAATATAAATTTTTATATACATATTGGAACCATCTTACAGATCGCATTCACACTTCTCCAGAAGTTGCAATGCATGCGTGGCACGGACATTCTCACCATAAAACCAGGACAGTGAATCATTCAAATAAGTTTGGTTTTAATAAGATTCAACGAAAAACAAGCAATCTGTTCCTTTTTCAACAACAATATATACATGTAAAATGTAATGATATCATAAAATCGCCAGCATAAAAAAAAAGACAACGCATTGCTGTTGACCCAGCCTTCGTTATAGTAGGCCTAGGGTAAGGGTAGCCTATAGAGGGCTAGGGTTTAAAACATATGAAACAGAAAACAAACAATTGTTATGAAGATTCACATCTCTCATTTCATGATGGGCATGGACACATGTAGCCTACATCATGGAGGGGGTTTTAAGCACGTCCAAAGCATGGCTAAAATAATGTCGGCCTGCCTACAATACATAGATTAAAAAGGAAAAATGTCAGCTCACCGTTTTGCTCCTCTCAAACTTGATATTTTAATAAAACTTTGGTGATTAAGATGTATTTTCAAGCTGTCTCACGATCCAAACACTTTATCGACGGTCTTGACTAGCCTACTTGATTACATTGGGCAGGACAAAAAGAAAACAGCCTTCATTGAGAGGAGGGGAGGCTATGCTTAGTTTTTAATCAAATAAAACAAATAAATGTGGAAAAAACGTTGTTTGTTTCCAAATACGAAGTATACAGGCACCAAATCAGATCTTGTTCCATGCGCATATGGGCAGTGTGTGTCACGGTTTCCTTTGTAAAATTCATGCCATAACCAACTGTGTTACCGCTAAAACCAGCTTTTGGTTGGTCTTAAATATCCCTACCAGCGCTGTCTGAAATTAGCACTTTGGATCATGTTTTTAAGGACACGCCTCAAATATTTCCACCCCTCTCATCTGAGCGCAAGCCTGCTGATGTTAGACAGGTAAATTGCCGAACCTGGCGTTAGGGCTGGAAAATGCCAGTGAGCCAGTTTTTACATGACGGAATTGCAAACTAACGTGCATTTGACTCTAGCGCCGCCTTAACGCCAGTCGAAAATAGAACCCTAGGACTGATGTGAGGCTGAGGAATAAGGGTTAGGTTGGTGACCACTACAGTAGCTGAAAGGCAGTACTTTAGCCTACTAATTACTGTAGCCTGACAAACTCTCGTTTACCAGGCTTATAGGACATGCTGGGGAATAGACTATGGCTGATGTGAGGCTAGGGAAGAGAAGCGTCTACAGGTCCTGATGTGACAGAATGGGGGGGAAAGCCCCCAAGGGGTTAAGACTAGGTCTGGAGGGGTGGGAGGGGGGTACTCACAGCGTTCTCCCTGAGCCCCAGTCCCTCTCCGTTGGGCAGGGAGGACCTCCTCCGGGTAGTGGGGGTCCTGTTGGGGGTGGAGTTGCCCCCAGCACTGGGTCCCCTCCTCACCACCACCACCTCACAGCATGCCTGGTCCTCGTTCAGATGGCTCTTCCCTGCATTGATCACCCTGCAGAAGGAGAGAAGAGCACAAGAATGTGAGGAGCAGAACCAGACACACACTGTGGGAAAAGTATAGCAGATTTCAATGTAACGCTGTGTGGTTTGTGACACCCTACTACAGAATTTCCCAAACTCGTCATCAAGCTTTGATTTTTTGAATCAGCTGTGTATTGCTTTGGCAGAAAACTAAACTTGCACCCCTTGAGTTTGGGAAACGCTGCCCTAACATATACAAGACCTGGGCAAATAATTTCCCTCGTACATGAAGGACTGGGCCGCAGGGAAATCTGAACCAATGGATACATTTTGTCTGCTTTTGTCCAGTCTAGACTCCAGTGTTACAAAATATGAACATGTACTAGTCTCGCCTTCCATTGCAAATGTCAATGCAAACATTAATGCCAGGGTATGTACATTAGTTGTTACATAATCTGTACTTGAGGGTTTGCTATAATAGACTGTTAAAAAATAAAAACATAATTCACGATTACTGAATGTCCACCTACAGTGCCTTCGGAAAGTATTCAGACCCCTTGACTTTTTCCACATTTTGTTACGTTACAGCCTTATTCTAAAATGTATTAAATTGTTTTTTTTACCCCCTCATCAATCTACACATAATACCCCATAATGACAAAGCAAAAGAGGTTAAGACATTTTTGTACATCTAATTCAAATAAAAAAACGGAAATATGACATTAACATAAGTATTCAGACCCTTTACTCAGTACTTTGCTGAAGCACCTTTGGCAGCGATTACAGCATCGAGTCTTCTTGGGTATGACGCTACAAGCTTGGCACACCTGTATTTTGGGAGTTTTTCCCATTCTTCTCTGCAGATCCTCTCAAGCTCTGTCAGGTTGGATGGGGAGTGTTGCTGCACAGCTATTTTCAGGTCTCTCCAGAGATGTTCGATCGGGTTCAAGTCCGGGCTCTGGCTGGGCCACTCAAGGACATTCAGAGACTTGTCCCGAAGCCACTCCTGCATTGTCTTGGCTGTGTGCTTAGGGTCATTGTCCTGTTGGAAGGTGAACCTTCGCCCCAGTCTGAGGTCCTGAGCAGGTTTTCATCAAGGATCTCTCTGTAATTTGCTCGGTTAATCTTTCCCTAGATCCTGACTAGTCTCCCAGTCCCTGCCACTGAAAAGCATCCCCACAGCATGATGCTGCCACCACCATGCTTCACCATAGGGATGGTGCCAGGTTTCCTCCAGACATGACGCTTGGCATTCAGGCCAAAGAGTTCAATCTTGGTTTCATCAAACCAGAGAATCTTGTTTCTCATGGTCTGAGAGTCTTTAGGTGCCTTTTGGTAAACTCCAAGCGGGCTGTCATGTGCCTTTTACTGAGGAGTGGCTTCCGTCTGGCCACTCTACCATAAAGGCCTGATTGGTGGAGTGCTGCAGAGATGATTGGCCTTCTGGAAGTTTCTCCCATCTCTACAGAGGAACTCTAGAGCTCTGTCAGAGTGACCATCGGGTTCTTGGTCACATCCCTGACCAAGGCCCTTCTCCCCCGATTGCTCAGTTTAGCCGGGTGGCCAGCTCTAGGAAGAGTCTTGGTGGTTCCAAACTTCTTCCATTTAAGAATGATGGAGGCCACTGTGTTCTTGGGGACCTTCAATGCTGCAGAAATGTTTTGGTATGCTTCCCCAGATCTGTGCCTCGACACAATCCTGTCTCGGAGCGCTACGGACAATTCCTTCGACCTCATGGCCTGGCTTTAGTTCAATTTCGAGTGTGATAGCAAAGGGTCTGAATACTTATGTAAATAAAGGTATTTGTTTATTATCTTTAATAGATTTGCTAAAATAAAAAAAATAAAAAAACGTTTTGCATTGTCATTATGGGGTATTGTGTGTAGATTGCTGAGGATTTTTATTTATTTAATCAATTTTAGAATAAAAAGTCAAGGGGTCTGAATACTTTCCGAAGGCACTGTATATCTATATGATAAGGAAATGAACTGACAGACAGGGTGGACAAAGCAGGGCACCAATCTTTTGTCTCCAGCTAAGTACACAGCTGAGTACAGACATACTGGAGAGAACAGGATATTGGCAGGAAGAGAAGCTGAAGTTCACACAGTCAGATCACTGATAATTGGTCTCCTTGTAAGGCTTACACAATGGGTGATCTCCCAGGACCCTATAGACTCAATCATAGAGCCCTCACATTGGCAACAGACCTGTAGAAAAGTGATAGTGCTCTAATTAACTGTTTTCATTGGTAAGCACTAGTGCACCCAACTTAAAAAGGTGAAGAGCACCAAACAGTATAGGAGCAAAGTGATTAGGTTTAAAATATTCATCCTACCTCTGAAGCAAATATCCTAGCTATCCAGTCCATTTCCTTTCTTCCAGTGCCATTTTAAACCATACTGGGCAAGTTACCAGTTTGTTAGAGCCCATGATACTAGGTTTGAATAGCTCAGTTGGTGTGCAGAGCTGTTCAATGTTTTAATTATTGTATGGGCCATATACAGTGTAGGATTTAAGTGTTTGCTAAACACCTGTATCACACTGAAACTCACCCAACACCTTTATCTGGTCCTCTGTAGCTCAGCTGGTAGAGCACGGCGCTTGTAACGCCAAGGTAGTGGGTTCGATCCCCGGGACCACCCATACACACACAAAAAAAATGTATGCACGCATGACTGTAAGTCGCTTTGGATAAAAGCGTCTGCTAAATGGCGTATTATTATTATTATCAAAGTGACACTGGTCTGAGACTTGCAATAAAGGCTTAACCTTACATTAGTCTGAAAATTAGTTTAACCAGAAACTGTCCTTACTGAGGAGACTTTCTTTGTTTCCATGGTAGCAGGCCAGCCAGGTGATACAAATTGACATCCACCTCAGCAGAGTTTCCCATAGAGGAATAGAGAAGATACGGTAAATGAATGATCCCTTTGTGTTTGAGCCCAGACTGTCTGAGGCTGAGCTAAGGAGGCTGAGCCACTGAGCCGGAACCCCGACCACCACAAGTGTTACACTTGAGCGTTAAGAAGTCTTTAATCTCTGATCTGAGTGGAATGGGCAGCCATGCCCTGGCCTAAGGAATGAAGAGTTTCAAGTTTCAAAGTTTATTTTCCACGTGCACAGGATACAACAGGTGTAAAACAGTAGCAACATTTTTACCTTGAGAGATCTTTCGAAGAAGAAGAAAAAACAAGAAACAGGAGAAACTCAATGTGCAGGGGTACTGGAGAGGTTGAGGTGGGTTTATACATAATAAGTGACTGGTAGTAGGATATACATATAAACAGTGCTGAAAAGTGACTAGGAATATATAAATATTGATGGTAATATACTAAATGGTAATATATACATGTAAACAGGCATAATAGTGCCCAGTAGCAGGATAAATAGTTAAAAACGAATGGTAATGGCAATCAATAATCAATGGACAGCAACGTAATGGAGTAATACATCTAATCAATAATCATTTTAGCAGCAGTGTAGGTTGTGTCTGAGTGGGTAGCGACCTGTGGATGGGCATAGTAGAGTCAGTCAGTGTGGATAGACTGTGGGAGAGGGAGAGCAGTAGTTGTGAGCCATTTAACAGTCTTATGGCCAGGGGATAGAAGCTATTTAGGTGTCTGTTGGTCTGAGCCTTGGCTTTGATGCACCGGTACCGCCTGCCGGACAGGAGCATGGAGAACAGTCCATGTCTCGGGTGGCTGGAGTCTTTGGTAATTTTTCGGGCCTTTCTCAGACACCGCCTGGCATGTACAGTGGGGAGAACAAGTATTTGATACACTGCCGATTTTGCAGGTTTTCCTACTTACAAAGCATGTAGAGGTCTGTAATTTTTATCATAGGTACACTTCAACTGTGAGAGACAGAATCTAAAACAAAAATCCAGAAAATAACATTGTATGATTTTTAAGTAATTAATTAGCATTTTATTGCATGACATAAGTATTTGATCACCTACCAACCAGTAAGAATTCCGGACCTGTTAGTTTTTCTTTAAGAAGCCCTCCTGTTCTCCACTCATTACCTGTATTAACTGCACCTGTTTGAACTCGTTACCTGTATAAAAGACACCTGTCCACACACTCAATCAAACAGACTCCAACCTCTCCACAATGGCCAAGATCAGAGAGCTGTGTAAGGACATCAGGGATAAAATTGTAGACCTGCACAAGGCTGGGATGGGCTACAGGACAATAGGCAAGCAGCTTGGTGAGAAGGCAACAACTGTTGGCGCAATTATCAGAAAATGGAAGAAGTTCAAGATGACGGTCAATCACCCTCGGTCTGGGGCTCCATGCAAGATCTCACCTCGTGGGGCATCAATGATCATGAGGAAGGTGCGGGATCAGCCCAGAACTACAAGGCAGGACCTGGTCAATGACCTGAAGAGAGCTGGGACCACAGTCTCAAAGAAAACCATTAGTAACACACTACGCTGTCATGGATTAAAATCCTGCAGCGCACGCAAGGTCCCCCTGCTCAAGCCAGCGCATGTCCAGGCCCGTCTGAAGTTTGCCAATGACCATCTGGATGATCCAGAGGAGGAATGGGAAAAGGTCATGTGGTCTGATGAGACAAAAAAATAGCTTTTTGGTCTAAACTCCACTCGCCGTGTTTGGAGGAAGAAGAAGGATGAGTACAGCCCCAAGAACACCATCCCAACCGTGAAGCATGGAGGTGGAAACATCCTTCTTTGGGGATGCTTTTCTGCAAAGGGGACAGGACGACTGCACCGTATTGAGGGGAGGATGGATGGGGCCATGTATCGCGAGATCTTGGCCAACAACCTCCTTCCCTCAGTAAGAGCATTGAAGATGGGTCGTGGCTGGGTCTTCCAGCATGACAACGACCGAAACACACAGCCAGGGCAACTAAGGAGTGGCTCTGTAAGAAGCATCTCAAGGTCCTGGAGTGGCCTAGCCAGTCTCCAGACCTGAACCCAATAGAAAATCTTTGGAGGGAGCTGAAAGTCTGTATTGCCCAGCGACAGCCCCGAAACCTGAAGGATCTGGAGAAGGTCTGTATGGAGGAGTGGGCCAAAATCCCTGCTGCAGTGTGTGCAAACCTAGTCAAGACCTACAGGAAACGTATGATCTCTGTAATTGCAAACAAAGGTTTCTGTACCAAATATTAAGTTCTGCTTTTCTGATGTATCAAATACTTATGTCATGCAATAAAATGCAAATGAATTACTTAAAAATCATACAATGTGATTTTCTGGATTTTTGTTTTAGATTTCGTCTCTCACAGTTGAAGTGTACCTATGATAAAAAATTACAGACCTCTACATGCTTTGTAAGTAGGAGAACCTGCAAAATCGGCAGTGTATCAAATACTTGTTCTCCCCACTGTACGTCCTATGTCTTCTGAGAAAGTGACTGTTGTATTCGGTTGGTTACCTCGTTCCACTTCCTCTACATTTGGGCCTCACTTACTCTGTCTGACCTTAATAGACCCGAATGCATTTGGAACCGTCATTGTGTCCTTTTGCCTGGTCCCAATAATGGGACAGTGGCTCTGTTCCAATATCCACAGTCCACACTTCGAAACAAATCAATGTATTGGACACTGCTAAGTGGTGCACTAGTGCGGATATGGGAACGTAGCCGCTGATGCTCGGCCTTGACAGTTAGGCACTAGAATAATACAACCAATGTGCATGTGAAGGGTGATTATTGTGTAATCACAGTCATCGTCAGAACAAAGCCAGCACAGTGCAGAGAACAGCAAATCAACAGCCCTCATTCTAAAATGTGCATCTGAGGAGAAGTATGATTCTCTCATCACCAGTAATCTTACTTCACAAGCAGACCTTGATCATGAATAAGAATAGACAGCTCTTATTGAATATAAGTCCTCTCTTATAGACGCGGTAAAGAGGTCCATGGAACGTAGACCGTGGGAGATAGAAGGATGCCAGATTAGGGTTGGGCGGTATCCAGATTTTCATATCGTCATACCGTCCTTCTCTCATTCCTGGATTTACGGTATTACTGGCTTAGTACACAAGGGGGCGCCTAGCTAAATATGCTAAAGAGCCAAAACGAAAACAAATTAAAGTTAGACATATATAGGTAAGAGCAACCGAAAGTCATTTTTGGTGAGTTTAGACATTTACAAGTGAATGTGAATGAGAGACATTGTGCAAATGAACAAAGTTGATGCATGCTTGTTTGAAGGAAGAACTGTACTAGCTCTGAAGCAGCATGTGTACGCTGCAGGCTCAGAGGAGCGACTCCGGGATGCTGACCTTCTAGGCAGAGTTGCAAACAAAAAGCCATATCTCAGACTGGCCAATAAAAATAAAAGATTAAGATGGGCAGTCTGAGATATGGCTTTTTCTTTGCAACTCTGCCTAGAAGGTCAGCATCCCAGAGTCACCTCTTCACTGTTGACGTTGAGACTGGTGTTTTGTGGGTACTATTTAATGAAGCTGCCAGTTGAGGACCTGTGAGGCGTCTGTTTCTCAAACTAGACACTAATGTATTTGTCCTCTTGCTCAGCTGTGCACCGGGGCCTCACCCTCCTCTTTCTATTCTGGTTAAAGACAGTTTGCGCTGTTCTGTGACGGGAGTAGTACACAGCGTTGTACGAGATCTTCAGTTTCTTGGCAATTGCTCGCATGGAATAGCTTTCATTTCTCAGAACAAGAATAGACTGACGAGTCTCAGAAGAAAGTTATTTGTTTCTGGCCATTTTGATCCTGTAATCGAACCCATAATTGCTGATGCTCCAGATACTCAACTAGTCTCAAGAAGGCCAGTTTTATTGCTTCTTTAATCAGCACAACAGTTTTCAGCTGTGCTAACATAATTGCAAAAGGGTTTTGTAATGATCAATTAGCCTTTTAAAATGATAAACTTGGATTAGCAAACACAATGTGCCATTGGAACACAGGACTGATGGTTGCTGATAATGGGCCTCTGTACACCTATGTAGATATTCCATAAAAAAATTAAATGTGTTGCACTAATGTATTTTCTGTGAAGAAAAACTGTAGTTGAACGCCCCTGATCACTCTATTGAAAAAAATATATATTTACACGACTTTCAATATAAAACATCAATATACAGCTGGACTCACCTGCTCCCGCTTTCTACAAATATGAAAATGTATTAAAAAACCATCCTGTGGCCATTTCCAAATACCCCGGTATACCACCCAAGCATATGCCGGATTGGTGCACATTCAACAAATCTGATCTAACAAAGTGGATATTCGTCAAATCCGTCAAGATTGATGTATTGTAACAGGCCCACAATGTAATTAATAGTCAGATTTTGATATATTTGGCTGTTTTCAATGTATAAGATTTAGAACAGGGATGGGCAACTCCAGTCCTCTGGGGCTGGAGAGGTGTCACCTTTTCAACATCCCTAGCAAACACAGCTGATTAAACTAATTGCATTCTAAACTGAAGATCATGATTAGTTGATCATTCGAGTCAGGTGTGTTAGCTGGGGCAAAAGTGTGACACCAATCAGTCCCCTGAGGACTGAAGTTTCCCATCCCTGATTTAGAAGTGGTCTCTTTTCAAGTTTAGAAGAAGTGACTGCTAATTGCTAACTCCCGTTCATATAAGCTGGTAGCATAGCTAGCATAGAGAAATCAGTGGTGGTAGTCAGTCCTTTTTAAATGTAATGCAGTTGATTGGTGATGACATTAACATGTATTGGGGTTGACATCCATACAAACATTATACTCCGACTTTTACCTCAACAGTGTGAAATACACATAAACAACAACCTAAATGTAGGCCCATTTTGCTGGGGGCAATGAGGAGATTCTGGATCTTTCCACCCACGTGTTTCCATGGCCTTTCCATTGAGTTCCATCCCTTACATTCTGATTACATTGTCAGGATCTATTTATGACAAAGGCACAATTGATTGAATATTCTAAACCAAAGAAAGTGAGTGGATCACATTCAAATCACACTCAAACCATTGTATTAGGAGAAGAGAACATATGACACTGATCCAGTTCCTGTGTATGACGGTCACCGTGTATGGTGGATAAAATGAACTGAAACTGCTCTCATTTCCTTGTGGACATCTACCCTGTTACTAGCCCTCTTACAAGAAAGAAAGAGAAACGTGCTACTACATCATGTGATTGCCCATCCACTATCCAAGTGTGTACAGTGATGTGCATGTGTACTCTGTACGTGTAGTTATCTGTGACATTCCTTTAGAAATGCACGTCTGCCACCCTCCAGTCATCACAATAGCAGTGTTCATTCTACAAACAGACACACATATTGACTGATGTATTGATCCTCTTCCATTCAGTTCATGAGTGCTATGTAGCTGCAGGACAGGAAGTGGGAGGGAGGGACAGAGAGAGACAGCGACAGATAGACAAAGTCATATAAGGGGGTGAGTAGACTTCATGTAGGCCTACGGAGGGGAGCATGAGTAAGAGAAAGAGAGAAAAAGAGGTGGGGACATAGAGAGCAGGACTCTCTGCCCTTCTGAAATGTTGGCGCTCACAGGACCTGACAGCAGACCAGGAGAAAGTGTGCGAAGCGGCCAGGTCAGGGGAGGAATGCTGTAGTTCAGACTGCTGCAATACCACTTCTATTCTTCCGCCACCCATCGTCAATCTGTGAAATACAACAGCCCGAGCCCAGCTCTTATAACGCAGCCTCTGACTATGTTATATCACAGTTAAGAGGGAGATTCCTTGGCACGGGACACTGTTCTCAGTGGAGATCACATCATCTTAATATGGGCCTGGCTGCCGGCTGAGAGGGGAGGGAGGGGACAGATCTCATCACAACAACAGAGCCTGATGGTCAACCAGCTGTTGACAAATCCACAGCAGTGTAGCAGTGCCATCCCTACACAGACAGCTGGCAGAAGCATTTTAGGCATAGCCTCACAGGGACTAGATTGCTTTAATTTTCAGAGTGGCGTGCAATCTGGTGCTGTGCTGCATGCATGCTGAGCAGGTGCTGAATGACCATGGTTGTCCAAATATAGACTGCTAGTCCTTTTTTCATTCTTGTGATTGAAGCCTGAGGGAGTGCACAGACAAGTCACTCTCAACATCCCACGGTGGAGGGATGCAGACCGGGAGGTGTTTTAGTGTTGTTTAGAGGAACACAGCAGCCCCAACATGAAACCTGTTTGTACTTTGAAGTTCAAACCATGACTATCCTGTGCGGCAGGTAGCCTAGCGTTTAAGAGTGTTGGGCCAGTAACCAAAAGGTCACTGGTTCGAATCCCCAAGCCGACTAGGTGAAAAATCTGTTGATGTGCCCTCAAGCAAGGCACTTAACCCTAATTGCTATGGATAAGAGCGTCTGCTAAATGACTAAAATGTAAAATGTTAGGCAGTATCTTGTAATTTGCTGCACTGGGAGAAAATGTTATGCTCAGTTGTGACATTGAGGTGGATTTGTGCCAGTGTCCAACTTGAGATGGAGAAGCATTTGCATAACTAAATTGGGTTCATCGTCAAGACACGGGAGTTGTAACATTAGATGCAGAGCGAGAGAGCTCCTTCCTGCACACTGTATACTTGTATAGCAAATTGCTAAATGTATCCTATTATCAGTGTGATATGTCAGTACCAGAGCTGAGAAATGACTAAGAAACGGAAAACTGAGCAGGATCGATAGACAGATTAAGCTTGAGGAAAATAGACAAGTATTTAATGGCCGACAGGGAACAGAAAAGACTTTCAACAAAGCATTTTTTCCACTTCCCATCCTGGCACAATCCACACCTGTCTCTCTGTGAACACATTATAATGTCTCATTTAGGTGGGTATAATACAGCAGTGTCCTTCGCCAATCAATGTCAAATATAGCTGCTTCAGAAGAATGACATGCTTATAAAGTATGTTTCAAGTTATCCTCCATGCCTTCTCCTCCATACAATAAGCATTTCATTGGCATTTGAAATAGTAAAAACATTTCATGATGTTTATTTTTATTTTATTTTTTATTATCAGCACGGACTGCTCTCTTCATTGAAGCACTGTGAACAAGTTAGCTTTTTCATAAGTCAATCGGCAGCAGTAACTGTTACTTTTACAGTGTGGTTTAACAGTGTGTGCAAAGGAAAGTGTTTACAAACCCATGTCCTCAATAAACTATCCACAACACAGTGATAGAATCTGCACATGCACTAGAAATAGGGCATGCATAAATAATGAAACTGTAAAGGGAAGTGATAATCCATCATTCCCAGACAGACACAATGATATATAGCATGACAAAGCAAATATTGAATAAGCAAATATAATAATAATAATAATAATATGCCATTTAGCAGACGCTTTTATCCAAAGCGACTTACAGTCGTGCGTGCATACATTTTTGTGTATGGGTGGTCCCGGGGATCGAACCCACTACCTTGGCGTTACAAGCGCCGTGCTCTACCAGCTGAGCTACAGAGGACCACAAATATCATAGCTAGAATGCCATTATAGTCCACATGTAGGCCTAACTCATGGTACTGAAACTACTACTAGTTGCACTATATCTATCATAATATTTGAGCCATGATGCACAATGGCATGCATTAGTATTTTGTAGGCCTAGGTGGTGTAGTAGACAGCAAGTATGGTATGGGTAAATGCTATAACAATAGGATACTAATGCACCTTTCTGTTGTTGGTTACTGTTGTTGTTAGGGCATAAGACTGGAATTTCCATGAAATGTCATTTAGTAGCCTAAATACAACCGTGTTTATCTCTGTTTGCGTTTCAGACATCAAGGGGCAACCTTTGCACCCACTAGCAAGATAGAAGCTACGATGACAGACCGTATAACCCAGTGACGGGCAACTCCAGTCCTCGGGGGCCGGAGTGGTGTCACTTTTATCCCCATCCCTAGCAAACATAGCTGATTAAAGTAATTACATTCTAAACTGATGATTAGTTGATTATTGAAATCAGGTGTGTTAACTGGGGCTGAGGCAAAAGTGTGAGGCCAATCAGGCCCCGAGGACTGGAGTTGCCCATCCTTGGTATAGCCTATTCACATGGAAATAAATGGCGCACAATAAATAATATGTTTATGCTTCTTCCTCTGGTCCAGGGAGCGTACTGAACCTCCCTCTTTAAATGCTGCTGATGCTATAGCCTGCTACGACTTAAAGATGGACGCATACTTACTCTGCATAACCAGTGGCCCATGGCAGCCTCTTCGTCTCTTTCAGAATGAGGATCGGCCGAGCAATATGATCCGCCGAGCACTCGATTTCATCCGGTGACAGTCCCAGAAACTCCGGTCTTGTGTACGGGTATTTCAGTGGTAAATCCGAGCCACCGAAATGGTCACCGTTTGAACTGCCAGCCATCATACCGCCCATAAAATTGGCCACAGCTGATTTCACCCGTGTGAGCATGTTCTTGCCGCAGCGTGTGTCCGAGCGATGGTAATGTGCGGGTCCCCTTGCCCCGAATATCACCTTGGCTCTGCGGCGCGTTTTGTGGACGGCAAAGGTTCAGATATGCGCCCCTCTCTCTTTCATTCAGTCCCGAATGAACGCGGAAATAAACTCATGATGAGCACAGTCATGTGACAAACCGGTTGCGTTCTGGATTTGGTTGCACAGCCATCGTGCTGTGATCAGTTTAAACTATTAGCAGCATGCCAGGCAGTAGGTCAAAGGTAGGCTAGTAGTTATCCTAGAATGCCTTCTAATGGCAGGTATACTACAAAAGCATACAAGAAGTCGCCTACTTGTAAGCTAGTCACATCAAATCCACTGTTTGCTTGCCCTCTGAAGTGTTCCTTGCTCAAACCCTCGAAATAGGGTGAGTGCAGTCAGCTGACACATACATCCTCTTTGGAGTAGCCTAGTCAGACTCCTTTTCTGTCTGACAAAGCATTTAAAGTTCATTCTATTTGACAGACTCTCCCACATGCCCTTCTCAGACATGTCAAAGTTGTCCCATTTGTGCATGGGAATAGAACTTCCAATTGCAGTAGGGACTGTGGAACCAGTAGCCTAATGTGTCAACTGCAGTAGAATAACCTAACCAGAAAATTAGGGGTCTTTCGCACCAAATTGGTTTGGAGCGGTTTTTCCGAACTCTGGCGCATTTCCCCCCTTAGGTCGGTATGTTTGGACTGGTGTGAACACTGTATCCACACTCGGGAGCGCACAAAAAAACGCATTGTGGCTCGCTCAAAAGGGGTGGTGTCGGTCCCATTCCATTCCTACAATGGTGCGATTCCCTGCAGGTGAGAACACAGTCTGGACCAAACACAAGAAACACACCGAGCAAAATGTTGAAAACACGACTATGCCCCACATCCAATCTATGTTCGGTTTTGGTTGAATGTGAAAGTAGAAAATCTGTATTTTTCAGGTGGATGATAAGACAACTATACAAAGACGTCTTTCTACGTTCGGTTTCGGTTTAAAGTTGAAAAAAAAAGAATTTTTCAGGTTGTTGTTTCAATGACTTCAAAACAACTTAATTTCAATGTACTTGCAGCCTATACACATGGACACAGTATAAAAAAACTGGTCTATGAAATTTTTAATTAACATTCATACATCACTCCAGTATTTACACACATTATTTCTTTACAATATTCAAGTGATAGTTGTCTTTCTATTCCACTACTGAAGAAGGATGACTCAAATCATCATACCTACTCATACTTCACATTTTGATACAATACATATTAACAAAAGGGTTTCCATTAGGTTTTGATATTAACATTTCATGTAACATTTAGTAATCATTATTTGTGCAACCAACATTTTTTATTTTTTTTTACAATTATATTGTTTACAAACAAGCTTATATTTTGGGTTGGACATTGCATGCTGTTCTTACTCTTTTAATCAATGGCAACATATTGCAAAACCAATGAACACACGACTCTTGCAAAACCAATGCAGTATGTGCAAAAGCAACACATATCTTGGTATATCTTAGTATGAAAAACAGTAGAAATTCAGTATGTACCTTCCACTATGTCAAAATTGTGCATGGTATGGAAGTTTAGTTTCACTTTCCAACCAATCCAGTGCATTTTTGTTGAAAATGAAAAATTTTGAAATCAATAATATGTCAAATCAAATCAAATTGTATTTGTCACATACACGTGTTTAGCAGATGTTATTGTGGGTGTAGCGAAATGCTTGTGCTTCTAGCTCCGACAGTGCAGTAATATCTAACAAGTAATATCTAACAATTTCACAACATATACCCAATACACACAAATCTAGTAAGGAATGGAATTTAAGAATATATACATATATAGACAAGCAATGACAGAGCGGTATGGACTACGATACAGTATAATATTATAGAATAGAATACAGTATATACATATGAGATGAGTAGGTCAAGATATGTAAACATTATTAAAGTGACTAGTGTTCCATTTCTTAAAGTGGCCAGTGATTTCAATAGGCAGCAGCAGCCTCTAATGTGCTAGTGATGGCTATTTAACAGTTTGATGGCCTTGAGATAGAAGCTGTTTTTCATTCTCTCTGTCCCATCTTTGATGCACTGTACTAACCTCGCCTTCTGGATGATAGCGGGGTGAACAGGCAGTGGCTCAGGTGGTTGATGTCCTTGATTATCTTTTTGGCCTTCCTGTGACATCGGGTGTGTAGGTGTCTTGGAGGGCGGGTAGTTTTCCCCCGGTAATGCGTTCGGCAGACCGCACCACCCTCTGGAGAGCCCTGCGGTTGCGGGCGGTGCAGTTGCCGTACCAGGAGGGGATACAGCCCGACAGGATGCTCTGAATTGTGCATTTGTAAAAGTGTGTGAGGGTTTTAGGTGCCAAGCCAAATTTCTTCAGCCTCCTGAGGTTGAAGAGGCTCTGTTGCGCCTTCTTCACCACACTGTCTGCGTGGGTGGACCATTTCAGTTTGTCAGTGATGTGTACGCCAAGAAACTTGAAGCTTTCCTTCTTCTCCACTGAGGTCCCGTCGATGTGGATAGGGGGGCACCCTCTGCTGTTTCCTGAAGTCCACGATCATCTCCTTTGTTTTGTTGAAGTTGAGTGAGAGGTTATTTTCCTGGCACCACACTCCCAGAGCCCTCCCCTCCTCCCTGTAGGCGGTCTCGTCATTGTTGGTAATCAAGCCTACTACTGTTGTGTCGTTTGCAAACTTGATGATTGAGTTGGACGCGTGCTTGGCCACGCAGTCATGGGTGAACAGGGAGTACAGGAGGGGGCTGAGCACGCACCCTTGTGGGGCCCCAGTGTTGAGGATCAGCGAAGTGGAGATGTTGTTTCCTACCTTCACCACCTGGGGGCGGCCCGTCAGGAAGTCCAGGACCCAGTTGCACAGGGTGGGGTTCAGACCCAGGGCCTCAAGCTTAATGATGAGCTTGGAGGGTACTATGGTGTTGAATGCTGAGCTATAGTCAATGAACAGCATTCTTACATAGGTATTCATCTTGTCCAGATGGGATAGGGCAGTGTGATGGCGATTGCCTCGTCTGTGGATCTATTGGTGCGGTAAGCAAATTGAAGTGGGTCTAGGGTGACAGGTAAGGTAGAGGTGATATGATCCTTGACTAGTCTCTCAAAGCACTTCATGATGACAGAAGTGAGTGCTACAGGGCGATAGTATTTAGTTCAGTTACCTTTGCTTTCTTGGGTACAGGAACAATGGTGGCCATCTTGAAGCATGTGTGAACAGCACACTGGGAAAGGGAGAGATTGAATATGTCCGTAAACACACCAGCCAGCTTGTCTGCGCATGCTCTGAGGACGCGGCTAGGGATGCCGTCTGGGCCGGCAGCCTTGCGGGGGTTAACAAGCTTAAATGTCTTACTCACGTCGGCCACAGAGAAGGAGAGGCCACAGTCCTTGGTAGTGAGCCTCGTCGATGGCACTGTGTTATCCTCAAAGCGGGCGAAGAAGGTGTTTAGCTTGTCTGGAAGCGAGACGTCGGTGTCGGCGACGTGGCTGGTTTTCCTTTTGTAGTCCGTGATTGTCTGTAGACCCTGCCACATACGTCTTGTGTCCTAGCCGTTGAATTGTGTTATGATGAGTTTCTTGTATTGAGAAGTTCAATATGCAAGAATTTACTTAGACATTCTGTGGTGATTTTACCAAGTATTTATTTGATTACGAGCCTGTGGGTTCATCTAACAAACAGACATAGCCTTGCCCCCTTGTCAGGTGAACTGCCCACATCCACAAATCTCACATCTTTTATACTCTTGGTTACACATTTCCTCAACCACATCTGGCCATCGTCAATGAGCACTACCCCTTCTCTGTCATGACCTCTTACCCCCAAGCAGGACGTTCCCTCCATACATCATTCTAATATAAACCCCACTATCTTCCTTGGACAGATTGGAATTTACTACCCCAGACTTAGAGTCACCCAGAACCACTTCTCTCTACTAACTTTAAACTAGTTACACATTCATATGAAATGGCCCCATATCCTCATCATATCAATCCATATTTTTTTATGTCTATGGTAAGTAACAATTCATTAAATATAACATTACTTAACCCCCAACACTTCACATAAAATTCACATAAAATCAAATGTTCTCCAATCAGTATTATACATATATGATTCGATTCTTAACTATGCTAGATAACTGAACCATCATCTTAGACATGCTACCAAGAAAAACATCCATATAAATGAATTGTAACCATAATGACATCATCCCCACAAATACAAAGATACATGACCATTACTAAGTTACATGGATATTACAATATATTCAAATGAATATATCAAAATAAAATAACTTCAATCTTCTTCATCCATCTTCATACAGATGAACCCCAAGCTTGTCACTGGTCACATGGAGCGCTAACTGATCTACTGAGATAGTCTTCTTTCCACATCTTCAATCCTGTAAACCTCTAATTTCATCTTATACATTTCCAACTTAACATTCCTCAATCAACATTATCAATGTACTCTAACCTTGAATAACATATAGATTCATAATTTATCCTTTCTCTCCTTGCATTTATATTGACTGATACATCTCTATTCATACTCCTAATACCTTCCTATATGTCTCTAATATTTCCCATAGCTTTATTTAAATCCCCAATACCTTCCTAATCTTAATGGCCAACATGTATCCCCCATATAATCACATACATTCCCTCTTTATCTACTATTATAGCATCCAATGCTGTGTGATTATCACTTACATAGTCTAATGAGTAACATCTCAGACCCAATTGCTTAAAAATCCAAGATTGTTAAAATATACAATGTTCAACTCCGACTTTGTTCTCCTATCATTCCTGATATGACATACACATTATAACACTCTATTTTCACTCCCTGTTAAATCATTACATCCCTAAACTATTCATGCTTTAAAAATTCAACCAAAATCAGATCATATGAAAATACAGTGGGGAAAAAAAGTATTTAGTCAGCCACCAATTGTGCAAGTTCTCCCACTTAAAAAGATGAGAGAGGCCTGTCATTTTCATCATAGGTACACGTCAACTATGACAGACAAATTGAGAAAAAAAATTCCAGAAAATCACATTGTAGGATTTTTAATGAATTTATTTGCAAATTATGGTGGAAAATAAGTATTTGGTCACCTACAAACAAGCAAGATTTCTGGCTCTCATAGACCTGTAACTTCTTCTATAAGAGGCTCCTCTGTCTTCCACTCATTACCTGTATTAATGGCACCTGTTTGAACTTGTTATCAGTATAAAAGACACCTGTCCACAACCTCAAACAGTCACACTCCAAACTCCACTATGGTCAAGACCAAAGAGCTGTCAAAGGACACCAGAAACAAAATTGTAGACCTGCACCAGGCTGGGAAGACTGAATCTGCAATAGGTAAGCAGCTTGGTTTGAAGAAATCAACTGTGGGAGCAATTATTAGGAAATGGAAGACATACAAGACCACTGATAATCTCCCTCGATCTGGGGCTCCATGCAAGATCTCACCCCGTCGGGTCAAAATGATCACAAGAACGGTGAGCAAAAATCCCAGAACCACACGGGGGGACCTAGTGAATGACCTGCAGAGAGCTGGGACCAAAGTAACAAAGCCTACCATCAGTAACACACTACTCCGCCAGGGACTCAAATCCTGCATTGCCAGACGTGTCCCCTGCTTAAGCCAGTACATGTCCAGGCCCGTCTGAAGTTTGCTAGAGTGCATTTGGATGATCCAGAAGAGGATTGGGAGAATGTCATATGGTCAGATGAAACCAAAATATAACTTTTTGGTAAAAACTCAACTCATCGTGTTTGGAGGACAAAGAATGCTGAGTTGCATCCAAAGAACACCATACCTACTGTGAAGCATGGGGGTGGAAACTTCATGCTTTGGGGCTGTTTTTCTGCAAAGGGACCAGGACGACTGATCCGTGTAAAGGAAAGAATGAATGGGGCCATGTATCGTGAGATTTTGAGTGAAAACCTCCTTCCATCAGCAAGGGCATTGAAGATGAAACGTGGCTGGGTCTTTTAGCATGACAATGATCCCAAACACACCTCCCGGGCAACGAAGGAGTGGCTTCGTAAGAAGCATTTCAAGGTCCTGGAGTGGCCCAGCCAGTCTCCAGATCTCAACCCCATAGAAAATATTTGGAGGGAGTTGAAAGTCCGTGTTGCCCAGCGACAGCCCCAAAACATCACTGCTCTAGAGGAGATCTGCATGGAGGAATGGGCCAAAATACCAGCAACAGTGTGTGAAAACCTTGTGAAGACTTACAGAAAACGTTTGACCTGTGTCATTGCCAACAAGGGGTATATAACAAAGTATTGAGAAACTTTTGTTATTGACCAAATACTTATTTTCCACCATAATTTGCAAATAAATTCATAAAAAATCCTACAATGTGATTTTCTGGAATTTTTTTTCTCATTTTGTCTGTCATAGTTGACATGTACCTATGATGAAAATTACAGGCCTCTCTCATCTTTTTAAGTGGGAGAACTTGCACAATTGGTGGCTGACTAAATACTTTTTTCCCCCACTGTATCATAACCCCATGATAGGAACCAATTAAGTACTTGCCTAGTAACATAGATATTTACCACTCTAAACATCCATATCAATATCAACCAATACTTCAAATGTATATAATGACTAATATGCTAATACATTAACCCAATTAATCAACATATTCATGATTTCATTCACAATCCTTACATTAACTTCCATGTTTGAAACAGTATGATTCAACAATGTCTACTCAAAATAATTCATATAAACGTATCCTAAGACATTACCATAATGTATCACTGTTTTTAACCCATCATCTATATAAAACATTTCTCAATTGAACAATCAATATCCTTCATTTTGAAAATAATTATACTAATACATACTAATGAGTCACTTAAATCACTGATTCATGTTATAAATTATAACCAACCAAATTACTTAACTCAACCAAATTTAAAATGACAATTGTTTCACTTTATCCTTATCAGTGAAAATTAAAACCCTCAACTTTATCACCCATTACAACTGTCATAATGTACACTTATATTAACATATAAACATCCATAATTCTATTATGACTTTCCTCATCCTGATAATAACTACAGATCATTATCTCAATGCACTCTTAATACTATTAATTTAGCAGTGTCTATACCTACTACCCAAATTATCAAATTTAGATAAACCAAATTTTATTATCAACACAGCTAAGCAACCCCTTTATTTCTCCCGGCACTTAAATCTTCTGGCGTCTCTTCATTATGTTCTTCAGACCTCTTCACATTTCAAAATGACTTGCCCATGACAATGTCACCACTACAATGTCTTATTCGATTCACCACCAACTCCTCAACCTCATTGTCTTGTCCATTTGCCAACCATTATGCCCACATCATTAAAAATGTTGCATTTGAACAGATCTTTCTCCATTCTCACACAATGGTAGACTCCTTTCCCACTCCTTCAAGATAAAAACATGAGAAAATCCCTTGATATCTTCGATTGGTTGTTGTAGACCAGTTGCATGTAGACGTGGTATTTTACAAAAACATCTTCAACGCCTCTGATATTCATCTTCAGCCGGTTCATAATTTGTTACTTTTATTTATTTAGGTTCACACCATGCTAGTCCAAATTATCCCTGCCATGCATCAAGACACCATCTGTATTTATCTCACTAGAAGACAAACATTTTAATTGATTACATTTCTAATCCATACAATCCATACAATCATTCACCATATGACAAATTATTATGTTTTAACAATTATTCTTAATGCCAATTTCTAATATACTTCCCAATTTCTATTAGATAAACCCTTTAAATACATATAACCGAATGGAATGACAGTCAGTTGATTCCTGAAAATCTGGAAGATCTTGAAATTCATGGAGGTCTATAGCTCCGTGCCTCCACTGAGGTAATCAGCCATAACCCACAGCTCATCAGTATCATTCCTCTGACATCGTCTTCCATCAACTGATAATTGTCATCAACAGCAGCCTCATCTCCCTCATCTCTAGATCGTCAGTTTCCTCGTAGCAATCTGTTGCAGTGGTTGACATGATACCTGGTCAATCTCCCCTCTATCCATACCCCCGTTGGTGTAGACTGTGTGACGATGCATGAACCTTCTTCCTTCACTAGTTCTATGATCATGCAGAGTCCTTCTCCATTTATCACCATCTCTCTGTGGAGTGTGTCCTTCTATCAGCGTACCAATAGTCCCTGCTGCAAAAACACACAGAAAAAACAAAACAATGCACCGCCGCAGCGGTGCCATCTTCCTCCTCTGCGTTAGAAAAGTCCTACAGTGGTACATATAGATCTAGGAATCTCTCTCTGCTACTTGCCCCTCCATCAAGGTAGCCAGCAACACCTATTACTAACCATCCCACTTGGGTTTTGTCCATCTCTGACTTCTTTAATCCTTTACCACCACATAGTCTCCAAGTCGCAGAAAATGTCCAGATTCTCCTGTCAGGTCTGGCAGAGAAGCCTTCACCTTTTGAAAGAAATCTTCAGAACATTGTTTAGGTGAGACACAGCATGCTACTTCATCCTGTCTTCTTATCAGTCCTGATAAGCCTTTTAGATTAGGAAGTGCACATTCTTGCAGCTTGTTGCAGTCCACTCATGTCATAGAAAGGCCTCCTCTAAATTCTGCCTTATACCACAAATACATTTTCCCCTAAAACATTTAATCTAACCCATAACACATGACTTACTACTGCTCATATTCTTAATACAATATGCAAATGTGCCAATAAATCCTCTTACCATTACTACCCCCTTTTATGAACACATGAGTCACAACGTGATTCATGCTTTCAAAAACAAAACACCAACATTGCCTAAATTAAAATGACAACATTTGATAATACCTCAATTTACTTCTATCCCGTAAAGTAATCCAAGATTAGTACAATTGACTAGCAACAGGTATCCCTCATTCAGGGAAAGCGCTCTCTCTCTTTTGTTATTTTATGGCTTCGAATCACATATATTATTACCAAATTATAAACTTCTTCACACTTTTCAGTATTATAAATTACCCTCAACTCGGTAAAATGAACTATCTTAAAATCCTCAGCCCTTGTTTCTAGGATTTCCAGTGTGGATGATCAAATCACACTAGAAAGTCAGTACAGAGTTCAGAGGTCATTGAAATGATTCAACGAATTGTTCCATCCAATAGTATACTAAACATTACCAACATTCAAAACATTTCATAAATGTTGTGTATCCCAAGTGTACATTAAGTCCTCATGACATTTCTTCTCATAATAAATCATGTATACCCAAAACTCAGTCAAAAAAGAAAGAAACTCCATAAAATTCACTGTGTGTGCTCCTTTAAGACTTATCACCTTTTACCTGTTGAAAACCCCCTAAAATCAAAATAACAACCCTTTATAAACATCATACTAGGTGTGTTGTGTTTTGTTTGAAAAACCCAATTGAAAACAACAAACAAAAATAGCCAGGCCTCACTTAATTTGTTAGCTCCCTTTTACGACCTAATAACTTCACTAAACTGCTCCCCCTAGCCCTGGGCAACATTCCAATGAGATAAGCAAATCCCCTTTCTCCTGGAAGAGAAATTATACATTTTGTATAACATTCAATTACAATCAATAATCCAAAAATAGTAAGTACACACAAAACATGATACAGATATACACAGTCCTACCTCATCAATAATTGTTTGTATCAATCTAATTCCTCATATCTACTCCATAAAAATATTATATAAAATCTCTCAAAAGATGAAAACCACTCAAAATTCCTTGAGTATACAATGATTATGTTTAATTGATTACCCTTCAGATCATATCCTCTTTAAATCTCACAATGATTATTGAACCCCTAAATCTGCTCCATGTGATCCCATATCAAATGATCCATTATTGTTTACTTGATCAACAACATAGGAAAATCTGTTTCCCCTTCTATTGTTCCTGTCACCCCTGTAAATATCATATTTCATTCATTAGCCAATACAATCACGTACTCCGTGTAAGTAAGACGTGATATTTTATCCCAGGCATCTATTTAAAAATTGTTTGATACGTTGTCTCCTACTCTCCCCTTAACATAATGCTATAGGAGACTTCCATCAATCCTGGAAAAAAAACTTCCACTCACAAGACACTAGATAATACCACGTTTCATTAAGTTCACTACACCTTCTAATATAAACCTATAACCCCTTTCTAGTAATTTAATCATCGCAGCCTGTTAAATGGATGTTTTAAAATATAAAACTATTGTTTAATAACTTAATAACTTACAAAAAATGTTTATTTAATCCATCATCCTAAACAGATTATCATTTTTAGAATTAATGAACTGTCTGCATAACTCAATGTTGTTTAAACAAACTATATAATGCAATAATAATAATTACCAATTATAAAATAATTTTCCATATTCAACTATCTAGACATGTTCTTCATATCATCCCAATGCGTCCTACATACAGTTGAAGTCAGAAGTATACATACTCTTAGGTTGGAGTCATTAAAACTCGTTTTTTCAACCACTCCACAAATTTCTTGTTAACAAACTATAGTTTTGGCAAGTCGGTTAGGACATCTACTTTGTACATGACACAAGTAATTTTTCCAACAATTGTTAACAGACAGATTATTTCACTTATAATTCACTGTATCACAATTCCAGTGGGTCGGAAGTTTACATACACTAAGTTGACTGTGCCTTTAAACAGCTTGGAAAATTCCAGAAAATGATTTCATGGCTTTAGAAGCTTCTGATAGGCTATTTGACATAATTTGAGTCAATTGGAGGTGTACCTGTGGATGTATTTCAAGGCCTACCTTCAAACTCAGTGCATCTTTGCTTGACATCATGGGAAAATCAAAAGAAATCAGCCAAGACCTCAGAAAAAACATTGTAGACCTCCACAAGTCTGGTTCATCCTTCGTAGCAATTTCCAAACACCTGAAGGTACCACGTTCATCGGTATGCACAAGAGTACACAAGTATAAACACCATGGGAACACGCAGCCGTCATACTGCTCAGGAAGGAGACGCGTTCTGTCTCCTAGAAATGAACGTACTTTGGTGCGAAAAGTGCAAATCAATTCCAGAACAACAGCAAAGGACCTTGTGAAGATGCTGGAGGAAAAAGGTACAAAAGTATCTATATCCACAGTAAAACGAGTCCTATATCGATATAACCTGAAAGGCCGCTCAGCAAGGAAGAAGCCACTGCTCCAAAACCGCCATAAAAAAAGCCAGACTACGGTTTGCAACTGCACATGGGGACAAAGATCGTACTTTTTGGAGAAATGTCCTCTGGTCTGAGGAAACAAAAATAGAGCTGTTTGGCCATAATGACCATCGTTATGATTGGAGGAAAAAGGTGGTAGCTTGCAAGCTGAAGAACACCATCCCAACCGTGAAGCACGGGGGTGGCAGCATCATGCTGTGGGGGTGCTTTGCTGCAGGAGGGACTGGTGCACTTCACAAAATAGATGGCATCATGAGGAAGGAAAATTATGTGGATATATTGAAGCAACATCTCAAGACATCAGTCAGGAAGTTAAAGCTTGTTCGCAAATGGGTCTTCCAAATGGACAATGACCCCAAGCATACTTGCAAAGTTGTGGCAAAATGGCTTAAGAACAACAAAGTCAAGGTATTGGAGTGGCCATTACAATGCCCTGACCTCAATCCTATAGAACATTTGTGGGCAGAACTGAAAAAGCGTGTGCGAGCAAGGAGGCCTACAAACCTGACTCAGTTAAACCAGCTCTGTCAGGAGGAATGGGCCAAAATTCACCCAACTTATTGTGGGAAGCTTGTGGAAGGCTACCCGAAACGTTTGACCCAAGTTAAACAATTTAAAGGCAATGCTACCAAATACTAATTGAGTGTATGTAAACTTCTGACCCACTGGGAATGTGATGAAAAAAACAAAAGCTGATATAAATAATTCTCTCTACTATTATTCTGACATTTCACATTCTTAAAATAAAGTGGTGATCCTAACTGACCTAAGACAGGGAATCTTTACTAGGATTAAATGTCAGGAGTTGTGAAAAACTGAGTTTAAATGTATTTGGCTAAGGTGTATGTAAACTTCCGACTTCAACTGTATGTCAATATAGCCCACTTATCACTACTTCCTTTCACCCTCTTACGAAATCGTGTCATTAGTAAATTGTCTCCACAAAGCAATACTACCTAATAACATATTTTCATTCACTTAAATATAAATAATTATTTTAATACCAGTCTTATTAAACAATCCAATTCAACATCAATTCAACATGTCTCATCACCCAATTAACTTACTTACTTTGTAAACCCTCTACAATATCTATTATTCTCTATCGCTAACTTTCCATATAACGTTACCTCAACAGATGACAAATTATTGTAAAGTTATAGTCAAAACAAATAAAACATCTATTCACCGATATGCAACTTTAATTACTATGTTATACTATTCGCTATGTGCTGGTAAGACAATTCCTTTCACGTAATGTTATCAATTCATCTAGTAATCTAGGTCAATAGCATCAATGCAAAATATTTGCTTTCTGTCCCTACCTGGGCTCGAACCAGGAACCCTCTACACATATCGACATCATTTACCATCGAAACACCATTACCCGTCGCTCCACAAAATCTGCGATCCTTGCAAAGCAACTACTTCCAGTTCACAGAGCAAGTTACGTCACCAAATGAAACCCCACTAGCTCTCATCGCTAACTAGCTAGCCATTTCACACCGATAACATTCACCAGCCTTTTGACATCCTCTTTTTTTTTTCAACTAGTGATCTGTTTACACCTCATTTAACCCATTATTACACTTAAAGCTCTTTCACGTTCAGCGAGACCCAGTTGCTAACACCCGCAGACAAAATATGGAAACCCCTTCTTACTAGTATACCAAATAACATCCATACTCAAGCCGCGTTCTGCATTTACCTCTATTTTAGGGTTTAAAAACTGAGTTAATAACATTAACAATCCTAAATTGCTGTAGTAACGTCATGTTTGGTTCAGTTTATCTATTACGATAGTATGTCCATAATACTTCTAACAAAGCTACATTATCCCTCGTGTTTGTTTAATATTCCTATTATTCTCTAAATTCCCTTGCTTCACTTTCCATGAATATAAGACATTCGCTTCTCTGTGCGTCCTAAACTACATTATATTTCCCCTGTAATCAACTAAGATTATAGATGCAGCTCATCTGAAACCAACACTCCTCCATTATCAGAATACATCAGATCTAGGTAAATATCCTTTCTAAGTAGGCTAGAAGGAACACCAAACACTTGCTGTATTTTTACCATCACATATTGAATTAATATCCATATTATCAATATCCAATTTATTTATAGACATTACGCCACCATTCTCAATCGTTTAATCTAGCAAACCCTTAGTCAACGCCCAAAAAGAAATAACTACCACACAATCGTCTCTCTATACTTGTTAAATAAGTGAGTCTTTCTATTTGAACCAAAACACGCTACAAATCTTCCATTCAACATCACCAAACCAAATACTCTGTAGTATCCTTTCAAGCAACACATACCATCAGTTGAATTACACTCATAGATACAAATTTTACTCTATGCCATTGAAATGACAAATGCATTTCACAAATAGCTAAATTACAATGATTTGTCATCTTACCCTCTGATACACAATGAAGTTCCATCACTTTGTTAGCTCTACCCTGATAATTAGTTCAATGGAAACCCTATATTAGCTTTGTGCTATATTATACATTACGTCTATAACCACATTACTTATGGTCAGTTTATTCCTTAAACATTTACATTTTAGTCATTTAGCAGACGTTCTTATCCAGAGCGACTTACAGTTAGTGAGTGCATACATTTTCATTTTCATACTGGCCCCCCGTGGGAAACGAACCCACAACCCTGGCGTTGCAAGCGCCATGCTCTACCAACTGAGCTACAGGGGACTGTAAACCTCATCTCTATCACATGATCCAACAACAGTAAAAACTTAGAAAACCTATATTAATTACTTCCCCACCCACAACGTATGTCTACGTTTTGGGTGAGCAAGTTCAATACAGACATGGCACTCTAATTTTCTCATTACTATTTCCACATCGTCACAACTCCATATAGAATGTTTGAAACTTCTAGGTACTCACATCAAAGAATACTTGCGCTCTTTAAATCACATGCTTTATACGCCTCTTTCATATAATCTAAATCCCATTTTGTGATGCTTACGGCGATATTGTCAATTATATATTTTTGTGCTATTTGTAATTTACCCCTTTTAACTACTCTATTGAGGATATTCATTATCTGTACATGCTGACCTATCACTAAGATATGGTTCCACAATGTTTTGTATTATTAGTTCATGCAATGTTAGTAAATTAAACACTTGCATCAAATCTCCACCCTGATGTTATTAAAATGTTGTTTGCTTATTTAGACTTTTCGTGCTATAATACAATAGGTTTACTTATCTCTGCTCTGGTTCTTTCTGTCGTATTACTTATTGCTTTCTCTCTCTCCTTCCTGTTTGGAACAACTTCACACGCCTTATTCTCTTGTTACTACAGCACTCTACCTCTCAGAAGGTTGACCCTCCTTAATTTGTACTTCTCCTCTATATTGCTCTTACTCCTGTAAAGAATGACAGCTTATTTTAATTGTAACCTTCCACCAGGGATTTGAACCTTTATCCCTAACCTCGCTGAGGACTTGAACCTCGCACCTTTCTACGTTCGTCTACCAAGACGTTATTGCTGAGGACCTGAACCTTGCATCTTTCTACGTTCGTCTACCAAAGACGTTTATCGCTGAGGACTCGAACCTCGCATCTAATAATGTCTAGCCAACAAGAGCGTACAGGTCACAATGGTGGGTAGTATATGGGGTTTTGGTGACAAAACGGATGGCACTCCGATTTCCAGACAACAGGCCCTCCGATTTGACACATTGAACTCTATCTGAGAAGTAGTTGGTGAACCAGGCTAGGCAGTCATTAGAGAAACCAAGGCTATTTAGTCTGCCAATAAGAATGCAGTGGTTGACAGAGTCGAAAGCCTTGGCCAGGTCAATGAAGACGGCTGCGCAGTACTGTCTTTTATCGATCGCGGTTATAATATCGTTTAGGACCTTGAGCGTGGCTGAGGTGCACCCATGACCAGCTCGGAAACCGGATTGCATAGCGGAGAAGGTACGGTGGGATTCGAAATGGTCGGTGATGTGTTTGTTAACTTGGCTTTCAATTACTTTCGAAAGGCAGGGCAGGATGGATATAGGTCTGTAACAGTTTGAATCTAGAGTGTCACCCCCTTTGAAGAGGGGGATGACCGCAGCATCTTTCCAATCTTTGTGAATCTCAGACGTTACGAAAGAGAGGTTGAACAGGCTAGAAATAGGGGTTGCGACAATTTTGGCGGCTAATTTTAGAAAGAAAGGGTCCAGATTGTCAGCCGTAGCAAAATGCTTGTTGAAATTCTCGATTATTGTAGATTTATCGGTGGTGACAGTGTTTCCTAGCCTCAGTGCAGTGGACAGTTGGGAGGAGGTGCTCTTATTTTCCATGGACTTTACAGTGTCCCAAAACTTCTTGGAGTTAGTGCTACAGGATGCATATTTCTGTTTGAAAAAGCTAGCCTTTGCTTTCCTAACTGATTGTGTATATTGGTTCCTGACTTCCCTGAAAAGTTGCATATCGCGGGGGCTGTTCGATGCTAATGCAGTACGCCACAGGATGTTTTTGTACTGGTCAAGGGCAGTCAAGTCTGAGGAGAACCAGGGGCTATATCTGTTCTTAGATCTGAATTTTTTGAATGGGGCATGCTTATTTAGGATTGAGAGGAAAGCACTTTTAAAGAACAACCAGGCATCCTCTACTGACGGAATGAGGTCAATATCCATCCAGGATACCCGGGCCAGGTAATTAGAAAGTCCTGCTCGCTAAAGTGTTTTAGGGAGCGTTTGACAGTGATGAGGGGTGGTCGTTTGACCGCGGACCCATTACGGACGCAGGCAATAAGGCAGTGATCGTTGAGATCCTGGTTGAAGACAGCAGAGGTGTATTTAGAGGGTAAATTTGTCAAAATAGACGTTCATTTTCCATATTCCATTTCTCATCATTCGGATGTTGAAATATGTTGTCCCAGTGTTCATTGTTGGATGTTGAAGTTTTTGGGCGGCAAAAAGTATCTGAAACAAAGGACATGTACCGTCAAATCTTGGGTGAGAACCTCCTTCCCTCAGCCAAGCTGCTTACCTATTGCAGATTCAGTCTTCCAAGCCTAGTGCAGGTCTACAATTTTGTTTCTGGTGTCCTTTGACAGCTCTTTGGTCTTGGCCATACTGGAGTTTGGAGTGTGACTGTTTGAGGTTGTGGACAGGTGTCTTTTATACTGATAACAAGTTCAAACAGGTGCCATTATTACAAGTAATGAGTGGAGGACAGAGGAGCCTCTTAAAGAAGAAGTTACAGGTCTGTGAGAGCTAGAAATCTTGCTTGTTTGTAGGTGACCAAATACTTATTTTCCTCCATAATTTGCAAATAAATTCATTAAAAATCCTACAATGTGATTTTCTGGATTTTTTTCTCTCAATTTGTCTGTCATAGTTGACGTGTACCTATGATGGAAATTACAGGCCACTCTCATCTTTTTAAGTGGGCGAACATGCACAATTGGTGGCTGACAAAATACTTTTTTCCCCCACTGTATATATATATATATATATATATATATATATTGTATATATGCAACTCCTTAGTTGCCCTGGCTGTGTGTTTCGGGTCGTTGTCATGCTGGAAGACCCAGCCACGACCCATCTTCAATGCTCTTACTGAGGGAAGGAGGTTGTTGGCCAAGATCTCGCGATACATGGCCCCATTCATCCTCCCCTCAATACGGTGCAGTCGTCCTGTCCCCTTTGCAGAAAAGCATCCCCAAAGAATGATGTTTCCACCTCCATGCTTCACTGTTGGGATGGTGTTCTTGCGGTTGTACTCATCCTTCTTCTCCCTCCAAACACGGCAAGTGGAGTTTAGACCAAAAAACTACTATGACCTTCTTCCATTCCTCCTCTTGATCATCCAGATGGTCATTGGCAAACTTCAGACGGGACATGCGCTGGCTTGAGCAGGGGGACCTTGCGTGCGCTGCAGGATTTTAATCCATGATGGCGTAGTGTGTTACTAATGGTTTTCTTTGAGACTGTGGTCCCAGCTCTCTTCAGGTCATTGACAAGGTCCTGCCATGTAGTTCTGGGCTGATCTCTCACCTTCCTCATGATCATTGATGCCCCATGAGGTGAGATCTTGCATGGAGCCCCAGACCGAGGGTGATTGACTGTCATCTTGAACTTCTTCCATTTTCTAATAATTGCGCCAACAGTTGTTGCCTTCTCACCAAGCTGCTTGCCTATTGTCCTGTAGCCCATCCCAGCCTTGTGCAGGTCTACACTTGTATCCCTGATGTCCTTACACAGCTCTCTGGTCTTGGCCATTGTGGAGAGGTTGGAGTCTGTTTGATTGAGTGTGTGGACAGGTGTCTTTTATACAGGTAACGAGTTCAAACAGGTGCAGTTAATACAGGTAATGAGTGGAGAACAGGAGGGCTTCTTAAAGAAAAACTAACAGGTCTGTGAGAGCCGGAATTCTTACTGGTTGGTAGGTGATCAAATACTTATGTCATGCAATAAAATGCTAATTAATTACTTAAAAATCATACAATGTGATTTTCTGGATTTTTGTTTTAGATTCCGTCTCTCACAGTTGAAGTGTACCTATGATAAAAATTACAGACCTCTACATGCTTCGTACAGTGAGGGAAAAAAGTATTTGATCCCCTGCTGATTTTGTACGTTTGCCCACTGACAAAGAAATGATCAGTCTATAAATTTAATGGTAGGTTTATTTGAACAGTGAGAGACAGAATAACAACAAAAAAATCCAGAAAAATGCATGTCAAAAATGTTATAAATTGATTTGCATTTTAATGAGGGAAATAAGTATTTGACCCCCTCTCAATCAGAATGATTTCTGGCTCCCAGGTGTCTTTTATACAGGTAACGAGCTGAGATTAGGGGCACACTCTTAAAGGGAGTGCTCCTAATCTCAGCTTGTTACATTTATAAAAGACACCTGTCCACAAAAGCAATCAATCAATCAGATTCCAAACTCTCCACCATGGCCAAGACCAATGAGCTCTCCAAGGATGTCAGGGACAAGATTGTAGACCTACACAAGGCTGGAATGGGCTACAAGACCATTGCCAAGCAGCTTGGTGAGAAGGTGACAACAGTTGGTGCGATTATTCGCAAATGGAAGAAACACAAAATAACTGTCAATCTCCCTCGGCCTGGGGCTCCATGCAAGATCTCACCTCGTGGAGTTGCAATGATCATGAGAATGGTGAGGAATCAGCCCAGAACTACACGGGAGGATCTTGTCAATGATCTCAAGGCAGCTGGGACCATAGTCACCAAGAAAACAATTGGTAACACACTACACCGTGAAGGACTGAAATCCTGCAGCGCCCGCAAGGTCCCCCTGCTCAAGAAAGCACATATACAGGGCCATCTGAAGTTTGCCAATCAACATCTGAATGATTCAGAGGAGAACTGGGTGAAAGTGTTGTGGTCAGATGAGACCAAAATGGAGCTCTTTGGCATCAACTCAACTCGCCGTGTTTGGAGGAGGAGGAATGCTGCCTATGACCCCAAGAACACCATCCCCACTGTCAAACATGGAGGTTGAAACATTATGCTTTGGGGGTGTTTCTCTGCTAAGGGGACAGGACAACTTCACCGCATCAAAGGGACGATGGACGGGGCCATGTACAGTCAAATCTTGGGTGAGAACCTCCTTCCCTCAGCCAGGGCATTGAAAATGGGTCGTGGATGGGTATTCCAGCATGACAATGACCCAAAACACACGGCCAAGGCAACAAAGGAGTGGCTCAAGAAGAAGCACATTAAGGTCCTGGAGTGGCCTAGCTGGTCTCCAGACCTTAATCCAATAGAAAATATGTGGAGGGAGCTGAATGTTTGAGTTGCCAAACGTCAGGCTCGAAACCTTAATGACTTGGAGAAGATCTGCAAAGAGGAGTGGGACAAAATCCCTCCTGAGCTGTGTGCAAACCTGGTGGCCAACTACAAGAAACGTCTGACCTCTGTGATTGCCAACAAGGGTTTTGCCACCAAGTATGTTTTGCAGAGGGGTCAGATACTTATTTCCCTCATTAAAATGCAAATCAATTTATAACATTTTTGACATGCGTTTTTCTGGATTTGTTGTTGTTATTCTGTCTCTCACTGTTCAAATAAACCTACCATTAAAATTATAGACTGATCATGTCTTTGTCAGTGGGCAAACGTACAAAATCAGCAGGGGATCAAATACTTTTTTCCCTCACTGTAAGTAGGAAAACCTGCAAAATCGGCAGTGTATCAAATACTTGTTCTACACATACATATACATGCCCTTTTAAAAATATATTTCCCTTTATTACTTTCCAACCCCAACACCCCTTCCCTAATTGGAGTAAACTAGTGAACAACAATGCTTAGGCCTCTACTTCCAGCTTATACATACTATATACATTTTATGGACACAGTCAATTTTACAATAATTCTATTTAGTTTGTTTTTACTCCTGAACTTCCTCTACCCTCAACCTCTCCGATCATTTTCATGATGTCCATCCGGTTTGCCTCTACATGCCATATCCCCCAAACTGTGCTCTTTCACAAAAGCTCTCAACCTATATACTTATTGTGCTTATTATGGACACAGTATGCTTACATTATTAGTTATCTTGTTGTTATTAGTTGTTGTTAGTTGTTATTAGTCCCATCCTTCAACTCCATTCAACACCACCCATCTTTCTCTTAACACCATCCATATTGGATTTCTATTTGCCATATATTTTTCAACTGTACTGTGATGTTTTACAAAAGTTCTGTACCTTTCTATTCTCATTGTTTCTACAGATTGTAAAATGAAAATAAACATTTTTGCTATAAGTATTATTATATTATTGATCGATTGACTATGACTTTTCAGATCACCCAGTAATGCTATCTGCAGGGTTAGCTCCAGGTAAATATTGCAATCCTTTAGCCATTCCTGGACCTGTGTCCAAAAACAAGCTACAAATGGACAGTACCAAAACAAATGATCTAATGATTATGTCTCTTCACAGCAAAATCTGCAGAGCTGGGAAGATTGTATCCCCCATTTAATAACATTGTATTGGTAGCAAGAATTTTATATAATCTGCCGTCGTTTTGTGTATCATTTCATAATCACTATGCCATGGGACCGGTACGTCAAAGGCCGACAGACAAGTTCCTTACTTTTTCCCCCTTCCACTTTCCTCTTCCATTTTTGCGGTAATGCTGCAATTATTTGGGTGTAATTTTGGGTAGAGCAGACATTTCCATATGTTTTTGTTAGCTGCATGTGTGACATAACTCCACCAGTCCTACCGATGAGATCATTTACGAAGATTATACCTTTTTTAAACATTTTGTAAAAAAAAAAAGTTTTTTTATCAATTAGTAAATATATGTTTAACCATAATATTTGTTGCATTATTTGTTCTGTCGTTTCTGGAGGATTCAATTGAAATTGCAACCAACTTTCTATGGCTTGTTTTAGAAATAGTGATATTTGGGAGAGGATTTCCTTTTCAAATAACTGAAAGTGAGAGGTTGTAATCTGAATAAAGGGAAAAAGGCCATTCTTGAACATTGGGTGAGACAATCTTACTAATTTGCTAGAGAACCAGTTCGGATTGAAGTATAACTTTTGTATGACTGAAGAGAGACATGAAGAGAGACAGTGAGAGAGAGAGAGAGAGAGGGTTATCCAGACTGTTTTCACACACTTGCTTTAACCACCACGCGACAGAAAGAGAAAGAAAACAGTTATGAGCTGAACATAATAGTATGTCAGTGGAAGGGAGGACAGTAGCAGGTGACCCAACTGTGGTTTGTGACTACTATGAATTCCAATTGTTGCCAAGTCAGTTGCAGTCATTCTGTTAGTGATATTTAGGTCATTGTGTTACCATTTTGGTAACATAATTACATATTTTAATCAATTAATAAATCATAAACCAAATTGTTATCAGTAAAAACACTATAAATAATTGGTAGGTCTACCTTTACTTGTTACTTCTGTGAACTTTCATTATCATCCCTCCTCATGAGGGAGAGAAATTAGAAAATATCTTAAAGATACTGTATGTGGCTTTTTGGTAACAGAATGACAAGACACTAGGCAATATTTCTTACAGAAGGCAAATAATTTCTGCAAAACTAAATAGAAATGTTGACATTAGTTGGCAGGGGTCTTTACTTCAACATTAATGTGTTTTGATGTATTTATAATACCTTTTAAGACTTTTTCTGCTAGATTTTTTGTAAGACCCATTTTACATCTGTTTGACTAGATATCAAAGGCTTTGCTTATTCCTAATTTGTTGAATGGAAAATGGTAGAAACATTTATATATACCTTAATTTCTCAAAAATATAGACTCAGCTTTAATTTTACATAAAACTTTGTGTACTCCTATGAACACATGTTAGTCCTCATTGGGCCTTTTACATGGGAATCCCCTTATACTAATGAGTATACACTAATAAATGGTTGAATATATCCTGGTTTCAAAAGGAAGCCTGGATGATTTTCAGTGCTGCTGCCAGATGTTTTTATGAGACATATGAAATATGAGGCTGCCGTTTTATGCAATACCAGATGGCCGAAGGTGAAATGATATTGATGATGAAAATGAACACAAAGTAAATGATTAAGGACTTGTGTTGTCTACAAAATGAGCCCAAATCAATCAGGCTCTTCTTACCTCTGACAGACAAGTAATGAAAGCCAGAATCAACCCAGTCAACTCACTCATAATTATTGCTGAATATAGAGTCTAAGCTTTAGTATTATTGTTTTATATTTAATATTTCTGCTCAGGGCTGTAATGCTGTGACGGAGAATAGGGTATATTCAAGCACACTAAGGTCATGCTAAGGTCAGAGCAAACATGCTAGGGTATTGGGCATACACCCTTGACTGGGTCAGTGTTAGCTGAGATTGACCTGAAATTAACGTCAATGTCTGCTACAGATATGGTACGAAGTCACCAAGAGAACCGGCATGGAGTGGAACGAATGAGAGAAGAATGCCTGAAACAATCTGATGTGTGTGATGGAGAGAAGTTGTCAATTGCCTATGGCTCCTATGTAAGTTAGTAATGGTGTTTCAGGTTTGTTATAGAAGTTAGCTACAGTACAGTAGTAGATTTGTACAAGGGGTTTATGGTTGACCTCCTGGCATTATGGGTGAGTGTGTGTTATTCCAAAGGGAAAATAATACTTTTGCAACATCACTGTTCTCCCAAGCTGCATGAACAGAAGGCTATACTACAGAAATGTGTTGGTTTCAACAATAAAGATGAATTTTAAGTCCTCTTTCATTGTCAACCAACAGTTGCAAAAAAGATCCTACATTTTACATTATAGTCATTTAGCAGATGCTCTTATCCAGACCAGTGATCAGGGACATGACTGACAAACTGCTGGGTAATTGGTCAGGCAGCTGGTGTTGTGAATAGTCTGGCAAGCTGTAACGCCATCTCCGTGCTAGAAGCGGTTCTTGTGTTTTTTTTGCAGATGTTGCAGGAATTACCATAACAGTATTAGACTGTATTCTCACTACAAGAGATTATCTAGAGGTTTCGAGAAAGTACCTTCGGCAAGACCTTTTATTGTAATGTAAACTTGCGAACTTGTCACGTCTTCTACGCCACCTCCGGAGGTCGCGGCGAGCATTTCTCGAGAGTCACCACCCTCCTAGCCTTCAGATGTAAACGTAATTGTTTTGTTGAGCCAAATGCTCCTACAGTGAAATTCTGTTTTTGAAACAGCTGAAATGTATAGGCATTTTCCTTTTATTAGATTCTTGTTTTATTGAGTTTTTACCTGAAATTGCAGTAAAAGCTGGTTACTCTGAAATTGACGCTGTAACTTTAAGGGAATCTCAGAACCATAATTTATTTCAATGCAAAGACAAGCAGGAAAGCAAGCAGCAACTCAGTGAATGAACCACGTTTTCAGTCGCAATTTGCTGTTTTTCATGTAATGATTTGAATGATATTGATTAAAAAAAGCATGGTTTGTTCTAAGTTATACACCTGATGGGTCTAATCCTCAATGCTGATTTGTTAAAAACGCATTCCAGCTGGTGTCTATTCCACAAGTTACCACCGGCTAAATCTATGAAGTTAAAATTCCTGTCTACTCTGTTCCATCTGACTGCGCAATCCACTGTCTCATCAGCCCAGCCAGGCACTTTATAAACTCCATTATAAAAAGCATCTAGACATTATCTCCCATTTTGTTTAGACTAACATTTAGTTTTCAACAGCGGAGATTTGTTTAAATCTTGCTGTCTGTCTCTCCGACATTTGCAACATTGTTTCAATATTCAAATTCGATCTCCAGCTGTCCCATTGCAATGAACGTGTCGGGACAAGACAGACAGGCAGGCAGCATTTCTCAGCCAGTCGAAATAATGAATCAGCTGGCATCATTTTTATGGATGTATACAAAGAAATGTCAATTGAAAAAAGGTGAAACGAAACGAATTGCAGCTAGTTTGCAGCCTTTCCAGCTTCAGTTTGAAGTGATTGTGTTAGCTGTTGTTGGCTAGCTCCTCTGAACAACAGTGTCTTGACAAGTGAGCACATTTTCTATTCCAGGCGAAATCAGGCCTCATTAGCTCATTGTTATGGATGTATCCAAATAAATGTCACTAGAAAACTGCTTAAACAAATGCAAATGCAGCTACTTATTATTCTGGCTGCACTTTTTTGACGTGACTGTAAATTAGCCGTAGTTGGCTAGCTCTAGCAAGCAAGGGATAAGAACGTTGCCAGCCAGTATGGCAATGGAACATTTACAACACAACAGTTTGTGACAAAACCATCAGCAGAGTTGAAAATGCGATGGAAACCCGTTTACATTTTATTTTCTATTCAGTACATTGGAATTTAACCAAAAATATATTTTTATGTACACTACGTCAACACGCAAAGCCTTTTATCTGCATGAAAACACATCTCAGGTGAGAAAATGTACATATTGTTTTACGCATATTTTATAATATTCACATGAAAATCTGTCGCCAATTAGATGGAAACCGTGACAGTCTCGGTTTTGTCATGGGACAGTGAGGGATTGAGGGAAGAAGCCATTAGGTGTGTGTGTGTGCGTGCGTGCGTGTCAAGGGAGAGGAGGTGGGGCTAGTAATCAGCCCACATGGCCTGCAGATGAGCGGCTCACAGATGGACAGACAGACCGTCGCCCACTTATTCAAGGGCCTTCACTACACTATTGGATTATCTGTGGGCCTTCAAGGTGGTGTGTATGTGCATGCGGCAGGTAGTTTAGTGGTTAAGAGCGTTGTGCCAGTAACCGAAAGGTCGCTGGTTCTAATCCCCGAGCCGACTAGGTGAAAAATCTGTCGATGTGCCCTTGAGCAAGGCACTTAACCCTAATTGCTCCTGTAAGTCGCTCTGGATAAGAGCGTCTGCTAAATGTAAATGTGTAATGACTCGACAAAGCTCAGAGATTTATACAGTGCTTTGTTCAGCTGATTAGTGGATCTGAGCAGTGCTGCATTAAGAAGAGGAAGCACTGGTAATGAATCCGATTACCAGGATCACATTGAGCCAATAGAGCCCAGGCCTATCAGTTAGTGGAATCAGGGAATTTGTTGTTAAAACAGTTGTGTAAATAATATCAGGGATAGTTTTAAGAGACAGAGACTTCTGTCTTGTATTTAATCTGGAACACATTTTATTACCGTCTGGGCTATCTCAAATGCACTCTTCCTGACTGTCCAGTTTTGCTCTGAACCACAGGACACACTAACCGATGCTTGCTGGCCACAAGCAAAATAAATTGTAAAAACTCCAGCACGCACGATTTTACCTCTGCACATTTATTGTGGTCGACATTTCGGTAGCTTTTTCAACCCTGACCCTGTAACCTCAAAGATAAAAGCAGTGGTATGCTTTTGGTGGTTAGTTGTTACAATCAAGTTTGACCACCAGGTGTTACTAGTTCATTCAGAATCCTAGGAGATTCAGTTGAGGCGCTCATCTGGCTTCAATCACACCAGAGATCTCAGTATTGGACTGAGTGAGACCCACTCAGTAAGTTTGTTGGAACTGGTATAAGCACTGAGGAACTTCACAAACAACCCCTTTGAGACTTTTCTTTTTAGCTTTTTACAGTCCTTGATCTTTTGTCTTTACCGATATAGCCCTTTGAAGAATATGACTGAATGAGTGTGTCTAGTAAGTGTGGGTTTTTCATCACACAAGACATGATGCTGTGCGGCTACAGAGTCCTGTAACGGAGACAAGCTGTGAGTGTTGATGGCGAGATTTATATGAGCAAACAGGCCCAGATTCCATTCCTATCTGCTGAGTTTCAGGGTTAAGCTGTGGATGTTCTGACTGACTCATCATCAATCCAGCCCTGGCCCATTTGTTATTTGTATTACTGTGTGTGTGTGTGTGTATGTGTGTGTGTGTGTGTGTGTGTGTGTGTGTGTGTGTGTGTGTATGTGTATGTGTGTGTGTGTGTGTGTGTGTGTGTGTGTGCGCACACATGCGTCTGTAAGTGTGCATGAGTCTGTGAGTGGTTATGTGGCTCACTCTCTCTGTCTTTGGAAAAGTGGAAAGGGAATACTCCACTTTTCACACACTGTTAGAAATTGCAATGTTGTACTAAGAGAGGAAACCATTTATTTTCTGAGTATATGGCCACAACTAAGTATTCAAAGAACAAGAATTCAACAAAAAATTTAATTAATGTGTCACATTCTGAGTCTCATCTCATCACTGCCTTGTCACTAAGCAGAGGATATCGGGCATCCAAGCCTTGACTGCACTGTCTATGGACAGCCACAAGGGGGCAGTGAATAACTGAGTCTCTGTAGAGGGTCAGCGGAGAGAAGCGTTACTATACTTACATTATAACCCTGATATTAAATCTTCTCAATGCTACTGTATATGCTTCATACTCAAATGTAAGCACGTTCTGGGAGGCTAACCTAATTAATATTAGTCTTTATCAGGCCTAATCCCTATTTGACACATTATGAAAGGGAAAATCTAAATTCTGCACATGCTAATGTCTAATTTATTTATCATGGAGGGATGTCACACATTCTGTGTGTGGGTGAAGTGTGTTGAATATATTTTAATAGAAAGTTGGCAAAAATAGATAAGATTTTGCTACCATGGAAAGGAAAATAACTATTTGTGGAAAATTCACCCTGATTAACTCTTTAGTCATATCCCAGTTTACCTATTTGCTTATGGCCTTTCCTACACCTAGCGACTTGATTTTAAAATTAAATGAGCAAAATGTATTCCATTTTATTTGGAACGTTAAGCCAGACAAAATTAAACGGGCCTATTTTTCTTACATAATATGAATTCGGAGGGCAGAAATTATAAAATATTAAAGCATTAGACCTCTCACTAATGGCTTCAATCATACAAAAGTTATACTTAAATCCGAAGTGGTTCTCTTGCAGATTAGTAAGATGTCTCACCCCATGTTCAAGAATGGCTTTTTTCCCTTTATTCAGATTACAACCTCTCACTTTCGGTTATTTGAAAATGAAATAATCTCCCAAATATTGCTATTTTTAAAACAAGCCATAGAAAATTGGATGCAATTTCAGTTTAATCCACCAGAAAAGACAGAACAAATATTACAAAAAAATGTATGTTTAAACTCAAATACACTAATTGATAAAAAACCAATATTTTTGGGAAAAATGTTTAAAAACTGTATAATCTTTATAAATTATATCATAAATAGGACTGGTGGTGTTATGTCACACATGCAGCTAACAAAAATATATGGAAATGTCTGCTCTACTCAAAATTACAACCAACTATTGTAGCATTACCACAACCAACTAATTGCAGCATTACCGCAAAAATGGAAGAGGCAAGTGGAAGGGGTAGAAAGTAAGGAACTTGTCTGTCGGCCCTGCATTAAAGACCAAATTGGTTAAAGAAAATTGTGATAAATAAAAAAAGTATACCAGTTTCATTTAAGGACCCAAAAATTCACAGCTGTGCCATATAGATTGCAAAATAGTTGGGAAGTGATTTTTGATGTACCGATTCCATGGCACATGGTTAATGAACTGATACACAAAACAATGCTGGATTCAAAACTTAGAGTTTTTCAATTTAAATTAGTATACAAAATCCTTGCAACCAATAGAATGTTATATATATATGGTGGATACAACCATCCCAGCACTGCAGAGGTTGCTGCGAAGAGACAGAATCATTAGATCATTTGTTTTGGTACTGTCCAGCTTGTTTTTGGTCGCAGGTTCAGGAATGGCTGAAGAATTGCAACATTTACCTGGAGCTATCTCTGCAAATAGCACTGCTGGGTGATTTAAAAAGTCATAGTCAATCAATCAATAATATAATAATACTCTTAGCAAAAATGTGTAACTTTAATTTACAATCTGTAGAAACTATGAGAATAGAAAGGTTCAGAACTTTTGTGAAACATCACAGCACAGTTGAAAAATATGGCAAATAGAAATCCAATATGGATGGTATTAAGAGATAGATGGGTGGTGTTGAATGGAGTTGAAGGATGGGACTAATAACATCTAACAACAAGCAATAACAACAAGATAACTAATAATGTAAGCATACTGTGTCCATAATAAGCATAAGAAGTATATAAGTTATAGGTTGAGAGCTTTTGTGAAAGAGCACAGTTAGAAAGATATGGTATGGCATATAGAAGCAAACCGGATGGACATCATGAAAATGATCGGAGAGGTTGAGGGTAGAGGACGTTCAGGAGTAAAAACAAACAAAATATAATTATTGTAAAATTGACTGTGTCCATAAAATGTATATAGTATGTATAAGCTGGAAGTAGAGGCCTAAGCGTTGTTGTTCACTAGTTTACTCCAATTAGGGGAGGGGTGGTAGAGGTAGGAGAAAATAATAAAGGAAAATATATACAAAATACATATGGGGGATTAGAAATGAAGCAGAAAATTACATTGATGGAAGCCACAATCTATCTGCAAAATTAAAGCTGATCTAACCCCTATTTTGTAATTTTTTTTATAAAAACCCGTCTTGAACACTAACACTAGGGAATCTTGAAATAGCCCAGATAATCTCACTGCCACACTATGTTTGTGTCCCCAAATGGCACCCTATTCCCTATATAGTGCACTACTTTTGACCAGGCCCCATAGAGCACTATAAAGGGAATAGGGTGCCATTTGGGACGCATATACAGTGCATTCAGAAAGTATTCAGACCCCTTGACTTTTTCCACATCTTGTTACGTTACAACCTTATTCTAAAATGGATTAAATTGTGTTTTTTCTCTCATCAAACTACACACAATACCCCATAATGACAAAGCAAAAACTGTTTTTTATAAATTTTTGCTAATTTATTAAATATGAAAAACTGAAATATCACATTTACGTAAGTATTCAGACCCTTTACTCAGTACTTTGTTGAAGCACCTTTGGCAGCGATTACAACCTTGAGTCTTCTTGGGTATGATGCTACAAGCTTGGCACACCTGTATTTGGGGAGTTTCTCCCATTCTTCTCTGCAGATACTCTCAAGCTCTGTCATGTTGGATGGGGAGTGTTGCTGCACAGCTATTTTCAGGTCTCTCCAGAGATGTTCAAGCGGGTTCAAGTCCGGGCTCTGGCTGGGCCACTCAAGGACATTCAGAGACTTGTCCCGAAGCCACTCCTGCATTGTCTTGGCTGTGTGCTTAGAGTCATTGTCCTGTTGGAAGGTGAACCTTCGCCCCAGTTTGAGGTCCTGAGCGCTCTGGAGCAAGTTTTCATCAAGGATCTCTGTTCATCTTTGCCTCAATCCTGACTAGTCTCCCAGTCCCTGTCGCTGAAAAACTTCCCCACAGCATGATGCTGCCACCACCATGCTTCACCGAAGGGATGGTGCCAGGTTTCCTCCAGACATGACACTTGGCATTCAGGCCAAAGAGTTCAATCTTGGTTTCATCAGACCAGAGTCTTGTTTATCATGGTCTGAGAGTCCTTTAGGTACCTTTTGGCAAACTCCAAGCGGGCTGTCATGCCTTTTACTGAGGAGTGGCTTCCGTCTGACCACTCTACCATAAAGGCCTGATTAGTGGAGTGCTGCATAGATGGTTGTCCTTCTGGAAGGTTCTCCCATCTCCACAGAGGAACTCTGGAGCTCTGTCAGAGTGACCATCAGGTTCTTGGTCGCCTCCCTGACCAAAGCCCTTCTCCCCTGATTGCTCCGTTTGGCCGGGCGGCCAGCTCTAGGAAGAGTCTTGGTGGTTCCAAACTTCTTCCATTTAAGAATGATGGAGGCCACTGTGTTCTTTGGGACCTTCAATGCTGCAGAATTGTTTTGGGACCCTTCCCCAAATCTGTGCCTAGACACAATCCTGTCTCGGAGCTCTACGGACAATTCCTTTGACCTTATGGCTTGGTTTTTGCTCTGAAATGCACTGTAAACTGTGGGCCCTTATATAGACAGGTGTGTGCCTTTCCAAATCATGTCCAATCAATTGAATATGCCACAGGTGGACTCCAATCAAGTTGTAGAAACAGCTCAAGGATGATCAATGGAAACAGGATGCACCTGAGCTCAATTTCGAGTCTCATAGCAAAGGGTCGGAATACTTATGTAAATAAGGTTTTTCTTTTTTTCTTTCTTTTATAAATTAGCACACATTTTTAAAAACCTGTTTTCACTTTGTCATTATGGGGTATTGTGTGCAGATTGCTGAGTTATTATTAATTTTAAATCCATTTTAGAATAAGGCTGTAACGTAACAAAATGTGGAAAAAGTCAAGGGGTCTGAATACTTTCCGAATGCACTGTATCTGATGTACCCAGACAGTGGGTCTCTCATAATGAAATTCACTGTTAGAATCATAGTGATTAATGCTAGACTCCTATAGACCCCAGTTAACCAGACTATAGTGCATGCCAGAAAACTGTCAGTTGTGTCTTTTGAAAGCCTTGAGCAACTCCAGAGAGGTCAGAGAGCAAGTCGTTGGGGATGGCCCAATGGATTACACTTTGAAGAACTCATGTCATGTGGCTTTGAAGATGATATGGAGTTGTTTTTCTTACGTACATATTCTAAGTTGACTGAGCAGGTGAAGGTGGACTGGACAGTGAGTAACTCATTGGGGTTGCCCCATAGGAGATGTATTGATGGATTGCATTGTTTCCAATGGCAGTCATGTTGCTTTGAAGATTTGATGTAGTCATTTTTCTTACAGAACATATTTCACGTTGACTGGATAGGTGAAGGTCGAAGGTGGACAATCGTCAGAGTCTATTTATTGATGTCACATAGTAGATCATAGGCCTACTGTAAATCAATATTTTATTACCGGGGTTTTGAATTCTAGTCAATTCAGAAAGTACACTGAAATTTTAATTATCTTCAATGCTTTTCAATTAGGAAAAGTGGAAGTGGAATTTGGTTTACATTCTGAATTGACTGGAATTGAAATGAAATCAGTAGCAGTCGGTGCCATTTAAGATGAGGGAGGACAATACTTTTTTTAATGAGCATGGCCTTATTTCTCTTACTGCATATTGGATGACTGTCATTCATATTCCATTCACCCAGTTCAATGTAACAGCGATAGGTTTAGGTTACTACACGATACTCACATTTTCCCTTTACCCATCATGAGGTTTCTACAACCTCGCCTATGAATGAAAGTTTACAACGTAGGTGCACACAGGTCGAGAGAAATATTTGACGTGACAGACAGTGACACATGGACAGACAGTGACACATTCAATACCGCCTATGCACAAGTGAAGACATTCCTGTCCCTATAACTGTGTGTAGAACACAATGCCATGGTAACCCACTCACTGCACTGCAGACATGTCTAACACAACAATGTTCCCCCAGAGAATGTGAAGGTTAGATAAATTATATTAACGACATCCTTGACTTGCCTCTCTCTGTGGATGGCATTGAGCAGTAATCATTCTTCTGTAAGCTTTTTAACAATCAACTTTTCAATTTATTCTCAGATTCTGAGATCCTGTAAGGTAGAATGCTTGGCATGCTCACAATATGTTACAACAATATGGAAATAGATCAATCTGGCCTAATGTCCCTTACGTACCGTACATTTCAACACATATGGGCTGTCAGGGTATGTTCCAGTGAACTGTTATGACACATATGATGTCATGAACTATGAGAACGAACTCAGAATAAATAACAACAGAACAACACCTTGTCATTCCTTCAGGTCCAATTCATGTTGACAGGTTGGATTATTCCATAGTTACTTGTATCACTGTTTCTGGAAACGGTTAGATAAAAAGCTGGAACGCTTGCCTGTGTCCCAAATGGCACCCTGGTGTACTATATAGGGAATAGGGTGCCATTTGGGATGCACAGTGGTGTAGTGGAGATTGTACGAAGGTATACACTGTATACCCACTTTTTTTGTGGGCATTCCCTATACTCACTTCTTAATCCTCACGATCTGTATCAAAGTGGTGTAGTGGAGGTATACGCCATATCAATTAATAAGGCTGATGGAACAGATCAGAATGTTTAGCTTAAAATGTTGATAAACTATTATTTCTTCATATTTTAAGTACAACAATGTGCACACAGCGGTAGGCCTACGCACAAATGTTCCAAAATGCAATTTGCGGGAAAACACTGTTCTAAAATATCCCCACATGCAAGCAGTTTCATGGACAGAGATGGAAATATCCGTTAGAAATTTAGAAAGAGGGGAGAGCTAAAGATGCAACAACTATCATGGGTTGCTAATATGACTAGAATAATTCCTTTGGTTGCTAGACAATACAACGGGAGAGCTCATATGAGGAAGTCTTTATAAAATAATTGCCTCCACGTTTCTATTGTGGGATTTTGGCAATAGGCTACTTTGAAGCAAGGTAAGACATGCCTCATAATATGAAGTCAAACGTCCAGATTTCAAACAATGAAGGAACAGGAAAAATATAGAGATGCTAATGATAGGACTAACCATCTTCTGGTCGATTTAAAGGCTTTCCCAAAAACTGTCTCAATTAAATGTTAACTAGCTACAAAGTAGCCTATGCCTACTTGGCAGAATTATATCATGATTACTTGAATCAATCCAGTGGCTATTTGTTTTGCATAACTCCATCTCATGTGAGCTACAGAAACACCGCCAACCAAACAACAGTGCTAGGTGCCTGCTCATTTGAATGAAAAGGTAACTACACTCAAACATAAAACGTTCTTAGATTTTTCCCAGACCTCAAAAGTGGTCTCCTGATGTGGTTTAAGCATTGTTGTGGACTTAGAACATCCAATGTTGTTGTTTTTCTATCAAAAAGTGTGACTTTGTGTAACGCCCTGGCTCTGGGGACTCTTATATGTTGAGCCAGGGTGTGGATTGTCTATGTTGAATTTTCTTTGTCAGGTTCTAGATCATGTATTTCTATGTTGGCCGTGGTGGTTCCCAATCAGAGGCAGCTGTGGCTTGTTGTCTCTGATTGGGAACCATACGTAGGCAGCCTGTTTTGCACTTGTTATTTGTGGGATCTTGTTCCGGAGAGGTTTGTGTTTGTTATGACCTAGGACTTCACGTATCGTTTAGTTGTTTTTGTTCGGGTGTGTGTACTTAATAAAATAATGTACGCTCATCACGCTGCGCCTTGGTCCGGTTCTTATAACGATCGTGACACTTTGAGAGTGAAAACCTGAAAAAAATGGGACAAATCTGAAACCTGTGAATTTCTGACTCAGTTGACAGTCTAATTTATCTATTTCAATAATATACCTACTATTAGCCTACTTGCACAGTACATCTTGGGTTGGCCTGAATGTGAAAGACCAATATGGGATTTATCATTTTAGGTTATTCAGAGTGTATGTCACTGTTTGTCATAGAATTTTTCACACAGGGTGCCTTTCCTTCGCCGGGCGGGCCCACTCCTCTAGGCACCACTACACCACTAGGGACGCACACTCAACCTGTTTATTAATCATTAGCGAGGACATGACAATTTGGTTGGGGTTCCAAGCAACCACAGAGCTGTGGGGGAATGGGATTTGTGTGGGGTAATGTGTCCTGCATGTTTTCCTCTGGTGCTGCTGAATGCATGAATGCCCGCAATGTTGCGTTATTTATCAATTGTGTCACTTTGACAGGATTGAGTTACTGTTTATCAGAGTTGTGTTCACTCATCGTATTGTTATCTTTCATAGTGCATCTTGTGTATTGCTTGTGTTCTGTAAAGTGAGATTCTTGTCGATATTTGTGTCTAAAATCAATACAAATAAAGTATGATTATTTTCAGTAATTTGATGGAAATTAAGATACTCCTCACTACATATTTTCACTTTAATTACTTGAATACTGCACCTTGTCATAGTGCTGAGGACTAGATCATAGAAATAGAATGAATACAGTAGAACAGACTTGGAACCTCTAAACCTGGCAAGCTTGGTAAACACATGAGTGCACTCGCAATGGCTGCCTGGTATGTGATGCAATCATTTCCATGGTAATGTAGAATGTTCATTCAAATTACAATTCTGTGGCTCATGTAATGTCAGTTGAGTTGATTCAACAAATCACATCACAGATTGATGGGTAAACGTACTGCTTTTACTTCCTGTTTTGCTCCTACGGGTACACTCGCATGGCTGCCAGTCCACCCATTATGCCATCATTGACTTGAATTGGGATGCCTGTTTTTTATCATTCTATTTCTATTATTTGATTACTGCACCATGTCATAGTGCTGAGGAAGATTTGAATACTGCCTCGTGTCATAATGCCAAGGAAGATTTGGCAGCAAGCCAACCAGCCAAGCAAAGATCTGCTTTAAGTCTTTAGGTAGTTACTTTGTTTCCAAACTTCTATTCCAGCCCTTCGGTTAGGCAGGCTGTCTCTGGCTGTGTGGGCGGAAGGTGGGCCTGGTTGCGTCTATCTCACTTTCCTGGCTCTGCCTTTGATTCCTGGCCGCCTGCCTGGCCTCTGAGCTCACTGAGAAAGACTGTCCTCTGTTTGTCTATCTATCTCTTTGCGACATCCACAGGCTCTCGCCGTGTGATCCCAGACACATCAAAACACCTCTGATTAACAAACGATATGACATTTTACTCTTCCTGGAATTACTCTGTGAAATTCACCCCCTTGCCACTTTCAAGGCCCCCGCAAACAAAAGTAAAACCACAATGGACAGCTATGTGTTTCACTCTCTAATTAACTTATGTTCGATTTTATTTTCAAGGTGACCCTGATCTTAAGAAATTAGGAATGTTTAGTTTCACAACAATGGCTTGTTTTGAGGAATCTCTGAATGTCTTTTTCTCATCTCATGCAGCATCCATGTGTGTCACAGGAAACAGCAGTCTGACAGGTTCTTTGAGTTCCAAGAGGTCATTCCAATAAAACAAAACGTTTCTAGGAACAGATCACTTATGGGTATGGGGTAAGCTGACTTAAAAGCACAACAGTTTTTATAAAACTGGTTGTTTGGATCCTGGATGCTGATGAGATGAGCAGCGTTCGAAGCCGTGCTGTATTGGCCGTCACAGACACACCTATGCCTGCTAACAGTTCCATCTGGAAATGATCACTGTGCCTCCATAGGAATATCATCAAAGACAGTACTGTATGCCTGTCTGACCTCGGAAATAATGTTTCACTTCTGAATTTCGATCTCCGTAGTACCATACGTAGAGTTGACAGTGCCCAGAAGAGACGAGACAACTTTTTCTGAGCAAGTCGAAATTACACATCAACGTCATTATCATGGACATATCCAAGTAAATGCCAATAGATAAAAAGCTAAAACAAATAAAAATGCTGTCACGACTTCCGCCGAAGTTGGTGCCTCTCCTTGTGCGGGCGGCTATCGGCGGTCGTCGTCACCGGCTTTCTAGCTGCCACCGATCTACGTTTCTGTTTTCCATTTGTTTTGTCTGTATTGTACACACCTGGTTCCCATCACATTAATTTGTTTCCCTATTTAACCCTCTGGTTCCCTCATGGTGTTGTGCGTGATTGTTCTTTGTTTGGTGTTGTATTCTGCTGTGAGCTGTAGTATTTCCCTGCGTGGAAATTAGATTTGTTGTTTTCCGAGTGAAGTTTGTTATTTACTCAGTTCTGTGTCCTGCGCCTGACTCTGTCCTACCGCTGCACACTGACATCTGACAAATGCAGCCAGTGTACTGTCATTCCAGGTTCAATGTTTGATGTGACTGAGTTAGCTGAAGTTGGCTAGCTAGCTAGCAATTGGTAAGATCCTTATCCAGTTAGTAAGATTGTCTCACCCAATGTTCAAGAATGATCTTTTCCCCTTTATTCAGATTACAACCTCTCACTTTCAGTTATTTGAAAAGGAAATAATCTCCCAAATATCACTATTTCTAAAACAAGCCATAGAAAGTTGGATGCAATTTCAATTTAATCCTCCAGAAATGACAGAACAAATAATGCAACAAATATTGTGGTTAAACTCAAATATACTAATTGATAAAAAAAACATTATTTTTTTGAAAAAAAGTTTATAAAAGGTATAATCTTCGTAAATGATCTTATTGGTAGGACTGGTGGAGTCATGTCACACATGCAGCTAACAAAAACATATGGAAATGTCTGCTCTACCCAAAATTACAAGCAAATAATTGCAGCATTACCGCAAAAATGGAAGAGGAAAGTGGAAGGGGGAAAAAGTAAGGAACTTGTCTGTCGGCCTTACATTAAAGAACATCATTGGTTAAAGAAAACTGTGATAAATAAAAAAGTATACCTGTTTTGGACCAAAAGATTGACAGCCATCCCATATAGGATTGCAAAATAGTTGGGAAGATATTTTTGATGTACCAATTCCATGGCATAGTGTTTATGAACTGATACGCAAAATGACGCCGGATTCAAAACTCAGAATTTTTCAATTTAAATTATTATATAAAATTCTTGCAACCAATAGAATGTTATTTATATGGGGGATACAATCTTCCCAGCTCTGCAGATTTTGCTGCGAAGAGACAGAATCATTAGATCATTTGTTTTGGTACTGTCCATTTGTAGCTTGTTTTTGGACACAGGTCCAGGAATGGCTAAAGGATTGCAATATTTACCTGGAGCAAACCCTGCAGATAGCATTACTGGGTGATCTGAAAAGTAATAGTCAATCGATCAATAATATAATAATACTTTTAGCAAAAAAACATATTTTCAATTCACAATCTGTAGAAACAATGAAAATAGAAAGGTTCAGAACTTTTGTAAAACATCACAGTACAGTTGAAAAATATGGCAAATAGAAATCCAATATGGATGGTATTAAGAGATAGATGGGTGGTGTTGAATGGAGTTGAAGGAAGGGACGAATAACATCTAACAACAAGCAATAACAACAAGATAACTAATAATGTAAGCATACTGTGTCCATAATAAGCATAAGAAGTATATAAGTTATAGGTTGAGAGCTTTTGTGAAAGAGCACAGTTAGAAAGATATGGTATGGCATATAGAAGCAAACCGGATGGACATCATGAAAATGATCGGAGAGGTTGAGGGTAGAGGACGTTCAGGAGTAAAAACAAACAAAATATAATTATTGTAAAATTGACTGTGTCCATAAAATGTATATAGTATGTATAAGCTGGAAGTAGAGGCCTAAGCGTTGTTGTTCACTAGTTTACTCCAATTAGGGAAGGGGTGGTGGGGTTGGAAGATAATAAAAGGAAATATATTTTTTTTAAGGATGTGTATGTGTATGTATGTATGTATGTATGTATGTATGTATGTATGTATGTGTGTATATGTATATATGTATATGTATGTGTGTATCTATGTATGTATGTATATATGTGTATGTGTGTGTATATATATATATATATACAGTGGGGAGAACAAGTATTTGATACACTGCCGATTTTGCAGGTTTCCCTACTTACAAAGCATGTAGAGGTCTGTAATTTTTATCATAGGTACACTTCAACTGTGAGAGACGGAATCTAAAACAAAAATACAGAAAATAACATTGTATGATTTTTAAGTAATTAATTTGCATTTTATTGCATGGCATAAGTATTTGATCACCTACCAACCAGTAAGAATTCCGGCTCTCACAGACCTGTTAGTTTTTCTTTAAGAAGCCCTCCTGTTCTCCACTCATTACCTGTATTAACTGCACCTGTTTGAACTCGTTACCTGTATAAAAGACACCTGTCCACACACTCAATCAAACAGACTCCAACCTCTCCACAATGGCCAAGACCAGAGAGCTGTGTAAGGACATCAGGAATAAAATTGTAGACCTGCACAAGGCTGGGATGGGCTACAGGACAATAGGCAAGCAGCTTGGTGAGAAGGCAACAACTGTTGGCGCAATTATTAGAAAATGGAAGAAGTTCAAGATGACGGTCAATCACCCTCGGTCTGGGGCTCCATGCAAGATCTCACCTCGTGGGGCATCAATGATCATGAGGAAGGTGAGGGATCAGCCCAGAACTACACGGCAGGACCTGGTCAATGACCTGAAGAGAGCTGGGACCACAGTCTCAAAGAAAACCATTAGTAACACACTACGCCGTCATGGATTAAAATCCTGCAGCGCACGCAAGGTCCCCCTGCTCATGCCAGCGCATGTCCAGGCCCGTCTGAAGTTTGCCAATGACCATCTGGATGATCCAGACGAGGAATGGGAGAAGGTCATGTGGTCTGATGAGACAAAAATATAGCTTTTTGGTCTAAACTCCACTCACCGTGTTTGGAGGAAGAAGAAGGATGAGTACAACCCCAAGAACACCATCCCAACCGTGAAGCATGGAGGTGGAAACATCATTCTTTGGGGATGCTATTCTACAAAGGGGACAGGACGACTGCACCGTATTGAGGGGAGGATGGATGGGGCCATGTATCGCGAGATCTTAGCCAACAACCTATCTTCCCTCAGTAAGAGCATTGAAGATGGGTCGTGGCTGGGTCTTCCAGCATGACAACGACCCGAAACACACAGCCAGGGCAACTAAGGAGTGGCTCCGTAAGAAGCATCTCAAGGTCCTGGAGTGGCCTAGCCAGTCTCCAGACCTGAACCCAATAGAAAATCTTTGGAGGGAGCTGAATGTCCGTATTGCCCAGCGACAGCCCCGAAACCTGAAGGATCTGGAGAAGGTCTGTATGGAGGAGTGGGCCAAAATCCCTGCTGCAGTGTGTGCAAACCTGGTGAAGACCTACAGGAAACGTATGATCTCTGTAATTGCAAACAAAGGTTTCTGTACCAGATATTAAGTTCTGCTTTTCTGATGTATCAAATACTTATTTCATGCAATAAAATGCAAATTAATTACTTAAAAATCATAAAATGTGATTTTCTGGATTTTTGTTTTAGATTCCGTCTCTCACAGTTGAAGTGTACCTATGATAACAATTACAGACCTCTACATGCTTTGTAAGTAGGAAAACCTGCAAAATCGGAAGTGTATCAAATACTTGTTCTCCCCACTGTATATATATACACATACACATATATACATACATACATAGATACACACATACATATACATATATACATATACACACATACATACACACATACACATACATACATACAGTGGGGAAAAAAAGTATTTAGTCAGCCACCAATTGTGCAAGTTCTCCCACTTAAAAAGATGAGAGATGCCTGTAATTTTCATCATAGGTACACGTCAACTATGACAGACAAATTGAGGAAAAAAAATCCAGAAAATCACATTGTAGGATTTTTTATGAATTTATTTGCAAATTATGGTGGAAAATAAGTATTTGGTCACCTACAAACAAGCAAGATTTCTGGCTCTCACAGACCTGTAACAACTTCTTTAAGAGGCTCCTCTGTCCTCCACTCGTTACCTGTATTACTGGCACCTGTTTGAACTTGTTATCAGTATAAAAGACACCTGTCCACAACCTCAAACAGTCACACTCCAAACTCCACTATGGCCAAGACCAAAGAGCTGTCAAAGGACACCAGAAACAAAATTGTAGACCTGCACCAGGCTGGGAAGACTGAATCTGCAATAGGTAAGCAGCTTGGTTTGAAGAAATCAACTGTGGGACCAATTATTAGGAAATGGAAGACATACAAGACCACTGATAATCTCCCTCGATCTGGGGCTCCATGCAAGATCTCACCCCGTGGGGTCAAAATGATCACAAGAACGGTGAGCAAAAATCCCAGAACCACACGGGGGGGACCTAGTGAATGACCTGCAGAGAGCTGGGACCAAAGTAACAAAGCCTACCATCAGTAACACACTACGCCGCCAGGGACTCAAATCCTGCAGTGCAAGACGTGTCCCCCCTGCTTAAGCCAGTACATGTCCAGGCCCGTCTGAAGTGCATTTGGATGATCCAGAAGAGGATTGGGAGAATGTCATATGGTCAGATGAAACCAAAATATAACTTTTTGGTAAAAACTCAACTCGTCATGTTTGGAGGACAAAGAATGCTGAGTTGCATCCAAAGAACACCATACCTACTGTGAAGCATGGGGGTGGAAACATCATGCTTTGGGGCTGTTTTTCTGCAAAGGGACCAGGACGACTGATCCGTGTAAAGGAAAGAATGAATGGGGCCATGTATCGTGAGATTTTGAGTGAAAACCTCCTTCCATCAGCAAGGGCATTGAAGATGAAACGTGGCTGAGTCTTTCAGCATGACAATGATCCCAAACACACCGCCCGGGCAACGAAGGAGTGGCTTCGTAAGAAGCATTTCAAGGTCCTGGAGTGGCCTAGCCAGTCTCCAGATCTCAACCCCATAGAAAATCTTTGGAGGGAGTTGAAAGTCCGTGTTGCCCAGCGACAGCCTCAAAACATCACCGCTCTAGAGGAGATCTGCATGGAGGAATGGGCCAAAATACCAGAAACAGTGTGTGAAAACCTTGTGAAGACTTACAGAAAACGTTTGACCTGTGTCATTGCCAACAAAGTGTATATAACAAAGTATTGAGAAACTTTTGTTATTGACCAAATACTTATTTTCCACCATCATATGCCAATAAATTCATTAAAAATCCTACAATGTGATTTTCTGGATAATTTTTTCTCATTTTGTCTGTCATAGTTGACGTGTACCTATGATGAAAATTACAGGCCTCTCTCATCTTTTTAAGTGGGAGAACTTGCACAATTGGTGGCTGACTAAATACTTTTTTTCCCCACTGTACATACATACATATATGCATATATATATTTGCGAGAGAAAAACAATTCCCAGAGAAACCATGGTTTGGAGGATATTTTGGCACGGGTGTTGTAGCAATATTGATGTTACTCATATTGATGTTACACAGGAAACGGAAACCAGTTGACACTTACTGTATGAATGTGCGGGTTGACAACATGCCTAGTAAAGTTTGCTTAACTATATATATTTGTCTGTCGTGACTACAACGCAAAGCATATTGAAACATGGTGACAGCGGTACTCAAAAGAACCTGGATCTCATCGATGTAAAGGAAGAATACATCCCAGGCGGCAGTTTGAAAAAGTGCCGCGTTTACAGGCTAGTCATCGCACCGAACGTTAACGTTAGCTAGCTATCGTATGCAATAGCTAGCTGGCTATTGGATAAGAGCAGATTCGTGAGTTGCTCACGTTCCATTCTACGAATAAATCGCCATGGAAAATGCACTGAAACCTCCGGGAAAAATAGACTTTGATGATTGTAATTTAGCACTGACCTGGAAAAGATGGAAAGAGGAATTCAATTTGTACATGGCTCTTACAATGAGAGAAAAAACCTGAGGATTACAAAGTGAAGCTACTGTATTATCTCATTGGGGGAAAAGGCAGAGAGATTTGTGAGACTCTATGTGTGGGCAGTACAATAGACAATCTCTCTGTTGAGGAAGTAATTGCAGCACTGGATGCATTTTGTGATCCCAAGATAAATGAAACAATATAATTTTTTCATGCGAAGTCAGGGTCAAGATGAGAGTTTAGACAAATATCTCACTGAATTGAGGACTCTAGTGGCCACCTGCAACTTTGGAGTAATCACAGACTCTCTTATCAGGGACATGATTGTGTGTGGCACATGTGACCCGCACTTAAGAGAGCGCTTACTCAGAGAGACTGATCTCAGTTTAGAGAAATGCAAACAGATTGGAAGAGCTGCAGAACTGTGCATACAGAGAGCTAAAGTCATAAATGTGCAGGGCCCTGTAGCAGTGCATGCAGTCACACAGAAAGAGAGACCGAGAGGGAGAGGAGACCCTACAGAGGGACAGAGCATTATACAATGCAGATACTGTGGACGGACACCTGAGAGAAAAAATGAAATGTAAATCCTGTGGGAAAAACAATCACTTCTCTACGGTTTGCAAAAGTGCAGGGACCAGCAAGAGAAACAGAGTCCTGGCAATGGAAAATACGTTAGCTGACTCAGAGAGCGATGAAGATGTTCTCTGCATCACACTAGGGCCAAAGTCAGAGAGCATCAACATGGTGCAGGAGAAAACCACAGACCCCAATGCAGCTCTCTTTGCAACCATGCTGGTCAACAAAAAGTCAGTCAGATTTCAGCTAGATTGTGGTGCTAGTTGTAATGTTATCCCTGCAAACCTCATCAAAGCCAGTCACCTAGAGCCCTGCAGTCAGGTATTGGTGATGTATAACAAGAGTACTCTGACGCCACTGGGGAAGTGCACACTTAGAGTGATCAATCCACGCAATAAGAAAACCTACCGAGTTGAGTTCATCGTAGTCAACAAGAATGTGCACAGGCCCATTCTAGGCAGTAAGGCTATCCAGGCAATGGAGTTGATTACTGTGCAGCATCACAACATCCTGGCCATCGAGAAAACAACAGGATCCTGGACTAAAGAGCAAATTAAACAAGAGTACTCCAGAGGAAGGCCCTCAAAATTGTCAAAGACTCCAGCCACCCTAGTCATAGACTGTTCTCTCTGCTACCGCACGGCAAGCGGTACCGGAGTGCCAAGTCTAGGTCCAAAAGACTTCTCAACAGCTTCTACCCCCAAGCCATAAGACTCCTGAACAGCTAATCATGGCTACCCGGACTATTTGCACTGCCCCCCCACCCCATCCTTTTTACGCTGCTGCTACTCTGTTAAGTATTTATGCATAGTCACTTTAACTCTACCCACATGTACATATTACCTCAACTACCTCAACTAGCCGGTGCCCCCGCACATTGACTCTGCAACGGTACCCCCCTGTATATATAGCCTCCCTACTGTCACTTTATTTTACTTCTGCTCTTTTTTTTCTCAACACTTTTTTTGTTGTTGTTTTATTTTTACTTTTTTGTTTAAAATAAATGCACTGTTGGTTAAGGGCTGTAAGTAAGCATTTCACTGTAATGTCTGCACCTGTTGTATTCGGCGCATGTGACCAATAAAATTTGATTTGATTTGATTTGATGTATTCCGGGGAGATGGATGCTTACCCGGCAAACTGAAACTGGAAGTGGATGAGCGAGTGGAGCCCGTCCAGCTGCCAAAGAGAAGAATGCCAGTAGCACTATATAAACCACTCAAAGAGGAGCTCAGTGGTCTAGAGCAAAGAAGGATGATAAAAGCAGTTGTAAAAAGCACCGATTGGATTAGCAGCCTGATCGTAGTGAAGAAACCGTCTGGAAAACTAAAGGCGCTCAAGAGGAGCCATTACCCACTTCCCACTATTGAAGATGTGCTGCCAGATCTGTTCTCTGTTTGTGATGTAAAAAATTGATTTTGGCATGTGGAACTGGAGGAGGAATCCAGCTATCTCACCACGTTCTCTACTCCCATGGGACACTACAGGTGGCTGCGCATGCCAATGGGAATCAGTCCAGCCCCAGAGATCTTTCAGAGGAAGTTGAACCAGGCAATGGAAGGTCTTCCAGGAGTAAAAATCATTGCAGATGACATCCTGATTATGGGAGAAGGAGACAACGATGAAGCGGCGACTCTGGACCACGACAAAAACCTGAAAATGCTCCTGAACAGATGCAGGAAGCTCAATATCAAGCTGAATCCGGAGAAGCTGCAGCTCGGGCTGAAGGAAGTGCCCTACATTGGCCACCTGCTAACATCAGAGGGGTTGAAAGTGGACCCAGGAAAAGTGAAGCCTAGACCTACAGATGTGCAGGGGGTACAGCACTTCTTGGGCATGGTAAACTACCTATCCAAGTTCTGCAGCCATGCCACGGAGCTCTGCGAGCCACTGCAACAGTTAACACACAAGGACTCACTGTGGGAGTGGTCAGAGAGACATGAGCAGACTTTCAATAAAATCAGGGATACCATTGCACAGACCCCTGTGCTGGAATACTACAACCCAACAGAGCAGCTTGTACTACAGTGTGATGCTTCAGAGAGTGGGTTAGGAGCAGCCTTGATGCAGGGAGGACAACCAATAGCATACGCCAGCAGAGCCCTGACAGTGACTGAAAAAGGGTATGCACAGATAGAGAAGGAGCTGCTTGCAGTGGTGTTTGGCATGGAGAGGTTCCACCAATTCACATATGGACGAACTGTAGAAGTGCAGTCAGATCACAAGCCTCTAGAGGGCATCATGACAAAGCCTCTCCTCAGCGCACCAAAAAGACTACAACGCATGCTCATGAGACTCCAAAACTATGAGGTCAGTCTCCGATACGTTCCGGGAAAATATGTGGTTCTGGCCGACACCCTGAGCAGGGCGTACCTCACAGAACAAGACAACAGAGGCCCTGTGGAGGTCGAAGTGTAATCAATCAATATGATACACTACCTCCCTGTGTCAAGCAAGAGACTAAAGCACATCCAGAGAGTCACTGAGCTGGACCGAGAGCTCCAGACACTGACAAATGTGATCCTTCAGGGGTGGCCTGAAGTGAAAGGACATGTACCCTTGGAAGTAGCCATGTATTTTCACAACAGAGATGAGCTGAGTGTGCAAAATGGAGTCATATTCAGAGGTGAGCGAGTCGTTGTGCCTACTGCCCTCAGGTCAGAGATAATGCAGAGAATCCATTCCTCACACATAGGAACAGAGGGATGTCTGAGAAGAGCTCGCGAGTGTGTCTACTGGCCAGGCATGAATGCACAGCTGAGAACATACATGGCACAATGTAGCACCTGCACGGAATGGGGTATGAAGCAGCAGAAAGAAACGTTGAGGCCCCACAAAGCACCAAAGCGTCCCTGGGAAAAAATAGGGACTGACCTGTTCCAGTTCAACGACAGAGACTACATGGTCACAGTTGATTATCTCTCCAACTTCTGGGAAGTGGACCATTTGAAGAACACACAGTCGAAAACAGTCATTCGAAAACTGAAGACACACTTTGCACGCTATGGGATACCTGACATCCTTTACTCAGACAATGGTCCCCAGTACTCTTCAGACGAGTTCCGAAGTTTCAGCAAGGCTTGGGACTTTACACACAAAACATCGTCTCCAGGATACCCGCAAAGTAATGGTTAAGTGGATCGGCAGTGAAAACAGCCAAAAGACTGATGGCAAAAGCAAAGAGAGCAGGTGCTGACCCATACCTGGCCATGCTGGATCACAGAAATACCCTGTCACAAGGAACAGACAGCAGCCCTGCAATGGTGCTCATGGGAAGACGTACAAACACAATACTTATAATGAGTGAAAATCTTCTGAGACCGGGGATGGCAAACTGTCAGCTGGAGAAGTTCAAAGAAAGACAGCAGAAACAGGCGAAGACTACGACACCTCTGCTAAGGATCTCACAGAGGATCTTTTCAGGAGGAACAGGCGACACCTGAGGAAGAGCAGAGAAATAGAGGAGGAGCCTGGCACAGAGCCAGAAAACAGAGCACCAGCTGACACCCAGCAGGGTGCTGAACACAACCTAGAGGTGGACGCTGCACCTCAACAAGAACATCCAAACATCTCAGGTCAAGCACCTCATGATGTAATCAACACTCACCACACAAGGTCTGGTAGGGCCATCCGAAGACCTATACACCTGACAGACTTTGTGGGAAGGTAAAAAATAATAATAATTAATGGACAGTCAGAGACAGTAAACAAACATTCAGTTCACATTCCAGTTTATTGCAGACATGGACTACAATCCAAAGTTAGGTGGAGTCTGCCTTTGTTGTAAAAAAATTAATATATATATATATAAAAAATAAAAATAAATAAAAAAGAGAACATGTAGCAATATTGATGTTACTCATATTGATGTTACACAGGAAACGGAAACCAATTGACACTTACTGTATGAATGTGCAGGTTGACAACCTGCCTAGTAAAGTTTGCTTAACTATATATCTTTGTCTATCGTGACTACAACGCAAAGCATATTGAAACAGGTGTTGTATGGCATGAGACGAAGTCGCTGCGGTTATATCTGCGGGACAGGCGGGTTTAGGGTCATGAAATGCGTGTATGAAGGGCAGGTGGCTGGCAGGTTGAATAAAGAGAAAACAATGCATAAGAAATGAATGTATAATTATTCTGCAATTCATATCTATAGGCTACATTGAGGTTTTTATTTCATTATGTTTATCTGGCATTAGTGCGTAGCAATTAGTCTAAGCTTTACCCTACACTCGCCGAATACACACCAATTACCAAATGCTTTTGGGAACTTGGGCAAAAAAAGTTAACATTGATTCACTGAGGCAAAAAGGACAATGTCAGAGTTTAATTCAATAAGAGAAAAGCTGTGAAATGGAGAGTTGAAAATAAATAGGAGGGAGGGCCAGAACAGTAGCATAATGTTTGAAAAAGATTTGAAGTTATGTGTGATGATTGTGAGGTGCTATACAAATTCGACAGTCACAAGAGGACTTCAAAATGTCAGGTCATAGCCTAATATAGCCTAATATTAACTCCTGCAGAATAAAACATTTATTGCAGTAAAATCATACACCAAATGTAGATTTTTAGTTGTGAACAGGAGTGGCAAAATATTATGTATTTATTTATTTCAGCATCTTGAGGAAATGAATGCTCGGTTAGGCACAGTCTGCAAAGGTTCTATCTTTATCAGCATCATAAAAGCTGATAGTAGCCTATTTCAACCACATAGAGTAAAATATGCATCCAAGCTGAACTGAAATCTTATCAGAAAGATGTTGGGTAGTTTTCACAGCTTTTAATTTCCTTAAAACCGGTTAAACGGATGTCATTTGGAAATGTTGCATGGAAAATCTTTCCAGTAGTTAGGCGTTTTGCATTTTCTTCCCGGTCCCCAAATGTCTTTGCTGTGTGTCATGCCCGAGAGAAGCAGAGTTGAAAAGATAAAACTTTACCGATGTCAACTAGAGTGAAGCATTCATTCTATTGATTTATGACATTATTCTGGTGAGCAAGTGTTTATTTAGCATTCTAGGGCAACAAGTAATGACAGAGAAGCTGCATAGGCCTACCTAATTATAGACAAGTTGAGTAACAAATAGCTTACCAAAATGTCGGCAATTATAAGCAGAAACATAGGACTATCTAAAAGGCCGGTCAAAAAATCGCTCAGTCATCTCTGACTGTATAGCACATTTTCTATATTTGAGGGTTAGGGTTGGGTGCGAGCCTCAGATTTTCACTTTATCACATATAGTCGGGTGGTTGGGGTGTGGGTGAACAAACAGCTGACCCGCACACCACTAACCCTATTCCTTTTACAGTGAGGGAAAAAAGTATTTGATCCCCTGCTGATTTTGTTTGTTTGCCCACTGACAAAGAAATGATCAGTCTATAATTTTAATGGTAGGTTTATTGATCTGCATTTTAATGAGGGAAATAAGTATTTGACCCCCTCTCAATCAGAAAGATTACTGGCTCCCAGGTGTCTTTTATACAGGTAACGAGCTGAGATTAGGAGCACACTCCTAATGCTAAATGCTCCTAATCTCAGTTTGTTACCTGTATAAAAGACACTTGTCCACAGAAGCAATCAATCAATCAGATTCCAAACACTCCACCATGGCCAAGACCAAAGAGCTCTCCAAGGATGTCAGGGACAACATTGTAGACCTACACAAGGCTGGAATGGGCTACAAGACCATCGCCAAGCAGCTTGGTGCGAAGTTGACAACAGTTGGTGCGATTATTCGCAAATGGAAGAAACACAAAAGAACTGTCAATCTCCCTCGGCCTGGGGCTCCATGCAAAATCTCACCTCGTGGAGTTGCAATGATCATGAGAACGGTGAGGAATCAGCCCAGAACTACACGGGAGGATCTTGTCAATGATCTCAAGGCAGCTGGGAGCATAGTCACCAAGAAAACAATTGGTAACACACTACGCCGTGAAGGACTGAAATCCTGCAGCGCCCGCAAGGTCCCCCTGCTCAAGAAAGCACATATACATGCCCGTCTGAAGTTTGCCAATGAACATCTGAATGATTCAGAGGAGAACTGGGTGAAAGTGTTGTGGTCAGATGAGACCAAAATGGAGCTCTTTGGCATCAACTCAACTCGCTGTATTTGGAGGAGAAGGAATGCTGCCTATGACCCCAAGAACACCATCCCCACCGTCAAACATGGAGGTGGAAACATTATGCTTTGGGGGTGTTTTTCTGCTAAGGGGACACTTTACCGCATCAAAGGGACGATGGACGGTGCCATGTACCGTCAAATCTTGGGTGAGAACCTCCTTCCCTCAGCCAGGGCATTGAAAATGGGTCGTGGATGGGTATTCCAGAATGACAATGACCCAAAACACACGGCCAAGGCAACAAAGGAGTGGCTCAAGAAGAAGCACATTAAGGTCCTGGAGTGGCCTAGCCAGTCTCCAGACCTTAATCCCATAGAAAATCTGTGGAGGGAGCTGAAGGTTCGAGTTGCCAAATGTCAGCCTCGAAACCTTAATGACTTGGAGAAGATCTGCAAAGAGGAGTGGAACAAAATCCCTCCTGAGATGTGTGCAAACCTGGTGGCCAACTACAAGAAACGTCTGACCTCTGTGATTGCCAACAAGGGTTTTGCCACCAAGTACTAAGTCATGTTTTGCAGAGGGGTCAAATACTTATTTCCCTCATTAAAATGTAAATCAATTTATAACATTCTTGACTTGCGTTTTTCTGGATTTTGTTGTTGTTATTCTGTCTCTCACTGTTCAAATAAACCTACCATTAAAATTATAGACTGATCATGTCTTTGTCAGTGGGCAAACGTACAAAATCAGCAGTGGATCAAATACTTTTTTCCCCTTACTGTATACAGTAGGGCACTAGCCTACTTTTGACCTACTTTTGAGCCCTATGGGCCCTGGTCAAAGCAGTGCAGTATAGGAAATAGGGTGCCATTTCAGACACATCACAGTATTCCCCTTCTCCTGAGTATATAAATAGTGTCTCCTTTGCTACTTATTTTAAAAAGAGACAGAGACATTACATATTTTGTATAGAAAATGTTCTTTATATTTTCAGAGATGTGTATTGTCTTTACAATGTGTACAAGCAAGGGGAAATAGATGCAAAGTCACATTACACAACTTTACATAACTTATTCATATAGATATCTTCAACACTGGCAAAACTTGTGTTCTATAGAAACATACATTCCAATTGTACAGTACATACTGTATATACAAATTGGAAAACCTTTACTTGAGGTTTTATATTTTACATCAGTATTTTCCTTTTAGTACATTCTTTAGTGCATTTGGTCTGGCAATGAAATGTCAGTCACATCCTATAGAATACATTGGCATGAACGTACAGCAAATTGTGTAGCCTGGTGTTACAATGTGGGCTGTGTCCAAAACAATAGGTTTCCCCAGGCAGGAAGTCAGGAAGTGTGTCTGTGTTTTTAACCAGTAGCCTGTGTTGTGGAATGTGTATTTTTTCAAATGTTGCTGATGTGGAGGCTGTGGAGGCTATGGGAGGAGCTGTGACACACACACACACACACACACATACAGTATATATATATATATATATATATATATATATATACAGTATAGTCTATACACAACAGTAGGTGCTCTTTCTTCTCAAACGGCCTCTCCTACTTCACTCACTTCCCCCCCTAAACATGCATACACAGTTCATCTCATCCACCAGACGATTCTCTCTCTCTATGAATATAGCCTGGGACGAGGTTAATGCATACATAGTACACTAGCATTCCCCTCCCTCTAAATGTATGTTAGTTATTCTCAAGCTGAGGGAGACAGTCACATCTTGTCTCTCAACACTGTCGGCAGAGGCTCCAGCCACGGAGGCTAATAGAGTCCAGTGATTTAACTAGGGGTTAACGACAATGATAAACTGTATAAACTGGATGAATAATAATGATGATGATGACTCCCAAATTGACATTTTGTGAGTGTTCTAAATGCAGCAAAAATGATTTATCATAGATTTATGAGCTATGAGGCTCTATGGAATTGTTTTGGAAAATACTAAAAGAAGAAAGGGATGGAAAATGGTCCAATGTAGAAGTCCACCAGGCCAGCAGGCAGGCACCTCTGTTACTTTGTAAACAGTCAGGGCCAAATGAATTTCATTTCACACTGAGAGACTCACTGGGCAAATATGGCCAACACATAGTCACACACACACAAACAAACAGCCGGCAGCCATAACTGTTATTAAAAAAGTGCATTATCTTAATAGCATGACTGTGATGATCTAATCCATGCATCTTGGTCACAGATCTGTAATTCGTCATCTGAAGTGGTCTGGGTTTTGCTGTAGAAATTCCTAGGCTGGATCATATCAACTCAGAGTGCATAGAAAAGAGGACTCTGGAATGTGGAATGTTGTAGGAAGTTTAAAAAAAAGTGATATAGCTATAGCTGTTGGTATTTAAATATGTTCAGATTATCTGTTTCTTTTCCACTATTATATATTTTCATATTCAGATCTTATGTAGCCTAATTCACCCACTATAAACGATAATAGATTCCATAGAATCAGGTTTGTAACCTGATGAAAAACTGGCCTGTATATGGCAAACAAAGACATAATGTTCACATAATAATGGTTTATACCAGAGGAAATAATTAATCACTTTGTCATTTTAGCTTATCACTTTGACTTTATCAAGACTTAATTCTTGAGCTTTTTTTCTGTATGGCATACCAAACAATAGACCCCCAAACCACTGCATAATCACAAATATTTTTAGAGACACATTAATTAATCAATCAGTGTCAATATCCCAACAGTTTTAAGGGGTACCTTGAAAGTCTTATAATTCTCAAGTTAATAAGAGTCAACTATAAATAAACTCTGTCGTGTGTTTGTGCTTTTAACGCACTGTGTTAGGTCTCTGCTTGGATCGATAGAATGGAGGACTTGGGGGAGTTGTCAGGGTCTTTCCAAGTCCCGAACTGCATGTTGGGCTCCGGTTGGTCATTTTAGTCAATAGCGTATTTCTCCGGAGACTGCTGTCACTGTCCTCTTTCTTGAACTTGTGGCGTAAATTATTACAGCACGGGAAACAGTGAGTAAAATCGTGTAGGAGATGCCCACTGAAGATCATGTATATCCACGGGTTACAGCAGCTGTTTAGACTCGCGAGGAGCGCGGACAGTGTGACAGCAGTGTTCTCAGAATCTGGAAGGAAAGGGGAAAAACAAATGACCAAAAGAGAATTAGTCCAATAGCTGGGGTATAAATCAACGGTGCAGTGAAATTCATAAAACATTTGCGGGTAGTTATCATATCATTAAATGGCACAAACAATGACACTCATATCTATAGGCCTATTTAAACACCTGATATCTCAAGTGCGATTAAAAAAAAAAAAACGTTATGGTACAGGATTAACATGACTTTGTCTATTATGTCAGCACACCGTATATGTTATGTTTATTTTGCTACATTTAATTCGATTTTAAACTTCATATTTTGATTCTATACAGTCTGGATTTGAATGTTGTAACGGAATTACGCAGGGCGCTCAGTGCTCAATAAAGGTTTATGCACAATTACATTTTCTTTCCATGACACATATGGATTCATTTCTATACTGATTCAATTGTATACGTAGGCTACTCCTCCTCAATTCTCATTGACATTCATAAAAATAAAAAAAGTTAATGCTAAAAGCAATAAGGCTAACATTTTGGCACAGAATAGATACACCACCAAATGTTTTGCGCAACCCCCTATAAAGACTATGGCTTCCACATTAGTTATTTGTAGAGGGAGAGAGATAATTGAGTGAAGATATCTCCCCACTTGGCACATACGTCAATTGAACGTGCGGAAACGTTGGTTCAACGTAATTTCATTGACATGACCTGGAAACAACGTTGATTCAACCAGTGTGTGCCCAGTGGGTCATGTTATTTATTCTATATCAAGGTTTACCTGTTGATTTTGTGTGCGCGATCCAATATTTTTTCCAATACAGTGAAGTCACTTACCATCCCATGCGAAGTTCTCATCCCACACCGACCACATCTGTACGATGAAGAAAGGTGACCAGCAAATAATGTATGCCAGGACAATCACAAAAGTCATTTTGACCGTTCTCAACTTCGCTCTGGATATAGTGGTAACGCTGCTAACGGAGTTCTTGCCCATGAGACCGTTTTTAGACGCACCTCCCGCGGGTGTATTCCTGGTCTTATATTTGATATTTTTCCAAATGCTGTGGCAGATGAACCCGTAGAATATCATCAGAATGAACACGGGGATGAGGAAGATGCCAACCGTTATCCAAGTAATGTATGCCTTTACGCCCCAAGGTTCTATGAAGTGGCCCCAGCAGTCGTAGACCTCCGAGCCGTTCTTGATCTCACTCAGGGAGAAGATAAAGTACTGCGGCATGCTGAGGACCAGACTACACATCCAGGTGCTAATGATCATGATGTAAGACCGCTGGGTGGGCTGCTGGAGGGTCTTCAGAGGGTGGCAGATGGCGATGTAACGGTCCAGGGTCATCATCACCATCATGTAGGTGGAGGCGAACATGCCCATCACCTGGAGGTGCTTCACTATCCTGCACAGGAAATCTGGCCCGTAGAAGCGAAAGGTGATCTCCCAGCATAGCTGCGGCAGGACCTGAAAGAAGGCGACCACTAGGTCAGCGATACTAAGGTGCCGGATGAAGAGGTGCATTCTCGACGTCTTTTTCTTGGTGTTGTACATGGCCAGCAAGACACTGACGTTCCCAATCACCGCCACCACAAAGGTGATGCTCAGGACCGTTATCTCTATTTTGGCGACCTCTTCGTTTCTTCCAAAAGGATCGCTCCCGTTCGGGTGGATGGTGCCATTGCCAAGGATCCCCATCATCGGATAATTCGTAGGTCTGAAAACCAGAGACTGGTTGACTCCGTTAAAGAGGAGCTCATGCACGGGAGTGTGCATGGCATAGTCCCTCTGTGCGCTCCTTGGCCATAGTTACAGTGCTAGAGGGGTAGAGTTGAGTGCCTCTCTTTATAAGGAGCTACCTGACTCTGACCGCGAAAGGACTCCAACGAACTCTTCTTGGTTTCTGAGCTGCTGGGCCTTTTAAAGTCGAATCAAATTTCAGCCACCACGCGCTGAGCTTTTATAGCCATACCCACTTCTGTATCCTATGGCAACCAGTCATGTTGCGCAAAACTGGACACAACCCCCAACATCACCAAATCGCCTGCACACAACTTTTTAATCGTCAATAAATTCGAAATGTAAAAGATTTGATTGCCTATCTATTACTTTACTCATGTTTCCCGTGCCATTTAATAGCTTGAACAATTCCGCAATATGTAATGGATGCAACTCACCATTACTATGAACACCTCTGATAGCGAATCAAGTCCTACTCAAATGTTTATATGAAAGGCTGTCTAAATAATGAAGATGCATTTTACAAATTGTTGACAAATTGAATACAGAACGAAATAAAGAAATTTGCCTTATAGTTACAGTTATAGTTACATAATGCGTGAACTGTTTATTTCCATCTACCGGAAGAGGCTCAGTTGACAAAGCATAGGGTAATGTAGGTAACAAAAAAATGTTCAGCACTTTCCCTGACTGCCACTAATCTTGCTCAACTAAAAATGTTCTGTCTCATCTACATTTTTAAAGTCACTCTAACAAAATGATTCCGAGTTAAGTTGATTTAAACATTTCATCATTTAGAAGAACGTATATATACAGTATCAGTCAAAAGTTTGGACACACCTACTCATTCAAGGGTTTTTCTTTATTTTTACTATTTTCTACATTGTAGAATAATAGTGAAGACATCAAAGCTATGAAATAACACATATGGAATCATGTAGTAACCAAAAGCTGTCATCAAGTCAAAGGGAAGAATCTCAAATAATAAAATATATTTTGATTTGTTTAACACTTTTTTGGTTACTACATGATTTCATATGTGTTATTTCATAGTTTTGATGGAATTGTGATATAGTGAATTATAAGTGAAATAATGTGTCTGTAAACAATTGTTTGAAACATTACTTGTGTCATGCACAAAGTAGATGTCCTAACCGACTTGCCAAAACTATAGTTCGTTAACAAGATATTTGTGGAGTGGTTGAAAAACTAGTTTTAATGACTCCAACCTAAGTGTATGTAAACTTCAGACTTCAAAGGTAGATGTGCCAACTGAGAACAATGTACTAGAGCATGACATTTCACTGAGGAAAATCACGAGAGGAAAGTTACTATGGATATCATATGAGTTTCCCCTTGAAATCAGACATGCCTGTGGTAAGGACAACTTGGTTGCTGATTGTCTCTGTCACGATCGTCAAAAGGAGGAGACCAAAGCGCAGCGTGTTGAGCGAACATCGTAGACTTTATTATAAAGAAACCACGATCAAAACAACAAACCAAATATGACGAAAGTGAAGTTCAATACTGATAATGACTAACAGCAACAAGGAAACAAAAACCCACAAAACCAAGGTGAAACCACACAGTATAAATATGGCTCCCAATCAGAGATAACGAGCCGACAGCTGACACTCGTTACCTCCGATTGGGAGTCATATGACTAAATCAACATCAAAACCAAACATAGAAATGAAACAACTAGATCCCACATAGAACTACACCCAAATGAAAATGACAACCCTGGCTCACTACTAAGAGTCCCGGAGCCAGAACGTCACAGTACCCCCCCCTAAAGGCGCGGACTGCGACCGCGCCTCACAACCCCACAATAGGGGAGGGCTGGGTGGGTGTTGCTCCCCGGAGGCGGTTCCGGCTCCGGGCTTGACCACCACCCCACTATAGTTACTACCCGCTTTCTTAACCTCCTCCCAATGACCACCCTCCACTTAAACCCACCTGGATTAAGGGGCAGCACCGGACTAAGAGGCAGCACCAGGCTGAGGGACAGCACCGGACTAAGGGGCAGCACTGGACTAAGGGGCAGCACCTGACTAAATGGCGGATCTGGCTGCTCATGGCTGGCTGACGGATCTGGCTGCTCATGGCTGGCTGACGGATCTGGCTGCTCATGGCTGGCTGACGGATCTGGCTGCTCATGGCTGGCGGAAGGCTCTGGCTGCTCATGGCTGGCGGAAGGCTCTGGCTGATCCTGTCTGGCGGACGGCTCTGGCTGATCCTGTCTGGCGGACGGCTCTGGCTGATCCTGTCTGGCGGAAGGCTCTGGCTGATCCTGTCTGGCGGAAGGCTCTGGCTGATCCTGTCTGGCGGAAGGCTCTGGCTGATCCTGTCTGGCGGAAGGCTCTGGCTGCTCCTGTCTGGCGGAAGGCTCTGGCTGCTCCTGTCTGGCGGAAGGCTCTGGCTGCTCCTGTCTGGCGGAGAGCTCTAGCGGCTCCGGTCTGGCGGACGGCTCTGAAGGCTCATGGCAGACGGGCGGCTTTGCAGGCTCAGTACAGACGGGCAGTTCCTGCGGCGCTTGGCAGACGGACAGTTCAGACGGCGTTGGGCAGACGGGCAGTTCAGACGGCGTTGGGCAGACGGACAGTTCAGGCCCCGTTGGGCAGACGGGCAGTTCAGACGGCGTTGGGCAGACGGACAGTTCAGGCCCCGTTGGGCAGACGGCAGACTCTGGCTGTCTGAGGCGCATCGTAGGCCTGGTGCGTGGTGCCGGAACAGGAGGTACCGGGCTGAGGACACGCATCTCAGGGCTAGTGCGGGGAGAAGCAACAGGGCATGCTGGACCCTGGGGACGCACCGTAGGCCTGATGCGTGGTGCCGAACTGGAGGTACCGGGCTGAGGACACGCATCTCAGGGCTAGTGCGGGAAGCAGGAACAGGACGCACAGGACTCGGGGAACACACAGGAGGCTTAGTGCGTGGTGTAGGCACTGGTGGTACTGGACTGGAGACAGGAGGTGGTGCCGGAAATACCGGACCGTGCAGGCGTACTGGCTCCCTTGAGCACTGAGCCTGACCAACCTTACCTGGTTGTATGCTCCCCCGTCGCCTGACCAGTACAGGGAGGTGGAATAACCCGCACCGGGCTATGTAGGCGAACCGGGGACACCATGCGTAAGGCTGGTGCCATGTAAGCCGGCCCGAGGAGACGCACTGGTGACCGGATGCGTGGGGCCGGCCTCATGACATCTGGCTCAATGCTCAGTCTAGCCCGGCCGATACGTGGAGCCGGAATGTACCGAACCGGGCTATGCCTGCGTACAGGAGACACCATGCGCTCTACTGCGTAACACGGTGTCTGCCCGTACTCTCGCTCTCCACGGTCAGTCCAGGGAGTAGGCGCAGGTCTCCTACCTGACTTCGCCACACTCCCTTCTAGCCCCCCCCCAAGAAATTTTTGGGTAGTACTCTCGGGCTTCCAGCCTTGCCTCCGTGCTGCCTCCTCATATCGCCGCCTCTCGGCTTTAGCTGCCTCCCGCTCTTCACGAGGACGGCGATATTCTCCCGTTGATCCCAAGGCCCCTCACCATCCAGAATCTCCTCCCATGTCCATGAATCCTTTATGGGAGTCCATAAATCCTGTGTAGGTAGGTCCTGTTGCCGCTTGACACGCTGCTTGGTCTTTTTGTGGTGGGTTTTTCTGTCACGATCGTCAAAAGGAGGAGACCAAAGCGCAGCGTGTTGAGCGAACATCGTAGACTTTATTATAAAGAAACCACGATCAAAACAACAAACCAAATATGACGAAAGTGAAGTTCAATACTGATAATGACTAACAGCAACAAGGAAACAAAAACCCACAAAACCAAGGTGAAACCACACAGTATAAATATGGCTCCCAATCAGAGATAACGAGCCGACAGCTGACACTCGTTACCTCCGATTGGGAGTCATATGACTAAATCAACATCAAAACCAAACATAGAAATGAAACAACTAGATCCCACATAGAACTACACCCAAATGAAAATGACAACCCTGGCTCACTACTAAGAGTCCCGGAGCCAGAACGTCACAGTCTCTCAAGGTGGGCAGTCAATAAGTTTAGCGTTTAGCCAGTGTGTTGCCCTGGCTCACTATTTATTTTGACTGCACGTTTTTCCGTATTGGAGATTAGTTTTTATTTGGACTTGATCCAAGGGGAAAAGAAATGGCGCTGGAGAAGATGGCTGTCGTTTTACAGCCCTCTAACCAACTGTACTATTATGTGTGTTTTTTCGCGTTATTTGTGTAATTTGTTATGTACATAATGTTTCTGCCACCGTCTCTTATGACCAAAAATAGCTTCTGGATATCAGGACAGCGATTACTCAACTCGTATTGGACAAAGATTTTTTCTTCAACGAGTCGGACGCGAAGGATATCCTACAGACACCCGACAAGGCCCAAATCCCTGTCATTCACATGAGTAAGAGACGGAGATATCATGGAAGTATGTCGGGGTGCCTTGTAAGGATCCGACGGCGAGCGAGTAAACTGCCTCTTCCATCAATCCTATTAGCCAATGTTCAATCATTTGAAAACAAATTGGACGTCCTAAGATTAAGGTTATCCTACCAACGGGACATTAAAAACTGTAATATCTTATGTTTCACATCTTCATATCTTATGAGTCGTAGCTGAACGACGAAAAACTAAAGCAGATAGCACCAGTGACTCGGTTAATAAAAAAGTGGTCAGATGACGCAGATGCTAAGCTACAGGACTGTTTTGCTAGCACATACTGGAACATGTTCCGGGATTCTTCCGATAGCATTGAGGAGTACACCACATCAGTCACTGGCTTCATCAATAAGTACATCGATGACGTCGTCCCCACAGTGACCATACGTACATACCCCAACCAGAAGCCATGGATTACAGGCAACATCCGCACTGAGCTAAAGGGTAGAGCTGCCGCTTTCAAGGAGCGGGACTATAACCTGGACGCTTATAAGAAATCCCGCTATGCCCTCCAACGAACCATCAAACAGGCAAAGAGTCAATACAGGACTAAGATTGAATCATACTACACCGGCTCTGACACTCGTCCGATGTGGCAAGGCTTGAAAACTATTACAGACTACAAAGGGAAGCACAGCCGCGAGCTGCCCAGTGACACAAGCCTACCAGACGAGCTAAATCACTTCTATGCTCGCTTCGAGGCAAGCAACACTGAAGCATGCATGAGAGTATCAGCTGTTCTGGATGACTATGTGATCACGCTCTCCGTAGCCGATGTGAGTAAGACTTTTAAGCAGGTCAACATTCACAAGGCCGCAGGGCCACATGGATTACCAGGACGTGTACTCCGAACATGCGCTGACCAACTGGCAAGTATTTTCACTGACATTTTCAATATGTCCCTGACTGAGTCTGTAATACCAACATGTTTCAAGCAGACCACCATAGTCCCTGTGCCCAAGAACACTAAGATAACCTGCCTAAATGACTACCGACCCGTAGCACTCACGTCTGTAGCCATGAAGTGCTTTGAAAGGCTGGTCATGGCTCACATCAACACCATTTTCCCAGAAACTCTAGACCCACTCCAATTTGCAAACCACCCCAACAGATCCACAGATGATGCAATCTCTATTGCACTCCACACTGCCCTTTCCCACCTGGACAAGAGGAACATCTACGTGAGAATGCTATTCATTGACTACAGCTCAGCGTTCAACACCATAGTGCCCTCAAAGCTCATTACTAAGCTAAGGACCCTGGGACTGAACACCTCCCTCTGCAACTTGATCCTGGACTTCCTGACGTGCCACCCCCAGGTGGTAAGGGTAGGTAACAACACATCTGCCATGCTGATCCTCAACACGGGGGCCCCTCAGGGGTGCGTGCTCAGTCCCCTCCTGTACTCCCTGTTCACCCATGACTGCATGGCCAGACATGACTCCAACACCATCATTAAGTTTGCAGACGACACAACAGTGGTAGGCCTGATCACCGACAATGATGAGACAGCCTATAGGGAGGAGGTCAGAGACCTGGCCGTGTGGTGCCAGGATAACAACCTCTCCCTCAACGTGATCAAGACAAAGGAGATGATTGTGGACTACAGGAAAAAAAAGAGGACTGAGCACGTCCCCATTCTCATCGACGGGGCTGTAGTGGAACAGGTTGAGAGCATCAAGTTCCTTGGTGTCCACATCACCAACAAACTATCATGGTCCAAACACACCAAGACAGTCGTGAAGAGGGCACGACAAAGCCTATTCCGCCTCAGGAGACTGAAAAGATTTGGCATGGGTCCTCAGATCCTCCAAAAGTTCTACAGCTGCACCATCGAGAGCATGCTGACTGGTTGCATCACCATCTGGTATGGCAACTGCTCGGCCTCCGACCACAAGGCACTACAGAGGTAGTGCGTACAGCCCAGTACCTCACTGGGGCCAAGCTTCTTGCCATCCAGGACCTCTATACCAGGCTGTGTCAGAGGAAGGCCCTAGAAATTGTCAAAGACTCCAGCCACCCTAGTCATAGACTGTTCTCTCTGCTACCGCACGGCAAGCAGTACCGGAGCGCCAAGTCTAGGTCCAAAAGGCTTCTCAACAGCTTCTACCCCAATCCATAAGACTCCTGAACAGCTAATCATGGCTACCCAGACTATTTGCATTTGATTTGATTTGATTTGAAGAGAGTTGGAAGTTTTTCTAAAAAATTATCCTATAGAAAATTTGTGGGCAGAACTGAAAAAGCGTGTGCGAGCAAGGAGGCCTACAAACCTGACTTAGTTACACAAGCTCTGTCAGGAGGAATGGGCCAAAATTCACCCAACTTATTGTGGGAAGCTTGTGGAAGGCTACCCGAAACGTTTGACCCAAGTTAAACAATTTAAAGGCAATGCTACCAAATACTAATTGAGTGTATGTAAACTTCTGACCCACTGGGAATGTGACAAAATAAATAAAAGCTGAAATAAATAATTCTCTCTACTATTATTCTGACATTTCACATTCTTAAAATAAAGTGGTGATCCTAACTGACCTAAGACAGGGCATTTTTACTAGGATGAAATGTCAGGAATTGTGAAAAACTGAGTTTAAATGTATTTGGCTAAGGTGTATGTAAACTTACGACTTCAACTGTATGTAAAAAATATATAAATAAGAGGTGGCTGTTTTTTCTTGTATTTCAGTGTTGACAGCCAGTAGACACCATGTTTACATTGGAGAAGGTGACACATTTAAGTTGATTATGTTGTGCAATGGAAGTTGTTTTCTGTTTGTGGTGAGCAAACTTGTCCAACAAAAATATAGGATATATTTGTTGTATTAAGGGGAAAGGTGTTACAAGTTTTAGTTTTTCCATTTATGTTTTGAGGTTGGACTTTTAGCACGTATGGCATGTTAGCACGTAGGGCGCACAGAGTGGCGTCACCTCGTTAGTCAGTATGTGTTACACCTGTGCTGGTTGCCATCTCGTTAGTGGGAAGGTGTTTCACCTGTGCTGGACCAGGTGGTATTTAAGAGTGGCTGGCCCAGTGCTCCAGTTGTCTTGATTAATGTGGAGTATTAATACTTTTTAGTTGGTGCGCCCTATTTTGAGTCTAGACAAACAATCCTTTATCTGATTTTGTTTTGTGCCACCTTTTTGTTTTGCTTCCTGTCTTTGTTTGGTGTGGGTTGTTCTTTTGTTTACCTCTTATTGGGCAAATTTAGTGGGCGCTCATGGTGGGTGTCTTTTAGGTTCCAGTTGTTGTTGCTAGTTAACTTTCAGTGGACACCCCATGAGTGTCTTTCAGAACCCCTCCTATAATCCCACCTGTTTCGTTTTGGTTGTTGGTCAGTGACTTTTTGTTAACTCTCTCTTCTGTTTGAGTGACATTTTTGGTTTTCTTGCTGGGGAATGGAACGCTAACTAACAGATAAATAATAGTTGAAATGGAAGCAGGAATGATGGCTTTGAAGCAGTTCAGTTCACCTCAACTGTGGTCAGCTTTGTGTAATCAAGACACTGGTGAACTGTTGAAACTTTGTCAAAATGGATGCTCCTGAAATTGTTATTGTGGCTATGTTTAAACTTGGATTGTTGGTGCTCTTGAAGTTAATTATTTGATGTAACCTATTTACTTTGTTAGATTAATATCCAAATTCATAATGTGCCAGAAATCAACTTCAAAGACCAAATAAGATTCTCAGCTGGACAGAACCAAATAGATGCATGATATTTCAGTATCAGTTATTTCATGATAGCTCTGATACACAGTGAATTGTGCTGTACAGTCTGTGTGAATGCTCCTCAATATAGATATGTGAGAGTAAAACAATCAGACATATATGGCATTTTCACAGATATGTACTGAGGAGTGCTGATGTATTGTTTTATTAGGTTGGTACAGTATTCCTCTCTGTCAATCTCTCGTTGCTCTCTTCCTGCTGCCCCTATCGACTGTTTCTGGCTGTTCTTACTACAGTGCGAGCCTGCACTCGCTCTACCTCCCTCAGTGCCTCCTCACCCCCTCCCCCAGCCTTGTTTGGTCGTGGAGTCTTGCCATTGTGCATTTATTTAGAACTCTGTCTGAATTATGATGATGCCGGTGTGGTTTTGAAGTGACCCTTAAACATTTCCAACACAATGAACAACTGCAGCCCCAGAAAAGTTATTACAAAAACTGCTGTGGTTATTCAAGAGTAATTTGTGGGTTAAAACCATCTGGTCATGATGATTATGATGATACTAGCCATGTGCCTCTATTGGCATCCTACCACACGACACTGTAGTTTCACCAATGTCTCAGCTGAATGAACTCTGGCTGTGGTCAGTAATGAAACCTGATTCTCCAGTTCACACAAGAATGTCGTCTGAATTGCGTCTCAGCTAAATTGGCTTACTGGAATCATCAAATGTTCCCGCTAATCCTCTGCCATAGTGCACTAATCTTCCCATGCATCAGAATCACTAAGAGGACCAACCCTGATGCCACAGGGATGCAGACCACAGTCGCATAGAGATGATAAAACATCTCTGTACCACAAACTCCCAGTGGGGGTTCCTCTCGTTGTGGCTGCCCTGCTGGAGGGGCTCTGTTGTTTAATTGGACTGTCCTCTCGGACAACTCTAGTTAACTCTTGTTAGCTGCGTCATGTCTGCTGCCTAAGGCTAGTCCAGCGGATGGGTCCTGTTAGTTAAGCAACTGACTGCTGTAGCTGTAACCCTGCCCTGCTTGGGCTGATGTGTCCTGTTTCTCGGGGAGGTGATGATCTGTTATTACGCATGGATAGCCTTCATTTCTCAGAACAAGAATAGACTGACGAGTTTCAGAAGAAAGATATTTGTTTCTGGCCATTTTGAGCCTGTAATCGAACCCACAATTGCTGATGCTACAGATACTCAACTAGTCTCAAGAAGGCCAGTTTTATTGCTTATTTAATCAGCACAACAGTTTTCAGATGTGATTGCAAAAGGGTTTTCTAATGATCAATTAGCCTTTTAAAATGATAAACTTGGATTAGCAAACACAATGTGCCATTGGAACACAGGACTGCATATATATGCTATATATGTATATAATTTTTACATTTTAGTCATTTAGCAGACACTCTTATCCAGAGCGACTTACAGGAGCAATTAGGGTTAAGAGCCTTGCTCAAGGGCACATCGACAGATTTTTTACCTAGTCAGCTTGGGGATTAGAAGCAGCAACCTTTCGGTTACTAGCACAACGCTCTTAACCACTAAACTACCTGCTGCCCATTTTACTAGGATTAAATGTCAGGAATTGTGAATAACTGAGTTTAAATGTATTTGGCTAAGGTGTATGTAAACTTCCGACTTCAACTGTGTGTATATATATATATATATATATATATATATATATATATATATATATATATATATATATATATATATTCGGCTCTATAAAATTAATTTAAAAAAATATATGTCTCCCCAGAAACCTTCCCAAAGTAGGCCTACATGGCAGAATGATATTATGATGATTTGTATCAATCGGGTTCACATTGGTTTTGCATACTCTGCCAGGGGCTTAATGCACCCCAAAAATCTTAGGATGCACAAAGTACGTAAGGATGTTTGCAGGGTGGTCCCAAGGGGGGCTAGGCCTCCTGTCTGGAAGTTGGAGAATTTAGCATTTTTCAAACACCTAAAACATTATTTTCTGCAATCTAGAGCCATAATAGACCCCTTTCTGTGTTTGAAAAAATTGCCGCACGAGGGCGTTGCGCGCAAGTTGGTGGCAGAACAAAAAACGATATTTACATGTTGCTTATGAGTGCATTTCACACTACTTTTGGATTATAATTGGATTTTAAGGCTTGTATAAATTTCATCGCAAATCAACTGCATTATACTTAAAAAACACTTCAACCAGTAAAATGGCTCTTTGGCTAGCTTTTGCTACAGCCTATATCAATGAGCGTTAGCATTCTCGCTAACAACTGCTGCATCCAAAATAGTTATTTTGCAAAGATCACAACCAAATATAATCTTAGCGACTATTCAAGCAAGAATCAAAACATAATTGTAAGCGTATGAGAACCCCAAAAAGCGTAAATCTAGGCTATGTTGAATGGGCGCAGATGGAGATGGCTTTCTTACTGCCGCCTAAAATCGCGTACATCTGTGAGTGATTTCAGTGTGTTGTATACTGGAAAGGGGTCTATGATCATTGATTCTATGTAAAAAAATAAATATCTAAGCATACCTCTTGTGCTGGCTGTATCCTCCTGAATGGTGGTTCTTTTTTTTAAAGAAATGAAATATGCTTCTCTGCTAAATCTGGGTAAAAGATTGAAAGGAATGTGAGTCTTATTCAGTACATCTAGTTATTGCTTGCTTTTCTAAAGTATACCAACCCTTGCCCTCTAGGTGTTGTACAAAGGTTGTTTATATTATTACAAGGGGTCCAACTAGTTTTTTTGCTGGCTCGCCTCACTTAAAAAAATAAAAAATAATCCGTTATACAGTTAATTACATTTTGATGGCCTTGGGAACAATACAATTATCCTACATAGACTAGCCTAGTACTACAATGGGGGGCAGAGGGAATACTTAAACAGGTACTGATGAGGGGATATGAACCAGGTGTGTGCAATAAACATTTACATTACATTTACATTTACGTCATTTAGCAGACGCTCTTATCCAGAGCGACTTACAAATGGGTGCATTCACCCTATAGCCAGTGGGATAACCACTTTATATATATATATATATATTTTTTATTTTTTGGGGGGGGGTGGAAGGATTACTTTATCCTATCCCAGGTATTCCTTAAAGAGGTGGGGTTTCAAATGTCTCCGGAAGGTGGTGAGTGACTCCGCTGTCCTGGCGTCGTGAGGGAGCTTGTTCCACCATTGGGGTGCCAGAGCAGCGAACAGTTTTGACTGGGCTGAGCGGGAACTATGCTTCCGCAGAGGAAGGGGAGCCAGCAGGCCAGAGGTGGATGAACGCAATGCCCTCGTTTGGGTGTAGGGACTGATCAGAGCCTGAAGGTACGGAGGTGCCGTTCCCCTCACTGCTCCATAGGCAAGCACCATGGTCTTGTAACGGATGCGAGCTTCAACTGGAAGCCGGTGGAGTGTGCGGAGGAGGGGGGTGACGTGAGAGAACTTGGGAAGGTTGAACACCAGACGGGCTGCGGCATTCTGGATGAGTTGTAGGGGTTTAATGGCACAGGCAGGGAGCCCAGCCAACAGCGAGTTGCAGTAATCCAGATGGGAGATGACAAGTGCCTGGATTAGGACCTGTGCCGCTTCCTGTGTAAGGCAGGGTCGTACTCTCCGAATGTTGTAGAGCATGAACCTGCAGGATTGGGTCACCGCCTTGATGTTAGCGGAGAATGACAGGGTGTTGTCCAGGGTCACGCCAAGGCTCTTCGCACTCTGGGAGGAGGACACAACGGAGTTGTCAACCGTGATGGCGAGATCATGGAACGGGCAGTCCTTCCCCGGGAGGAAGAGCAGCTCCGTCTTGCCAGGGTTCAGCTTGAGGTGGTGATCCGTCATCCATACTGATATGTCTGCCAGACATGCAGAGATGCGATTCGCCACCTGGTTATCAGAAGGGGGAAAGGAGAAGATTAGTTGTGTATCGTCAGCGTAGCAATGATAGGAGAGGCCATGTGAGGATATGACAGAGCCAAGTGACTTGGTGTATAGGGAGAAAAGGAGAGGGCCTAGAACTGAGCCCTGGGGGACACCAGTGGTGAGAGCACGTGGTGCGGAGACAGCTTCTCGCCACGCCACTTGGTAGGAGCGACCGGTCAGGTAGGACGCAATCCAGGAGTGAGCCGCGCCGGAGATGCCCAGCTCGGAGAGGGTGGAGAGGAGGATCTGATGGTTCACAGTATCAAAGGCAGCAGACAGGTCTAGAAGGACAAGAGCAGAGGAGAGAGAGTTAGCTTTAGCAGTGCGGAGAGCCTCCGTGACACAGAGAAGAGCAGTCTCAGTTGAATGACCAGTCCTGAAACATGACTGGTTTGGATCAAGAAGGTCATTCTGAGAGAGATAGCAAGAGAGTTGGCTAAAGACGGCACGCTCAATAGTTTTGGAAAGAAAAGAAAGAAGGGATACTGGTCTGTAGTTGTTGACATCAGTGGGATCGAGTGTTGGTTTTTTTGAGAAGGGGTGCAACTCTCGCTCTCTTGAAGACAGAAGGGACATAGCCAGCGGTCAAGGATGAGTTGATCAGCGAGGTGAGGTAGGGGAGAAGGTCACCGGAGATGGTCTGGAGAAGAGAGGAGGGGATGGGGTCAAGCGGGCAGGTTGTTGGGCGGCCTGCAGTCACTAGTCGCAAGATTTTATCTGGAGAGAGAGGGGAGAAAGAAGTCAAAGCATAGGGTAGGGCAGTGTGAGCAGGACCAGCAGTGTCATTAGACTTAACAAACGAGGATCGGATGTCGTCAACCTTCTTTTCAAAGTGGTTGACGAAGTCATCCACAGAGAGGGAGGAGGGGGGTGGGGGGGAGGATTCAGCAGTGAGGAGAATGTGGCAAAGAGCTTCCTAGGGTTAGAGGCAGATGCTTGGAATTTAGAGTGGTAGAAAGTGGCCTTAGCAGCAGAAACAGATGAAGAAAATGTAGAGAGGAGGGAGTGAAAAGATGCCAGGTCGGCAGGGAGTTTAGTTTTCTTCCATTTCCGCTCAGCTGCCCGGAGCTCTGTTCTGTGAGCTCGCAATGAGTCATCAAGCCACGGAGCTGGAGGGGAGGACCGAGCCGGCCGGGAGGATAGGGGACACAGGGAGTCAAAGGATGCAGAAAGGGAGGAGAGGAGGGTTGAGGAGGCAGAATCAGGAGATTGGAGGGAGAAGGATTGAGCAGAGGGAAGAGATGATAGGATGGAAGAGGAGAGAGATAGTGGGAGAGAGAGAGCGAAGGTTGCGGTGGCGCGTTACCATCTGTGTAGGGGCAGAGTGAGTAGTGTTGGAGGAGAGCGAGAGAGAAAAGGATACAAAGTAGTGGTCGGAGACATGGAGGGGAGTTGCAGTGAGATTAGTAGAAGAGCAACATCTAGTAAAGATGAAGTCAAAGCGTATTGCCTGCCTTGTGAGTAGGGGGGACGGTGAGAGGGTGAGGTCAAAAGAGGAGAGGAGTGGAAAGAAGGAGGCAGAGAGAAATGAGTCAAATGTAGACGTAGGGAGGTTGAAATCCCCCAAAACTGTGAAGGGTGAGCCATCCTCAGGAAAGGAACTTATCAAGGCGTCAAGCTCATTGATGAACTCTCCAAGGGAACCTGGAGGGCGATAGATGACAAGGATATTAAGCTTAAATGGGCTAGTGACTGTGACAGCGTGGAATTCAAATGAGGAGATAGACAGATGGGTTAGGGGAAAAATTGAGAATGACCACTTGGGAGAGATGAGGATTCCTGTGCCACCACCCCTCTGACCAGATGCTCTCGGGGTATGCGAGAACACATGGTCAGACGAGGAGAGAGCAGTAGGAGTAGCAGTGTTTTCAGTGGTAATCCATGTTTCCGTCAGCGCCAGGAAGTCGAGGGACTGGAGGGTAGCATAGGCTGGGATGAAGTCAGCCTTGTTGGCAGCAGAACGGCAGTTCCAGAGGCTGCCTGAGACCTGGAACTCCAGGTGTGTGGTGCATGCAGGGACCACCAGGTTAGAGAGGCAGCAGCCACGCAGTGTGAGGCGTTTGTGTAGCCTGTGCGGAGAGGAGAGAACAGGGATAGGCAGAGGCATAGTTGACAGGCTGTAGCAGATGGCTACAATAATGCAGAGGAGATCGGAATGAAATGAACTAAACATCTGGGAAAGGAGAGAGCAGGGCCTCCCTCACCAAAAAAATATAACTCTCCCAACTTCCACCTCAGAAACTATAATTGTTTCATTGAACCACCCGAATAAAACTCTCCCAACTTCCACTTTAGAAATTAGAATTGTTTTAAACTACAGCGGTTCAATGTTTCAAGGAATGGACTCAACTTACTTAATTCAGCTAGCTAACTATGACGCCATAGCTAACTAGCATGCTAGCATCCAATAACACACAGTTTAGCACCAATACTTGGTTACAACAAACTACCAATAGTGTGTTAACACACTAAACAGATAATTCGTGTCCGTGTCTAGTTCTTTCATAACGCAGCAATAATTAAACGTTGGCTAACTAGCACAAAGATAGTATTTAGCTACTACAGTACAAACAAGACAAAACAAATGGAATGTTGAGATGAGGAGCGGCAGTGGCTAGAAGGCCTGTGACGACGAAAGCCGAAGCCTGCCCGAACAAGGAGAGGAGGCAGCTTCGGAGGAAGTCATGACAGTACACCCCCCCTCCAGCAGCGCTCCGACACCAGCCTCTGGGATGGCCAGAGGGACGTGGAGCAGGGTGAGCCAGATGGCGACCGTGGAAATCCCGCAACAGGGAGAGATTGAGGACATCCCTCACCGGGACCCAGCACCGCTCCTCCGGACCGTACCCCTCCCACTCCACGAGGTACTGAAGGCCCCCCACACAACGCCTCAAATCCAGGATGGAACGGATATAGTACGCCGGGGCCCCCTCCATGTCCAGAGGGGGCGGAGGGACCTCCCGCACATCAGACTCCTGGAGTTGACCAGCCACCACCGGCCTGAGGAGAGACACGTGAAACGAGGGGTTAATACGGTAATCAGGAGATGGTAGTAACCTATACGTAACCTCGTTTATTCTCCTCAGGACTTTGAACGGCCCCACAAACCGCGGGCTCAGCTTCCGGCAGGGCAGGCGGAGGGGCAGATTCTGGGTTGAGAGCAAGACCCGATCACCCGGTACAAAGACCGGGGCCTCACCACGGTGGCGGTCAGCGTTGGCTTTCTGGCGACGCACGTCGTGCTGGAGGTGGACGTGGGCAGCATTCCACGTCTCTTCCGCGCGCCGAAACCAGTAGTCCACCGCAGGAGCTTCGGTCTGGCTCTGATGCCACAGTGCCAGAATCGGCTGATACACTAAGACACATTGAAAGGGAGTTAGGTTAGTGGAGGAGTGGCAGAGAGAGTTCTGGGCATATTTGACCCATGGCAAGAACATCGACCACTCCCCCGGCCGGTCCTGGCAGTAGGACCGCAGGAACCTACCCACATCCTGATTCACCCGTTCCACCTGCCCATTAGACTCGGGGTGAAACCCAGAGGTCAGGCTGACCGAGACCCCCAGACATTCCATGAACGCCTTCCAGACCCTGGACGTAAACTGGGGACCCCGGTCAGACACGATGTCCTCTGGCACCCCTTGGTGCCAGAAGACGTGAGTTAACAGAGCCTCCGCTCTGTTTGCAGGGCCATGGGGAGACCGGGCAGAGGAAGGAGGCGGCAGGCTTTAGAAAAGTGGTCCACAATGACCAGGATGGTGGTGTTGCCCTGAGAGAGGGGAAGATCGGTTAGGAAGTCAATAGATAAGTGGGACCATGGCTGTTGTGGAACTGGTAAGGGGTGTAACTTACCTGCTGGAAGGTGCCTAGGTGCCTTACTCTGGGTGCACACCGAGCAGGAGGAGACATACACCCTCACGTCCTTAGCCAAGGTAGGCCACCAGTACTTCCCGGTCAGGCAGCGCACTGTACGGCCGATGCCTGGGTGACCAGAGGAGGGGGACGTGTGTGCCCAATAGATAATATGATCATGGACAATAGACGGCACGTACCACAGCCCAGCCGGGCACTGAGGTGGAGATGGCTCTGTGCGTAATGCCCGCTCTATGTCCGCGTCCACCGGCGCCACAATGCAGGAGGCCGGGAGTATGGGGGTGTTGTCTATGGGCCTCTCCTCTGTGACGTGCAGCCGTGACAGTGCGTCTGCACTCACGTTCTTAGGGCCTGGTGAAGTACAAGGCCCACCTGGCCTGGCGAGGGTTCAGCCACCTCGCTGCCCGGATGTACTCCAGGTTACGGTGGTCAGTCCAGACAAGGAAAGGGTGTTTCACCCCCTCGAGCCAGTGCCTCCACGCGGTTAGGGCTCTGAGAACAGCCAACAGCTTCCGATCCCCAATTCGTAGTTCTGCTCCACCGGGCTGAGCTTCTTCGAGAAGAAGGCACAGGGGCGGAGCTTGGGTGGTGTGCCCGAGCGTTGGGATAGGACAGCACCTACCCCTACCTCGGACGCATCCACCTCCACTATAAACGGCAATGATGGATCGGGATGGGCCATTACCGAGGCTGAGGTGAACATAGCCCTCAGGTTACTGAAAGCCCTGTCAGCCTCAGCAGACCAGCGGAGCCGGACGGCCCACCCTTCAACAGAGAGGTGATGGGCGCTACGACCTTGCCAAAGCCCCGGATAAACCTCTGATAGTAATTGGCAAAGCCAATGAAGCGCTGCAACTCCTTTACCGTGGTTGGAGTCAGCCAATTCCGCACGGCGGAAATGAGGTCTCCCTCCATCTCCACACCGGAGGTGGTGATGTGGTATCCGAGGAAGGAGATGGACTGTTGGAGGAACATACACTTTTCTACCTTGGCATATAGGTCATGCTCCAACAGTCGGCCCAGCACTCTGCGAACCAGGGACACATGCTCGGCACGCGTAGCAGCATACACCAGAATGTCATTGATGTAGACCACCACACCGCGACCAAGCATGTCCCGAAACACCTCATTCACAAAGGACTGGAAGACTGATGAAGCATTCATCAACCCGTACGGCATCACCAGGTATTCATAATGCCCCGTGGTTGTGCTAAAGGCTGTCTTCCACTCGCACCAGGTTGTACGCACTCCTGACTCCTAGATCTAATTTCGTGAACAAGCGTGCCCCATGCATTGATTTGATAAGAGGAGATAAGGGGTAGAGGGTAATTGTAGCGAATGGTAGTTTGATTAAGTGCCCGGTAATCAATGCAAGGGCGCAGAACTCCGTCTTTCTTCTTCACAAAAAATAAACTTGAGGAGGCAGGTGAAGTGGAGGGACGTATGAACCAATGGCGCAGGGTCTCAGAGACGTATGTCTCCATAGCCTCCGTTTCAGCCTCCGACAGGGTATATACATGACTACTGGGAGGCACAGCGTCTACCCAGAGGTTTATCGCGCCTGCGTTTGGTCGGGGAATGCGCACGGTGAAGGTAGTGTCTGGACTTTCCACCGTGTTGCACCAATGGAAACAGATAGACACCTACCCTAACACTCTCACGACCACCCCGTGAGAACCCTCTACGGCCATGAAAAGGTGTGGTCGTGTAGTGCTAACCAGGGAAGGCCCAACACAACAGGGAAATCAGGGGACTCAATAATAAAAAGGGTGATTTGCTCCCTATGGGTCTCCTGCATAATCATAACCTCCCTAACATAACCTGACCCTAATCGTCAACTTTCAAGTGCTTTGATGGTCAATGGAATGGGTAGGGAAACCAATGTGATACATAGACTATTAGCTAAAGACCTGTCCATGAAGTTCCCAGCTGAGCCTGAATCGACCAGGGCTTTACACTGGGGAACTACAGTGTAATCAGGGAAGGTGACATGTATGGTGAAGTTCGCAGCAGAGGGCTCTGAACGAGTGTGGGTTTGCGCTACCTGGGGTGTTCGCAAGAGTGCCCTGCCTGCCGCCTCCAGACCCAGAAGAACTCTGACGACAGCGTGCAGCAGAGTGTCCTCTCTTGTCACAAGAGTGACACTGGAGCTGTCGTCCTCCGTTCTCCCGGATAGCTGCACCACCCAGCTCCATCGGAACAGAATCTGGGTTGAAGGGGGGTGAAACGGGGTGAAACGGGCAGGCCCCTTCCACGACGTCCTCTTGAAGCCAGCAGGTTGTCCATCCGGATGGCCATGTCCACCAGCTGGTTGAAGGTCAACGTGGTATCCCGGCAGGCTAGCTCCCTTCGGACGTCCTCTCGCAGGCTGCACTGGAAGCGGTCGATGAGGGCCCGCTCGTTTCACCCGGACCCAGCCGCTAGAGTTCTAAACTCCAGGGCAAAGTCCTGCCCGGTCCTCGTGCCCTGCCTCAGATGGACCAGTCACTCGCCCGCCTCTCCTCCCTTGGGAGGGTGATCGAAGACTGTCCGAAAGAGGCGAGCGAACTCCCCGTAGTTGTCCAACGCATCTCCTCCTTCACTCCAGACCGCGTTGGCCCACTCCAGGGCTTTCCCAGAGAGGCAGGAGACGAGGGCGGACACCTACTCCCGCTCCGATGGAGCCGGGCTGATGGTGGAAAAATAGAGGTCCAGCTGCAGGAGGAATCACTGGCAGCGGGCCGCTGTGCCGTCGTACTCCTCGGTCGGGATAGGTGAATACCTCTGGGCGCTGGGGTGTGGGTGGCTGGATCCGGTCGCTCAGCTGGTCCCGAAGGGTCGGGTCCTCACCTCTCCAGGCGTTGGACGACCTGGAGAACCCGATCCATCTCTTCGCCCAAGCTGGCTAACATGTTGGAATGCTCCCGGACCCGCTATACGACTCCAGGCATATTCCCTGCTCCTGCTGACTCCATGCTGTTAGGTGTGTCATTCTGTGGGTGATGGGATGGACGGAGTCAGGCGCAGGAGTGTGAAGAAGGAATATGCTTTATTCAGCCCAATAAGGTAATCCCAGTGCGTAAACACGATCCCAGTGCTACTTAAATACATACTGGGAACCAAACATACACGGGTAAATATTCCTGGCGATAAAATAACAAAATGCTCAACCGAGCTAGTGATACCTCCACAAAGTAACAATCACACACAAAGACATGAGGGGCAGAGGGAATACTTAAACAGGTACTGATGAGGGGATATGAACCAGGTGTGTGTAATAAACAAGACAAAACAATTAGAATGATGAGATGAGGAGCGGCAGTGGCTAGAAGGCCGGTGACGATGAACGCCGAAGTTTGCCTGAACAAGGAGAGGAGGCAGCTTCGGAGGAAGTCGTGACACTACTTCACTTTCATTCCCTGGAGAAATCCTTCTTTTTTTTTACTCTGTTTTTTATGTGTCCCTCAAATTAAATTATAATTATACATAAAATCAGCAATTAAACTGGGTCTACAAGCAAATATCTGTCTTCTAATCTAAAGCCTAAATCAAATAGGAAATGTAATCTAGGTTTTTATGGAAGTTCACAGACTTTCCAAGCGGGGCTCTTGTTGATGCTGCTACTTATAAATGATGGGTTATGTAAGTTTTATATACTGTATGTTTATATATGTGTTGTAGTTTACCCTCCAGGTGCTATATGGATGCATCAGCAAACATGGCATTAGGTTTTTAACTATAGGAAAATATACTTTACCTGCTGCCTTACACGTCAAGCAACCTATAGTCCAATGACATCAGGAAGACTCCAGTATCATGAACAGCATCTTTTATTTGAATCCACTGGCTTCTCTGTATGTTTAAGATTTACAAAGGTCACAGTGGCTGTCAAAGTAGATCCAAAAATGTTGTGGCATTCCGCAGACTAGCCACCAGGGGGACACTTGTCGAGGCCTGGTGACAGATGGAGTCTACATCACGCGGCAATGGCTCCCTCTGCTGGACGTGCCAGGTCTCAACGGGCCCTCCAGCCAGGACTAATTGGGGATGATTTAGGCTGGTGAGTGATCAAGGGGCTGATTGCTCACCAACCGTATGAGTCCCATAAAGCTGCCAGAAGGGCAGCACACAGGTGGTTTTGTCAGGGAGAGAGGTTGCTCCCGTATAGTAATCCTCACGGTCTGCTAGAACTGAGGGGGCTCGGGTTTTTCCACAAAGGAGACAGCGCTACCCCGGAGCCCAGAAGACAGTAACCCGGAGGAGGTCTCTTGGAGGAGACCTATTATTTTATGTTGCTTTATTGTTTTAATAAACACCCTTAAAACTGAGCTATCACACTTGTGTCTCTGTCTGATCAGTGTAAACGTTTTGATCAAACCCCTGGTCTGCCACAGTGTTTAATAACTTCAAATAGTGACATACAGTGGCTTGCGAAAATATTCACCCCCCTTGGCATTTTTCCTATTTTGTTGCCTGACAACCTGGAATTAAAGTTGGATGTGTTCCGCTGGTGTACAGCAATCTTTAAGTCATACCACAGATTCTCAATTGGATTGAGGTCTGGGCTTTGACTAGGCCATTCCAAGACATTTAAATGTTACCCCTTAAACCACTCGCGTGTTGCTTTAGCAATATGCTTAGGGTCATTGTCCTGCTGGAAGGTGAACCGCCGTCCCAGTCTCAAATCTCTGGAAGAATGAAACAGGTTTCCCTCAAAAATTTCCCTGTATTTAGCGCCATCCATCATTCCTTCAATTCTGTCCAGTTTCCCAGTTCCTGCCGAGGAAAAACATCCCCACAGCATGATGCTGCCACCACCATGCTTCACTGTGGTGATGGTTTTCTCGGGTTGATGAGAGTTGTTGGGTTTACGTCAGACATAGCGTTTTCCTTGATGGCCAAAAAGCTCAATTTTGGTCTCATCTGACCAGAGTACCTTCTTCCAAATATTTGGGGAGTCTCCCACATGCCTTTTGGCGAACACCAAACGTGTTTGCTTATTTTTTTCTTTAAGCGATGGCTTTTTTCTGGCCACTCTTCAGTGAAGCCCAGCTCTGTGGAGTGTATGGCTTAAAGTGGTCCTATGGACAGATACTCCAATCTCCGCTGTGGAGCTTTGCAGCTCCTTCAGGGTTATCTTTGGTCTCTTTGTTGCCTCTCTGATTAATGCCCTCCCTGCCTGGTCCTTGAGTTTTGGTGGGTGGCCCTCTCTTGGCAGGTTTGTTGTGGTGCCATATTCTTTCCATTTTTAAATAATGGATTTAATGGTGCTCCATGGGATGTTCAAAGTTTCTGATATTTTTTTATAACCCAACCCTGATCTGTACTTCTCCACAACTTTGTCCCTGAACTGTTTGGAGATCTCCTTGGTTGGTCTTCATGGTGCCGCTTGCTTGGTGGTGCCCCTTGCTTAGTGGTGTTGCAGACTCTGGGGCCTTTCAGAACAGGTGTATATATACTGAGATCATGTGACAGATCATGTGACACTTAGATTGCACACAGGTGGACTTTATTTAACTAATTATGTGACTTCTGAAGGTAATTGGTTGCACCAGATCTTATTTAGGGGCTTCATAGCAAACAGGGTGAATACATATGCGCGCACCACTTTTCCGTTATTTATTTTTTAGAATTATTTTTAACAAGTTATTTTTAAAATTTCACTATTTTGTGTATGTCCATTACATGAAATCCAAATAAAAATTAATTTCAATTACAGGTTGTAATGTAACAAAATAAGAAAAACGCCAAGGGGGATGAATACTTTTGCAGGGCACTGTAACTGTGATTGGATGGACAAGGGGCAACGATTAAGTCAAGATCTAGGCTAGACAGCTGTCGTATGCTGGACACATTTCACAAGGGTTTTTGTGTGTTTGTCATAAATAATTATCTGTAAAGTTGTTCATCGATTTGTTTTTGTCTGGGTTGAAACCTCTTAAGGATCGTACTCTTTTTTTCATTTTTCGCCTAAAATGACATACCCAAATCTGGAGCCAGAGACAGCAGGGGGTCAAACTGTAGAACCCAGTTCCAACATTTGAATATAAAAATTGATTTTATCAAACAAACCTATGCTACATTTTATCAGAATGACAAATCAGAGCAAGATTACTGAATGTAAGTACATTATTTACCTTAAGAGGTGAATGTATCAAACCAGTTGCCGTGACAAAAGTGTTTTGTTATTGTGCACTATCCTCAAACAATAGCATGGTATTTTTTTTTAGCTGTAATAGCTACTGAAAATTGGACACTGCAATTAGATTAACAAAAATTTAAGCTTTCTGCCCATATAAGACATGTCTATGTCCTGGAAAGTTCGTCACATTTCGGATATTGAGCAGCAACCATCCCGGTATAGGGACACCAATCCCGTAGAGGTTAAAGTTAATAATAGAAAGTGCTGAACATATAGTATTGACACATCTAATGTAATAATAATTAAACTTTTATAGTGCTATTCATTACATAAAGAATCTCAAAGCGCTTTAAAGCTACGGTAAACTTCATGTAGAAACTGATGTACGGCTACACTAAAATAATAGTAGCTCTCCCAGGGTATGTACTGTGTACATGGGTTGATAACCTTTCTGTGTTTTTGTTGCGCATCTCCTCCAAAATAGGCCATCTTCTATCTAAATCACTTATGTATAACATCCCTTACTGAAAAACCACATGATTTCACATGTTGAAAATCACATGATTTCACATGACATTTCCAAATGTTTTGCACATGTGAAATCATGTGAAACCATGTGTGTTTGGAACACTTGACATGTGATGATATTTCACGTGGATTCAAGTTTTCACAGGTGATGCCCTGTCGTTATGATACACGCACAGTGCTTTTAACATAGTGTTTTCAACTTACATATTTGACACACGACTACATTGTGTATATTTATACAGTAATTATTATTCAACATGTCCTTACCTGGGATTTTAACTCAAAACCTTTTGGTTCATGGCATTCCGATCTTCCTGCTACGCCACCATGTCTGTGCCAGTAACTGATTACAACTGTAATCATACACTATGTACTTCAAAGTAAATCTCAGCTTTGTTAAAAATACACTCAAGAAAAATGATTATATGTATCATAGTGGTTCAGGAGTAACATTAAAATAGAATAATATGCCCCACCAACATTAGACAACTATACAGAAAACCCTCAAAATTCTGAAATAAGTAAATGTAATCAATGATGAGAGAATATTCAGAATAAATGATAAATAATACCTCTGCACTGCTATTTTAGTTAAGCAATAAGTTCCGAGGGGATGTGGTATATGGCCAATATACCATGGCTAAGGGCTGTTCTTATGCATGTCGCAACGCGAGTGCTAGGACACAGCCCTTAGCCGTGGTATATTGGCCATATATCACAAACCCCCGAGGTGCCTTATTGCTATTATAAACTTGTTACCAATATAATTAGAGCAGTACAAATAAACGTTTTGTCATACCCATGGTATACAGTCTGATATACCACGGCTTTCAGCCAATCAGCATTCAGGGCTCGAACCACCAAGTTTATAAAAGGTAAATACTGTTTAGGGGAACACTACAGACTTTTTGGCGGAGCAGAAAGAGCAGCTTACCTCAAATCCAGAGGTTGTGAGTTTAAATCCCACGTGGGTCAAACAGTATTTTAGCTGAACAGCAATAACACATGGAATTGCACATTTCAAAAACACATTCACATGTGAAATGTCTTGTGAAGTGTTCCAAAAATACATGTTTTCACATGTGGTACATTTTACAGTAATACGATACTGTATTAGTGTTTTGCTATATATTTACTGTCGTCGCAATGTACTTGGGTACTTTTTGGCCCGTCCTGCAAATTAACTTGGCATGCCTCACTTGCAATTGCATTTAAACTTCTAGGATACTTTAGATGTGCTTATGGCACAAACAGTTTTTTTTAAATCCAGTAATTTTATAGTAAGTTACTGGCTAATGAGTTGCAGTGAAAATAGTGGAAACGACTTAATGAATTTCTACAGCTGAACTGTATTTTGTCAGTAAATACACAGAAATTCTAATTCTAATTCAATTATTTTCAATACCGGAAAAATAGGAATTGGGTTTACTTTCTGAATTGACTAGAACAAAACATTGGTTAGCACACTTGGAATGCAACCACACCTGGGATTTGAACTCGCAAGCTCTTTAATGACAGGAAACTGAATTTCCTGCTTCACCACCAGGTCTGTGGCCATGACAGATCATCCACAGATTTATTGGCAAGAATACATTTCTGCACTTTGCTAAAAGTTGCTCCAGAATCAAGTCAATAATTGTGCGATTTATATGACAACACCAACTAAAAAGTAGCAGTGCTCAGGGACACTTCACATTGAGGCCTAGATTCAATCCGATCAAAGATAAAGACAAGATAGCCGACACCCTCATAGCTGGTGTCGGAGGTGTAACTGTGTTAGAGCTTTGAAATCGGTGAGCGGCTGCTTGTGTGGTCACTGTCACGAAGCCACACCCGTCCTACTCTCATTAGAAGTTCAGAAGGATAAAGTGTAGTCTATATAGAAATAATGACACTCAAATTGAAAATCATTAAATAAAATAGAGGATTTCTATCAGCCTTATCGAGGTGTAGATTACATATCACATTCCTGTGTTCCAACTTGTAAACAAGGCTGCATGGGATTTCTCTTAATGCAGCTCTGTGCAGCCAATGGCAATTTCCGCTTCAGGCATAATGCCACGAGGCACTTGTGGATTTGACAGTTATAATGCAGTTCCACCTCAGAAACAACCACTATGCAGGTGTCCGCTATCGCAGAATCTAGCCAAGTGTGCATAAATGCTCTCGGGATTTGAACTTCAACCTTTTGGTCGGGAGTGCATTCATGTTTCAACAGTGCCATCAGATGGTTATTTGTTATCAAGAACCTATATCCACACACTCTCAAAAATAAGAGTATGGTTACGGTACAGTGTTTTTCCATGGTGTACAAAAAGGTCAAAGGTACACATAAGGTACCTTCAGAGGTACACATAGGAACTCACATGGTACTGGTCGCTACCTGTGCGGATAATCAAGGGTAATGGTACATTTTTCTACCCAATATATTAAATATAAACCAACCGTAACCATGTTGGAGGTGAGAATTTATCAGTTGTGAAGTCGTAAATACCAGTTGGACGCATTCACATGCTTTGAAAATGTTGAGAAATGCCAATTGGCTAATGGCCAACGAGCTGCGTCAATGATAAACTAAAAGTACATCTGCTTGTAAACAAATTATAGAGTTCAAAAACCATATTATTAGATTTTTATAAATAATGTTTTGTTACATTTAATGGCCGAAAATGCTGTTATCGAGATAATTTCCTTAGTAGGTGACGTCAGAGGTCAGAATGTGGGAGAAGTGGGATCTCATGGATTATAGGCGCGGTTCCCACAAGTAATTACCAGTTGGAGGGCCGTTCAAGTAGATTTTTCCCAGTCGTAAATTCCCACTTCCCACTTGGTTACGAACGCAGCATTAGGTACAATCATTACTGCGCTTTGAAATGCGTGTGGGGGCAATGTGCTGGCGGGGGCTCATTAGTATATTTGGGGGCATGGTCTAAAATATGTTGTATTTGTGCTAACCGTCTGTGGAAATGTTGTACCAGTTTAAGTGGTTTTATCGTTACGGTAATGATGGTTGAGCACTACCTTTGACATTGCCAGTTATCCAATCTTTGTTAGCGCTTGTGACAATCAAGCGCTGCACTGTTAAGCGGTTACTGTGCATTTTCCAGTAGCTTAATAGTAGCTGATTCACAGGAAGTTAATGTTATATTTTTAGCAACTTACTGTCATCTAGTAACAAGTGGGTTATTGTAAAATTCACAGTAACTTACTGGAGCTAATCCATCACACTTCCTGACCTGATGGTCTGGTAGGAAAGTGAGTATTAGAATTATATGGTGACTAGCTATTAATTATTGTATGGGTCTTTTTGTATCACATTCATTTATGGCAGCCTTTAACAAGGCTGCAGAACAGACATTGTACAAGCTTAATGTTTATGAACAGAGCACATTAACTGGGATGACATTCTCTCTTATGGGGTACCAAAAAGAGCTAGCTGAAAGTCACGCCTCGAATAAGTCATGCCTGCAATCTTCTGACAGGCTGCCGCTATTACAGTATGCTGCCAATCAGCAAGTGATGTGCATGTTGTCAACAGAAGAGTCAGTGAAGGCACAGTAGGTTACTTTCTAAATTTAATCCGTTAGTTACCTGTCCAACATTGTAATCAGTAACATAACTTTTGGATTACCCAAACTCTGTAACGTAATGTGATTACTTTCAGTTACCTTTAGATAACCTTCTCATTAAAGGTCATCAACAGTCAAAATCATGTTTTTAATTAAATTTGAAGGAAACCAGATCAAAGTATGATGACCAAGGTATGAACATTTACTGTTATCCTACATTGATAAAGTTTGATCATAAAGTTACTGGTCCCTTCCCCCATGTCAAACAATTGGAATCATTATTAAGGGGACAAGGTGACATTACCTTAACGCACATTTTAATACACCGATGGTAACATAATATTCTCTTACCTAAGTTAAATAAGTACCGCCTTGTAACCAACATCAGAGAAGGCTTGTTTGCAGAGGGGTGTGGTATATATAGCTAGATAGCTACTCTACTGGTGCCAACATTTGACTGTAGTGTGTCAGCGAATATAATTAAAAGTTTAGCCTATTCATCTACGGAAAATATACTTAAATGTTTCCCCTTTCATCTGTGTCTGGTGTTAGTTAGTTACTGGCTAGCTAGGTCTTCTGCCAGCATGGAACAAAAGGGGGGGAAGGGTCGTTCAAATCTCTGACGCAGCTGTCAAGTCAACACATCCGTCATTGCTGCTGTGAACCGTGTCACAATAGACGTGCCAAACGGGAGATGTGCAGTACCATTCAAAAGTTTGGACACACCTACTCATTCCAGGGTTTTTCTTTATTTTTACTGTTGTCTACATTGTAGAATAATAGTGAAGCCATCAAAACTACGAAATAACACATATGGAATGATGTAGTCACCAAAAAAAGTGTTAAACAAATCCAAATATTTTATATTTGAGATTCTTCAAAGTAGCCACCCTTTGCCTTGATGACAGCTTTGCACACTCTTGGCATTCTCTCAATCAGCTTTATGAGGTAGTCACCTGGAATGGATTTCAATTAACAGGTGTGCCTTGTTAAAAGTTAATTTGTGGAATTTCTTTCCTTCTTAATGCGTTTGAGTCAATCAGTTGTGTTGTGACAAGGTAGGGCTGGTATACAGAAGATAGCCCTATTTGGTAAAATACCAAGTCCATATTATGGCAAGAACAGCTCAAATAAGCAAAGAGAAACGACAGTCCATCATTACTTTAAGACATGAAGGTCAGTCAATCCGGAAAATGTCAAGAACTTTTAAAGTTTCTTCAAGTGCAGTCACAAAAACCATCAAGCGCTATGATGAAACTGGCTCTCATGAGGACCGCCACAGGAAAAGAAGACCCAGCATTACCTCTGCTGCAGAGGATAAGTTCATTAGAGTTACCAGCCTCAGAAATTTTTGCCCAAATAAATGCTTCACAGAGTTCAAGTAACAGACACATCTCAACATCAACTGTTCAGAGGAGACTCCGTGAATCAGGCCTTCATGGTCTAATTGCTGCAAAGAAACCAAATTTGAGATTTTTGGTTCCAACCGCCGTGTCTTTGTGAGACACAGAGTAGGTGAATAGATGAACTCCGCATGTGTGGTTCCCACCGTGAAGCATGGAGGAGGAGGTGTGATGGTGTGGGGATGATTTGCTGGTGACACTGTCTGTGATTTATTTACAATTCAAGGCACATTAACCAGCAAGGCAACCACAGCATTCTGCAGCGATATGCCATCCCATCTGGTTTGCGCTTAGAGGGACTATCATTTGTTTTCAACAGGACAATGACCCAACACACCAGGCTGTGTAAGGGCTATTTGACCAAGAAGGAGAGTGATGGATCAGATGACCTGTCCTCCACAATCACCCGACCTCAACCCAATTGAGATAGTTTGGGATGAGTTGGACCGCAGAGTGAAGGAAAAGCAGCCAACAAGTGCTCAGCATATGTGGGAACTGTTGGAAAAGCATTCCAGGTGAAGCTGGTTGAGAGAATGCCAAGAGTGTGCAAAGCTGTCATCAAGGCAAATGGTGGCTACTTTGAAGAATCTCAAATATAACATATATTTTGATTTGTGTAACACTTTTTTGGTTACTACATGATTCCATATGTGTTATTTCATAGTTTTGATGTCTTCACTATTATTCTACAATGTAGAAAACATTAAAAATAAAGAATAACCCTTGAATGAGTAGGTGTGTCCAAACTTTTGACTGGAAGTGTATATATATAAATAAATAAATTAATATCATTGATGCAATGTCAATGTTGTTTGAGTTGCTTTGTAATCACCAAATTTGCTTGATGATTTTACTGCAACACTGCTCACTGCATCCAAGTTGCTTGACATAGGTGTTTCAAAGTGCTGTCAGTCAAGGTGAGCTCTTGAATATAAGCTCCCCGCCCACTCAGCCTGTCTTTTCAAACTTCCTGGTAGTTAGCCTTGACAGAAAAGTACTTTTCAGAATGACTGTTCAGGACCTTTTAAGAGGTTCAGGTTACCGTTTATTTAGTTATGAATCTTGTTTTGGATGCAGCTCTGCAGAGTGGTCACTAGCTGGCACCATAACCTTAACCCCACTGCTAACCCAAATGCATAACCCTAACCTTAAATTAAGACCAAAAAGCAAATGTTTGTTTTCATAAATTTTTTTACAATATAGCCAATTTTGCAGCTGGACCATCTAGTGGAAATCGCTCAGTTCTGCCTCATCCCAATAAACGTCAACCTACTTAAGAGGCATTAGAAAAAGCCAAAATGAATATAACCAATTGAACAACATCTTGCAGGATAAATGATTGTCAGAGTTTACATAGCTGGCCATAAATGGATGTTGCATTTTAATTTATTTGTTGGTGATGTAGGTTTCTTCTAACCCAATGCTTTCTAATACAGATAATAATACGATTAGGCTATATCTTTACATAAAAAATAAATAAATACAGAGTCTGTTAGATTTCTAGTAATTCCAGTTAATTTAATACCCCATGATCTTCAAAAATAGGACTTGGAAATATAGAAAATATAGTTTAGCCAAATTGTTTTACCTGAGCATAACCCAAAAACTAAGGACTAATAACCCTACTCTGTTCTTGTCACGGATTCAGCTGAGGCTGCTCCTCCTCCTTGCTCGGGCAGGCTTCGGCGTTCGTCGTCCCCGGAGTACTAGCTGCTGCCGATCGATGTTTCGGTGTTTGTCTTGTTTGGTCTTGATCGTTTACACCTGTTTCCCATTATGTTTTATTGTGTTTGTCACGATCGTCTGAGGAAACGGACCAATACGCAGCGCGTGGAGTGAACATGATGACTTTATTTAAATAAAAGCAACCACGAAAACAACAAACAAATGACGAATGTGAAGTCCTACGGTACACTGACCAAAAGGAACAAAAACCCACAAACCCAACAAGAAAACATACAGATTAAATATGGCTCCCAATCAGAGATAACGAGCCGACAGCTGACACTCGTTACCTCCGATTGGGAGTCTTAGACCAAACCTAGAAATGAACCCAACAGAAAGGCAAACCTAGAAATACACACAACAGAACTACCAACATCGAAATACACCCAAATACCCAACAAAACAAAATACACCCTGGCTCAAATATCAAAGTCCATGGAGCCAGAGTGTCACAGTACCCCCCCCTAAAGGTGCGCACTCCGGGCGCACCAGCATACAGTCTAGGGGAGGGTCTGGGTGGGCGTCTGTCCATGGTGGCGGCTCTGGCCCAGGTCGTGGTCCCCACCCCACCTTAGTCACTATCCGCTTCCGTAGCCCCCTCCACATGACCACCCCCCAACTAACCCCCACTGGATTAAGGGGCGGCACCGGACTAAGGGGCAGCACCGGACTAAGGGACAGTACCTGACTAAGGGGCTCTGGCGGATCCTGGCTGGACGGCTCTGGCGGATCCTGGCTGGACGGCTCTGGCGGATCCTGGCTGGCGGAAGGCTCTGGCTGATCCTGTCTGGCAGAAGGCTCTGGCTGATCCTGTCTGGCGGAAGGCTCTGGCTGATCCTGTCTGGCGGAGAGCTCTAGCGGCTCCGGTCTGGCGGACGGCTCTGAAGGCTCATGGCAGACGGGCGGCTTTGCAGGCTCAGTACAGACGGGCAGTTCCTGCGGCGCTTGGCAGACGGACAGTTCAGACGGCGTTGGGCAGACGGGCAGTTCAGACGGCGTTGGGCAGACGGACAGTTCAGGCCCCGTTGGGCAGACGGCAGACTCTGGCCGTCTGAGGCGCATCGTAGGCCTGGTGCGTGGTGCCGGAACAGGAGGTACCGGGCTGAGGACACGCATCTCAGGGCTAGTGCGGAGAGAAGCAACAGGGCTTGCTGGACCCTGGGAACGCACATAACGCCTAGTGCGGAGAGCCGGAACAGGGCATGCTGGACCCTGGGGACTCACATAACGCCTAGTGCGGAGAGCCGGAACAGGGCATGCTGGACCCTGGGGACTCACATAACGCCTAGTGCGGGGAGCCGGAACAGGGCATGCTGGACCCTGGGGACTCACATAACGCCTAGTGCGGGGAGCAGCAACAGGACGCACAGGACTCGGGGAACACACAGGAGGCTTGGTGCGTGGTGTATGCACTGGTGGTAAAGGGCTGGAGACACGCACCATAGAGCCAGTGCGTGGAGAAGACACAGGGCTCTGAAGACGCACTGGAAACCTGGTGCGTGGTGTAGGTACTGGTGGTACTGGGCTGGAGCGAGGAGGTGGTACCGGAAATACCGGACCGTGCAGGCGTACTGGCTCCCTTGAGCACTGAGCCTGCCCAACCTTCCCTGGGTTGATGCTCCCCGTCGCCCGACCAGTACGGGGAGGTGTAATAACCCGCACCGGCCTATGTGGGCGAACCGGGAACACCATGCGCAAGGCTGGTGCCATGTACGCCGGCCCGAGGAGACGCACTGGTGACCAGCTGCGTGGGACCGGCTTCATGACATCCGGCTCAACACTCAATCTGGCCCGGCCGATACGTGGAGCTGGACTGTACCGAACCGGGCTATGCCTGCGTACAGGAGACACCATGCGCTCAACTGCGTAACACGGTGTCTGCCCGTACTCTCGCTCTCCACGGTCAGTCCAGGGAGTAGGCGCAGGTCTCCTACCTGACTTCGCCACACTCCCTCTTAGCCCCCCAAGAAATTCTTGGGTAGTACCCACAGGCTTCCAGTCTTGCCTCCGTGCTGCCTCCTCATATCGCCGCCTCTCGGCTTTAGCTGCCTCCAGCTCTTCACGAGGACGGCGATATTCTCCCCGGTTGTGCCCAAGGCCCCTTACCATCCAGAATCTCCTCCCATGTCCATGAATCCTTTATGGGTGGATATAAATCCTGTGTAGGTGGATCCTGTTGCCGCTTGACACGCCGCTTGGTCCTTTTATGGTGGGTTTTTCTGTCACGATCGTCTGAGGAACGGACCAATACGCAGCGCGTGGAGTGAACATGATGACTTTATTTAAATAAAAGCAACCACGAAAACAACAAACAAATGACGAATGTGAAGTCCTACGGTACACTGACCAAAAGGAACAAAAACCCACAAACCCAACAAGAAAACATACAGATTAAATATGGCTCCCAATCAGAGATAACGAGCCGACAGCTGACACTCGTTACCTCCGATTGGGAGTCTTAGACCAAACCTAGAAATGAACCCAACAGAAAGGCAAACCTAGAAATACACACAACAGAACTACCAACATCGAAATACACCCAAATACCCAACAAAACAAAATACACCCTGGCTCAAATATCAAAGTCCATGGAGCCAGAGTGTCACAGTGTTCCCTTTATAACCCTCTGTTTCTCATTGTGTATTGTGCGTTATTGTTTTGGTCTTTGTGGCAGTTGCCCTTGTGTGCGGGTCTTATTATTTCCTCGCTGTTTGAGGTTGCCTGTGTACTTTGTATTGTTGCACTGCATCCAGTAAAGTTTCTGCCAGTAGCTCGGTGTCCTGCTCTTGACTTCGCCTACCGCATACACGTCGCTGTGACAGAATTACGCACCATTAGACATGGAGTCAGCAGGAGCGGCGGTGCCAGCTGGATCAATAGAAGAGCGCGTAGAACAACAAGCGGCTATGATCCAGGCTCTCGGCACCGCCATGGAACAGGTGGTGAAAACCGTGGAGCGATGGGAAAGAAGAAGTTGGTCTACACCACCTCCAACGATACCACCACCATCAGCTATGCCCATCGCTTCATCTCCGGGGTCCAGTGGGATTCGGCTCTCGCTCCCGAGGGCTTATGATGGCACAGCTGCCGGGTGTCAGGGTTTCCTGCTCCAGGTGGAACTCTACCTGGCAACCATCCACCCGGCGCCCTCGGGATACGAGAGCGTGTCCGCCCTCATCTCCTGTCTGTCCGTCAAGGTGCTGGAGTGGGCCAACGCCGAGTGGGGGGGAATAGACGCCGCTACAGTCAACTATGTGGAGTTTTGCCGTCCATTCCATCCCCCAGCACTTCCGAGCCGACCCCGATGGAGCTCGGAGGTGCTGGTACTAGGAGAGAGACCAGGAGAGAGGCCGTCCCCTGCACCAACTGTGGCCACAGAGGACACACTGCTGGTCAGTGCTGGGGAGGGTCTCCTCGGAATCGAGGCAGTAGGCCGCGCACTGATGAGTCATTCCAGGTGAGTATGCGCCCAACTCACCCAGAGCTCCCTGTTGCGCCTATGTGTATTAAAGTTGTGTTTCCCGAGGTTTCTCCTCATTCCCAGCATAAGGTGCTAGTCGATTCAGGCGCAGCTGGGAATTTTATCGATCGCCATTTCACCCATAAGTTAGGGATTCCTATAGTTCCAGTGGATGTGCCCTTCCCTATCCATGTCCTAGATAGTCGCCCTTTGGGGTCTGGGCTGATTAGGGAGGTCACGGCGCCACTCAGGATGAAAACGCAGGAGGGCCATGAGGAGATAATTTGGTTGTATTTGATTGACTCTCCTGCGTTTCCCATGGTGTTGGGGCTTCCCTGGTTGACGTCTCATGACCCCAACATTTCATGGCAACAGAGGGCTCTCAAGGGATGGTCTGATCATTGTGTCGGGAGGTGTGTGGGTGTTTCCTTGGGTCACTATGAGTACCTCGTCATGCCATACGTTAATGAATGCTCCTTCAGTCTTCCAATATTTTGTGGATGAGATTTTCCGGGACTTACATGGACAGGGTGTAGTGGTGTATATTGATGACATTCTAATATACTCCGCTACCCGTGCAGAGCATGTGTCCCTGGTTCGTCAGATGCTTGGTAGACTGTTGGAGCATGACCTGTATGCAAAGGCGAAGAAATGTCTGTTCTTCCAGGAGTCCATCTCCTTCCTGGGACACCGGTTGTCCGCGTCAGGGGTGGAGATGGAGATTGACCGTGTTTCAGCCGTGCGCAATTGGCCGACTCCCTCCACGGTGAAGGAGGTGCAGCGGTTCTTGGGTTTTGCCAATTACTACCGGAGGTTTATCCGGGGCTTTGGGCAGGTAGCAGCTCCCATTACCTCCCTGCTAAAGGGGGGTCTGGTGCGTCTGCAGTGGTCGGCTGAGGCGGACAGGGCTTTTAGGCATCTGAAGGACCTGTTTACCTCGGCTGCGGTGCTGGCACATCCGGATCCCTCTTTGGCGTTCCAAGTTGAGGTGGATGCGTCCGAGGCTGGGATCGGTGCTGTACTGTCTCAGCGCTCGGGTACGCCACCTAAACTCCGCCCCTGTGCTTTCTTTTCTAAGAAGCTCAGTCCGGCGGAGCGCAATTATGATGTGGGGTACAGGGAGCTGTTAGCTGTGGTGCAAGCCCTGAAGGTGTGGAGGCATTGGCTTGAGGGGGCTAAACACCCTTTTCTCATTTTGACTGACCATCGTAACCTGGAGTATATCCGGGCGGCGAGGAGGCTGAACCCTCACCAGGCTAGGTGGGCTATGTTTTTCACCCGATTTGTATTTACGCTCACCTACAGACCAGGGTCACAGAAAGCTAAGGCAGACGCCCTGTCCCGACTATATGACACAGAGGAGAGGTACATTGAGCCTACTCCCATACTTCCGGAGTCTTGTCTGGTGGCACCGGTGGTATGGGAGGTTGATGCGGACATCGAGCGGGCGTTACATACCGATCCTACTCCCCCAAGTGTCCAGAGGGTCGGAAGTACGTGCCGCTCGAGGTTCGTGATCGATTAATATATTGGGCTCACATGTCACCTTCCTCTGGCCATCCTGGTATTGAACGGACAGTGCACTGCCTTAGTGGAAAGTACTGGTGGCCCACTTTGGCTAAGGACATGAGGGTTTATGTTTCCTCCTGCTCGGTGTGCGCTCAGTGTAAGGCGCCTAAACACATACCCAGAGGGAAATTACAACCCCTACCCGTTCCACAACGACCGTGGTCTCACCTCTCGGTGGATTTCGTCACGGACCTTCCCCCTTCCCAGGGGAATACGACGATCTTGGTCGTTGTGGATCGAAAGGCCTGCCGTCTCATTCCTATGCCAGGTCTCCCTACAGCCCTACAAACTGCTGACGCCCTGTTTACACACGTCTTCCGGCACTACAGGGTACCTGAGGATATAGTGTCTGATCGGGGTCCCCAGTTCACCTCTAGAGTCTGGAGGGCGTTTATGGAACGTCTGGGGGTCTCGATTAGCCTTACCTCAGGGTTTCACCCCGAAAGTAATGGGCAGGTGGAGAGAGTGAACCAGGATGTGGGTAGGTTTCTGAGGTCCTATTGCCAGGACCGGCAGGGGGAGTGGTCGGAATATATCTCCTGGGCAGAAATAGCCCAAAACTCACTTCGCCACTCCTCAACTAACCTTACGCCTTTTCAGTGTGTGCTAGGTTATCAGCCGGTCCTGGCACCTTGGCATCAGAGCCAGATCGAAGCCCCTGTGGTGGACAAGTGGTTTCGGCGCTCGGAGGAAACCTGGAACGCTGCGCATGTCCATCTACAGCGAGCGATCAGGCGGCAAAAGGCGAGCGCCGATCGCCACCGCAGTGAGGCTCCGGTGTATGCACCGGGAGATCGGGTCTGGCTCTCGACCCGAAACCTGCCCCCTTCGCCTGCCCTGCCGGATGCTGGGTCGGCGGTTTGTGGGGCCATTTAAAGTCCTGAGGAGATTGAACGAGGTATGTTATAGGTTACAACTGCCCATTAATTACCGCATTAACCCCTCGTTCCATGTGTCTCTCCTCAGGCCGGTAGTAGCTGGTCCACTCCAGGAGAGTGAGGTACGAGAGGCTCCTCCGCCCCCGCTGGACATCGAGGGGGCTCCGGCGTACTCAGTCCGTTCCATCTTGGATTCGAGGCGTCGGATGGGGGGCCTGCAGTATCTCGTGGAGTGGGAGGGGTACGGTCCGGAGGAACGGTGCTGGGTCCCTAGGAGGGACATCCTAGATCCCTCCATGTTGAGGGATTTCCACCGGAGTCATCCGACTCGCCCTGCTCCGCATCCTCCTGGTCGTCCCCGAGGCCGGGGTCGGCGCACGGCTGGAGTACTGTCACGGATTCAGCCGAGGCTGCTCCTCCTCCTTGCTCGGGCAGGCTTCGACGTTCGTCGTCCCCGGAGTACTAGCTGCTGCCGATCTATGTTTCGGTGTTTGTCTTGATTGTTTACACCTGTTTCCCATTATGTTTTATTGTGTTCCCTTTATAACCCTCTGTTTCTCATTGTGTATTGTGCGTTATTGTTTTGGTCTTTGCGGCAGTTGCCCATGTGTGCGGGTCTTATTATTTCCTCGCTGTTTGAGGTTGCCTGTGTACTTTGTATTTTGCACTGCATCCAGTAAAGTTTCTGCCAGTAGCTCGGTGTCCTGCTCTTGACTTCGCCTACCGCATACACGTCGCTGTGACAGTTCTTTATGATTTTGTTGTAATGAAGGACTGTTTGGGCTCATTGCTTCAGGTTGAAAATAAATGCTGCTCTCAGAATTACATGCTTTGAGCACTACCGAAAGTGCTATTTGCATGTGAAAAATGTATGCCATATGCTGCATTTGCAATAGGCCTATTGTTTATGTTTTGTTGGTGACACTAATATCTCGATAAGTCTATCAAAAGTGCGCGAGTTTGAGCATGTGTCTGTTCGGCCTATGGAATTTTGGGGGGGAATCAGCACCAATTAGATTGAGCAATAAAAGCCCCACTTGCTGTCTTCTTAAATTAAACTACCACAGGGGAGTTGTTATTCCATAGGCTGGGATCCACACTACGCAGCTGTTTCAAGGGCGCATTTTTCACTGGTTGTCCACTGGGGCGTATTCATTAAGCCGATTCTGTTGCAAAACGTTTCTTAAACGGAAGCAAACGAAACAGGGAGGGACCTACCTGAATTTGTCCAATAGAAACTCTTGTTTTGCTCGGTTTCCGTAATGAATACACCACTGGTCGCAAAAACAATGATTGATTGGCAGCTTAAACTTCTTCAATTCTACCATTATTGGGTTAAAATACACATATAGGCCTACATTTGTGAACAACCATCCACAACAACCACAAGGCGCAAATAGCAAAATGAGAGAGCAGCAGTGTGATTCACATCAATGCGCTATGTAGCCTAGATATCAATAAGAAGTGATAGGCTATCCTTATCGCCCGTAGGCTGCACCACTGCTGTCGTCCTTACCTCCAAGCGTTTATTCAAATCGCACCATTGGAAGACAGCTTGGACTGTAGCATATATAAAAGCCTATTCCTGCTCTTTTCCCGTGATCCATCAAACGCATTTGGTGTGTCATCATAGTGGTCTCTGACTTGTGGTCAGACTCGCTCAGGATGAAAAAACGTAAACTTGCACCTTTTTCAATGCTGGTTTGATTGTCATTGAGAAAACAGAAAGGTGATGTTTTTCGCAAACATCCTTTCTGAATTAAAAAGTATTCCTAGAAGTAATCATCTAGTTTTTCAAAAGTATCTGTAATCTGATTACAATATTTTTGCTGGTACGGTAACATATTAGTTACTTAATCCATTAGTCCCCAGCACTTGTTACTGGCAACATTTTGCCAGTAAGTTATTGTGATTTTTACAATAATTTATTGACAAGTAGTTTCCAGTTAAGAAATAACAAATTCACAGTGTAGCTCATAACTGACACATTCACATTTTTTGCTGAACAGTGTCAAAGGATGTGCTCTATTTGCATTGGCATAACCATCAAACACTTCAACTGCTACAACACTTCCACTGATGGGTGACATAAATACATATATATTTGATCATGCCCTCAAATATGCTAATGAGTTCCACCAGTACATTGCCCCCACCTATAAATGCGCAGTGATGATCGTACCTTAAATTCAAAATACTGGGTCGAAAAATGGCCCATTATACCTACAAGGTACCAAACTGTACCATGTGAGTTCATATGTGTACCCGTGACATGTACCTTTAACCTTTTTCTAGCCCAGGTAACAACACTGTAGTTTACCCTAACCATGCCCTTATTTTTTGAGTGTGTTACTATTTGTTCTAAGCAATTGGTATGAACCTGGTAGCACTGCAGAAGCATCACAGCACTCACAATCAAGAGGTTGCAAGTTCAAAGACTTAATGGACACTATGTCAACTGTCCTTGAGCACTGCTAGTTTTAAGTTGGTGGTGATAATTGGACAATTATTTACTTGTTTCTGGGCAGCTTTAGCAAAGTGCAGAAATGCGTTCTTGCCAATAAGTCTGTGGCCAGATCTCTTTCACACTCACATATCTGGTGGTGTAGCTGCACTGTAGCAGGACATTTCAGGTTGATTTCAAATCCCATTTAATGCTAAGTCACAGTACAAGATTTTACAATAATTGAAATCAGAATATGTAGTTGGAATGAAATTATCCAACCATTATGCAGAAATTATGTTGAATATAATGAACTACATTTATCAATCTGACTCCAATATTATGTGAATAAATGCAACAGGCCCTGTATGTCTCTGGAGGAATCTAGTCAAGGTAGCGAGCCTTACATCACCTCTCAGTATGAATATAATGAACGTGTCTAATTTGCACCGTTATGCAATTATTAAGAGACTAAATACAAATAGCTAATCCTGCCGGCCAATGTTCTAGCATTAATTTATTGAGGCAATCGGGGATGTCAAGGTGGTACCCAAGCATATGCTATGTGTATAGTGTACTGTATATAACAACTACCATTAGACCTACTAAATTATAAGCGCGTAGTCAATCAAAGAATTACTCTGTAAAATGAGGAATGGACTTACTGAATTTAACTAATATGATTTATTATTCACAAAATAATGAACACTCAAACAATTAGTGTACATGAAATTCATGATACATTAGACTACTAAGAGTAAATGACTATCACCAATAGGCTAAGATCTAACGTGGTTACACAAGTATTCAGTTCAAAATAAACTCTAAGAGAAAGAACTGTGTGTGGGACACACAGGCGCTTGCTAACAAGTTCTCAAAGTATGAACAAATTCACTGTCTTTGTAACCAAATTCAAGCCGAAACTCACCCCCCAACCTGAATTAACATGTATTTTCACTTTGCTAGTTAAAACAAAAGGCAAGAAAACACACTCAGATTCTAATCTAATCAACTCAATTTAAATGATAGGAGCTCACCCCTATGTCGCTCCTTTTTTAACTATCCACTCTCTGACGAACAAAATAAGTTTCCCTGTAACAATAAATCCATAGCACTTACAGTACAATAAAACATATCAAAATTCGTAGCTCTTTATGAATTATTGAAACAATCCTAACATGACAATTTAATTCACACAGTAGCATTCATTTTCATCAACAAAAGGTTTAATCAGTCTTCACACCTCCAACGGTGTCCGTGCTCCCAGGGTTCTGTGGGAACGTCTCTTCCTTCGAGATTGCGACAGATAAGGTGTGTTTGGCCCCTGTGATAGACCACAGATGTTCAGCCATCCAAACAATGTCATTGAAGTTTGTACGGCTCAGTAAAGCCTCAAACATAAATTGACCGCAACAGTGAAATGTGCTACTTCTATGTTAATTAATGAGGAGGCGTAACAAACCTTAATTCAAACTGTTAGAAAATAAAACTTGTTAGAAAATAATTTGAAATTGACAAGTTGAAAAATAGTCTATAGATAATTAGCAGGCAGCGTGCCTTGGTTTGAGGGAAGCGATGGTTAACTGTCCTGTTGCGTAACAATCACATTTTGGAACAGTGAGTGCATTCTGACACCACGCTCATAAAAAAGCTTACGCTTGGGTGAAAAGGTTAATGAGATCATGTTCTCACATGTTTTGACGAGTAGTTATATGTTATAACATGTTGCGTCACATGATGTCACACGTTGCTTCACATGTTATCGCATTAACTACACGTGATCACATGAGATCATGTGTGAAATTCATGTGGTTTTACCGCAAGGGAAAGGTCATTTCCACCAGTTCTTAACAGAAGTTGTGTTTAAGAAGGTAACATATGGAATTGTTTTAAGATGGTCATACCAAGGATCACTTAGCTATTTGATTTGGAATTTTAGGACCCCTTAAGGTATCCCCCCAAAAAAAATTAAACATGGAATTTGGCCTTACTGCTATTAGCCCATACAAACACATTGAATAATAGCTTCATACGTGGATAAACAGATAGTAAAACAAAAAATAGTTTGTTCTGAAGTGTCTGTCATATATCTGAAAGATATAAGATCAGGAAACTATTTTTAATTTTTTATATGTATTTAACCCCTTATTTTAGGCACTAAACTATCTCCATAGTGCCCTCCGTAATTATTGTGACAATTAAGCATTTTTTCTTCTTTTGGCTCTATACTCAAAGTTTGGATTTGAAATCAAGCAATTACTATGAAGTTAATGTGCAGACTGTCAGCTTTAATTTGAGGGGGTATTTTCATCCTTATTGGGTGAACCGTTTAGAAATTACATCACTTTTTGTACATAGTGCCCTCATTTTAGGGGAGCAAAGGTATTGGGACAAATTCACTTATGTGTATTAAAGAAGTAAAAAGTTAAGTATTTGGTCCCATATTCATAGAATGCAATGACTTCATCTATCACTGCTCAGGATAAGACCCAGATGCATACACAGGAGGCAAATAGTTCAAATCTCAGATATTTATTATAACACAAAAACAAAACTTGAGAACAGGCAAAAGGGAAACACGCTGGTACGACCTGACGAAGACGAACTGGCAACAGACAAACAGAAAGTATATAAATACACAGGAGATAATGGGGGGAAATGGGATACACCTGGTGGGGGGTAGAGACAAACACAAGACAGGTGAAACAGATCTGGGTGTGACAACATCAAGCTTGTGACTCTACACATTTGTTGGATGCATTTGGTGTTGGTTTTGGTTGTGTTTCAATTTATTTTGTGCCCAATTAGAAATTAATGGTAAATAAAGTATTGTTTCACTTTGGAGTCACTTTTATTGTAAATAAGAATAGAATAGAGCGACTTACAAATGGGTGCATTCACCCTATAGCCAGTGGGATAACCACTTTATATATATATATATTTTTTTGGGGGGTGGAAGGATTACTTTATCCTATCCCAGGTATTCCTTAAAGAGGTGGGGTTTCAAATGTCTCCGGAAGGTGGTGAGTGACTCCGCTGTCCTGGCGTCGTGAGGGAGCTTGTTCCACCATTGGGGTGCCAGAGCAGCGAACAGTTTTGACTGGGCTGAGCGGGAACTATGCTTCCGCAGAGGAAGGGAGCCAGCAGGCCAGAGGTGGATGAACGCAATGCCCTCGTTTGGGTGTAGGGACTGATCAGAGCCTGAAGGTACGGAGGTGCCGTTCCCCTCACTGCTCCATAGGCAAGCACCATGGTCTTGTAACGGATGCGAGCTTCAACTGGAAGCCAGTGGAGTGTGCGGAGGAGGGGGGTGACGTGAGAGAACTTGGGAAGGTTGAACACCAGACGGGCTGCGGCATTCTGGATGAGTTGTAGGGGTTTAATGGCACAGGCAGGGAGCCCAGCCAACAGCGAGTTGCAGTAATCCAGATGGGAGATGACAAGTGCCTGGATTAGGACCTGTGCCGCTTCCTGTGTAAGGCAGGGTCGTACTCTCCGAATGTTGTAGAGCATGAACCTGCAGGATCGGGTCACCGCCTTGATGTTAGCGGAGAATGACAGGGTGTTGTCCAGGGTCACGCCAAGGCTCTTCGCACTCTGGGAGGAGGACACAACGGAGTTGTCAACCGTGATGGCGAGATCATGGAACGGGCAGTCCTTCCCCGGGAGGAAGAGCAGCTCCGTCTTGCCAGGGTTCAGCTTGAGGTGGTGATCCGTCATCCATACTGATATGTCTGCCAGACATGCAGAGATGCGATTCGCCACCTGGTTATCAGAAGGGGGAAAGGAGAAGATTAGTTGTGTATCGTCAGCGTAGCAATGATAGGAGAGGCCATGTGAGGATATGACAGAGCCAAGTGACTTGGTGTATAGGGAGAAAAGGAGAGGGCCTAGAACTGAGCCCTGGGGGACACCAGTGGTGAGAGCACGTGGTGCGGAGACAGCTTCTCGCCACGCCACTTGGTAGGAGCGACCGGTCAGGTAGGACGCAATCCAGGAGTGAGCCGCGCCGGAGATGCCCAGCTCGGAGAGGGTGGAGAGGAGGATCTGATGGTTCACAGTATCAAAGGCAGCAGACAGGTCTAGAAGGACAAGAGCAGAGGAGAGAGAGTTAGCTTTAGCAGTGCGGAGAGCCTCCGTGACACAGAGAAGAGCAGTCTCAGTTGAATGACCAGTCCTGAAACATGACTGGTTTGGATCAAGAAGGTCATTCTGAGAGAGATAGCAAGAGAGTTGGCTAAAGACGGCACGCTCAATAGTTTTGGAAAGAAAAGAAAGAAGGGATACTGGTCTGTAGTTGTTGACATCAGTGGGATCGAGTGTTGGTTTTTTTGAGAAGGGGTGCAACTCTCGCTCTCTTGAAGACAGAAGGGACATAGCCAGCGGTCAAGGATGAGTTGATCAGCGAGGTGAGGTAGGGGAGAAGGTCACCGGAGATGGTCTGGAGAAGAGAGGAGGGGATGGGGTCAAGCGGGCAGGTTGTTGGGCGGCCTGCAGTCACTAGTCGCAAGATTTTATCTGGAGAGAGAGGGGAGAAAGAAGTCAAAGCATAGGGTAGGGCAGTGTGAGCAGGACCAGCAGTGTCATTAGACTTAACAAACGAGGATCGGATGTCGTCAACCTTCTTTTCAAAGTGGTTGACGAAGTCATCCACAGAGAGGGAGGAGGGGGGTGGGGGGGAGGATTCAGCAGTGAGGAGAATGTGGCAAAGAGCTTCCTAGGGTTAGAGGCAGATGCTTGGAATTTAGAGTGGTAGAAAGTGGCCTTAGCAGCAGAAACAGATGAAGAAAATGTAGAGAGGAGGGAGTGAAAAGATGCCAGGTCGGCAGGGAGTTTAGTTTTCTTCCATTTCCGCTCAGCTGCCCGGAGCTCTGTTCTGTGAGCTCGCAATGAGTCATCAAGCCACGGAGCTGGAGGGGAGGACCGAGCCGGCCGGGAGGATAGGGGACACAGGGAGTCAAAGGATGCAGAAAGGGAGGAGAGGAGGGTTGAGGAGGCAGAATCAGGAGATTGGAGGGAGAAGGATTGAGCAGAGGGAAGAGATGATAGGATGGAAGAGGAGAGAGTAGTGGGAGAGAGAGAGCGAAGGTTGCGGCGGCGCGTTACCATCTGTGTAGGGGCAGAGTGAGTAGTGTTGGAGGAGAGCGAGAGAGAAAAGGATACAAAGTAGTGGTCGGAGACATGGAGGGGAGTTGCAGTGAGATTAGTAGAAGAGCAACATCTAGTAAAGATGAAGTCAAGCGTATTGCCTGCCTTGTGAGTAGGGGGGACGGTGAGAGGGTGAGGTCAAAAGAGGAGAGGAGTGGAAAGAAGGAGGCAGAGAGAAATGAGTCAAATGTAGACGTAGGGAGGTTGAAATCCCCCAAAACTGTGAAGGGTGAGCCATCCTCAGGAAAGGAACTTATCAAGGCGTCAAGCTCATTGATGAACTCTCCAAGGGAACCTGGAGGGCGATAGATGACAAGGATATTAAGCTTAAATGGGCTAGTGACTGTGACAGCGTGGAATTCAAATGAGGAGATAGACAGATGGGTTAGGGGAAAAATTGAGAATGACCACTTGGGAGAGATGAGGATTCCTGTGCCACCACCCCTCTGACCAGATGCTCTCGGGGTATGCGAGAACACATGGTCAGACGAGGAGAGAGCAGTAGGAGTAGCAGTGTTTTCAGTGGTAATCCATGTTTCCGTCAGCGCCAGGAAGTCGAGGGACTGGAGGGTAGCATAGGCTGGGATGAAGTCAGCCTTGTTGGCAGCAGAACGGCAGTTCCAGAGGCTGCCTGAGACCTGGAACTCCAGGTGTGTGGTGCATGCAGGGACCACCAGGTTAGAGAGGCAGCAGCCACGCAGTGTGAGGCGTTTGTGTAGCCTGTGCGGAGAGGAGAGAACAGGGATAGGCAGAGGCATAGTTGACAGGCTGTAGCAGATGGCTACAATAATGCAGAGGAGATCGGAATGAAATGAACTAAACATCTGGGAAAGGAGAGAGCAGGGCCTCCCTCACCAAAAAAATATAACTCTCCCAACTTCCACCTCAGAAACTATAATTGTTTCATTGAACCACCCGAATAAAACTCTCCCAACTTCCACTTTAGAAATTAGAATTGTTTTAAACTACAGCGGTTCAATGTTTCAAGGAATGGACTCAACTTACTTAATTCAGCTAGCTAACTATGACGCCATAGCTAACTAGCATGCTAGCATCCAATAACACACAGTTTAGCACCAATACTTGGTTACAACAAACTACCAATAGTGTGTTAACACACTAAACAGATAATTCGTGTCCGTGTCTAGTTCTTTCATAACGCAGCAATAATTAAACGTTGGCTAACTAGCACAAAGATATTGTATTTAGCTACTACAGTACAAACAAGACAAAACAAATGGAATGTTGAGATGAGGAGCGGCAGTGGCTAGAAGGCCTGTGACGACGAAAGCCGAAGCCTGCCCGAACAAGGAGAGGAGGCAGCTTCGGAGGAAGTCATGACAGTACACCCCCCCCTCCAGCAGTGCTCCGACACCAGCCTCTGGGATGGCCAGAGGGACGTGGAGCAGGGTGAGCCAGATGGCGACCGTGGAAATCCCGCAACAGGGAGAGATTGAGGACATCCCTCACCGGGACCCAGCACCGCTCCTCCGGACCGTACCCCTCCCACTCCACGAGGTACTGAAGGCCCCCACACAACGCCTCAAATCCAGGATGGAACGGATATAGTACGCCGGGGCCCCCTCCATGTCCAGAGGGGGCGGAGGGACCTCCCGCACATCAGACTCCTGGAGTTGACCAGCCACCACCGGCCTGAGGAGAGACACGTGAAACGAGGGGTTAATACGGTAATCAGGAGATGGTAGTAACCTATACGTAACCTCGTTTATTCTCCTCAGGACTTTGAACGGCCCCACAAACCGCGGGCTCAGCTTCCGGCAGGGCAGGCGGAGGGGCAGATTCTGGGTTGAGAGCAAGACCCGATCACCCGGTACAAAGACCGGGGCCTCACCACGGTGGCGGTCAGCGTTGGCTTTCTGGCGACGCACGTCGTGCTGGAGGTGGACGTGGGCAGCATTCCACGTCTCTTCCGCGCGCCGAAACCAGTAGTCCACCGCAGGAGCTTCGGTCTGGCTCTGATGCCACAGTGCCAGAATCGGCTGATACACTAAGACACATTGAAAGGGGAGTTAGGTTAGTGGAGGAGTGGCAGAGAGAGTTCTGGGCATATTTGACCCATGGCAAGAACATCGACCACTCCCCCGGCCGGTCCTGGCAGTAGGACCGCAGGAACCTACCCACATCCTGATTCACCCGTTCCACCTGCCCATTAGACTCGGGGTGAAACCCAGAGGTCAGGCTGACCGAGACCCCCAGACATTCCATGAACGCCTTCCAGACCCTGGACGTAAACTGGGGACCCCGGTCAGACACGATGTCCTCTGGCAGAGGAAGGAGGCGGCAGGCTTTAGAAAAGTGGTCCACAATGACCAGGATGGTGGTGTTGCCCTGAGAGAGGGGAAGATCGGTTAGGAAGTCAATAGATAAGTGGGACCATGGCTGTTGTGGAACTGGTAAGGGGTGTAACTTACCTGCTGGAAGGTGCCTAGGTGCCTTACTCTGGGTGCACACCGAGCAGGAGGAGACATACACCCTCACGTCCTTAGCCAAGGTAGGCCACCAGTACTTCCCCGGTCAGGCAGCGCACTGTACGGCCGATGCCTGGGTGACCAGAGGAGGGGGACGTGTGTGCCCAATAGATAATATGATCATGGACAATAGACGGCACGTACCACAGCCCAGCCGGGCACTGAGGTGGAGATGGCTCTGTGCGTAATGCCCGCTCTATGTCCGCGTCCACCGGCGCCACAATGCAGGAGGCCGGGAGTATGGGGGGTGTTGTCTATGGGCCTCTCCTCTGTGACGTGCAGCCGTGACAGTGCGTCTGCACTCACGTTCTTAGGGCCTGGTGAAGTACAAGGCCCACCTGGCCTGGCGAGGGTTCAGCCACCTCGCTGCCCGGATGTACTCCAGGTTACGGTGGTCAGTCCAGACAAGGAAAGGGTGTTTCACCCCCTCGAGCCAGTGCCTCCACGCGGTTAGGGCTCTGAGAACAGCCAACAGCTTCCGATCCCCAATTACGTAGTTCTGCTCCACCGGGCTGAGCTTCTTCGAGAAGAAGGCACAGGGGCGGAGCTTGGGTGGTGTGCCCGAGCGTTGGGATAGGACAGCACCTACCCCTACCTCGGACGCATCCACCTCCACTACAAACGGCAATGATGGATCGGGATGGGCCATTACCGAGGCTGAGGTGAACATAGCCCTCAGGTTACTGAAAGCCCTGTCAGCCTCAGCAGACCAGCGGAGCCGGGACGGCCCACCCTTCAACAGAGAGGTGATGGGCGCTACGACCTTGCCAAAGCCCCGGATAAACCTCTGATAGTAATTGGCAAAGCCAATGAAGCGCTGCAACTCCTTTACCGTGGTTGGAGTCAGCCAATTCCGCACGGCGGAAATGAGGTCTCCCTCCATCTCCACACCGGAGGTGGTGATGTGGTATCCGAGGAAGGAGATGGACTGTTGGAGGAACATACACTTTTCTACCTTGGCATATAGGTCATGCTCCAACAGTCGGCCCAGCACTCTGCGAACCAGGGACACATGCTCGGCACGCGTAGCAGCATACACCAGAATGTCATTGATGTAGACCACCACACCGCGACCAAGCATGTCCCGAAACACCTCATTCACAAAGGACTGGAAGACTGATGAAGCATTCATCAACCCGTACGGCATCACCAGGTATTCATAATGCCCCGTGGTTGTGCTAAAGGCTGTCTTCCACTCGCACCAGGTTGTACGCACTCCTGACTCCTAGATCTAATTTCGTGAACAAGCGTGCCCCATGCATTGATTTGATAAGAGGAGATAAGGGGTAGAGGGTAATTGTAGCGAATGGTAGTTTGATTAAGTGCCCGGTAATCAATGCAAGGGCGCAGACCTCCGTCTTTCTTCTTCACAAAAAATAAACTTGAGGAGGCAGGTGAAGTGGAGGGACGTATGAACCAATGGCGCAGGGTCTCAGAGACGTATGTCTCCATAGCCTCCGTTTCAGCCTCCGACAGGGTATATACATGACTACTGGGAGGCACAGCGTCTACCCAGAGGTTTATCGCGCCTGCGTTTGGTCGGGAATGCGCACGGTGAAGGTAGTGTCTGGACTTTCCACCGTGTTGCACCAATGGAAACAGATAGACACCTACCCTAACACTCTCACGACCACCCCGTGAGAACCCTCTACGGCCATGAAAAGGTGTGGTCGTGTAGTGCTAACCAGGGAAGGCCCAACACAACAGGGAAATCAGGGGACTCAATAATAAAAAGGGTGATTTGCTCCCTATGGGTCTCCTGCATAATCATAACCTCCCTAACATAACCTGACCCTAATCGTCAACTTTCAAGTGCTTTGATGGTCAATGGAATGGGTAGGGAAACCAATGTGATACATAGACTATTAGCTAAAGACCTGTCCATGAAGTTCCCAGCTGAGCCTGAATCGACCAGGGCTTTACACTGGGGGAACTACAGTGTAATCAGGGAAGGTGACATGTATGGTGAAGTTCGCAGCAGAGGGCTCTGAACGAGTGTGGGTTTGCGCTACCTGGGGTGTTCGCAAGAGTGCCCTGCCTGCCGCCTCCAGACCCAGAAGAACTCTGACGACAGCGTGCAGCAGAGTGTCCTCTCTTGTCACAAGAGTGACACTGGAGCTGTCGTCCTCCGTTCTCCCGGATAGCTGCACCACCCAGCTCCATCGGAACAGAATCTGGGTTGAAGGGGGGTGAAACGGGGTGAAACGGGCAGGCCCCTTCCACGACGTCCTCTTGAAGCCAGCAGGTTGTCCATCCGGATGGCCATGTCCACCAGCTGGTTGAAGGTCAACGTGGTATCCCGGCAGGCTAGCTCCCTTCGGACGTCCTCTCGCAGGCTGCACTGGAAGCGGTCGATGAGGGCCCGCTCGTTTCACCCGGACCCAGCCGCTAGAGTTCTAAACTCCAGGGCAAAGTCCTGCCCGGTCCTCGTGCCCTGCCTCAGATGGACCAGTCACTCGCCCGCCTCTCCTCCCTTGGGAGGGTGATCGAAGACTGTCCGAAAGAGGCGAGCGAACTCCCCGTAGTTGTCCAACGCATCTCCTCCTTCACTCCAGACCGCGTTGGCCCACTCCAGGGCTTTCCCAGAGAGGCAGGAGACGAGGGCGGACACCTACTCCCGCTCCGATGGAGCCGGGCTGATGGTGGAAAAATAGAGGTCCAGCTGCAGGAGGAATCACTGGCAGCGGGCCGCTGTGCCGTCGTACTCCCTCGGTCGGGATAGGTGAATACCTCTGGGCGCTGGGGTGTGGGTGGCTGGATCCGGTCGCTCAGCTGGTCCCGAAGGGTCGGGTCCTCACCTCTCCAGGCGTTGGACGACCTGGAGAACCCGATCCATCTCTTCGCCCAAGCTGGCTAACATGTTGGAATGCTCCCGGACCCGCTATACGACTCCAGGCATATTCCCTGCTCCTGCTGACTCCATGCTGTTAGGTGTGTCATTCTGTGGGTGATGGGATGGACGGAGTCAGGCGCAGGAGTGTGAAGAAGGAATATGCTTTATTCAGCCCAATAAGGTAATCCCAGTGCGTAAACACGATCCCAGTGCTACTTAAATACATACTGGGAACCAAACATACACGGGTAAATATTCCTGGCGATAAAATAACAAAATGCTCAACCGAGCTAGTGATACCTCCACAAAGTAACAATCACACACAAAGACATGAGGGGCAGAGGGAATACTTAAACAGGTACTGATGAGGGGATATGAACCAGGTGTGTGTAATAAACAAGACAAAACAATTAGAATGATGAGATGAGGAGCGGCAGTGGCTAGAAGGCCGGTGACGATGAACGCCGAAGTTTGCCTGAACAAGGAGAGGAGGCAGCTTCGGAGGAAGTCGTGACACTACTTCACTTTCATTCCCTGGAGAAATCCTTCTTTTTTTTTACTCTGTTTTTTATGTGTCCCTCAAATTAAATTATAATTATACATAAAATCAGCAATTAAACTGGGTCTACAAGCAAATATCTGTCTTCTAATCTAAAGCCTAAATCAAATAGGAAATGTAATCTAGGTTTTTATGGAAGTTCACAGACTTTCCAAGCGGGGCTCTTGTTGATGCTGCTACTTATAAATGATGGGTTATGTAAGTTTTATATACTGTATGTTTATATATGTGTTGTAGTTTACCCTCCAGGTGCTATATGGATGCATCAGCAAACATGGCATTAGGTTTTTAACTATAGGAAAATATACTTTACCTGCTGCCTTACACGTCAAGCAACCTATAGTCCAATGACATCAGGAAGACTCCAGTATCATGAACAGCATCTTTTATTTGAATCCACTGGCTTCTCTGTATGTTTAAGATTTACAAAGGTCACAGTGGCTGTCAAAGTAGATCCAAAAATGTTGTGGCATTCCGCAGACTAGCCACCAGGGGGACACTTGTCGAGGCCTGGTGACAGATGGAGTCTACATCACGCGGCAATGGCTCCCTCTGCTGGACGTGCCAGGTCTCAACGGGCCCTCCAGCCAGGACTAATTGGGGATGATTTAGGCTGGTGAGTGATCAAGGGGCTGATTGCTCACCAACCGTATGAGTCCCATAAAGCTGCCAGAAGGGCAGCACACAGGTGGTTTTGTCAGGGAGAGAGGTTGCTCCCGTATAGTAATCCTCACGGTCTGCTAGAACTGAGGGGGCTCGGGTTTTTCCACAAAGGAGACAGCGCTACCCCCGGAGCCCAGAAGACAGTAACCCGGAGGAGGTCTCTTGGAGGAGACCTATTATTTTATGTTGCTTTATTGTTTTAATAAACACCCTTAAAACTGAGCTATCACACTTGTGTCTCTGTCTGATCAGTGTAAACGTTTTGATCAAACCCCTGGTCTGCCACAGTGTTTAATAACTTCAAATAGTGACATACAGTGGCTTGCGAAAATATTCACCCCCTTGGCATTTTTCCTATTTTGTTGCCTGACAACCTGGAATTAAAGTTGGATGTGTTCCGCTGGTGTACAGCAATCTTTAAGTCATACCACAGATTCTCAATTGGATTGAGGTCTGGGCTTTGACTAGGCCATTCCAAGACATTTAAATGTTACCCCTTAAACCACTCGCGTGTTGCTTTAGCAATATGCTTAGGGTCATTGTCCTGCTGGAAGGTGAACCGCCGTCCCAGTCTCAAATCTCTGGAAGAATGAAACAGGTTTCCCTCAAAAATTTCCCTGTATTTAGCGCCATCCATCATTCCTTCAATTCTGTCCAGTTTCCCAGTTCCTGCCGAGGAAAAACATCCCCACAGCATGATGCTGCCACCACCATGCTTCACTGTGGTGATGGTTTTCTCGGGTTGATGAGAGTTGTTGGGTTTACGTCAGACATAGCGTTTTCCTTGATGGCCAAAAAGCTCAATTTTGGTCTCATCTGACCAGAGTACCTTCTTCCAAATATTTGGGGAGTCTCCCACATGCCTTTTGGCGAACACCAAACGTGTTTGCTTATTTTTTTCTTTAAGCGATGGCTTTTTTCTGGCCACTCTTCAGTGAAGCCCAGCTCTGTGGAGTGTATGGCTTAAAGTGGTCCTATGGACAGATACTCCAATCTCCGCTGTGGAGCTTTGCAGCTCCTTCAGGGTTATCTTTGGTCTCTTTGTTGCCTCTCTGATTAATGCCCTCCCTGCCTGGTCCTTGAGTTTTGGTGGGTGGCCCTCTCTTGGCAGGTTTGTTGTGGTGCCATATTCTTTCCATTTTTAAATAATGGATTTAATGGTGCTCCATGGGATGTTCAAAGTTTCTGATATTTTTTTATAACCCAACCCTGATCTGTACTTCTCCACAACTTTGTCCCTGAACTGTTTGGAGATCTCCTTGGTTGGTCTTCATGGTGCCGCTTGCTTGGTGGTGCCCCTTGCTTAGTGGTGTTGCAGACTCTGGGGCCTTTCAGAACAGGTGTATATATACTGAGATCATGTGACAGATCATGTGACACTTAGATTGCACACAGGTGGACTTTATTTAACTAATTATGTGACTTCTGAAGGTAATTGGTTGCACCAGATCTTATTTAGGGGCTTCATAGCAAACAGGGTGAATACATATGCGCGCACCACTTTTCCGTTATTTATTTTTTAGAATTATTTTTAACAAGTTATTTTTAAAATTTCACTATTTTGTGTATGTCCATTACATGAAATCCAAATAAAAATTAATTTCAATTACAGGTTGTAATGTAACAAAATAAGAAAAACGCCAAGGGGGGATGAATACTTTTGCAGGGCACTGTAACTGTGATTGGATGGACAAGGGGCAACGATTAAGTCAAGATCTAGGCTAGACAGCTGTCATATGCTGGACACATTTCACAAGGGTTTTTGTGTGTTTGTCATAAATAATTATCTGTAAAGTTGTTCATCGATTTGTTTTTGTCTGGGTTGAAACCTCTTAAGGATCGTACTCTTTTTTTCATTTTTCGCCTAAAATGACATACCCAAATCTGGAGCCAGAGACAGCAGGGGGTCAAACTGTAGAACCCAGTTCCAACATTTGAATATAAAAATTGATTTTATCAAACAAACCTATGCTACATTTTATCAGAATGACAAATCAGAGCAAGATTACTGAATGTAAGTACATTATTTACCTTAAGAGGTGAATGTATCAAACCAGTTGCCGTGACAAAAGTGTTTTGTTATTGTGCACTATCCTCAAACAATAGCATGGTATTTTTTTTAGCTGTAATAGCTACTGAAAATTGGACACTGCAATTAGATTAACAAAAATTTAAGCTTTCTGCCCATATAAGACATGTCTATGTCCTGGAAAGTTCGTCACATTTCGGATATTGAGCAGCAACCATCCCGGTATAGGGACACCAATCCCGTAGAGGTTAAAGTTAATAATAGAAAGTGCTGAACATATAGTATTGACACATCTAATGTAATAATAATTAAACTTTTATAGTGCTATTCATTACATAAAGAATCTCAAAGCGCTTTAAAGCTACGGTAAACTTCATGTAGAAACTGATGTACGGCTACACTAAAATAATAGTAGCTCTCCCAGGGTATGTACTGTGTACATGGGTTGATAACCTTTCTGTGTTTTTGTTGCGCATCTCCTCCAAAATAGGCCATCTTCTATCTAAATCACTTATGTATAACATCCCTTACTGAAAAACCACATGATTTCACATGTTGAAAATCACATGATTTCACATGACATTTCCAAATGTTTTGCACATGTGAAATCATGTGAAACCATGTGTGTTTGGAACACTTGACATGTGATGATATTTCACGTGGATTCAAGTTTTCACAGGTGATGCCCTGTCGTTATGATACACGCACAGTGCTTTTAACATAGTGTTTTCAACTTACATATTTGACACACGACTACATTGTGTATATTTATACAGTAATTATTATTCAACATGTCCTTACCTGGGATTTTAACTCAAAACCTTTTGGTTCATGGCATTCCGATCTTCCTGCTACGCCACCATGTCTGTGCCAGTAACTGATTACAACTGTAATCATACACTATGTACTTCAAAGTAAATCTCAGCTTTGTTAAAAATACACTCAAGAAAAATGATTATATGTATCATAGTGGTTCAGGAGTAACATTAAAATAGAATAATATGCCCCACCAACATTAGACAACTATACAGAAAACCCTCAAAATTCTGAAATAAGTAAATGTAATCAATGATGAGAGAATATTCAGAATAAATGATAAATAATACCTCTGCACTGCTATTTTAGTTAAGCAATAAGTTCCGAGGGGATGTGGTATATGGCCAATATACCATGGCTAAGGGCTGTTCTTATGCATGTCGCAACGCGGAGTGCTAGGACACAGCCCTTAGCCGTGGTATATTGGCCATATATCACAAACCCCCGAGGTGCCTTATTGCTATTATAAACTTGTTACCAATATAATTAGAGCAGTACAAATAAACGTTTTGTCATACCCATGGTATACAGTCTGATATACCACGGCTTTCAGCCAATCAGCATTCAGGGCTCGAACCACCAAGTTTATAAAAGGTAAATACTGTTTAGGGGAACACTACAGACTTTTTGGCGGAGCAGAAAGAGCAGCTTACCTCAAATCCAGAGGTTGTGAGTTTAAATCCCACGTGGGTCAAACAGTATTTTAGCTGAACAGCAATAACACATGGAATTGCACATTTCAAAAACACATTCACATGTGAAATGTCTTGTGAAGTGTTCCAAAAATACATGTTTTCACATGTGGTACATTTTACAGTAATACTGATACTGTATTAGTGTTTTGCTATATATTTACTGTCGTCGCAATGTACTTGGGTACTTTTGGCCCGTCCTGCAAATTAACTTGGCATGCCTCACTTGCAATTGCATTTAAACTTCTAGGATACTTTAGATGTGCTTATGGCACAAACAGTTTTTTTTAAATCCAGTAATTTTATAGTAAGTTACTGGCTAATGAGTTGCAGTGAAAATAGTGGAAACGACTTAATGAATTTCTACAGCTGAACTGTATTTTGTCAGTAAATACACAGAAATTCTAATTCTAATTCAATTATTTTCAATACCGGAAAAATAGGAATTGGGTTTACTTTCTGAATTGACTAGAACAAAACATTGGTTAGCACACTTGGAATGCAACCACACCTGGGATTTGAACTCGCAAGCTCTTTAATGACAGGAAACTGAATTTCCTGCTTCACCACCAGGTCTGTGGCCATGACAGATCATCCACAGATTTATTGGCAAGAATACATTTCTGCACTTTGCTAAAAGTTGCTCCAGAATCAAGTCAATAATTGTGCGATTTATATGACAACACCAACTAAAAAGTAGCAGTGCTCAGGGACACTTCACATTGAGGCCTAGATTCAATCCGATCAAAGATAAAGACAAGATAGCCGACACCCTCATAGCTGGTGTCGGAGGTGTAACTGTGTTAGAGCTTTGAAATCGGTGAGCGGCTGCTTGTGTGGTCACTGTCACGAAGCCACACCCGTCCTACTCTCATTAGAAGTTCAGAAGGATAAAGTGTAGTCTATATAGAAATAATGACACTCAAATTGAAAATCATTAAATAAAATAGAGGATTTCTATCAGCCTTATCGAGGTGTAGATTACATATCACATTCCTGTGTTCCAACTTGTAAACAAGGCTGCATGGGATTTCTCTTAATGCAGCTCTGTGCAGCCAATGGCAATTTCCGCTTCAGGCATAATGCCACGAGGCACTTGTGGATTTGACAGTTATAATGCAGTTCCACCTCAGAAACAACCACTATGCAGGTGTCCGCTATCGCAGAATCTAGCCAAGTGTGCATAAATGCTCTCGGGATTTGAACTTCAACCTTTTGGTCGGGAGTGCATTCATGTTTCAACAGTGCCATCAGATGGTTATTTGTTATCAAGAACCTATATCCACACACTCTCAAAAATAAGAGTATGGTTACGGTACAGTGTTTTTCCATGGTGTACAAAAAGGTCAAAGGTACACATAAGGTACCTTCAGAGGTACACATAGGAACTCACATGGTACTGGTCGCTACCTGTGCGGATAATCAAGGGTAATGGTACATTTTTCTACCCAATATATTAAATATAAACCAACCGTAACCATGTTGGAGGTGAGAATTTATCAGTTGTGAAGTCGTAAATACCAGTTGGACGCATTCACATGCTTTGAAAATGTTGAGAAATGCCAATTGGCTAATGGCCAACGAGCTGCGCCAATGATAAACTAAAAGTACATCTGCTTGTAAACAAATTATAGAGTTCAAAAACCATATTATTAGATTTTTATAAATAATGTTTTGTTACATTTAATGGCCGAAAATGCTGTTATCGAGATAATTTCCTTAGTAGGTGACGTCAGAGGTCAGAATGTGGGAGAAGTGGGATCTCATGGATTATAGGCGCGGTTCCCACAAGTAATTACCAGTTGGAGGGCCGTTCAAGTAGATTTTTCCCAGTCGTAAATTCCCACTTCCCACTTGGTTACGAACGCAGCATTAGGTACAATCATTACTGCGCTTTGAAATGCGTGTGGGGGCAATGTGCTGGCGGGGGCTCATTAGTATATTTGGGGGCATGGTCTAAAATATGTTGTATTTGTGCTAACCGTCTGTGGAAATGTTGTACCAGTTTAAGTGGTTTTATCGTTACGGTAATGATGGTTGAGCACTACCTTTGACATTGCCAGTTATCCAATCTTTGTTAGCGCTTGTGACAATAAAGCGCTGCACTGTTAAGCGGTTACTGTGCAATTTCCAGTAGCTTAATAGTAGCTGATTCACAGGAAGTTAATGTTATATTTTTAGCAACTTACTGTCATCTAGTAACAAGTGGGTTATTGTAAAATTCACAGTAACTTACTGGAGCTAATCCATCACACTTCCTGACCTGATGGTCTGGTAGGAAAGTGAGTATTAGAATTATATGGTGACTAGCTATTAATTATTGTATGGGTCTTTTGTATCACATTCATTTATGGCAGCCTTTAACAAGGCTGCAGAACAGACATTGTACAAGCTTAATGTTTATGAACAGAGCACATTAACTGGGATGACATTCTCTCTTATGGGGTACCAAAAAGAGCTAGCTGAAAGTCACGCCTCGAATAAGTCATGCCTGCAATCTTCTGACAGGCTGCCGCTATTACAGTATGCTGCCAATCAGCAAGTGATGTGCATGTTGTCAACAGAAGAGTCAGTGAAGGCACAGTAGGTTACTTTCTAAATTTAATCCGTTAGTTACCTGTCCAACATTGTAATCAGTAACATAACTTTTGGATTACCCAAACTCTGTAACGTAATGTGATTACTTTCAGTTACCTTTAGATAACCTTCTCATTAAAGGTCATCAACAGTCAAAATCATGTTTTTAATTAAATTTGAAGGAAACCAGATCAAAGTATGATGACCAAGGTATGAACATTTACTGTTATCCTACATTGATAAAGTTTGATCATAAAGTTACTGGTCCCTTCCCCCATGTCAAACAATTGGAATCATTATTAAGGGGACAAGGTGACATTACCTTAACGCACATTTTAATACACCGATGGTAACATAATATTCTCTTACCTAAGTTAAATAAGTACCGCCTTGTAACCAACATCAGAGAAGGCTTGTTTGCAGAGGGGTGTGGTATATATAGCTAGATAGCTACTCTACTGGTGCCAACATTTGACTGTAGGGTGTCAGCGAATATAATTAAAAGTTTAGCCTATTCATCTACGGAAAATATACTTAAATGTTTCCCCTTTCATCTGTGTCTGGTGTTAGTTAGTTACTGGCTAGCTAGGTCTTCTGCCAGCATGGAACAAAAAGGGGGGGAAGGGTCGTTCAAATCTCTGACGCAGCTGTCAAGTCAACACATCCGTCATTGCTGCTGTAAACCGTGTCACAATAGACGTGCCAAACGGGAGATGTGCAGTACCATTCAAAAGTTTGGACACACCTACTCATTCCAGGGTTTTTCTTTATTTTTACTGTTGTCTACATTGTAGAATAATAGTGAAGCCATCAAAACTACGAAATAACACATATGGAATGATGTAGTCACCAAAAAAGTGTTAAACAAATCCAAATATTTTATATTTGAGATTCTTCAAAGTAGCCACCCTTTGCCTTGATGACAGCTTTGCACACTCTTGGCATTCTCTCAATCAGCTTTATGAGGTAGTCACCTGGAATGGATTTCAATTAACAGGTGTGCCTTGTTAAAAGTTAATTTGTGGAATTTCTTTCCTTCTTAATGCGTTTGAGTCAATCAGTTGTGTTGTGACAAGGTAGGGCTGGTATACAGAAGATAGCCCTATTTGGTAAAATACCAAGTCCATATTATGGCAAGAACAGCTCAAATAAGCAAAGAGAAACGACAGTCCATCATTACTTTAAGACATGAAGGTCAGTCAATCCGGAAAATGTCAAGAACTTTTAAAGTTTCTTCAAGTGCAGTCACAAAAACCATCAAGCGCTATGATGAAACTGGCTCTCATGAGGACCGCCACAGGAAAAGAAGACCCAGCATTACCTCTGCTGCAGAGGATAAGTTCATTAGAGTTACCAGCCTCAGAAATTTTTGCCCAAATAAATGCTTCACAGAGTTCAAGTAACAGACACATCTCAACATCAACTGTTCAGAGGAGACTCCGTGAATCAGGCCTTCATGGTCTAATTGCTGCAAAGAAACCAAATTTGAGATTTTTGGTTCCAACCGCCGTGTCTTTGTGAGACACAGAGTAGGTGAATAGATGAACTCCGCATGTGTGGTTCCCACCGTGAAGCATGGAGGAGGAGGTGTGATGGTGTGGGGATGATTTGCTGGTGACACTGTCTGTGATTTATTTACAATTCAAGGCACACTTAACCAGCATGGCAACCACAGCATTCTGCAGCGATATGCCATCCCATCTGGTTTGCGCTTAGAGGGACTATCATTTGTTTTCAACAGGACAATGACCCAACACACCAGGCTGTGTAAGGGCTATTTGACCAAGAAGGAGAGTGATGGATCAGATGACCTGTCCTCCACAATCACCCGACCTCAACCCAATTGAGATAGTTTGGGATGAGTTGGACCGCAGAGTGAAGGAAAAGCAGCCAACAAGTGCTCAGCATATGTGGGAACTGTTGGAAAAGCATTCCAGGTGAAGCTGGTTGAGAGAATGCCAAGAGTGTGCAAAGCTGTCATCAAGGCAAATGGTGGCTACTTTGAAGAATCTCAAATATAACATATATTTTGATTTGTGTAACACTTTTTTGGTTACTACATGATTCCATATGTGTTATTTCATAGTTTTGATGTCTTCACTATTATTCTACAATGTAGAAAACATTAAAAATAAAGAATAACCCTTGAATGAGTAGGTGTGTCCAAACTTTTGACTGGAAGTGTATATATATAAATAAATAAATTAATATCATTGATGCAATGTCAATGTTGTTTGAGTTGCTTTGTAATCACCAAATTTGCTTGATGATTTTACTGCAACACTGCTCACTGCATCCAAGTTGCTTGACATAGGTGTTTCAAAGTGCTGTCAGTCAAGGTGAGCTCTTGAATATAAGCTCCCCGCCCACTCAGCCTGTCTTTTCAAACTTCCTGGTAGTTAGCCTTGACAGAAAAAGTACTTTTCAGAATGACTGTTCAGGACCTTTTAAGAGGTTCAGGTTACCGTTTTATTTAGTTATGAATCTTGTTTTGGATGCAGCTCTGCAGAGTGGTCACTAGCTGGCACCATAACCTTAACCCCACTGCTAACCCAAATGCATAACCCTAACCTTAAATTAAGACCAAAAAGCAAATGTTTGTTTTCATAAATTTTTTACAATATAGCCAATTTTGCAGCTGGACCATCTAGTGGAAATCGCTCAGTTCTGCCTCATCCCAATAAACGTCAACCTACTTAAGAGGCATTAGAAAAAGCCAAAATGAATATAACCAATTGAACAACATCTTGCAGGATAAATGATTGTCAGAGTTTACATAGCTGGCCATAAATGGATGTTGCATTTTAATTTATTTGTTGGTGATGTAGGTTTCTTCTAACCCAATGCTTTCTAATACAGATAATAATACGATTAGGCTATATCTTTACATAAAAAATAAATAAATACAGAGTCTGTTAGATTTCTAGTAATTCCAGTTAATTTAATACCCCATGATCTTCAAAAATAGGACTTGGAAATATAGAAAATATAGTTTAGCCAAATTGTTTTACCTGAGCATAACCCAAAAACTAAGGACTAATAACCCTACTCTGTTCTTGTCACGGATTCAGCTGAGGCTGCTCCTCCTCCTTGCTCGGGCAGGCTTCGGCGTTCGTCGTCCCCGGAGTACTAGCTGCTGCCGATCGATGTTTCGGTGTTTGTCTTGTTTGGTCTTGATCGTTTACACCTGTTTCCCATTATGTTTTATTGTGTTTGTCACGATCGTCTGAGGAAACGGACCAATACGCAGCGCGTGGAGTGAACATGATGACTTTATTTAAATAAAAGCAACCACGAAAACAACAAACAAATGACGAATGTGAAGTCCTACGGTACACTGACCAAAAGGAACAAAAACCCACAAACCCAACAAGAAAACATACAGATTAAATATGGCTCCCAATCAGAGATAACGAGCCGACAGCTGACACTCGTTACCTCCGATTGGGAGTCTTAGACCAAACCTAGAAATGAACCCAACAGAAAGGCAAACCTAGAAATACACACAACAGAACTACCAACATCGAAATACACCCAAATACCCAACAAAACAAAATACACCCTGGCTCAAATATCAAAGTCCATGGAGCCAGAGTGTCACAGTACCCCCCCCTAAAGGTGCGCACTCCGGGCGCACCAGCATACAGTCTAGGGGAGGGTCTGGGTGGGCGTCTGTCCATGGTGGCGGCTCTGGCCCAGGTCGTGGTCCCCACCCCACCTTAGTCACTATCCGCTTCCGTAGCCCCCTCCACATGACCACCCCCCAACTAACCCCCCACTGGATTAAGGGGCGGCACCGGACTAAGGGGCAGCACCGGACTAAGGGACAGTACCTGACTAAGGGGCTCTGGCGGATCCTGGCTGGACGGCTCTGGCGGATCCTGGCTGGACGGCTCTGGCGGATCCTGGCTGGCGGAAGGCTCTGGCTGATCCTGTCTGGCAGAAGGCTCTGGCTGATCCTGTCTGGCGGAAGGCTCTGGCTGATCCTGTCTGGCGGAGAGCTCTAGCGGCCCCGGTCTGGCGGACGGCTCTGAAGGCTCATGCGCAGACGGGCGGCTTTGCAGGCTCAGTACAGACGGGCAGTTCCTGCGGCGCTTGGCAGACGGACAGTTCAGACGGCGTTGGGCAGACGGGCAGTTCAGACGGCGTTGGGCAGACGGACAGTTCAGGCCCCGTTGGGCAGACGGCAGACTCTGGCCGTCTGAGGCGCATCGTAGGCCTGGTGCGTGGTGCCGGAACAGGAGGTACCGGGCTGAGGACACGCATCTCAGGGCTAGTGCGGAGAGAAGCAACAGGACTTGCTGGACCCTGGGAACGCACATAACGCCTAGTGCGGAGAGCCGGAACAGGGCATGCTGGACCCTGGGGACTCACATAACGCCTAGTGCGGAGAGCCGGAACAGGGCATGCTGGACCCTGGGGACTCACATAACGCCTAGTGCGGGGAGCCGGAACAGGGCATGCTGGACCCTGGGGACTCACATAACGCCTAGTGCGGGGAGCAGCAACAGGACGCACAGGACTCGGGGAACACACAGGAGGCTTGGTGCGTGGTGTATGCACTGGTGGTAAAGGGCTGGAGACACGCACCATAGAGCCAGTGCGTGGAGAAGACACAGGGCTCTGAAGACGCACTGGAAACCTGGTGCGTGGTGTAGGTACTGGTGGTACTGGGCTGGAGCGAGGAGGTGGTACCGGAAATACCGGACCGTGCAGGCGTACTGGCTCCCTTGAGCACTGAGCCTGCCCAACCTTCCCTGGGTTGATGCTCCCCGTCGCCCGACCAGTACGGGGAGGTGTAATAACCCGCACCGGCCTATGTGGGCGAACCGGGAACACCATGCGCAAGGCTGGTGCCATGTACGCCGGCCCGAGGAGACGCACTGGTGACCAGCTGCGTGGGACCGGCTTCATGACATCCGGCTCAACACTCAATCTGGCCCGGCCGATACGTGGAGCTGGACTGTACCGAACCGGGCTATGCCTGCGTACAGGAGACACCATGCGCTCAACTGCGTAACACGGTGTCTGCCCGTACTCTCGCTCTCCACGGTCAGTCCAGGGAGTAGGCGCAGGTCTCCTACCTGACTTCGCCACACTCCCTCTTAGCCCCCAAGAAATTCTTGGGTAGTACCCACAGGCTTCCAGTCTTGCCTCCGTGCTGCCTCCTCATATCGCCGCCTCTCGGCTTTAGCTGCCTCCAGCTCTTCACGAGGACGGCGATATTCTCCCGGTTGTGCCCAAGGCCCCTTACCATCCAGAATCTCCTCCCATGTCCATGAATCCTTTATGGGTGGATATAAATCCTGTGTAGGTGGATCCTGTTGCCGCTTGACACGCCGCTTGGTCCTTTTATGGTGGGTTTTTCTGTCACGATCGTCTGAGGAAACGGACCAATACGCAGCGCGTGGAGTGAACATGATGACTTTATTTAAATAAAAGCAACCACGAAAACAACAAACAAATGACGAATGTGAAGTCCTACGGTACACTGACCAAAAGGAACAAAAACCCACAAACCCAACAAGAAAACATACAGATTAAATATGGCTCCCAATCAGAGATAACGAGCCGACAGCTGACACTCGTTACCTCCGATTGGGAGTCTTAGACCAAACCTAGAAATGAACCCAACAGAAAGGCAAACCTAGAAATACACACAACAGAACTACCAACATCGAAATACACCCAAATACCCAACAAAACAAAATACACCCTGGCTCAAATATCAAAGTCCATGGAGCCAGAGTGTCACAGTGTTCCCTTTATAACCCTCTGTTTCTCATTGTGTATTGTGCGTTATTGTTTTGGTCTTTGTGGCAGTTGCCCTTGTGTGCGGGTCTTATTATTTCCTCGCTGTTTGAGGTTGCCTGTGTACTTTGTATTGTTGCACTGCATCCAGTAAAGTTTCTGCCAGTAGCTCGGTGTCCTGCTCTTGACTTCGCCTACCGCATACACGTCGCTGTGACAGAATTACGCACCATTAGACATGGAGTCAGCAGGAGCGGCGGTGCCAGCTGGATCAATAGAAGAGCGCGTAGAACAACAAGCGGCTATGATCCAGGCTCTCGGCACCGCCATGGAACAGGTGGTGAAAACCGTGGAGCGATGGGAAAGAAGAAGTTGGTCTACACCACCTCCAACGATACCACCACCATCAGCTATGCCCATCGCTTCATCTCCGGGGTCCAGTGGGATTCGGCTCTCGCTCCCGAGGGCTTATGATGGCACAGCTGCCGGGTGTCAGGGTTTCCCTGCTCCAGGTGGAACTCTACCTGGCAACCATCCACCCGGCGCCCTCGGGATACGAGAGCGTGTCCGCCCTCATCTCCTGTCTGTCCGTCAAGGTGCTGGAGTGGGCCAACGCCGAGTGGGGGGGAATAGACGCCGCTACAGTCAACTATGTGGAGTTTTGCCGTCCATTCCATCCCCCAGCACTTCCGAGCCGACCCCGATGGAGCTCGGAGGTGCTGGTACTAGGAGAGAGACCAGGAGAGAGGCCGTCCCCTGCACCAACTGTGGCCACAGAGGACACACTGCTGGTCAGTGCTGGGGAGGGTCTCCTCGGAATCGAGGCAGTAGGCCGCGCACTGATGAGTCATTCCAGGTGAGTATGCGCCCAACTCACCCAGAGCTCCCTGTTGCGCCTATGTGTATTAAAGTTGTGTTTCCCGAGGTTTCTCCTCATTCCCAGCATAAGGTGCTAGTCGATTCAGGCGCAGCTGGGAATTTTATCGATCGCCATTTCACCCATAAGTTAGGGATTCCTATAGTTCCAGTGGATGTGCCCTTCCCTATCCATGTCCTAGATAGTCGCCCTTTGGGGTCTGGGTTGATTAGGGAGGTCACGGCGCCACTCAGGATGAAAACGCAGGAGGGCCATGAGGAGATAATTTGGTTGTATTTGATTGACTCTCCTGCGTTTCCCATGGTGTTGGGGCTTCCCTGGTTGACGTCTCATGACCCCAACATTTCATGGCAACAGAGGGCTCTCAAGGGATGGTCTGATCATTGTGTCGGGAGGTGTGTGGGTGTTTCCTTGGGTCACTATGAGTACCTCGTCATGCCATACGTTAATGAATGCTCCTTCAGTCTTCCAATATTTTGTGGATGAGATTTTCCGGGACTTACATGGACAGGGTGTAGTGGTGTATATTGATGACATTCTAATATACTCCGCTACCCGTGCAGAGCATGTGTCCCTGGTTCGTCAGATGCTTGGTAGACTGTTGGAGCATGACCTGTATGCAAAGGCGAAGAAATGTCTGTTCTTCCAGGAGTCCATCTCCTTCCTGGGACACCGGTTGTCCGCGTCAGGGGTGGAGATGGAGATTGACCGTGTTTCAGCCGTGCGCAATTGGCCGACTCCCTCCACGGTGAAGGAGGTGCAGCGGTTCTTGGGTTTTGCCAATTACTACCGGAGGTTTATCCGGGGCTTTGGGCAGGTAGCAGCTCCCATTACCTCCCTGCTAAAGGGGGTCTGGTGCGTCTGCAGTGGTCGGCTGAGGCGGACAGGGCTTTTAGGCATCTGAAGGACCTGTTTACCTCGGCTGCGGTGCTGGCACATCCGGATCCCTCTTTGGCGTTCCAAGTTGAGGTGGATGCGTCCGAGGCTGGGATCGGTGCTGTACTGTCTCAGCGCTCGGGTACGCCACCTAAACTCCGCCCCTGTGCTTTCTTTTCTAAGAAGCTCAGTCCGGCGGAGCGCAATTATGATGTGGGGTACAGGGAGCTGTTAGCTGTGGTGCAAGCCCTGAAGGTGTGGAGGCATTGGCTTGAGGGGGCTAAACACCCTTTTCTCATTTTGACTGACCATCGTAACCTGGAGTATATCCGGGCGGCGAGGAGGCTGAACCCTCACCAGGCTAGGTGGGCTATGTTTTTCACCCGATTTGTATTTACGCTCACCTACAGACCAGGGTCACAGAAAGCTAAGGCAGACGCCCTGTCCCGACTATATGACACAGAGGAGAGGTACATTGAGCCTACTCCCATACTTCCGGAGTCTTGTCTGGTGGCACCGGTGGTATGGGAGGTTGATGCGGACATCGAGCGGGCGTTACATACCGATCCTACTCCCCCAAGTGTCCAGAGGGTCGGAAGTACGTGCCGCTCGAGGTTCGTGATCGATTAATATATTGGGCTCACATGTCACCTTCCTCTGGCCATCCTGGTATTGAACGGACAGTGCACTGCCTTAGTGGAAAGTACTGGTGGCCCACTTTGGCTAAGGACATGAGGGTTTATGTTTCCTCCTGCTCGGTGTGCGCTCAGTGTAAGGCGCCTAAACACATACCCAGAGGGAAATTACAACCCCTACCCGTTCCACAACGACCGTGGTCTCACCTCTCGGTGGATTTCGTCACGGACCTTCCCCCTTCCCAGGGGAATACGACGATCTTGGTCGTTGTGGATCGAAAGGCCTGCCGTCTCATTCCTATGCCAGGTCTCCCTACAGCCCTACAAACTGCTGACGCCCTGTTTACACACGTCTTCCGGCACTACAGGGTACCTGAGGATATAGTGTCTGATCGGGGTCCCCAGTTCACCTCTAGAGTCTGGAGGGCGTTTATGGAACGTCTGGGGGTCTCGATTAGCCTTACCTCAGGGTTTCACCCCGAAAGTAATGGGCAGGTGGAGAGAGTGAACCAGGATGTGGGTAGGTTTCTGAGGTCCTATTGCCAGGACCGGCAGGGGAGTGGTCGGAATATATCTCCTGGGCAGAAATAGCCCAAAACTCACTTCGCCACTCCTCAACTAACCTTACGCCTTTTCAGTGTGTGCTAGGTTATCAGCCGGTCCTGGCACCTTGGCATCAGAGCCAGATCGAAGCCCCTGTGGTGGACAAGTGGTTTCGGCGCTCGGAGGAAACCTGGAACGCTGCGCATGTCCATCTACAGCGAGCGATCAGGCGGCAAAAGGCGAGCGCCGATCGCCACCGCAGTGAGGCTCCGGTGTATGCACCGGGAGATCGGGTCTGGCTCTCGACCCGAAACCTGCCCCTTCGCCTGCCCTGCCGGATGCTGGGTCGGCGGTTTGTGGGGCCATTTAAAGTCCTGAGGAGATTGAACGAGGTATGTTATAGGTTACAACTGCCCATTAATTACCGCATTAACCCCTCGTTCCATGTGTCTCTCCTCAGGCCGGTAGTAGCTGGTCCACTCCAGGAGAGTGAGGTACGAGAGGCTCCTCCGCCCCCGCTGGACATCGAGGGGGTTCCGGCGTACTCAGTCCGTTCCATCTTGGATTCGAGGCGTCGGATGGGGGCCTGCAGTATCTCGTGGAGTGGGAGGGGTACGGTCCGGAGGAACGGTGCTGGGTCCCTAGGAGGGACATCCTAGATCCCTCCATGTTGAGGGATTTCCACCGGAGTCATCCGACTCGCCCTGCTCCGCATCCTCCTGGTCGTCCCCGAGGCCGGGGTCGGCGCACGGCTGGAGTACTGTCACGGATTCAGCCGAGGCTGCTCCTCCTCCTTGCTCGGGCAGGCTTCGACGTTCGTGCGTCCCCGGAGTACTAGCTGCTGCCGATCTATGTTTCGGTGTTTGTCTTGATTGTTTACACCTGTTTCCCATTATGTTTTATTGTGTTCCCTTTATAACCCTCTGTTTCTCATTGTGTATTGTGCGTTATTGTTTTGGTCTTTGCGGCAGTTGCCCATGTGTGCGGGTCTTATTATTTCCTCGCTGTTTGAGGTTGCCTGTGTACTTTGTATTTTGCACTGCATCCAGTAAAGTTTCTGCCAGTAGCTCGGTGTCCTGCTCTTGACTTCGCCTACCGCATACACGTCGCTGTGACAGTTCTTTATGATTTTGTTGTAATGAAGGACTGTTTGGGCTCATTGCTTCAGGTTGAAAATAAATGCTGCTCTCAGAATTACATGCTTTGAGCACTACCGAAAGTGCTATTTGCATGTGAAAAATGTATGCCATATGCTGCATTTGCAATAGGCCTATTGTTTATGTTTTGTTGGTGACACTAATATCTCGATAAGTCTATCAAAAGTGCGCGAGTTTGAGCATGTGTCTGTTCGGCCTATGGAATTTTGGGGGGGAATCAGCACCAATTAGATTGAGCAATAAAAGCCCCACTTGCTGTCTTCTTAAATTAAACTACCACAGGGGAGTTGTTATTCCATAGGCTGGGATCCACACTACGCAGCTGTTTCAAGGGCGCATTTTTCACTGGTTGTCCACTGGGGCGTATTCATTAAGCCGATTCTGTTGCAAAACGTTTCTTAAACGGAAGCAAACGAAACAGGGAGGGACCTACCTGAATTTGTCCAATAGAAACTCTTGTTTTGCTCGGTTTCCGTAATGAATACACCACTGGTCGCAAAAACAATGATTGATTGGCAGCTTAAACTTCTTCAATTCTACCATTATTGGGTTAAAATACACATATAGGCCTACATTTGTGAACAACCATCCACAACAACCACAAGGCGCAAATAGCAAAATGAGAGAGCAGCAGTGTGATTCACATCAATGCGCTATGTAGCCTAGATATCAATAAGAAGTGATAGGCTATCCTTATCGCCCGTAGGCTGCACCACTGCTGTCGTCCTTACCTCCAAGCGTTTATTCAAATCGCACCATTGGAAGACAGCTTGGACTGTAGCATATATAAAAGCCTATTCCTGCTCTTTTCCCGTGATCCATCAAACGCATTTGGTGTGTCATCATAGTGGTCTCTGACTTGTGGTCAGACTCGCTCAGGATGAAAAAACGTAAACTTGCACCTTTTTCAATGCTGGTTTTGATTGTCATTGAGAAAACAGAAAGGTGATGTTTTTCGCAAACATCCTTTCTGAATTAAAAAGTATTCCTAGAAGTAATCATCTAGTTTTTCAAAAGTATCTGTAATCTGATTACAATATTTTTGCTGGTACGGTAACATATTAGTTACTTAATCCATTAGTCCCCAGCACTTGTTACTGGCAACATTTTGCCAGTAAGTTATTGTGATTTTTACAATAATTTATTGACAAGTAGTTTCCAGTTAAGAAATAACAAATTCACAGTGTAGCTCATAACTGACACATTCACATTTTTTGCTGAACAGTGTCAAAGGATGTGCTCTATTTGCATTGGCATAACCATCAAACACTTCAACTGCTACAACACTTCCACTGATGGGTGACATAAATACATATATATTTGATCATGCCCTCAAATATGCTAATGAGTTCCACCAGTACATTGCCCCCACCTATAAATGCGCAGTGATGATCGTACCTTAAATTCAAAATACTGGGTCGAAAAATGGCCCATTATACCTACAAGGTACCAAACTGTACCATGTGAGTTCATATGTGTACCCGTGACATGTACCTTTAACCTTTTTCTAGCCCAGGTAACAACACTGTAGTTTACCCTAACCATGCCCTTATTTTTTGAGTGTGTTACTATTTGTTCTAAGCAATTGGTATGAACCTGGTAGCACTGCAGAAGCATCACAGCACTCACAATCAAGAGGTTGCAAGTTCAAAGACTTAATGGACACTATGTCAACTGTCCTTGAGCACTGCTAGTTTTAAGTTGGTGGTGATAATTGGACAATTATTTACTTGTTTCTGGGCAGCTTTAGCAAAGTGCAGAAATGCGTTCTTGCCAATAAGTCTGTGGCCAGATCTCTTTCACACTCACATATCTGGTGGTGTAGCTGCACTGTAGCAGGACATTTCAGGTTGATTTCAAATCCCATTTAATGCTAAGTCACAGTACAAGATTTTACAATAATTGAAATCAGAATATGTAGTTGGAATGAAATTATCCAACCATTATGCAGAAATTATGTTGAATATAATGAACTACATTTATCAATCTGACTCCAATATTATGTGAATAAATGCAACAGGCCCTGTATGTCTCTGGAGGAATCTAGTCAAGGTAGCGAGCCTTACATCACCTCTCAGTATGAATATAATGAACGTGTCTAATTTGCACCGTTATGCAATTATTAAGAGACTAAATACAAATAGCTAATCCTGCCGGCCAATGTTCTAGCATTAATTTATTGAGGCAATCGGGGATGTCAAGGTGGTACCCAAGCATATGCTATGTGTATAGTGTACTGTATATAACAACTACCATTAGACCTACTAAATTATAAGCGCGTAGTCAATCAAAGAATTACTCTGTAAAATGAGGAATGGACTTACTGAATTTAACTAATATGATTTATTATTCACAAAATAATGAACACTCAAACAATTAGTGTACATGAAATTCATGATACATTAGACTACTAAGAGTAAATGACTATCACCAATAGGCTAAGATCTAACGTGGTTACACAAGTATTCAGTTCAAAATAAACTCTAAGAGAAAGAACTGTGTGTGGGACACACAGGCGCTTGCTAACAAGTTCTCAAAGTATGAACAAATTCACTGTCTTTGTAACCAAATTCAAGCCGAAACTCACCCCCAACCTGAATTAACATGTATTTTCACTTTGCTAGTTAAAACAAAAGGCAAGAAAACACACTCAGATTCTAATCTAATCAACTCAATTTAAATGATAGGAGCTCACCCCTATGTCGCTCCTTTTTTAACTATCCACTCTCTGACGAACAAAATAAGTTTCCCTGTAACAATAAATCCATAGCACTTACAGTACAATAAAACATATCAAAATTCGTAGCTCTTTATGAATTATTGAAACAATCCTAACATGACAATTTAATTCACACAGTAGCATTCATTTTCATCAACAAAAGGTTTAATCAGTCTTCACACCTCCAACGGTGTCCGTGCTCCCAGGGTTCTGTGGGAACGTCTCTTCCTTCGAGATTGCGACAGATAAGGTGTGTTTGGCCCCTGTGATAGACCACAGATGTTCAGCCATCCAAACAATGTCATTGAAGTTTGTACGGCTCAGTAAAGCCTCAAACATAAATTGACCGCAACAGTGAAATGTGCTACTTCTATGTTAATTAATGAGGAGGCGTAACAAACCTTAATTCAAACTGTTAGAAAATAAAACTTGTTAGAAAATAATTTGAAATTGACAAGTTGAAAAATAGTCTATAGATAATTAGCAGGCAGCGTGCCTTGGTTTGAGGGAAGCGATGGTTAACTGTCCTGTTGCGTAACAATCACATTTTGGAACAGTGAGTGCATTCTGACACCACGCTCATAAAAAAGCTTACGCTTGGGTGAAAAGGTTAATGAGATCATGTTCTCACATGTTTTGACGAGTAGTTATATGTTATAACATGTTGCGTCACATGATGTCACACGTTGCTTCACATGTTATCGCATTAACTACACGTGATCACATGAGATCATGTGTGAAATTCATGTGGTTTTACCGCAAGGGAAAGGTCATTTCCACCAGTTCTTAACAGAAGTTGTGTTTAAGAAGGTAACATATGGAATTGTTTTAAGATGGTCATACCAAGGATCACTTAGCTATTTGATTTGGAATTTTAGGACCCCCTTAAGGTATCCCCCCAAAAAAAATTAAACATGGAATTTGGCCTTACTGCTATTAGCCCATACAAACACATTGAATAATAGCTTCATACGTGGATAAACAGATAGTAAAACAAAAAATAGTTTGTTCTGAAGTGTCTGTCATATATCTGAAAGATATAAGATCAGGAAACTATTTTTAATTTTTTATATGTATTTAACCCCTTATTTTAGGCACTAAACTATCTCCATAGTGCCCTCCGTAATTATTGTGACAATTAAGCATTTTTTTCTTCTTTTGGCTCTATACTCAAAGTTTGGATTTGAAATCAAGCAATTACTATGAAGTTAATGTGCAGACTGTCAGCTTTAATTTGAGGGGGTATTTTCATCCTTATTGGGTGAACCGTTTAGAAATTACATCACTTTTTGTACATAGTGCCCTCATTTTAGGGGAGCAAAGGTATTGGGACAAATTCACTTATGTGTATTAAAGAAGTAAAAAGTTAAGTATTTGGTCCCATATTCATAGAATGCAATGACTTCATCTATCACTGCTCAGGATAAGACCCAGATGCATACACAGGAGGCAAATAGTTCAAATCTCAGATATTTATTATAACACAAAAACAAAACTTGAGAACAGGCAAAGGGAAACACGCTGGTACGACCTGACGAAGACGAACTGGCAACAGACAAACAGAAAGTATATAAATACACAGGAGATAATGGGGGGAAATGGGATACACCTGGTGGGGGGTAGAGACAAACACAAGACAGGTGAAACAGATCTGGGTGTGACAACATCAAGCTTGTGACTCTACACATTTGTTGGATGCATTTGGTGTTGGTTTTGGTTGTGTTTCAATTTATTTTGTGCCCAATTAGAAATTAATGGTAAATAAAGTATTGTTTCACTTTGGAGTCACTTTTATTGTAAATAAGAATAGAATATGTTTCTAAACACTTCTACATTAATGTGGATGCTACCATGATTACGGATAATCCTGAATGAATCGTGAATAATGATGAATGTGAAGTTACTGACTGATATGTGTGTCTATAAATTTCTCACTCATCAGATTGGCTGTACTGACTTCAGACGAGTCCCAAGACGCTTGTGGGGGTCTCATCTTTCCATAGAGGCCAAACCGTTCAGACACTACAGACCGATGAGAAGACCTATTTTCGGGATGTCTCATGGTCTGACAAACACTGCTCTAGCTCTGTCACCTTTCACCACAGATGCGGAGGTTTGAGATGCATCCAATGCAAAAAAAACAACATATATCTTGCTTAAACGGACAGATTTGTATGGGGATTTTTGTATTATGCTAATTCGATTTCCGCGGGGGCACAGACATCGACTGTAGTGGGTGTGCCTTTGTCCTGTCAAATAAATCCTACTGAATTAAAGTAAGTAAATATTAATTCAAGGGCATATTGCACTTTTCATTATGCATTTCCTCTCACAACGTTGGTGTAAACAACATACAGAAGTTGCCTCCGTAGAGGTTTTCTGTTGAATCCTGAACATAATTTCCTCCTTCCTTCATCCATACTTCCTGTTCAACACCTCTCTCTTCGAGGTGTAAGTGAAAAAGCATCCCACATGCCCTCTGTGACTTTACTGCCCTTTGGCGCTGACCCGTAGCAGTGTTTCACACAGGAAAGAGGAATGGAGAGCAGAGCACCCACTGCCTGTGGACTGCTCGCATGGCCAGAAATGTTTACTATCCTTTCTGAGAAGATGGCCATGAGGAGATCCCCCTGCCTAGTTAGCCAATGGAGACTAGACACATGGGGTTAACGAATTGACCCACATTACATACCCCAGATGTACAGATGTATGTATAAGGGAAGATATACAGTATTGCTGTGCTTTGATAGGATGTTGTTGGAAGGCAGCGTGATCCAACAGTTGAAATATTTGCATCATTTTGCTCTATTGCTCAATGAGTCATGTTTCATGAGAACCGTGAAATTCCATGAATGGATTCCCAGAATCTTGCTCCTTGCTTCCTACCTGAAAGAATGGGGAGGAATGTGTCTAAATTCATAGAGAATATTAATTGGTTTGAAATTTAGAATCAAGAAACAGGTCATATACATAGTACAGTACAGTATTTGAGCTGGCTTGTGAGAGCAGGTTATGTTGGAATGTTCACTTGCTTGAGTAAGTCAAGCTTTCATTTCTGAAGTTTCCCTGTCAGAAGGGATTTGGATTTCCTGTGAAAGAGGATTTAATTTTCCACTAGTAGGAAGAGCTCTTTCTGTCCACTCTCCTCACCAATGTCAGCCCAAGTTCCCATCTGTATGACTAGGAGGAAGTTTCTCTAGACACTGACCCTGGGTCAGTTTTGCATTTCCCCCACTAATGGTTAAGATTATTATTGGGGTAGGGGAAGCTCATCCTAGATCTGCACCCTGGCGTTCCTCTGTCACTTGAGGGAATGTTTGAACTGATGGAGGTGAGGATTCCCCGGTTCCTTAGGACTGCGCTAGGGGATTATCCACATGGAGGCCAGGGTGGATGGTTTAGTGTTAAGTGCTTCCTCACTCCTCCATCAGAGACATGCAGTAAGAGCAGGCACGTCCACAGATAGAGGTCTACCAGTGCACAGACAGGAGAACACTACAGTGTCAAGCCTGCTTGTAAAAAAAGCATGGATGAATCTTTCTCTATCAGCCTGAGAGAGAAACGGGCACACCATGGCAATGTTTCTCAGGTGGTAAAAAGCTATTTTGGTCACATTCCTAATGTGTGATTCAAAATTGAGTTTAGAATCTAAAATAACACCTAGGTTTTTTACCTCGTGTTTTATCTTTATTGCCTGTGAAGTAAAATGTCCGGCCAGATTCTCTCTCTGTGCTTTGGCTCCAACAATAAGCACCTCGGTCTTGTCTTGTCTTGATTTAGCTAGAGGAAGTTGTGAGCCATCCAAGTATTTAAATCACTGTAGTATCTGAAAGTCTATGATTTTGCTGACGTTTGCAAATGGTGTAATATATGAACTTTACTCTGCTTTGCTGAAACATCTGGAAAGCATTACTACATAGGCTTCTTGGAATAGAGGACATTTGGAGATATGGGGAGGCCAGGGATTGGTCTATCAAAAACCACCCATCTTATGTTACATAGGATATAAATACCATGTTTTGAACAAAGGACGGGGAGGCACAACATATTAGAGATTGGGTCAGTTGTTCTCCGGACCTTTGCAGGAGTCTGTAAATTGATACTGTAATCTTTGATGTAATAAACCATTATAATCAAGGACAGTGTCAGCGGATTTCTTGTCATCACAGCATGATCAGCATCGTTGTCTCGGACACTACAGAATGGCGACGAGGATTTGGGACGTGTTGCGTCTTTTCTCAGCGTTCCATTCATGGGCTACGAAGTGACTCCCGCTCAAGAGGCATGCAGATACGGTGAGCTTTCTCACAACTTTGGGCGCTGGTCGGTTCGTGTGCTGTGTGTGTGCGTTGAGGAGATGTACCGTCAAAGGACTTGTGTGTGCGCTTTGCTCTTATTTGCTGTGTGATGAGAATCCGTTCTAAATTTCTAAATTTGTTTGCGTTGGGAACAATGCAAACAGGGGGGAGTGTCTATAGGAATTGTTAACACTGGGCACACGGATATTTGGCTTGAATAAAATTAAAAGGAGTGTCCAGGAATAGCATGAAGGAATAAGGCCAGGAAATAAGGAAAAAGTATACTTTTAGGACGTCGCTGATTTAAGGAAGCCCTCAAACGAGGCGATCATTAAGATGGGCCATAAATCCTAGGAGAGTCACTAGGTTGATTTTCGGGTCAGTTCTGGGAACTGTGAGTTTGTGGAAGATACATTCAATGGCACGTTACCTCTCGACATATAGTTGACGAGGTATATGTTCGAAGTAACCTCTCATTGAATATCTGCAACTCGAGGTAGCAGAAATTTAGGAAGGAACAATGAGTAATAAGGAGCGACGGTAGCATGCTTAGTGTATTGTATGAACGGATGCATTCCTCTTGAATTGTGTGTGTGTGTGAGGTCCTCTGTAGCTCAGCTGGTAGAGCACGGCGCTTTTAACGCCAAGGTAGTGGGTTCGATCCCCGGGACCACCATACACAAAAATGTATGCACGCATGACTGTAAGTCGCTTTGGATAAAAGCGTCTGCTAAATGGCATATTATTATTTATTATTATAGGAAGACAGCCTATGCGTGTGTGTGTAAAAGGGGAGGTCTCTGCTGTGTGTCGACTAAGGCTATGACAACAGGGGTTTTCATTTTTGTTGTTGTAAGGAAATATGTTAGTTAAGGTTAAAACCTTATGAGTCTCCATTAGCGAGAACGTTAATAATTTGTAACTATATATGAGCCCCTGGGAGGATGTTACGGTTAAAACCTTATATGAGTCTCTAAAGAAGATAATGTTTAATAATTGTTAAAAAACTATGAGCCCCTGGGAGGACGATTAGTTGTAATGGATAAGAAAATAACTATAAATCTGCAGATTAGAATAAGTGAAGATAAGAAACTTCGAAGTAGGATTTGTGTTCTATGTTCTGTGTTGGTTTGTGAGTTTTGTTAAGTGTTACTGTTTGTCTGTGTTGGAAATAACGGAGGGACAGCTGGTCTGTCTGCTTTCTGTTGTTTAGCTTGGAGAGAGCCGCTTGGGAGAGCTCCTTTCACTCTGACATCGCATTGGTGAATGAGCTGCGCATGCATGGGATTTTATGAGTTTAGAGTTACGTAGAGCAAATATGCCACTCCCCTGCCTGCACTGAGCTGCTGTGACATGCAGACAGAGAAGAAAGGGGGAGATTTTGAATATGCACAAATAACGTATTATGTTTGATAAGTGGCTGTTGCTTAACTATGAAACTATTTGATTGAGATCTATTGAATTTATAAATGAGAAGATATGTTGACGGATTAAAAATTAAATAAATAAATAAAATAAAATGTTATTGCGCTATTTATAATATTCCTGAGTTAAGCTGTTTGCTTATTTCTTAGCGCAAATGTGAACATAGGTATGTCTAAAGGGGTATTGTATGGTTGAAATAACCCAGTGAGTGCATAAGACTAAATTCTTGTCTGTTCCTTTTGTTCTTCTGTCACATGAGCAACAAGAAGGAGGAGAGAGAGAGAGAGAGAGAGAGAGAGAGAGAGAGAGAGAGAGAGAGAGAGAGAGAGAGAGAGAGAGAGAGAGAGAGAGAGAGAGAGAGAGAGAGAGAGAGAGAGTTTTTTTTGTTGAGTTTTTATAAAACCTTTATTTTATACTCAAGTGTTAACATAAATAATGGCACACTGCCTTTTCAAAAATGAAAAAAAATTTAATTCCTAAATAAAATAAAATAATACAAAAGAACATATACATTCAACTCATTTCATCAACAAAAAATAGTTTCCCCTCCTCCACAAAACAAACCGCTCTTTCGTAAGCCCACTTCTCCTCAAACAATGGGAGATCTTTTACAGCTGAGAAGAACTCAAAATCCACTTTTATTCTTGCTTTCACTAATCCTTTAAAAACACATCTTACATCCTGCCCATATCCCGTTTCTATCTTATGTTTCCTACTCAGAAAAATGGACATCTTAGCTTGTCCCAAAATAAAATTTAACAGTTGACATTTTCTTTTCTGATGCTTACTATATTGAAACCCCAAAATAAAAACAGTATTATTGAAAATCTCCCCTACAGCTTTAAACAAAGACTCCAGCATTTCCAAGAGAGGTTTTATCCTCTCACACTCCATAAAACAATGAAAAATTGTTTCTCTTATATTACAAAAAGGGCATCCATCTCCAACATCTGAGTTAATAACAGATACAAAAGCATTAACTGCAATGATGCCATGCAAAACTCTCCATTGCATATCCCCAGTACCCTTTTGTAACGGTGGCTTGTACAGTGCTCTCCATGCTGGCTTTACCTTGTCATCAATGCCCAATTTTACCCTCCATGGAGTGTCTTTTCTATTTTTCAATTTATCTTTATTCAAAACCTTGACACACCCCCTGTATAAGTCTTTCCAATTCACCTCATCCAAACCCACCTCTTCCAACCCTCTCAAATCCATTAATAGCGCGTTTCTTTCCGACTCTGGGATATTGGGTGTAATCCCTAGTCTTGGAAATGAGACGTTTTCATCTTGTACATTCTTCTTGTGACTATTAAGCATACCCCACTCTTCTGCTGACAGAGCCTTCCTGCAGCTTCCCAGCAGTTGTCCGACAATCCTTTCCGACCTCACCCCCAAATGTTCAGCCACCCTTCTTCCATCCATTAAGGCGGTCCCAGCCATGGCCATTAACTGTTTTAAGGTGATGATTTTGCCCTTCACCAGAATCTTGGAGAAATATGGAACAGCTGCAGTTGTACAATCCAGTCTTGCCCCGTACACCAGAGGTTCCTCCAACAGCCAATGCACTGACTCCGCTGACGTTCGTCTGGACACCTTCATAATGCTCCACACCCTAAGAAGGCCTCTGTAAAACGGAGGTACTCCCTCCCTAGAAATCTGGCTACTATCAACCAAAAATAAAGCTTTCTTTAAACCTAATCCCCCAACCTGCTGTAATACAAGACCTGCCACCCCTCTCCAAACCACATTTTCCGGTCCATAAAGCAACCTTTGAATAAACTGAAACCGGAAAGCAGCAGCCCTACTAGCAAGATGTACAAGACCTTGTCCCCCCTCCCCTTTTGACAAATACAAAACACTTTGTGGAACCCAGTGATATTTATCCCAAAAAAATCCACAATCATTGCCTGTATCTTAGCCAGAAGGCCAGATGGTGGCTCTAAAACTGACAACCGATGCCACAATGCAGAGGCAATCACATTGTTAACTATAATAGTGCGCCCCCTATATGACATACGCGATAACAACCAACGCCATCTCCTCATCCTCCCTTCCACCATTTCAACCACCCCAATCCAATTTTTTTTCCATTGTCCCCTCATCTCCTAGGTACACTCCAAGGTACTTAAAACCTCCCTTACACCATTCCAGCCCCCTGGCAAAGCCATGATCCCTCCAGACCATTCTCCAATCTGTAAAGCACAACTTTTTTCCCAATTTACCTTTGCAGAGGATATTCCCCTAAAACGGTCAACCATTAGACTCAAACTATCCACCTCCGCTTGATTTTTCACTAAAACAACTACATCATCAGCATAGGCTGAGAGACGAATAGGAGGAATATCCTCTGAAAGGTACACCCCTTCAATGCGACTTCTAATGCTATTTAGTAGTGGCTCTATAGCAATGGCATATAACATTCCCGACAAAGAGCATCCCTGCCTAATACCTCTACACACTTCAAAAGGAGCACTCAAACCACCGTTAACTTTCAATACACTTTCAATGTCACCATATATCACCTTTATCATGGCAATAAAACCAGAGCTGAACCCAAATGCCTCAAAAGTGTGCCATAAGTATTGATGTTCAACTCGGTCAAATGCCTTTTCCTGATCAATTGAAATTAGACCAGCATCCAACCCAATAGCCCTAGAGACGTCCAAAAAATCACGAATCAGAGAAATGTTATCCCCTATCTGCCTGCCAGGAACACAGTAGGACTGGTCCGTATGTATGATTTGCCCCATCACCTCCCTCAGCCTGTTGGACAAAGCCTTTGACAGGATCTTATAATCAGTGCACAATAGAGCCACCGGCCTCCAGTTCTTCACCTCCCTAGGGTCACCCTTTTTGGGCAGTAGGGTGAGGACAGCCCTTCTGCAGCTTATTGGTAGTAACCCTCCGGTTAAACTATCATTAACTACTGCTAGCCAATCCTCTCCCAACATAGCCCAAAAAGACTTAAAAAGTCAACGGGAAGCCCATCAATGCCTGGTGCCCTTCCATTTTCCATGCCTTTTAATGCAGTGTATAGCTCCTGCAAAGACAATGGTTGCTCTAGCTCAACCTGAGCTTCTGCAGCCACCTGTGGGAGCCCATCAAGGAACTGCTGTGTCACTGTTTTATCCTCTTTGTACTCACACGTGTAGAGCTCAGCATAGAACTCTACTGCCCTCTTTCTAATTTCACTAGGGCTAGTGAGCTCCTGTCCAACAGCTGATTTGAGACAATGAATAATTTTTCTTTGTCCATTCTTTTTCTCTAAACCAAAGAAAAACTTGGATGAGGCATCCATTTCAGAGACTCCTGAAACTTACTTCTCACCAATGCCCCCTGTGCTCTGATACCCAGCAGGTCTGCCAATGTAGCTTTTTTCCTCTTGAGGGCCTGAGTATGGCCTCGATCTCCTGTGGTCTCAACCAACGTCATGAGTTCCACTATTTCAGTCTCTAGGGCTTTCATTGATTTGGTGATATCCCTGGTGACATTCCTTGTGTATTGATTACATAATTGTTGAATCTGGATTTTCCCTATATCCCACCACTGTTGAAGGGATACAAAACTGGCCTTTTGAGACCTCCACCTCTCCCAAAAAAAACTAAAACATTTCCTGAAGTGAGCATCACTCAATAAAGTTATATTAAAATGCCAATATGCGCTTTTGGGTTTTACATCGTTAATGAACACCACCTCTGTTATTAAACAATGATCAGAAAATCCCACTGGGGTTATCACACTTGATTTACAGACCTGAGATTGATGCTCAAAACAATAAAACCTATCTAACCTGGCCATAGAGATGGTGTTCTCTCTCACATGCGCCCAGGTGTACTGTCTCGTGCCTCCATGTTGACTCCGCCAAATATCACACAGTTCATGTGTTACAATGAGGCGTTTTAAAAAAGTCCTTGAGGCTATATGAGGTTCTTTGTGATTTCTATCTAAATCACTGACTGTACAGTTAAAATCCCCAGCAATAAATAAATAATCTTCATTATTACATTTCCCAATGGTATTTGATAATGTCTCTAAAAAACATACCCTCTCAACTGCCACCACTGGGGCATATACATTTATCAGACACATAGTGATGTTTTCATACCTTGCTCTAACTTTTAATAACCTCCCCTCAACTACCTCTTCAACCTCATATGACAAAGGCAAAAACCCTTTTGAGAACAAGATGGCCACACCCCCACTTTTTGAGTCTTTATGACTACACACCACTGTCCCCCCCCACTCCTGTTGCCACATAACTTCATTTTCCAAATTACTATGCGTTTCTTGTAGAAAATGTATGTCACTTCCCTTTCCCCTAATTAACTCATACACTACGGCTCTTTTTTAACGTCTCTTGCCCCATTTACGTTTAAAGAAGAAATCTTAAAACTGCTCATGGATGAAAAAAAAATACAGAGGAAGACACAGAAACCACATCTCTTTACAGAGTTAAGGCTGCGACTGAACTCTTTCATTTTCTTTAGAATTTGCATCACTTATCACTCTCGTGACCACTTTCTTGAGTCTAGCAATTTCAGGGCTTGTCAAACCTCCCCCTGTTATTTTTGACATCAGAAACTTTGCTGATTCAATAAACAATTCACTTTCAGGGAAAAAAATCTGTTACATTATAATCCTGCATATATTTCTTCCCTTTTGTCAACTTCAGAAATTGACGTACTTTCTCAATCCCATACCTCCCTTCCACCCCATTTATCTCACTATTTTGTTGTGACGCATCAGATGACTCACTCTCGCTATCCTCCCCAGAAGAAAACTCCACCATCTCTACAACCTGTTCATCCTCAACTGATTTATCAATCTCTACCTTCCTCTTGGAATTAGACCCTTCACCACCCCTTACATTCTTCCTCTTACTCCTCGGTACTTTGAAAACAGCGGCTTCCTTTTCCATTATTTCAATCTCCTCCTGACCTCGAATTTCATTTTCCAGCACCACCTCAGCAACGGCAGTCGCAATCTCACCGACTTTTTCCCCTCCTTCTTTGTTCTGATCTACCACCATTGCCCCCGTATCCACACTGCCTTCCTCTCCTACTTTTCCTACCACATCTGCCCACCTCCTCCCTTCCCCAGCACCCGCACCCTTAGCATGTTCATCCCTTCGCGGTGGTGCATTAGCTGCACCAGCACTAGAGCTGCTACCTGAATCTGCGCGCTCATTCTCGGGACAATTACGCGCCAAATGCCCCTCTCTTCCACAGCCAAAGCATTTCATTGATTCAGTAGAAGCGTAGAAAACATAATCAAATCCATCAATCTTAAAACTGAATGCTACATTCAGTTCATCAATGTCCTTTTTTAAAATCATATGCACTTGTCTCCTATGAGACACGACATGTTTCAGCAACGGAGATTTGCATCCAAAAAGAACCTTCTTTATTGTTGATACAATTTGACCATGACGAGATAACTCTCGCTCCAACACTTCATCTCTAACAAATGGTGGTACGTTAGAAAGTATAACTTTCTTCGCCGGATTCATAAGCGGAAATACCGGCGTCTGCGTCTCCCGCAACACAACACCACTCTCAACTATCTTATTCACCTTTTCAATGGAATCTAAAAATATCACTACAGCGCTATTCATCCTTGAGGCTGATTTGATGCTATCATACCCAATAATAGCACCCACTGCCAAGCTACATTCTTCCACTGAACACCCGGCCGCAGCAGGAATCTTAACTCCATGTCGCCGACTAAGTTTTTCAAACTCCAAACTTCCGCGAGTGGCCATTGCAACCAGCCTCACCCGCTGGTTGTGCCCTCGAAAAACAACCTCAACAATCCCACCACCCCTATACGTGCTTAGTGATAGTTAGACAAGATAACCTTAAACCAACTAAACTAATCAATATAAATATATACACACCAAAAACCCAATAGAATGAAACAAATTCCAGTCGCTCTCACACTCACTCCTGCTTCACGACTCACTCCCAGCATGCACTCCAACGAGAGAGAGAGAGAGAGAGAGAGAGAGAGAGAGAGAGAGAGAGAGAGAGAGAGAGAGAGAGAGAGAGAGAGAGAGAGAGAGAGAGAGAGAGAGAGAGAGAGAGAGAGAGAGAGAGAGAGAGAGAGAGAGAGAGAGAGAGAGAGAGAGAGAGAGAGAGAGAGAGAGAGAGAGAGAGAGAGAGAGAGAGAGAGAGAGAGAGAGAGAGAGAGAGAGAGAGAGAGAGAGAGAGAGAGAGAGAGAGAGAGAGAGAGAGAAGAGAGAGAGAGAGAGAGAGAGAGAGAGAGAGAGAGAGAGAGAGAGAGAGAGAGAGAGAGAGAGAGAGAGAGGGGTGCTGACCAGTGCGTCACGCGACAGTGTGTGCTGCTCCGGATCCAGTCCAATCAAGGCCAGTACTGCTCTGTTCACAAAACTTTCAGATTCCAGGTATGGGAGAGATTTTTCAGAGAGCTGGACTTCATCGATATGTGGGGACTGTGGAGAATGATCCTGAATTGTTAGCTGCAAGTAGAAATCGGCTGTGGAGAGCACTGAAAGATATGTTTCCAACAAATGTGCATCCTGACAACATTCTGATTGACCCACTAGGACAACAAGAAAATCCGAGAGCCTATGTGTCAAGAGTTCATCAAGTGTGGAGAAATATTACCGGAAATGATCCAGATGTGAGTCAAATTGAGCAGTCAATTTTGAGAGCTAAACTGCAGATGGGACTGCCCTCACCAGTAAGGAGCAAACTGGCAGAGGTGGTTGGACTTGGAAGCATGACAAAAGGTGTCTATACAGATCATATAGCCCATCAAGTGGATCTGTACCGGAAAAAGGAACACAACCAGAAAGAACAGGACCAAGAAACTCTCAGAAAACTCAATCAAATACAACTGGTGGAGAATAAGAAGGAGAAGCTTTGGTTATGCAGAATCAGTGTGCACCAAATCAACAATCACTGCCACAGCTTCAACCGAACCAGGTCAAATGCAATTGTACCAGCCACAACTAGTGGTACAAGTTGTTTCATATTCATAGCCAGTTTCTGGACAGACACAGAATTGGAGAGGAAGAGGATGAGAAGGCTTAGGAAGAGGAAGAGAGGAAGATATAAGCCATACTTCCAGAAATCTTCAGAAGTGTGTTATAATTATGGACAGGTTTGTTACTTTGCCCGTGAGTGTAATGGGCCAGGAGGAAACACCAGAGGGAATTTCAGAGGAAGATACAGGGACCAGTCAAGATCATCTGGAGGACCGGTGAACCCTTATAGGGGCCCGGAGCAAGGATTCTAGGGGTGCCCAGAAGATCCGAAAGGGGGGTGTCAGCTGGTAGCATCAGGACCGGAAAAAGATCCAACAATTGAGGTGAAAGTAAACAAACAACCATTGGAAGTGATGGCGGATAGCGGAGCTGCTTTTACCTGTGTTCGGCCTGAAGATGCTACACATCTCCCTATGTCCAATCAACTAATTAGGACAATCGGATTTGAGGGAGTGAAACAGCTGATTCCTCTTACGGAACCAATTGAGCTCTGCTATGAAAATCAGACAATTACAATACCCATACTGGTATCAGAACATACACCTATTGCATTGTTGGGAAGAGATGCATTGTGTAAATTGAACTGTACAATAAAATGTACACCAGACGGCTGTCTGGTAGAAGTGCCAAAGGAAAAGGTTTACCAATTGTTGATGACGACAGAGATGGATTCTTCTTCAGTATTCTGGATTGGACATCTCAGTGAAGATTTTTTGAAGCAGGCTAAGATATGGGAGAAATTAATTGTGGCAAACATACCAGATGCGAGGCTTCTGGAATATCCATTTCATTGTACGCTCAAGTATTTCAAGAATGCTGCCCAATCGAACTCAGAGGAATGGTTGAGTCATCAACCAAAGAAAGTTCAACTCAGCTCATGTTGCATAATTTTAGGACCACAAGGAGCAGCTATGAAGATAAACACAGACGATTATCTGGATAAAGAATTTGAGATTGAGAAGAGTGTGGCACATGTGACCTTGTTGGTTTCTGAAGGCTATGAGCAGAAGCATATAGGAGAAATGATGACAGAAGCAGAGAAAGCTGTTTTCATACCGATGAAAGAGAATTTGGCGATTTGGAGGAGTGAAGATCAGCGATTTCTCAAAATCATGATTTCGGCTCAAGGACAAGGAGAGCCACAAGCTGTACGGATGACACATTAATCTATTTGCAGTGCGAAGATGGATTCAGACCCTACGAAAGAGGAGATGTTGCAACAAGTTCCAGAATGTTTGTGGTCTCAACACAGTACTGATATTGGACTTGTGAAATCAGCCCAATTGAGGTGAAAGTTGAACTTCGACCAGGAGCCAGACCTTCTTGGAATCAGTATCCATTGAAAGATGAAGCAATCCAAGGGATTGAACCACAAATTGAAGGACTTTCAAAAGCAATTGTTTGAAGAAAATAAAAAATCCTCAGAGTAACAATCCTTTGTTGTCTTTGGAGAAACCATGAGGGGTTGATAGTAGCGCCTCTAGACCTATTAGGTCTGATGATTTAGGAAGCACATGGGTTAGCTAATGTTGCAAGGGGGGAGGTTAGGAGAAAGATCACAAAGGAGTATAGTTTTTGGGCACCATATTTGCTTTAACAGGTTGACTATGTCATAGGCAGGTGCACAATCTGTCTGAAAAATAATGTTTGCAGGGGTGTGACTGTTATTCCTGGTTACATTCCTATACCAAGAGGTTCATAAGATGTCCAACTAAGCTAAAATATGCTCAGTCGGTTGCTATGTTTTTGTGTAAAGAAGTCATAAGCAGGTGGGGATTTCCCGATTTAATATCCTCAGAAAATGGGAAAGAGTTTTGTGGATAAATCAGTGAAATGGTTTTTGAAAAAATTGGGGAAAAAAGTCAGACTAAAATGTTATGAAAACTAGGGTTGAAGTAACTCTAGGAAATTTTCAATATCTGATTGTGTGATAATTTTCGCATGTCTTTACATATTATTGTGATATTTAGTATTTTCTTATGAATCAAAGGGGGGAAATTGAATGTGATTCATATATATATATAATTTTATATATCATTTTTATATTATTGTGGATATTGATGTTTTAATTTGCATGTGTTGTTTTGCAAAATATACTGGTTGGTGTTTTCTTTTCTTCCAGAAGTATATGGGGATGTGTAGAGGGGATTCAAATACTCAAACATGGACAATATGAATGGACTGGAGGAAGTAGAACAAGGAAGGTGTGGAAATGTTCAGATTCCATCATCGACGTTGCATTGAAAGTCGACACTGTGGAGGAGCTGCAGTGTAGTGGACTACATTCCAGTGTTATATTCTTTCTGTATTAATTTTTGAAGAATGATGTTTTCTGTTGTTGGATGCATGTGGGGACCTCAGATGTTTTTGTTTATTTCGTTGAAGCTTAGGGATATTGAGTCTAGGCAGGGACAGAGAGAATCCACAGGAGGGTCCGATGGGTCGACCAGCCTGAATGTGGACATTTTTGATTGTATTTTGTTTTCTGAGGTTTTCATGTGTATTCAATTGCTTCATAGTTTATAATGCATTGATAAATATTTATAAATTGATCTGGAGTACTTAGGTGGTCGCCTGGGGCAGAGGGGCCGTGAGAGAATTTTCCTGTCTTGATTGATTGATGGATATTTGGAATGAAAGCTGCCAGACAGGTTTTTCGCTCTTACACTCCATAACAATTTATTTACACTCCATACAAAAATGTGTCTATATAAAAATGTGTTTACTCTCCATAAATTTTGGTTTATTGCTAAAGTTACTCAAGAACAAAAATTGTTATTTGTCATAATCCTATTCTTTTTGTTTTCGAGACTTAATTAGTCTCGAAGAGGGGAAATATATAGTATCTGAAAGTCTATGATTTTGCTGACGTTTGCAAATGGTGTGATAGATGAACTTTACTCTGCTTTGCTGAAACATCTGGAAAGCATTACTACATAGGCTTCTTGGAATAGAGGATATTTGGAGATATGGGGAGGCCAGGGATTGGTCTATCAAAAACCACCCATCTTATGTTACATAGGATATAAATACCATGTTTTGAACAAAGGACGGGGAGGCACAACATATTAGAGATTGGGTCAGTTGTTCTCCGGACTTCTGCAGGAGTCTGTAAATTGATACTGTAATCTTTGATGTAATAAACCATTATAATCAAGGACAGTGTCAGCGGATTTCTTGTCATCACAGCATGATCAGCATCGTTGTCTCGGACACTACATCACTAATACAGTCTAATAATTTATCTGTGGAGCTAAAATCCTCTGGTGACACAGAAACGTAAAGTTGTATATCGTCTGCGTAGCAGTGACAATCAATGCTGTGCTGTCTGAGAACACTGCCAAGGGGTAACATACAGTATATAAGCTGAACAGTACCGGACCCAAAATCGAACCTTGTGGATCGCCACATGTGATATGTATTTTCTCTGAGTTATTTTCACCAAAGGTGTCAAAAAACTATTGACCGGTTAAATAGGTCGTAAACCAATTTAGAATAGGACCGGAGAGGCCAACCCACCTCTCCAGTCTGTCCAGAAGAACATCATGGTCAACAGTGTCGAATGCAGCACTTAAATCCAAGGACAGAGAGCAGTTTAGCATCTGTGTTGGCTCTAAGATCATTTATCACTTTAACTAAGGCTGCCTCTGTGCTGTGGTGTGCACGAAAACCAGATTGGAATTCTTCAAAAATACAGTTGCCACTTAAAAAAGGATTTAGCTGGAGATTGGCCGAAAATTGCTAAGAGCTGAGGAATCTAGATTACTTTTCTTCAGAAGGGGTTTCATCATAGCAGTTTTTAGTGCAGTGGGGTAAGTGCCTGTGAACGGGGTGTGATTAACAATAGCTTGCACTTCTTCAGATATGTAATTAAAAACTGTTTTGAAGAAGGTGTTGGGGATAGGATCGAGAAGGCAGGTAGAAGGCTTAAGTTGTAATATCACTTTCCTGAGCATGTCTGTGTCAACCAGGGAAAATAAATCCATAGTGCCTTTGCATGGTAGGCTAGGGCACATATCATCAAACTTCTCATCAGGTCTTGCTTGACTGATCCCCAGCCTAATGTTTGTTATCTTATTGCTGAAATATGCCACAAACTCATCACATTTAGATGTGGAGGAAAGTTCAGTTAGGTTTGCGGGCGTAGGATTTATAAGGCCATCAATGGTCGAGAAGAGCACTCTCGAATTATAATTATTGTTAGGGATCAAGTTAGAAAAATTTGCCCATCTGGCATTTCTAATTGCCTTGTTATATATGCCAAGTTGCTCTCTCAAAATATCATAATGAACTTTGACTTTCTCAACTTCTGCTCTGCCTTTCTGCAATTTCTCTTTAATTGATTAGTTTCCTCACTCATCTGTTTGGATGTGGCCTTTTTCAACTTTACTGGAGCTATGGCATCAATGGTTGCCCTTAATTTGCTATTAAAGTTATCAACTAAATCATCACAAGAGGAAGGCAGAATAGGTGATGGAGTATTGTTCATACATTCAATAAAATGTGTAGCAACTTCAGAGGTAAGATAGCATTTCTTAATAATGCGTTCAGTATTACCCTGTGCTATGGGCAACAAGGTAGTAAAAAATACAGAGTGGTGATCAGCAACATCAGCATGTCCCCTGTAGCTCAGTTGGTAGAGCATGGTGCTTGCAACGCCAGGGTTGTGGGTTCGTTTCCCACGGGGGGCCAGTATGAAAATGTATGCACTCACTAACTGCAAGTCGCTCTGGATAAGAGTCTCTGCTAAATGACTAAAATGTAAAATGTAGAGGATCTGTCCATCGAAAGCCCCTTCATAATAACCAGGTCCAGAATATGGCCACGGTTATGGGTGGGACCAGTAACATGTTGGATAAAGTCCATAGAGCTCAAAATATTCATAAGTTCAATGGACTTGGAGTCAGTCTCTTTGTCAACATGAATATTAAAATCACCAAACACAATGATCTTATCATAATTCTCAAGGACAATAGACAATAGTTCAGAGAAATCAGTAAAGAAAGTGGGGCAGTGCTTTGGTGGCCTATAGAGGGTTATGACCAGCAATTATTGTATAGTAAATTCACAATAAGTAACGATATCTTGGCTATATACACGGGGTACCAGTACCGAGTCGATGTGCAGGGGTACGAGGTAATTGAGGTAGATATATATGTACATTTAACTAGGAATAAAGAGACTAGGTAACAGGATATATAATAAACAGTAGCAGCAGTATATGTGATGAGTCAAACAAAGTGAGTAAAGAAATTGTCAATGCAAATAGTCCGGGTAGCTATTTAGTTAACTATTTAACTAACTTTTTAGCAGTTCTATGGCTTGGGGGTAGAATCTGTTCAGGGTCCTGTTGGTTCCAGACTTGGTGTGTCGGTACCGCTTGCCGTGCGATAGCAGAGAGAACAGTCTATGACTTGGGTGGCTGGAGTCTTTGACAATTTTTAGGGCCAAATGGAGTTGGGTTTGATATAGTAATGGTAGGCTACAGTATTTCTCACAATCTTCTATTTTGACTGGAATTATGTTGGTCATTGTTATAGTGCAACATTTGTGACCGACCACCTCGATTCGGTCTTATGCAGCAAAATTTGAAATGGTCTTTTTTACATTGGATAAAGTACAGACTCAGCTCTAGAAAATGGTATATCATACACTGCAGTTGAGGAACAAATGAGAAAGTAATTCTGCTTTGAAAGCTGATAAACTTGTAACCTCCATTGTGAGAAAATGGCCCTAGAATGTTTTAGGACAACACCCATTCAGCATCGTTCACACCCTCTTAAGCCTTAGCCCCACCCATCTCTTTAAGGATTCACATGTGAGGCCATGTGCTAAACAGTGAGTACGGTAGTGTACAACCAAAGATTTAAAGACTAAATGCTGGTTAATACTACTTCTATCGACATGTCTGTATACAGTTGTCGCAGTGACATCCTGAACATTCTATTGTCGTCCGACATCAAACTTGTTGTTATGAAAAAGTATAAACAAAAAAACGATAGGCTGCATGACATCAGCAGCATGGGGGTCCAAATTAGCATAACTGGTGCATTTTAACACCAATAAACCCATCCATTTAAAAAAGAATTTAGTACAGTGCATTCAGAAAGTATTCAGACCCCTTGACTTTTTCCACATTTTGTTACATTACAGCCTTATTCTAAAATGGATAAAATAGTTTTTCCCCCTCATCATCAATCTACACACAATACCCCATAATGACAAAGCAAAAACTGGTTTTCAGAAATGTTTGCAAATTTATAAAAATAATAAAAAAAGGAAATATTCAGACCCTTTACTCAGTTCTTTGTTGAAGCACCTTTGGCAGCGATTACAGCCTTGAGTCTTCTTGGGTATGGCGCTACAAGCTTCGCACAACTGTCTTTGGGGAGTTTCTCCCATTCTTCTCTGCAGATCCTCTCAAGATCTGTCAGGTTGGATGGGGAGCGTTGCTGCACAGCTATTTTCAGGTCTCTCCAGAGATGTTCGATCGGGTTCAAGTCCGGGCTCTGGCTGGGCCAGTCAAGGACATTCAGAGACTTGTCCCGAAGTCACTCCTGCGTTGTCTTGGCTGTGTGCTTAGAGTCGTTGTCCTGTGGAAGGTCCCCAGTCTGAGGTCCTGAGCGCTCTGGAGCAGGTTTTCACCAAGGATCTCTCTGTACTTTGCTCCGTTCATCTTTCCCTCGATCCTGATTAGTCTCCCAGTCCCTGCCGCTGAAAAACATCCCAACAGCATGATGCTGCCACTACCATGCTTCACCATAGGGAAGGTGCCAGGTTTCCTCCAGACGTGACGCTTGGCATTCAGTCCAAAGTGTTCAATCTGGGTTTCGTCAGACCAGAGAATCTTGGTTTCTCATGGTCTGAGAGTCCTTTAGGTGCCTTTTGGCAAACTCCAAGTGGGCTGTCATGTGCCTTTTACTGAGGAGTGGCTTACGTCTGGCCACTCTACCATAAAGGCCTGATTGGTGGAGTGCTGCAGAGATGTTTGTCCTTCTGGAAGGTTCTCCCATCTCCACAGAGGAACTCTGGAGCTCTGTCAGAATGACCATCGGGTTCTTGGTTATCTCCCTGACCAAGGCCCTTCTTCCCCGATTGCTCAATTAGGCCAGGCGGCCAGCTCTAGGAAGAGTCTTGATGGTTCCAAATGTCTTCCATTTAAGAATGATGGAGGCCACTGTGTTGTTGGGGACCTTCAACGCTGCAGACATTTTTTGGTACCCTACCCCAGATCTGTGCCTCGACAGAATCCTGTCTCGGAGCTCTAAGGATAATTCCTTCGACCTCATGGCTTGGTTTTTGCTCTGACATGCACTGTCAATTGTGGGACCTTATATACAGTGGTGGAAAAAAGTATTTAGTCAGCCACCAATTGTGCAAGTTCTCCCACTTAAAAAGATGAGAGAGGCCTGTAATTTTCATCATAGGTACACGTCAACTATAACAGACAAATTGAGAAAACATAATCCAGAAAATCACATTGTAGGATTTTTAATGAATTTATTTGCAAATTATGGTGGAAAATAAGTATTTGGTCAATAACAAAAGTTTCACAATACTTTGTTATATACCCTTTGTTGGCAATGACACAGGTCAAACGTTTTCTGCAAGGTTTTCACACACTGTTGCTGGTATTTTGGCCCATTCCTCCATGCAGATCTCCTCTAGAGCAGTGATGTTTTGGGGCTGTCGCTGGGCAACACAGACTTTCAACTCCCTCCAAATATTTTCTATGGGGTTTAGATCTGGAGACTGGCTAGGCCACTCCAGGAGCTTGAAATGCTTCTTACGAAGCCACTCCTTCGTTGCCTGGGTGGTGTGTTTGGGATCATTGTCATGCTGAAAGACCCAGCCACGTTTCATCTGCAATGCCCTTGCTGATGGAAGGAGGTTTTCACTCAAAATCTCACGATACATGGCCCCATTCATTCTTTCCTTTACACGGATCAGTCGTCCTGGTCCCTTTGAAGAAAAACAGCCCCAAAGCATGATGTTTCCACCCCCATGCTTCACAGTAGGTATGGTGTTCTTTGGATGCAACTCAGCATTCTTTGTCCTCCAAACACGACGAATTGAGTTTTTACCAAAAAGTTATATTTTGGTTTCATCTGACCATATGACATTCTCCCAATCCTCTTCTGGATCATCCAAATGCACTCTAGCAAACTTCAGACGGGCCTGGACATGTACTGGCACTGCAGGATTTGAGTCCCTGGCGGCGTAGTGTGTTACTGATGGTAGGCTTTGTTACTTTGGTCCCAGCTCTCTGCAGGTCATTCACTAGGTCCCCCAGTGTGGTTCTGGGATTTTTGCTCACCGTTCTTGTGATCATTTTGACCCCACGGGGTGAGATCTTGCGTGGAGCCCCAGATCGAGGGAGATTTTCAGTGGTCTTGTATGTCTTCCATTTCCTAATAATTGCTCCCACAGTTGATTTCTTCAAACCAAGCTGCTTACCTATTGCAGATTCAGTCTTCCCAGCCTGGTGCAGGTCTACAATTTTGTTTCTGGTGTCCTTTGACAGCTCTTTGGTCTTGGCCATAGTGGAGTTTGGAGTGTGACTGTTTGAGGTTGTGGACAGGTGTCTTTTATACTGATAACAAGTTCAAACAGGTGCCATTAATACAGGTAACGAGTGGAGGACAGAGGAGCCTCTTAAAGAAGTTGTTACAGGTCTGTGAGAGCCAGAAATCTTGCTTGTTTGTAGGTGACCAAATACTTATTTTCCACCATAATTTGCAAATAAATTCATAAAAAATCCTACAATGTGATTTTCAGGATTTTTTTTCTTCTCATTTTTTCTGTCATAGTTGACGTGTACCTATGATGAAAATTACAGGCCTCTCTCATCTTTTTAAGTGGGAGAACTTGCACAATTGGTGGCTGACTAAATACTTTTTTATGTCCAATCAAATTGAATTTACCACAGATGGACTCCAATCAAGTTGTAGAAACATCTCAAGGATGATCAATGGAAACAGGATGCACCTGAGCTCAATTTCAAGTCTCATAGCAAAGGGTCTGAATACTTATGCAAATAAGGTATTTCTGTTTTTTAATACATTTGCAAACATTTCTAAGAACCTGTTTTCGCTTTGTCATTATGGGGTATTGTATGTAGATTGATGAGGGAAACATTTAATTTAATCCATTTTAGAATAAGTCTGTAACGTAACAATGTGGAAAAAGGGAAGGGGTCTGAATACTTTCTGAATGCACTGTATTATAAAGACTATCAGTAACTTTTCAAGTAACCCTAGCCCTAACCTTAACCCTTATCCTAACCCTAAACTTAACCCTTTCCCTAACTGCAACCTTAGCAAGCAGTTGCTTATCAAGAGATACTTTGTTGATCGTTTGACCTTCTGTGTAGCTTCTACAGATGGAATTTCCTGACTATCCAAATGAATTGTGACCAAAAATGTTGTGTGCCCTTTATTTTGTTTTTGCATGGCCCTGAGTAAGAGGTAACAATAAACCAGAGCCTCCAGACTGAGGCGCAGGATGCCTAAAACATGCATAGAATTACAGAAGAAAATGCTTTAAAACTGTAACATTTATTCCGTTCCCATGGCAAAATGTGTAGAATTGCAGGACATTTACTTTAAAACTGCAAAATCATATTTCAGCTCATTTCAGCTCCATGGCAAAATCTGTCAAATTGCAAGAAATTTGGTCTGTGTATGTTTTTCACCATTCAACCCTTTTGGTGGGTCGCGACTCAAAAGACACCACAATTGGTCAGTCATGAAGCATAAACGTTTGGAAACCTCTGCTCTAGCCCATTAGGACACTGTGTTTTTACATATAACCCTGAGATTCTGAGAGATTTGGGGTCAACTAAACACCAAAACTAACCATTAACTTTTTAATGGCTGCTGTTAAATTTACATGACTGGCATCAAAATCTAATCAAAAATCAAATCAAATTGTATTTGTCACATGCGCCGAATACAACAGGTGTAAACCTTACAGTGAAATGCTTACTTACAAGCCCTTAACCAACAATGCAGTTTAAAAAAAAAGTGTTAAGTAAAAAATAGATAAGTAAAACATTTAAATAACAAATAATTAAAGAGCAGCAGTAAAATAACAGTAGCGAGGCTATATAGAGGGGGTACCGGTACAGAGTCAATGTGCGGGGCACAGGTTAGTCAAGATAGTAGGCAATTTTACTTGCAGTGACATAATTTCAAGCAACTGTTCTGATACATGAAGCATCTCAAACGAAACTGAAATAGCATGCAACAGCCAATCAAATTGAAGCTGCTTTTGTCATTATTCCAGATGGGTTGAGAATTCTAAACTCACCTAGTGTAATCTGCTGCATTTACAGGGGCGTCAGTTGGGCATGGCAGTCGCTATACTCTAACTCAATACCAAAATGTTTATGTAGGCTTAAGAAAAGTAGACAAAAATCATCCCAATTAAAATGCTACGGATGTTTAGCGTATTGATTGACTGGCTTTGGACCATGTGGAGCGCAGCTTTGCCGGTCAGCCATTTTGAATTTGATGTTGGTATTTGAAATCGGCCTTGTAAACCTTGTTGCAATCTGATAGCCAGGGGCTAATTTAATTTGGAATTGGGAGGTGACGGAGCCCTCCTTTTTGGTGACCATTCGAAACCAAAAGCTATTTTATAGCTATTAAAATATACACTACCAGTCAAAAGTTTGGACACACCTACTCATTCCAGGGTTTTTCTTTATTTTTACTATTTTCTACATTGTAGAATAATAGTGACGACATCAAAACTATGAAATAACACATATGGAATCATGTAGTAACCGGAAAAGTGTTAAACAAATCAAAATATATTTGAGATTTGAGATTCTTCAAAGTGGCCACCCTTTGCCTTGATGACAGCTTTGCACACTCTTGGAATTCTCTCAACCAGCTTCATGAGGAATGATAATTGAGATAAAGCAAATCATTAATGATTACTTAGTTGGGAAGACTTTCTTAACTTCTTGCTATAGGCCTACTTCATCACCATCATCCTCTGCCTCCATCCCTAATCCCTACCTGTAGCCTACCTGCCTCTGATATAATGCATTTCCACCTCACTCTATCAGTCTTTCTTGTCCAGCTTCCTGAATAGAAAAATAGATTTTCTGGCAAAACGTCATTAAATATTGCTAAGTTATTTAGCTATAGTGTGAGTGTAGGGCTGTTTAAAAAAAAAATAAGAATAGTATGAGCACCCAGATAATGCAACAACTGCGTAAGCAACACAATAATATCAGACAGAGACAAGCTAACCCAGGGAAACATCTGCGGGAGCCGCCCCCTTGTTGGCTATTGTTGCAATATCAATATTGTCGGAGCCGCATTGTTGATACAAAATGTTTAAATATTCTCAGAGACGCCTCGATCATTCATTGATACGTTTAAATATTCTCAGAGCCACCTTGTTGATACAATGCTTCGCAGAATGTTTCCTTTCACTATCAAATAATGCAGAGAGGCAAAAATGAGCAGGAAGCGCACAAGACAATGAAACTATCATCGTACACTGTATGCGCCGTTCCACAAGGGTGGCTTCAGATAGCAAACAGCAGAGGGTCTGAAACCTTTTTCCTGTGGAGTGCCAATTTACAATTGATCCTACCATTTCTAAAGATATACGTGCCAGTTATGATTTTCATATACACGTTGTAGGCTACTTAACTGTGCCCCAAAATAATGGCTCTGCCCACAAACAGAAGAATTCTATAGCTGGCTACTAGACAGAGGCGCTCGACTATGCCTACCTGTGCCGAGGCGCTGTCCATTCAGCTGTGCTGAGTCACGGCGTGACCTTAGCTCCCTTTAAACCCCTTAAAGCCAATTGATGCTCCACAGCACCAAACAGTGATGTCATTTTTAATCTTGAATAGCTCCCCTTGTGTTTATGCTAGAGACTTACTGTTTCTTGTAGAGGCTGCAGCTCAATCCCCTCGTTACGCCATTATAAAGTTTGAGCCTATTCCATAACATGGGGCTTGTGAAAGCAGCTTTTTTCTACACATGAGAGGATCCCCGAACAACGTGAGCTACAAACTAATATGTCAGCAACATCGAAAGGGGAGACTCTCATGAACATAAGTGTCGGTTGATTGGCTCTACAACATCCACATGCTTTATGGCAGTCGTCTGAACTCTCAGTCATGGACTTTGAAGAGTTCTTCTCACAAAACTGACTGTACAGACCGAACCATTGAGCTAAAAACAAATATGTCAGCGATAACGAAAGAGGAAACTCTCACGAACACGAAGTTTATCTGCTCTACACACACAAGCTTCAGGGGAATCGTCTGAAGTTAACCCAGGACCCGCCTGTACAAATGACAGAGCTGGTGTAACTGAGTCAGGTTTGTAGGCCTCCTTGTTCGCACACTCTTTTTCAGTTCTGCCCACAAATTTTCTATAGGATTGAGGTCAGGACTTTGTGATGGCCACTCCAATACCTTGACTTTGTTGTCCTTAAGCCATTTTGCCACAACTTTGGAAGTATGCTTGGGGTCATTGTCCATTTGGAAGACCCATTTGCGACCAAGCTTTAACTTCCTGACTGATGTCTTGAGATGTTGCTTCAATATATCCACATAATTATGCCATCTATTTTGTGAAGTACACCAGTCCCTCCTGCAGCAAAGCACCCCCGCAGCAAAGCACCCCCACAGCATGATGCTGCCACCCCCGTGCTTCACGGTTGGGATGGTGTTCTTTGGCTTGCAAGCCTTCCCCTTTTTCCTCCAAACATAACGATGGTCATTATGGCCAAACAGTTCTATTTTTGTTTCATCAGACCAGAGGACATTTCTCCAAAAAGTACAATCTTTGTCCCCATGTGCAGTTGCAAAACGTAGTCTGTGTTTTTATGGCCGTTTTGGAGCAGTGACTTCTTCCTTGTTGAGCGGCCTTTCAGGTTATGTCGATATAGATACTTTTGTACCTGTTTCCTCCAGCATCTTCACAAGCTCCTTTGCTGTTGTTCTGGGATTGATTTGCACTTTTCGCACCAAAGACCGTTCATCTCTAGGAGACAGAACACGTCTCCTTCCTGAGCGGTATGACGGCTGCATGGTCCCATGGTGTTTATACTTGCATACTATTGTTTGTACAGATGAACGTGGTACCTTCAGGCGTTTGGAAATTGCTCCCAAGGATGAACCAGACTTTGTAATGGCCACTCCAATACCTTGACTTTGTTGTCCTTAAGCCATTTTGCCACAACTTTGGAAGTATGCTTGGGGTCATTGTCCATTTGGAAGACCCATTTGCGACCAAGCTTTAACTTTCTGACTGATGTCTTGAGATGTTGCTTCAGTATATCCACATAATTTTCCTTCCTCATGATGCCATCTATTTTGTGAAGTGCACCAGTCCCTCCTGCAGCAAAGCACCCCCGCAGCAAAGCACCCCCACAGCATGATGCTGCCACCCCCGTGCTTCACGGTTGGGATGGTGTTCTTTGGCTTGCAAGCCTTCCCCTTTTTCCTCCAAACATAACGATGGTCATTATGGCCAAACAGTTCTATTTTTGTTTCATCAGACCAGAGGACATTTCTCCTAAAAGTACAATCTTTGTCCCCATGTGCAGTTGCAAAACGTAGTCTGTGTTTTTATGGCCGTTTTGGAGCAGTGGCTTCTTCCTTGTTGAGCGGCCTTTCAGGTTATGTCGATATAGATACTTTTGTACCTGTTTCCTCCAGCATCTTCACAAGCTCCTTTGCTGTTGTTCTGGGATTGATTTGCACTTTTCGCACCAAAGTACGTTCCTCTCTAGGAGACAGAACACGTCTCCTTCCTGAGCGGTATGACGGCTGCATGGTCCCATGGTGTTTATACTTGCATACTATTGTTTGTACAGATGAACGTGGTACCTTCAGGCGTTTGGAAATTGCTCCCAAGGATGAACCAGACTTGTGGAGGTCTACATATTTCTTTTCTGAGGTCTTGGCTGATTTATTTAGATTTTCCCATGATGTCAAGCAAAGAGGCACTGAGTTTGACGGTAGGCCTTGAAATACATCCACAGGTACAAATGATGTCAATTAGCCTATCAGAAGCTTCTAAAGCCATGACATCATTTTCTGGAATTCTCCAAGCTGTTTAAAGGGACAGTCAACTTAGTGTAGTGTAGACCGCCGAGACAGGATTGTGTCGAGGCACAGATATGGGGAAGGGTACCAAAACATTTCTGCAGCATTGAAGCTCCCCAAGAACACAGTGGCCTCCATCATTCTTACATTTTCGTCATCTTAAAACCCTTTTATGGATCGGACCCTTTTTTTCAATTTTCGCCTAAAATGAAAATCGCCTAACTGCCTGTAGCTCAGGACCTGAAGCAAGGATATGCATATTCTTGATACCATTTGAAAGGAAACACTTTGAAGTTTGTGGAAATGTGAAATTAATGTAGGAGAATATAGCACATTAGATCTGGTAAAAGATAATACAAATAGAAAAACATGCGTTTTATATAAAAACATTTGTTCCATCATTTTGAAATGCAAGAGAAAGGCCAAAATATAATATTGCAGTTTAGGCACAATTTAGATTATGGTCACTAGATGGGAGCAGTGTGTGTGCAAAGTTTCTGATTGATCCAGTGAAGCATTGCAATACTGGACTATTTTGTATCAAGTCTGCCCAAATGTGCCGAATTGGTCAATTAATACATTTTCAAGTACATAACTATAGAGAACATACAAAAATGATATGGTAATACAAAATGAAATGTCATACATGATGGATCATTAGCTTATACACTAACTTTCACAGATCTAGATGGCTGGGCGGGGTGAGTGTGGAGCCAGAGACAGCAGGGGTTCAAACTGTAGAACCCCGTTCCTACATTTGAATATAAAAATAGATTTTATCAAACAAAACTATGCTACATTTTATCTCTGGGACCCTTAGGATGACAAATCAGAGCAAGATTATTGAATGTAAGTACATTATTTACCTTCAGAGGTGAATGTATCAAACCAGTTGCCGTGATAAGTTTTTTGTTGTTGTGCACTCTCCTCAAACAATAGCATGGTATTTTTTCACTGTAATAGCTACTGTAAATTGGACAGTGCAGTTAGATTAACAAGAATTTGAGCTTTCTGCCCATATAAGACATGTCTATGTCCTGGAAAGTTTGCTGTTACTTACAACAGTCATGCTAATCACATTAGCACACGTTAGCTCAACCGTCCCGTATACGGGACACCGATCCCGTAGACGTTAAGCAGCAGGGACTGGGAGACTAGTCAGGATCGAGGGAAAGACGAACCCAGCAAAGTACAGAGAGATCCTTGATGAAAACCTGCTCCAGAGCGCTCAGGACTTCAGACTGGGGAGAAGGTTCATCTTCCAACAGGACAATGACCCTAATTACACAGCCAAGACAACGCAGGAGTGGCTTCGGGACACGTCTCTGAATGTCCTTGAGTGGCCCAGCCAGAGCCCAGACTTGAACCCGATCTAAAATCTCTGGAGAGACCTGAAAATAGCTGTGCAGCGACGCTCCCCGTTCAACCTGACAGAGCTTGAGAGGATCTGCAGAGAAGAATGGGAGAAACTCTCTAAATACAGGTGTGCCAAGCTTGTAGCGTCATACCCAAGAAGACTCAAGGCTGTAATCACTGCCAAAGGTACTGAGTAAAAGGTCTGAAACTTATGGAAATGTGATATTTCATTTTTTTTTTTTTATAACTTTGCAACAATTTCTTAAAACCTGTTTTTGCTTTGTCATTATGGGGTATTGTGTGTAGATTGATGAGGAAAAAAAGCAATTTAATCAATTTTAGAATAAGGCTGTAACGTAACAAAATGTGGAAAAAGTGAAGGGTTCTGAATACTTTCCGAAGGCACTGTACATACTGGCAGAAGCACACACCTCCTTCTAGGTGGCCCTTGGAGATGGATTGAGGAAAAGGGCCGTGTCTCTTGGCCAGACAGCAGGCACATCTCTTCAAGACAGGTCTGCTCATGGAACGTGTCTGCAAACTGTCGCCTACAATTGTCAACAGACACATAGACTAAATGGAGTTTGGCATTGGACAGAGAACCCATCAACACTTTCTCCTCTGAAAGTAGTAGGTTTGACTGACCGACAGCTTTCTGCATCTCAAGTCTGATGTACTTTTCCTCGTCCTTCTTCCAGAGACAATCAATCCTAAGGCACAATGAAAAACAACACAATCCATATGGGTTAGGTTTGGTTCCTGGCATTGTTCAAAGCATACACACCAATGATCAATTCAATTGAGATGATTAGTAGAGTGGCAAATATAGCACCTATGACACAGATGAGTGGTTCCCAACTTTTTTTGGTTACTGTACCACCAACTGAAATTTGCTCTGCCCGGTGTACCCCTGAAGTACACCCATGTGCATTTTACCAGTAGGCCTTCTCAAGTACCCCCTGTGGATTGGCCCAGTACCCCCAGGGGTCCTAGTACTGACATAGATCAGCACCCAGAGCCACAGAGGACGCAGCCACACTTTGGCCTGAGAGACACTGCTGGTCATCCTTACAGCCCTGGCATACTTCTCCTGGTCTTCTATGACCAAACGTAGTTGATCTAGCACTTCCATCTCACTGAACTGACCGGCCTCCCATTTCTGGAGTCCCTCCTCGTTGATGGCACACAGAGGCTCCCTTTTGTAGATGGAGGGAAGTCTGGGTTCCTGGCCTCCACGTAGGTGAGGTGACAGAGGTGCAGAGGGACGGGGACTCCTGGCTCCAGCAGTACAGGTAGCACTGGCGTCAGCACCAGACAGTCTCTGAACAAACTCTGGGCTGAGGACCAGCAGCACCTTCTGGCTCTCCTAGATGCAGTTGGACATGTTCTCCAGCACGGTGCGGCCGGGGGACAAAGTCCCTCTCATGGAAGCAGACCTGCAGGCCATAGGACTCCAGACTGCTGACCAGGGAGTGGGCCCAGCACCAGTCAGTGCTGCTGTAGCTGATGAAGATGTGGTAACTCTCCCCCTCTCTCAGTTTGGGAGGGGCAGGGGGGATACTCAATGTAAGCAGAAGGGGAGAAATCATATGCTGCTCCTCCTCATCCTCCTCAAACTCAGTCCAGTTTTTATATTCCATTATCTAATGGAACACAATCAATGGGAGTACTGAGTAAGTTGTCGAGACTTGTGGATGCTATTCAACATACTGTTCACTAGTTGTGTCAGTCGTGAAAATAAATGTATTTACCAGAAAGTGCTGAGAATTTCAAATGATTTATTGTCACTATCCCATAAACTTCTATCAAGCCTATTTTATATAATGTCCATAACTCTAAAGTGAGGTATCTGCAGTAAAATCTTAAATATGATGTTAATAAAGATATGCGAACAGTTGTACCTCATCAGATGATCACCAGCTGTGTGGGTTATCTATACAGGGTTTCCCAAACTCGGTCCTGGGGGCCCACCCTTGGTGCATGTTTAGTTATTTTGCCCCAGCACTACACAGGTGATTCAAATAACCAACTCATCATCAAGCATTGATTATTTGAATCAGCTTTGTAGTGCTAGGCCAAAAACCAAAACGTGCACCGAGGGGGGGCCCCAAGACCGAGTTTGGGAAACCCTGGTCTATAGAGACTAAGGAAAGAGTTCTTGTGGCAGATCATTTCAACCGAATACAGAAGTGAAACCTGCCCTGAGGATGTGACAAGACAATTTAAGGGACTGGTTGGTTCCAGATTTGCTTTGTTACACACACAAAGTTAGTTCTGTGTTCAGTTATGTGCAGTCACACCAATTGGATGGTGAGTTCATTGTGCATTGGCCAGAGGCTTCCATCTGAGAGGTGAGACTGAGAGATGGGTGGACTGGGCCTTTGAGTGACTGACAGCACAGTGACTAAAGGAAGGTCACGAAATGTTAGTCTCAGATGAAACAAGCCTTATTAATTAAACTCGTACTGTGCGGCGTGGACCCACACCAACCGCAGGAGAAGCTAATGTCCTTCATTTTCCATAGGAGAGATGTAATAAAGCTCAGTGAGTAAACTCAGCATGTGTGCCTGACCTGGGGGCATTTTAATATCTCAGTGAAATTGAACATATGGGGGACTTCTATTCGTTATCACAACACTTTTTTCAAGCAAAGTGACATTCTGTAACAAATTAGGCAAGAGATATTAGACAAATAGCATCCGTGCCAACTTTCCCCATGCACTGTGTCTAGGCAACGGAGGCTTCTAACACAGTCCAAATTATTACACCACACTAACTCAGAGAAGTGAAAGTATTTGGCCTTAGGGGTAGTAGGATAAATATTTTCTTCCTGTGTGGCTGTACGTTTTCTTTCTGTTTCCTGACCGCCATATGGCCTCACTTTAAGATGCTGGTGGTGACAGCACTAGTCAAGAGCCCTAGGGTGAAAAGAAAACCAATCTTAACAACTTAATATAGTTTAAAGTTCTAATCTAAAACGCCAATCTGTTGCCCTCTTCATGCCTTGACCCTACACAGCTTGCTACAGCCCAATTACCTCTCCTTTCTCCCAAAGTGTGCACTTGTTCACTTCCCTTCACTAATTTGAAAGGAAATGGAAAGTAAATATGGTGGAAACTATATATAGTGAACGATTGTACACTTTAGGAGAAAGGAGGTATTATTGGGATGCACCAGAAGGAGGAATGCCACAGTGCCTTTCCTTCATTAAACTCTAAATGACCTGTAATGTAGCGGGTAGAGGAACATGAGAGAAGGGAGATGTTTTCTTGTCCTTTGAAAGTTCAGTTGTGTTGACTCATATAAGCCATTATTGCTTTAGAGAAGACCCACTGAAGCTGTTATAGTGTTAGATTGTCACGTTCACAACATGTCTCACCATGACATGGGGAGCCAAGGCCTCTAAAGCTGTCTGATACATCTGTCTCTCTCAATATGAGTTTTTGCTACATAACACCTTATTTCAACAACGTTATCTTGTGCTGAAGGAATGTACAATGTTGTGGAAGCTTCTTGTGAATCTGTTGCAATTCATAGCAGCATGGACTACAAGGTGTCGAAAGCATTCCACAGGGATGCTGGCCTATGTTGACTCCAATGCTTCCCACAGTTGTGTCAAGTTGGCTGGATGTCCTTTGAGTGGTGGGCCATTCTTGATACACACGGTAAACTGTTGAGTGTGAAAAACCCAAACATTAAATGAGCCCTGAGCTTTGAAGCAGTGAAGCAGGTTGACCCCCCACATGGGTCCTCTCTCACGCCACGTCTTGGTGAACGTTAATGGCTGCTGTGGGGAGGCCGAGTCTCTCTCTCTCTCTCTCTCTCTCTCTCTCTCTCTCTCTCTCTCTCTCTCTCTCTCTCTCTCTCTCTCTCTCTCTCTCTCTCTCTCGCTCTCTCTCTCTCTCTCTCTCTCTCTCTCTCTCTCTCTCTCGCTCTCTCGCTCTCTCGCTCTCTCGCTCTCTCTCTCTCTCTCTCTCACAGCTTGTCCCAGCTGAGATTTGTGTGTGAGGTGCATCAACCAGCTCGCTCTCTCCTGTCATTAATTCATTATTTTATTAAGATTGTACTGTATATCTTATCTATTTAATACCATGTACAATATTATAATCCCTTGACTCCCTCAGATCCTCAAATGCTTCTCAGGTGATGGGGTGCAGTACGCTGAGCTGCTCCAAGGCCTTCCTCTTCCTTTGGCCCAGAGGAGCTGCTGTCTGCTGGGGTATCTCCATCCCAGACACCCCTGACTCCTCACTACTCTAGCTAACCCTGCTGGTGCTGGGAGTGGTGAGGGTACAGAACACAGACAACTTCTGACTGTAGTCTGACACTCTCCACTTGCCTCCTACCTCCTCTCCTGCTTAGGAGCTCACAGGGGCCAAGACCCACAAACTGCCTGCCCCGTACGGTCGTTCCTGGGGTCTGTTCTGAGCTCTGGGAATGGGGACCCACCCTGCGTCTCATCTGTAGCCACTTCAACTGGGGGTGGAGTAGAGGGCTGCACAGGGGCTGGAGCCCTATCAACCCTATTAGCAGCTGGCAATGTCTTCCACATGGGCAAGCTTGCGCACATGGAGGAATGATACAGATGGTTGAAGTGGTCCAGAGCTCCAGTAAGACGACGGAGAAGTGTTGGAATACTGAGAGTCAGGGCTTTGATGTTGCCAACACTCAGATTGGACCTTAGGTTGGACACATGCATCTTGATGACTCTCTGCTCTCCATGCACATCAGCTGGATCGACAAGAGAAGAAAAATATCAGAACCATCCTCTAATGGAACAACTTGATGATTTTAACATGAACAATACTAAAGGTATATGCTGTATCAGAGCACTTATGGCCCCAAACCTTTCCTAGAACTAAATATTTTGCATTAAATCTGGAGCAAAAATGGGAAAGAATCAATTATATATATTTTTTGCTAATTCTCACAAATACCTGATAGATCCCTGTCAGACTCAGAGTGGATCTCAAGTTTCAAGGGGTATCTCTCTTGCCTAAGTCTGTTAGGCCTACTGCTGCTAGGTAGCTCTCTCTCTGCTCTCCCCCTCCCCTCTGTCTGTCCTTGATTGCAGGAGTGAAGTCTGGTGTGCGGGAGTCAGGGTTCCAGCTGCAGCTCATTCACCATAATCACCTCAGCCTTTAAGACCCGGTCAAACTTTCCACTCATCGTCAGATCATAGTCAAGACAACCATGTTAGTCTCGCTGCCGACTCAACCTGTCTGTTTTCGCTCTTGTGTTTTTTGGACTGGTTATTTACTTTTTCTCCTGTGCCACAGATATTTGGAACCTGACTCCTGCCTCCGCTTCACTCCTGCCACCACCATCCTGCTCTCCACTATCGGGCCTCTCCTTTGGACTCACCACGGACACTAGGACATTACGGTACCACACCTGCCCTGACCTGGATCTGTACCCTCCCTGTAACCTGGACTTGCTCTTCCCCATTTATTGGAAACCTGGACTATTGAACATTATAATAAACCTGTTAAAACTTCTCTGGCTTGGTGTACTTGTCTGCATTTGGGTTCTATCCAGTTAAATCATAACAGTATGATCTGACCAACATGAACCCAGCAGACAGTAGCTCGGATACCACCCCAGAGTGCACTCAAATTTGGACTGCCATAGCCAATCAGGGCATTCTACTTGGCCAACATGATACCCTGTTTAAGACGATTGCTGAGGACAGTCAGGTGCTGCTTAATCAGGTTCAATTACTCACCAATCAAGTGTCTGCCCTTACTACCCCTTCAGCCCAGATCAGAGAGCCTTTTGTTCCTGCTCCAGAGCGCTATGACGGGAACATGGGAACCTGTGGCGATTTTTTGACTCAATGCTCGTTAGTGTTTGAACAACAGCCCCTCACCTACGCCTCAGAAAGAGCCCGTATTGCCTACCTTATCAACTCTACTAGCGGTTCCGCTCGTGCCTGGGGATCCGCGGTCTGGGAGAGTCAGTCGGACATTTGCAACGCTTACGTGGCCTTCACCACGGAGATGAGGAAGGTTTTTGACCACCCCGTACGAGGCAAGGAGGCTGCGAAACGGTTGTTTTCTCTTCGGCAGGGGGCTCGTAGTGTGGCGGAGATGGCAGTGGAGTTTCGGACTTTAGCAGCAGTGAGTGGTTGGAATGACGAGGCATTACAAGGAGTGTTCATCAATGCTTTGTCTGAGACTTTAAAAGATGAATTGGTGTCATATGATGAATCGCCTACGCTGGATAATCTTATTTCACTCACTATCAGGTTGGATAATCGGATTCGGGAGCGCCGCCGGGAGAGGAGTGTCTGTCATCAACAAACTCCTCCCTGCATCTTCCCTACGGAGAAAGCCGTGTCTTCCCGAGTCGATACGAGGAGCACTGAACCCGAAGCCATGGAGGTGGGTCGTGCACGGTTGTCCTCAGAGGAGCGTGCACGTCGTATTCAGGCTCGGGTCTGCCTGTATTGTGGAGAAGCTGGTCATTTCGTTCCTTCCTGTCCAGTTCGTCCGGGAAAAGGCCCGGCTCATCATTAATGGGAGAAGTTTTGGTGAGCCGAGCAGCGGATTCTTCCTCTTCTCCCCGCATTCTGCTCCAGGCATCCCTCCAGTGGCAGTTCCAGAATTTCTCGGTTAGTGCGCTGATTGACTCTGGTGCCGACGAAAGCTTTTTGGATAGAGAGTGGGCTCAACAGATGGATTTGGAGACTGTTCCTATGGACTGTCCGCTGCAGGCTAAGGGTCTAAATGGACAATTGTTGACCCGTATTACCCATCAGACTGTTCCTGTGTGTCTTAGAGTGTCGGGAAATCATCAGGAGAACATTCAATTCCATATTATCGACTGCCCACAGACCCCCCTGGTCCTTGGTATCCCCTGGCTCATAAGACACAATCCACAAATTGATTGGGTGACAGGTAGCATTGTTTCATGGAGCACTTATTGTCATGTGAATTGTTTGTGTTCTGCTCAGACTCCTGCCAGTACTGTGCCTCAACCTCCACTGGAGTCCATGGATCTTTCTGCTGTTCCTGACGTTTATCATGACCTGGCATCCGTTTTCTGCAAACACAGAGCTACTTCTCTTCCTCCTCACCGGCCTTATGACTGCGCCATTGACCTCCAGCCAGGAGCCCCGCTCCCCAGCAGTCGCCTGTACAATCTCTCCCGGCCGGAGACGGAGGCTATGGAGAACTACATTCGGGACTCCTTGGCGGCAGGTATTATGCGTCCTTCCTCGTCACCTGTAGGAGCGGGATTCTTTTTTGTTGCTAAGAAGGATAAGACCCTCAGACCCTGTATTGATTACCGTGGACTTAACAACATCACCATTAAGAACAAGTATTCTCTGCCTTTGATTAATTCTGCTTTTCCCCTCCTTCATGGTGCTACCATCTTTACGAAACTTGATCTACGAAATGCGTATCACCTGGTGCGCATTCGTAAGGGTGATGAATGGAAAACTGCCTTCAACACACCCTTGGGACATTTTGAGTATCTTGTTATGCCTTTTGGGTTGTCCAATGCCCCTGCTGTTTTTCAGGCACTAGTCAATGATGTCCTTCGGGACATGTTGAATCGGTTTGTTTTTGTCTATCTGGATGATATCTTGATTTTCTCAGAGTCCTCCCAGGAACATGAACTGCATGTGCGCCAGGTGTTGCAAAGGTTGTTGGAGAACAAACTGTTTGTGAAGATGGAGAAATGTGAATTTCATGTGTCTGAGACCTCTTTTTTGGGTTACATCATAGCTCAGGGGGAGTTGCGGATGGACCCAGCTAAGATCTCTGCTGTCACGGACTGGCCAGCCCCCTCTACCCGCAAACAACTTCAACGATTCCTGGGGTTTGCGAACTTCTATAGGAGGTTCATCAAGGACTACAGCCGCATTGCGGCGCCACTCACCGCTCTCACCTCCATCGCACGACCGTTCGCTTGGAATGAAGGGGCCGAATCAGCGTTCGAAGAACTGAAACATCGCTTCGCCTCGTCTCCCATTCTGATGCAGCCGGACCCCGACCGCCAGTTTGTCGTGGAGGTGGATGCATCCGACACTGGGGTAGGTGCGGTGTTGTCTCAACGTTCTCCTGAAGATAACAAACTGCATCCCTGTGCTTTTCTCTCAAGGAAACTTTCTCAGGCAGAGAGGAATTATGATGTTGGCAATCGTGAACTGCTCGCCGTTAAGCTGGCTCTCGAGGAGTGGCGACATTGGTTGGAGGGGGGGGAACAACCCTTCATCGTTTGGACGGATCATAAGAATCTGGCTTACCTCCAGTCAGCGAAGCAGCTCAACCCCGTCAAGCCAGGTGGGCACTATTTTTTGGGAGATTCAATTTTTCTCTGTCTTACCGTCCTGGGTCACGCAACGTCAAGCCTGACGCCCTGTCTCGTGTTCATTCGGCTGTTGATACTGGTAGTAACCCTGAACCCATTTTGCCTCCTACCTGCAGTATTGCGGTCATCACATGTGACATCGAGGGGATTGTTAGACAGGCTCAACATCATCAAGCTGACCCTGGGAGGGGTCCTCCTAACCGGATGTTTGTCCCTGAGTCTGCTCGCTCCCAGGTACTTCAGTGGGCTCACTCGTCTCCCCTTACCTGTCACCCTGGAGTTTCGCGGACCCTTGACTTTGTGCGACGGAAGTTCTGGTGGGCCACGATGGAGGCGGACACTCGAGCCTTCATTGCTGCTTGTACGGTATGTGCACGAAGTAAAAACTCCACCCAGGCCAGCGCTGGTCATCTACGACCTCTACCTATACCCAGCCGGCCCTGGTCGCATATCGCTATGGATTTTGTCACTGGACTTCCCCCTCGTCTGGAAAGACTGTCATTCTTACGGTGATTGATCGTTTTTCTAAGTTCGCTCATTTTTGGCCCTACCTAAACTGCCCACTGCCAGAGAGACGGCTGATATTTTGGTTGAACATGTGTTCCGCTCTCATGGTCTACCCACGGATATTGTCTCTGACAGGGGTCCCCAGTTTGTCTCCCAGGTGTGGAAAGCTTTCTGTAAAGCTTTGGGCATTACATCCAGCCTGTCTTCTGGATATCACCCCCAGACCAACGGGCAAGCCGAGAGAGCGAACCAGGAGATGGAGACCGCTCTTCGCTGTGTCACTGGGTCTAACCCTGGGTCATGGAGCTCCATGCTCCCCTGGGTGGAATATGCTCATAACACCTTGACTAACGCTTCCTCTGGTTTGTCTCCTTTTCTGTGTGCTCTGGGTTATCAACCTCCCCTGTTCCCTTCCCAAGAGAGGGAACTGGCGGTACCTCGGTGCAGTCCCACATGCGCCGCTGCTTCAAGGTCTGGAGGAAGGCCAGGGTAGCTCTGTCCCGAGCTTCGGCGTACATGCAGAGGCAAGCCAACCGTCACCGGTCCCAGGCTCCCGGTTACTCTCCTGGTCAAGAGGTATGGCTGAAGTCACGGGACCTTCCATTGAAGGTGGAGTCTAAGAAGATGGCGCCTCGTTTTATAGGACCGTTCAAGATACTGTCTATTGTTAATCCCTGCGCGGTTAAGCTACAGCTTCCTGCCTCCCTCACGGGTTCATTCCACCTTTCATGTTTCCCAGATTAAGCCTGTGTCGGTTAGCCCTCTGTGCCCGCCCTCTCGTCCCCCTCCTCCGCCCAGGATCGTGGGTGGGGGTCCGGTCTACACTGTCCGGCGACTTCTGGATGTTCGCCGCCGGGGTCGTGGTTTCCAGTACCTGGTGGATTGGGAGGGTTATGGTCCTGAGGAACGTTCCTGGGTGCCCAGGAGCTTCATTGTGGATCCTGCTCTGGTTCGGTGAGTTTCATAGGTTACATCCTGATAAACCCTGTCGGCCGCCAGGTGGCGTCCGTAGAGGGGGGTACTGTTAGGCCTACTGCTGCTAGGTAGCTCTCTCTCTGCTCTCCCCCTCCCCCTCTGTCTGTCCTTGATTGCAGGAGTGAAGTCTGGTGTGCGGGAGTCAGGGTTCCAGCTGCAGCTCATTCACCATAATCACCTCAGCCTTTAAGACCCGGTCAAACTTTCCACTCATCGTCAGATCATAGTCAAGACAACCATGTTAGTCTCGCTGCCGACTCAACCTGTCTGTTTTCGCTCTTGTGTTTTTTTGGACTGGTTATTTACTTTTTCTCCTGTGCCACAGATATTTGGAACCTGACTCCTGCCTCCGCTTCCTCCTGCCACCACCATCCTGCTCTCCACTATCGGGCCTCTCCTTTGGACTCACCACGGACACTAGGACATTACGGTACCACACCTGCCCTGACCTGGATCTGTACCCTCCCTGTAACCTGGACTTGCTCTTCCCCATTTATTGGAAACCTGGACTATTGAACATTATAATAAACCTGTTAACTTCTCTGGCTTGGTGTACTTGTCTGCATTTGGGTTCTATCCAGTTAAATCATAACAAAGTCACTGTGACATTGCTTGAGAAGTAAATCTTTTAGCACAATTTAATAGTGCAGAATGTGTGGAATTATTCTGTTTAATCTACTTTTTGAATTCAAATGATTCATTGCATTGGAAACCATACCATTACAACTATCTAACTGTGTGAACTGATAATTCATGAGTCCACGGCTTATAATATTGTCAGATAGTATTGATTTCAATAAAATATTTAGTGATAACGGCCAAACAGTTTGAATTTGTCATTACTGAACTACTAAATGTAGCTCAGTCATTGCCTGGCTACCCAAACTCCTTGCTCCCGCCAAACGCTATGTCACGCCCACGGACATTAGTCTCATCTGCACAATGAGTCTGGATCTGAGTACCTCCCCGACGATTTCTAGAATGGAAATCCATTCTAGGCAGTCTGATTGGTCCAGAAACCGATGGGTTGGGCCAGAGCCAAAACACACGTGGGTATAACGGCATTTGGCTTTCATACTCTGATTGGTTATTGATGATCCAATTGCTGATTACTTTGTTTTGTAGAACACCCCTCATTTTGACCTCACCTCAAACGACTTCAACGAAGGTCCCCTGTAGCTCAGTTGGTAGAGCATAGCACTTACAACACCAGGGTTGTGGGTTTGATTCCCACGGGGGGCCAGTATGAAAAAAGAAACGTATGCATTCACTAACTGTAAGTCGCTCTGGATAAGAGCGTCTGCTAAATGACTAAAATGTAAATGGCAGTCTCAAACTGAAGTATGTAGCGAAAGATAGAGCAGCAGAAGAATTCAGTTTGAGTCGTCAGGCAAGCTCAGTCATTGACGATCATCAAATTTTTCTATTCTGCTAAAGTATGTACTTTTACCTTGTAAACTACCCACTACTGGTCACATCTGTTTCAGAGGACTTTGAGGGTCACCAATTATCTCCACGTTAGACACTTATTAAATTAATTTCCCTTGTAAGTAACTAGAGTTAACTGTGTCCTTGAGCTCTGATAATGAGGGTTACTGGTAGTTTGATTTATAGGCAACAATCTAAAGAACCATTTATCTTGCTCAGTGAGAATAACAGTAGATCGTCACAGTTTGCGTTAAACAGAACTCCGTACAAAACCATATCTGGATATTAGACAAAGAAAGCAAGATCCAATTTCTCAAATAGTGGTCGACCTCATATCCTGTTTTCCCATTCTGTGAACCTGAGATGAGAGAAAACAGGGTATGTCCCAAATGGCACCCTAATCTCTGTAAAGTGCCCTACTTTTGACCAGAGGACTAGTGCACTTTAAAGCTCAGACACACCGGTAGGATTGTCAAACATTTGCCTACCGACAGTATTTAGCACCTCTGAACCGTGTCGGCAGTCTGGCACACAGCAGGCACACAGCCAGCTGTTACGGAACAAACAAACATTGTTAGACTGATCACCTAATATTGTCATTATGTTGTGCTCTGTATGGGAATATCTGTTCGCTAACTGCATTTGTATTTCAGAAGCTAAACTGTGTATTTACCTTGTTGTGCATTCCATTCGCTTTGTCTCAACCTGGGTGTTGTAAAGGAAATGGCGGCACATTCAGCCCCTTTTTATGAATGGGTTCCCGCCACGGTTGACGGTGGGCTAGTCCAAGTCAGTATGGAATGTGATCATGTGTATTTCTAGGTGTAATTGATAGTAATGATGTTTGATAGTATTCGTCAACATTGCATAACTTCAAGATTAATGCAGATGAGAACACTGAATCAGCGTACCATGAGTTTTAATGCTCAGAGGGAGACAGCACAGTATTTCCTTTGAGTCAACTCCTCCATTGTGACCTATGAATGCACTGTTCAAGTTCACTTACCGGCCAGGATCACAGTCAAATGGATTTAGCCACTCATCTGTATAATTTATTTGTATTTCCCCTGCATGCTTGCGTTCAGTTCGTTCAGTTTCCGAAATATTTCTGTTACATAGGCAAGGAGACACATTTTCTTTTCATTACACAGAAAGTCAGTTTTTTACATCCATTACAAATGACAACAGTTCCTCTCTCAATTCCAAAAAATCTTTACAACACTCCTCCTCGATAACCACCAAGCCTCAATGTGAAATAGAACATTGTCATGCTCTGATCACATATCTCCACATAGTTTTGCCAACAGGCATGCTCAATGTAGTTTACAATCGAAGTTAGAGTTCTGCGCTCAGCTCTTCTGCCGCCAGTTGCTCTTGGTGTATCTATTATAGCTCAGTGGGTATATCATACAATGCGTCCATGTGGCAGAGGGAGACACATTCATAACTAGAGTGCAGAGGCCTGCCTGCCGTCTGGTGATAGATGGAGCCCCATCTGTGCAAAAGCCCACCATTCGATCCCATGGAATCTGTTTTTCGTCAATATAGCCACGCAGCACACTGAGACATTTTGTGCTCAGGAATCGTGACACAGAACAATATGATCTCGTGAATAGCATCCCTCGACATGCAAACATAAGTCAGTGCATGGGGATCTCGGCCCTCACAGCAAACATCCACTTGGAGAGCATAAGGTGGGGAGTTTGAGTCGTTCAGTCAGCGTTTCCTCTTGATTGGCTAAAACATCAATTCTTAGTTTCATAGTGTTATCTGACAAAGGTATTGATGTGAGTTTCTGTGCCTTTGCCTCCCCGCACATGGTTTTCACCATATCAACTGCACCGGTAACATCAAAGTCCCTGCAACAGTGTGTGGCTTAGCCAGTCAACGTGGGAATGATTCAAGCGCAACGGTCAAGTGTGGCCTTTTCCCACGATCTAAGGGCGCTCTCTGGTTGAATTTTTACTTTTAGATTTGAATAATTTTGTATTTAGATTTCTAAGGTTAAATCACATTAAACCACAATGATTGAGAGACAATTCTTTTGAAACCAGGATTTTTGAAATTCTCTCACAACCCCATTTTCATATGAGGCGACCCCTAGTTTGGGAATCGCTGCTATAGGCAGTGAGATTCTATAGGCGGTGTGTTCAATGCTTTAAAGGCAATATGCCATTGGGACGCAACTCAGGAAAAGAGGGCAGTTCATAGTTTAGGATATTCTAATAAGCGGTAGCTAAGAACTTCAAACAGCAGAGATTGCTTTTCTGGCAGGTTAAACAGACAGTCTGCTATCCATCCTCATGTAATATGTTTCAGCTGCCTCTCTCTAGTCTCCCCACAGAAAGATTGATACGTTATAATTTTTGGCAGCTCTGAAATTTCCGTGAACATGAAGGCCTTGAAAGCTGTTACCGAGATCCCTGCTGAGAGCAAGCCCTTCTTTGTCGTAAATTAACCATTGTGCGCAATGAGCCAGGAAAATCATTGACACTAGAGGGATTTGTAATTTGCGTGCATGTCTGGTCTATGGTCTTCACAGTGGAGTGCATAGCAGAGGAATAACAACCCCATAATAAAAGCTGGTTCCAGTCCAGACCTGCATGGGTTCTTCTCGGTGAGGTGTTTTCATAGTAGTAGCCTATATAAAGCAGGCAAACAAGAAGACTTACTCATACTGAATTCATTTGTGTATATTTATGGTACATATCACTGATTACATTTGACCATTTCCAAACTCAGTTGGACACACAGATATATTCTCAATCCCTTGGTCACTGGATCAATGCGACCCTCTGTAGCAAAGTTGGTAGAACATGGCGTTTGCAACGCCAGGGTTGTGGGTTCAATTCCCACGGGGGGCCAGTATGAAAATGTATGCACTCACTAACTGTAAGTCGCTCTGGATAAGATCATCTGCTAAATGACTACAATGTAAAATCTCAAATGTATTGATTTGGTATGTGAAAGATGAACTCCTGACCTGCAAGGGATTGCGTTACTTGATTTCATTTAAATTGGTAGCAGTTTTCCAAAGGGGTGAGTTCATTTTAGCCAAAGACTACTCATCCGTTGACTCCTATGGAAACCATAGCTCCATGATGATGCAGTTCTCATTCTATCGTTGATATGAATATCTGTCACACCCTGGTTCTGGAGACTCTATATGTTGAGCCAGGGTGTGTAGTTCCTATGTGTTTATTTTCTGTGTGGTAGTTCTAGTGTTGTATTTCTATGTTGGCCAGAGTGGCTCCCAATCAGAGGCAACGAGTGTCAGCTGTTGCGGGTTGTCTCTGATTGGGAGCCATATTTAAACTGTCTGTTTTCCCTTTGTGTTTGTGGGATCTTGTTTCCGTTTGGTTTGTTCCGTTTGGGTTGTGTTTACCGTAGGACGTCACGTTTTCGTTTTGTTGTTTTGTTCGTGCATTCATTATATAAATAAATATGTTCGTTCATCACGCTGCGCCTTGGTCTACTCCATATAACGATCGTGACAATATCTTAGCAGGCCAGTGTAGGTTAACCACTGTGGTCAAACAGAAAGTGGATGTTGTAAAGCATACCTGTAAGTATAGCGTTAAAAATGTTTATAAGAAATGTCCCATCTAGCCTCTTTAATACTGATGGGTCAGTCACATTAGACAAACGTTACAACTGGAATTAACTATATTTAATATGTTAGGTTCTGAATAACAATGTAAAAAGCTATTAAAGCTCAAACCAAGTTTATTCACCCACTGGGTCACACAGCTGCATGAGACAAAGACATGTTTCCACCAACACAGATATACAGTGGGGAGATCAAGTATTTGATACACTGCCGATTTTGCAGGTTTTCCTACTTACAAAGCATGTAGAGGTCTGTAATTTTATCATAGGTACTCTTCAACTGTGAGAGACGGAATCTAAAACAAAAATCCAGAAAATCACATTGTATGATTTTTAAGTAATTAATTTGCATTTTATTGCATGACATAAGTATTTGATACATCAAAAAATCAGAACTTAATATTTGGTACAGAAACCTTTGTTAGCAATTACAGAGATCATACGTTTCCTGTAGGTCTTGACCAGGTTTGCACACACTGCAGCAGGGATTTTGGCCCACTCCTCCATACAGACCTTCTCCAGATCCTTCATGGTTCGGGGCTGTCGCTGGGAAATACGGACTTTCAGCTCCCTCCAAAGATGTTCTATTGGGTTCAGGTCTGGAGACTGGCTATGCCACTCCAGGACCTTGAGATGCTTCTTACGGAGCCACTCCTTAGTTGCCCTGGCTGTGTGTTTTGGGTCGTTGTCATGCTGGAAGACCCAGCCACGACCCATCTTCAATGCTCTTATGGATGGGGCCAAGATCTCGCGATACATGGCCCCATCCATCCTCCCCTCAATACGGTGCAGTCGTCCTGTCCCCTTTGCAGAAAAGCATCCCCAAAGAATGATGTTTCCACCTCCATGCTTCACAGTTGGGATGGTGTTCTTGGGGTTGTACTATAATATAATTATAATTATAATAATAATAATAATATAATATAATAATATTATAATATGCCATTTAGCAGACGCTTTTATCCAAAGCGACTTACAGTCATGCGTGCATACATTTTTTTGTGTATAGGTGGTCCCGGGGATCGAACCCACTACCTTGGCGTTACTCATCCTTCTTTTTCCTCCAAACACGGCAAGTGGAGTTTAGACCAAAAAGCTCAATTTCTGTCTTATCAGACCACATGACCTTCTCCCATTCCTCCTCTGGATCATCCAGATAGTCATTGGCAAACTTCAGACAGGCCTGGACATGCACTGGCTTGAGCAGGGGGACCTTGCGTACGCTGCAGGATTTTAATCCATGAATGCGTAGTGTGTTACTAATGGTTTGCTTTGAGACAGTGGTCCCAGCTCTCTTCAGGTCATTGACCAGGTCCTGCCGTGTAGTTCTGGGCTGATCCCTCACCTTCCTCATGATCATTGATGTCCCACGAGGTGAGATCTTGCATGGAGCCCCAGATCGAGGGTGATTGACCGTCATCTTCAACTTCTTCCATTTTCTAATAATTGCGCCAACAGTTGTTGCCTTCTCACCAAGCTGCTTGCCTATTGTCCTGTAGACCATCCCAGCCTTGTGCAGGTCTACAATTTTATCCCTGATGTCCTTACACAGCTCTCTGGTCTTGGCCATTGTGGAGAGGTTGGAGTCTGTTTGATTGAGTGTGTGGACAGGTGTCTTTTATACAGGTAACGAGTTCAAACAGGTGCAGTTAATACAGGTAATGAGTGAAGAACAGGAGGGCTTCTTAAAGAAAAACTAACAGGTCTGTGAGAGCCGGAATTCTTACTGGTTGGTAGGTGATCAAATACTTATGTCATGCAATAAAATGCAAATTAATTACTTAAAAATCATACAATGTGATTTTCTGGATTTTTGTTTTAGATTCCGTCTCTCACAGTTGAAGTGTACCTATGATAAAAATTACAGACCTCTACATGCTTTGTAAGTAGGAAAACCTGCAAAATCGGCAGTGTATCAAATACTTGTTCTCCCCACTGTATACAGTGAGGGAAAAATGTTTTTGATCCCCTGCTGATTTTGTTTGCCCACTGACAAAGACATGATCAGTCTATAATTTTTTATTTGAACAGTGAGAGACAGAATAACAACAACAAAATCCAGAAAAATGTATGGCAAAAATGTTATAAATTGATTTGCATTTTAATGAGGGAAATCATTATTTGACCCCTCTGCAAAACATGACTTAGTACTTGGTGGCAAAACCCTTGTTGGCAATCACAGAGGTTAGACGTTTCTTGTAGTTGGCCACCAGGTTTGCACACATCTCAGGAGGGATTTTGTCCCACTCCTCTTTACAGATCTTCTCCAAGTCATTAAGGTTTCGAGGCTGACATTTGGCAACTCAAACCTTCAGCTCCCTCCACAGATTTTCTATGGGATTAAGATCTGGAGACTGGCTAGGCCACTCCAGGACCTTAATGTGCTTCTTCTTGAGCCACTCCTTTGTTGCCCTGGCCGTGTGTTTTGGGTCATTGTCATGCTGGAATACACATCCACGACCCATTTTCAATGCCCTGGTCGAGGGAAGGAGGTTCTCACCCAAGATTTGACGGTACATGGCCCCGTCCATCGTCCCTTTGATGCGGTGAAGTTGTCCTGTCCCCTTAGCAGAAAAACACCCCCAAAGCATAATGTTTCCACCTCCATGTTCGACGGTGGGGATGGCGTTCTTGGGGTCATAGGCAGCAATTCCTCCTCCTCCAAACACGGCAAGTTGAGTCTCATCTGACCATAACACTTTCACCCAGTTCTCCTCTGAATCATTCAGATGTTCATTGGCAAATTTCAGACGGGCATGTATATGTGCTTTCTTGAGCAGGGGGACCTTGCGGGCGCTGCAGGATTTCAGTCCTTCACGGCGTAATGTGTTACCAATTGTTTTCTTGGTGACTATGGTCCCAGCTGCCTTGAGATCATTGACAAGATCCTCCCGTGTAGTTCTGGGCTGATTCCTTACCGTTCTCATGATCATTGCAACTCCACGAGGTGAGATCTTGCATGGAGCCCCAGGCCGAGGGAGATTGACAGTTCCTTGGTGCGATTATTCGCAAATGGAAGAAACACAAACTGTTGTCACCTTCTCACCAAGCTGCTTGGCGATGGTCTTGTTGCCCATTCCAGCCTTGTGTAGGTCTACAATCTTGTCCCTGACATCCTTGGAGAGCTCTTTGGTCTTAGGAATGTAAATTTCTTCTGTGATTTCATTAACAAGAATGTTAGACTACGTTCGGTAACTCACCATCAAGTAGTGAACCGTCGTACAGGACTCCAAAGCCACATCCTCTGTAATATGTTTTTTCTGGACTTCTAACATGGGCTGCATCTCAAATGGCACCCTATTCCCTTTATAGTGCGTTACTTTTGACCAGGGCCCATAGGGAATAGGGTGCCATTTGGGACGCATTCACAGTGGATTGTATTTACATCCTCAGACAGAGAGTTCTGGATGCTTCTGTGTTAATTACATGATTTACCCTGACCAGACAGTCTGGAAAAAGAAAAAAAGAACACTGCTGTCGTTACCTCACTCTCCAATCAAGCTCCATGATTAGAAAAGGATAGAAGAGAACCCTGAAGAGAGGAAAATACCTTTATTCTGCTGCTTTACCACCTTACTCACAGACCACTGTGATAATAATGTACGAACTCCCTGAAGAGAGGAATATAGCCTACCTTTACCCACTATCCTGGTTCTGTACCCTGAGAACTTCACCCTGACCACTGTGAAGATAAGGCACAGACAACACAAATTTCACCTTAAATGGGCGGCAGGTAGCCTAGCGGTTAGTGTTGTGCCAGTAACCAAAAGGTCACTATCTTCTGAAACACCAGTCTCAACGTCAACAGTGAAGAGGCGACTCCGGGATGCTGACCTTCTAGGCAGAGTTGCAAACAAAAAGCCATATCTCAAATTGCCCATCTTAATCTTTTCTTTTTATTGGCCAGTCTGAGATATGGCTTTTTATTTGCAACTCTGCCTAGAAGGTCAGCATCCCGGAGTCGCAAATGTTAACGTTGAAGTTGCATTTAGCAAAGCAGATGGCACAATTGTCTTGTTAACATTTTGGGATAGCCAGGGGCACACTCCAACACTCAGACACTATTTACAAAATATGCATTTGTGTTTAGTGAGTCCGCCAGACCGGAGGCAGTAGGGATGACCAGGGATGTTCTCTTGATAAGTGCGTGAATTTGACTATTTTCCTGTCCTGCTAAGCATTCAAAATGTAATGAGTACTTTTGGTTGTCAGGGAAAATATATGGAGTAAAAATTGCAATATTTGATGTAGGAATGTAGTGAAGTAAAAGTAAAAGTAGTCAAAAATATAAATAGTAAAGTACAGATACCCAGTAGTACTTTAAAGTATTTTTACTTAAGTACTTTACACCACTGTGTCAGTGTTGATGTGGATGCGGTTGAGGAGTCAGACGCAGGACGCATAGGCTGAGTCAAACAAGACTTTACTAACTGTAAAACAGTACCAAAATAAAGGGCCTCAACAAAGGGCACATAATCAGACTCAAACGGACACAGGTGTAACAGACATACCAAACCAAACGCACATCGAAACATTCAACGGTGGCAGCTAGTACTCCAGGGACGACAAACGCCGAAGCCTGCCCGAGCAAGGAGGAGGAGCAGTCTCGGCAGAATTCGTGACAGTACCCCCCCCTTGACGCGTGGCTCCAGCCGTGCGCCGACCCCGGCCTCGGGGACGACCAGGAGGACGCGGAGCCGGGCGCGTGGGATGACCACGGTGGAACTCAGTCAGGAGGGATGGATCTAGGATATCCCTCCTAGGCACCCAGCACTGTTCCTCCGGGCCGTACCCCTCCCACTCCACGAGATACTGGAGACCCCCCATCCGGCGTCTCGAGTCCAAGATGGTCTTGTCCGTGTACGCCGGAGCTCCCTCGATGTCCAGTGGGGGCGGAGGGGTCTCCCCTATCTCACCTTCCTGGAGTGGACCAGCTACCACCAGCCTGAGAAGAGACACACGGAACGAGGGGTTAATATTCTTATAATCAATAGGCAGTTGTAACCTGTAACACACCTCGTTCAATCTCCTCAGGACTTTAAAAGGCCCCACAAACCGCCGACCCAGCTTCCGGCAGGGCAGGCGGAGGGGCAGGTTTCGAGTCGAGAGCCAGACTCGATCTCCCGGTGCGTACACCGGTCCCTCACTGCGGTGGCGATCGGCGCTCGCCTTCTGTCGACGGATGGCCTGCTGCAGATGGACATGTGCAGCGTTCCACGTCTCCTCCGAGCGCCGAATCCACTCATCCACCGCAGGAGCCTCGATCTGGCTCTGGTGCCATGGTGCCAGAACCGGCTGATACCCTAACACACACTGGAAAGGGGTTAGTTTGGTGGAGGAGTGGCGGAGAGAGTTCTGTGCCATCTCTGCCCAGGGGATATACCTTGACCACTCCTCCGGCCGGCCCTGGCAATAGGACCTCAGAAACCTACCCACATCCTGGTTGACTCGTTCTACCTGCCCATTGCTCTCTGGGTGGTAACCCGAGGTAAGGCTCACCGAGATCCCCAAGCGTTCCATGAACGCCCCCCAGACTCTAGAGGTGAACTGGGGACCTCGGTCAGACACTATATCCTCGGGAACCCCATAGTGCCGGAAGACGTGGGTAAATAGGGCCTCAGCGGTCTGTAGGGCAGTAGGGAGACCCGGCATTGGGAGGAGACGACAGGCCTTGGAAAACCGATCCACAACGACCAAAATGGTGGTATTCCCCTGGGAGGGGGGAAGGTCGGTAACAAAATCCACCGAGAGGGACCATGGTCGTTGTGGAACGGGCAGGGGATGTAACTTCCCCCTGGGCAGGTGTCTAGGCGCCTTACACTGGGCGCACACCGAGCAGGAGGAGACGTAAACCCTCACATCCCTAGCTAACGTTGGCCACCAGTATTTCACGCTAAGGCAGTGCACTGTCCGGCCAATACCCGGATGTCCAGAGGAGGGTGAAGTATGAGCCCAAAAAATAAGGCGATCACGAACCTCGAGCGGAACGTACGTCCGCCCCACTGGACACTCGGGGGGAGTAGGGTCGGTACGTAACGCCCGCTCCACCGGAGCCACCAGACAAGACTCGGGCAGTATGGGAGTAGGCTCTATGGACCTCTCCTCTGTGTCATACCGCCGGGACAGGGCGTCTGCCTTACCGTTCTGGGACCCTGGGATGTACGTGATCTTAAAAACAAACCGGGTCAGGAACATGTTCCACCTAGCCTGACGAGGGTTTAATCTCCTAGCTGCCCGGATGTACTCCAGGTTACGGTGGTCAGTCAGAATGAGGAAAGGGTGTTGAGCCCCCTCAAGCCAATGCCTCCACACCTTTAGGGCCTGAACCACAGCTAACAGCTCCCTGTCCCCTACGTCATAATTACGCTCCGCCGGGCTGAGCTTCTTAGAGTAGAACGCACAGGGGCGGAGTTTAGGTGGCGTGCCGGACCGTTGCGACAGAACTGCCCCAATACCGGCCTCTGACGCGTCCACCTCAACTTAGAATGGTGAAGCGGGGTCCGGATGCGCCAGCACCGGAGCCGAAGTGAACAGGTTCTTCAGTTTAACAAATGCCCTGTCCGCTTCAGCTGACCACTGCAAACGCACCGGGCCCCCCTTCAGCAGGGACGTAATGGGAGCTGCCACCTGTCCAAAGCCCCGGATAAACCTCCGGTAGTAATTAGCAAAACTCAAGAACTGCTGCACCTCTTTTACAGTGGTTGGAGTTTGCCAATTACGCACGGCAGACACACGGTCAACCTCTATCTTCACACCAGATGCGGACAATCGATAACCCAAAAAGGAGATGGACTCCTGGAAAAACAAGCATTTCTCTGCCTTGACATACAAGTCATGCTCCAACAGCCTCCTCAACACTCGGCGCACCAGGGCTACATGCTCGGCTCGTGTAGAAGAGTACACTAGGATGTCGTCGATGTACACTACCACACCCTGCCCATGCATGTCCCGGAAAATCTCGTCCACAAAGGATTGGAAGACTGAAGGAGCATTCATTAACCCGTATGGCATGACGAGATACTCGTAATGACCCGAGGTGGTGCTAAATGCTGTTTTCCATTCATCTCCCTCCCTAATGCGCACCAGATTGTACTCGCTCCTGAGATCCAACTTTGTGAAGAACCGCGCTCCTCGTAATGATTCAGTCATAGTCGCAATCAGAGGAAGAGGATAACTGTACTTAACCGTGATCTGATTGAGACTACGGTAATCAATACACGGGCGCAAACCCCCGTCCTTCTTCCTCACAAAGAAGAAACTCGAGGAAACCGGGGAAGTGGAGGACCACATGTATCCCTGTTCCAAGGACTCGGCTATGTAAGTCTCCATAGCCGCTGTCTCCTCTTGAGACAGGGGATACACACGGCTCCGCGGAAGTGCCGCTCCTGTTTGGAGATCTATCGCACAATCCCCCTGTCTATGAGGTGGCAACCGTGTTGCCCTAGTCTTGCTGAACACAAGTGCTAAATCCTCATATTCAGGGGGGAATGCGAATGTGCGGGCACTTGGTTCGGACTCTCCACCGAGGTTGCCCCTACGGAAACACCTAGACATCTCCCTACACACTGGGCAGACCACTCCATAAGAGCCCTCTGTTGCCACGCAATGGTAGGATCATGGGCGCTTAACCAGGGAAGCCCCAGCACCACAGGATACGCAGGAGAGTCGATCAGATAAAACTGAATGATCTCCTCATGACCCCCCTGCGTAGTCATCTTAAGTGGTGCTGTGACTTCTCTAATCAACCCAGACCCCAGCGGCCGGCTGTCTAGGGCATGAACAGGGAAGGGGGCTTCCACCGGCCGAAGGGGAATTCCTAACCTAGAACAAAATTCACGATCAACAAAATTCCCAGCTGCGCCTGAATCTACTAGCGCCTTATGCTGGGAATTAGGTGCCACCTGTGGAAATCTCACAGGTATACACAGGTGACCAACAGAGAGCTCTGGGTAAGTGGGGCGCCTACTCACCTGAAATGACTCCCCAGTGCGTGACCTGTTGTCCCCTCTCCCAGGAGACCCTCCCCAGCACCTAGCCGCAGTGTGCCCTCCACGGCCACCGTTGGTGCTGGGGACGGCCCCCCTCGGGCTCTCTCTCCTCCTCTCCCTAGCGCCAGCACCCCCGAGCTCCATGGGAATCGGCTCGGAGGTGCCATTCGGGACGTCCGCAGGTAGCCAGCAGGGTGTCGAGACGGATGGAAATGTCCACCAACTGGTCGAAGGATAGGTTGGTGTCCCTGCAGGCCAGCTCACGACGAACGTCCTCTCGTAGGCTGCATCGATAGTGGTCGATGAGGGCCCTCTCATTCCACCCCGCATCCGCCGCTAGAGTCCGGAACTCCAGGGCGAACTCCTGTGCACTCTTCTTCCCCTGTCGGAGGTGGAACAGACGCTCCCCCGCCGCCTTCCCCTCAGGTGGATGATCGAACACTGCCCTGAAGCGGCGGGAGAACTCCGCGTAGGTGATGGTGGCGGTGTCTATTCCCCTCCATTCGGCGTTGGCCCACTCCAACGCCTTGCCGGAGAGACAGGAGATGAGGGCGGAGACGCTCTCGTATCCCGAGGGCGCCGGGTGGATGGTGGCCAGGTATAGTTCCACCTGCAGGAGGAACCCCTGACACCCGGCTGCGGTACCATCATATGCCCTCGGGAGCGAGAGCCGAATGCCACTGGGTTCCGGTGCTGGGAGAGGAGGACTGGCCGATGGTGATGGTAAGGTGTGCGAAGGTGTGGGCACCTCACCGGTGACCAAACGGCGTAGAGTGTTGGACACCTCGTTCATGGCGGCCCCAAGTTGCCGGATCATGGTGTCTTGATCGCTGATCCGTTCCTCCAGCGACTTGGGTGCCGCCGCTGCTCCTGCTGACTCCATGGTGGTGTGTTATTCTGTCAGTGTTGATGTGGATGCGGTTGAGGAGTCAGACGCAGGATGCATAGGCTGAGTCAAACAAGACTTTACTAACTGTAAAACAGTACCAAAATAAAGGGCCTCAACAAAGGAGGCGAGCGACAACGCAACACAGTGCGTAACAATAAACAAAGTCCAGAGTACTGCACAGGTTACACCAACGGCCAGGCGGACAATAACACACAAACTAACGAAAACAACACAGGAAACTTATCAGACTCAAACGGACACCGGTGTAACAGACAGACCAAACCAAACGCACATCGAAACATTCAACGGTGGCAGCTAGTACTCCAGGGACGACGAACGCCGAAGCCTGCCCGAGCAAGGAGGAGGAGCAGTCTCGGCAGAATTCGTGACAAACTGACCCCAGGTAGCATGAGGTTTTGAATATATTCCCTAATTATTACCACATTTCAGGCTTGCAGCTATTCGCTTGTCTCAGTGTAAATACTGTACAGTACCCCTCAGAGACAGGCTGATGTCAGCCTGTGTAAGAATAATGACTAAAGGATTTCACCCCAAACACAGTATAAATGTTAGAATTATCATGTAGTGTCAACCCACTAACAGAGGGGGCGGTACTAACCATTCAAGGGGGAAGGCGGAAACTGTTTAGAAAAGTCACCTAAAGGTGGGAGGAGTCAAGTCCAGGAGGTATAAAATCGTCTGTTTGTGTCATTGGCGGGAGAGCTCTCTCCATGAATAAAAATACAGATAAGACTTGTGGGTTGTGGACCTTGAATCATTGATGATTAAAACCAGAGCCTTACAACCTCTGGTAATGATTCAAGCTTAGGTTGAATTAGAGATAGAAATTCACATGACAGCCTGTCTCTTCACATTTGTGTAAACTTAAAATCAGACTGAAAATGAAAATCGTATTAGAGAAACTGTGATTAGTTGTCTTTTGTATTGAGCTCATACAGCAGACATTGGGGCACAAGGTAGCTTAGTGGTTAAGAGTGTTGGGCCAGTAACCTATATGTTGCTGGTTCGAATCCCCGAGCCGACAAGGTGAAAAATCTGTCGATGTTCCCTTGACCAAAGCATGTAACTATAATTGCTCCTCTAAGTCACTCCGATTAAGATGACAAATGTTATTCCAGATGTCTGTCATTGCTGCAGATACTATATCAGCAGCAATGAAAGAGACATCTGGAATAATGTAAGATAAAAAGATTAGGGGAAACTTATTTTAAGATGATTCCATGATCTTCCTGTAAAATGAAATTCAAGGTTTTTAACATCCCACTGGGCACACCACGTAATTTTAACGTGGACATTTTGGTAATATTTGGTTGAGACGTTGATCAATGAGATTTCAACCTTTATTCACCCACTCAATATATATATATATATACTCACATAACGTTCTGAGAACCATACGTTACTTAGAGCTTGGTGAGAGCATGGTTGTCCTATGGTTATTTTGCATACAACTTTCTGGGAATGGTGCAGGATAGTTGCTTGGCTTTGGGACTTTCAGTACATTTAAGGAACTTGACAAAAAAAACTTTATTTTCTTGGTATTTCATTACTTTAACAGAACGTTTCCTAAAAGCTCAAATATGGTTAAATTTCATTTCAATTTAGGTAATATTCAAGGAATGTTCTCCAACTGGTTTGACATTGGGAATGTTCTCAAATAGTTCAGAGAATGTTAAGAAACAACGTTCTTCTGTGGGAATGTCAGTACTTCAGCATAATGTTCCCTCATGGTTCTATTTAAAGTTAGAGGTTCAGAGAACGTTGTAAGAATGCTATTTAAAAAACGTATACATTCCTTCTCAGCATCAACAAAACTCTATCCTCCATCTTGTTAGGTGTGTTGGCCTCGCCCACTAATTGGCCACACCTGATCTTAATGAGCACTTGTTTCCTTTGAAATGGGGAGTTTGAAAATACAAAAATGAGCAGCTTTGTATGAGTTAAAATAACATGGCATACTAGCTCCATCCTGGTGGCGCAGTGGCCTAATTACAGCCAAGACTCACACCTGCTGTGAAGAGGGAAAACAAATATTAGCTAGAGAAGGTTGATGATTTGGACTCCACTGAACCTATAATGGAGTCCTCAAAGGCCCTCTTCGCTTTGTTTCCTTTCATATTCATCGTTGACATGAGGCCGTTTGTCAGGATTCTGTATAGGCTGTGTAAGGGCTATGTTACCAAGAAGGAGAGTGATGGCTTGCTTCATCAGATGACCTGGCCTCCACAATCTCCCAACCTCAACCCAATTGAGATGGTTTGGGATGAGTCGGACGGCAGAGTGAAGGAAAAGCAGCCAACAAGTGCTCAGCATATGTTGGAAAAGCATTCCAGGTGAAACTGGTTGAGAGAATGCCAAGAGTGTGCAAAGTTGTCATCAAGGCAAATGGTGGCTATTTGAAGATTCTCAAATATAAAATATACTTAGATTTGTTTAACACTTTTTTGTTTACTACGTGATTGTTATTTCATAGTTTTGATGTCTTCACTATTGATAGAATAATTTGGTGATGACTAATTATTACACCCCGAAACTGTGTGAAATGTGTTAGAATCATAAGACTATAATCTGATAATGTGTGTAGCTTAGTTAGTAGTACAATGAGGCAGTTGTCTTATTTTTAGTACAATGAGGCAGTTGTCTTATTTTTGTAATTAGGCAAGCAGAAGTGCAAACGTTGAAACCAATAACAGGAACCGGTTTCAAAAACAGATGTCCCCACACAGGGAAGGGGAGTGAGAGGCTTGCAGAATATTGTGAGAACAGCGATAACTATGTATGGGAATAGAGAGAAAATGCAGCCTGCCCGAGCAAGGAGTAGGCTATGATAAGAACATGTGTGTGTATGTGTGTGTGTGTGTGTGTATGTGTGACCTGATGGTCAGGAGAGCAGAGGATAACCACATGAGCTAAACCCAGGTGTGAGCTTACAAGATGTGTACAGTGGAAAAATACAGCCCGCCTAAAGCGGGGTGGGATTTTTCCTCTGACGTGTGTGTATAAAAAGATTGTGCGTCCATTTTGGGACAGAGCGCTCCCATGAATAAAGGCTGACCATTGCAGAAAGGGGTCTTTGTTTAATTCATTATTTAAACTAGAGATTTACAACCTCTGGGAATTATTCAAAGATTTAAGAAGTAGTTGACTTCAACCATTGAGATAAGAAAATTCTCGTGACAACTATTATTCTACAATGTAAAAAATAGTAAAAAATTAAGAAAAACCCTTGAATGAGTAGGTGTGTCCAAACTTTTGACTGCTAGTGTATATACAGTGCCTTCGGAAAGTATACAGAACCCTTGGCTTTTTCCACATTTTGTTACGTTACAGCCTTATTCTAAAATATCATCAGCAATCTACACACAATACCCCATAATGACAAAGTCAAAAACAGGATTTTACAAATGTTTGCAAATATTTACAGAACTATTTAGACCCTTTGCTATGAGACTCGAAATTGAGCTCAGGTGCATCCTGTTTCCATTGATCATCCTTGAGATGTTTCTAGAACTTGATTGGAGTCCAACTGTGGTAAATTAAATAGATTGGACATGATTTGGAAAGGCACACACCTGTCGACATAAGGTCCCACAGTGGACAGTGCATGTCAGAGCAAAAACCAAGCCATGAGGTCAAAGGAATTGTCCGTAGAGCGCCAAGACAGGATTGTGTCGAGGCACAGATCTGGGGAAGGGTACCAAAAGATTTCTGCAGCATTGAAGGTCCCCAAGAACACAGTGGCCTCCATCATTATTAAATGGAAGAAGTTTGGAACCACCAAGACTATTCCTAAAGCTGTCCGCCCTACCAAACTGAGCAATCGGGGGAGAAGGGCCTTGGTCAGGGAAGTGACCAAGAACCCAATGGTCACTCTGACAGAGCTCTAGAGTTCCTCTGTGGAGATGGTTGTCCTTCTGGAAGTTTCTTCCATCTCTGCAGTACTCCACCAATCAGGACTTTATTGTTTGCCAAAAGGCACCTAACGGCTCTCAGACCATGAGAAACAAGATTCTCTGGTCTGATGAAACCAAGATTGAACTCTTTGGCCTGAATGCCAAGTGTCACGTCTGGAGGAAACCTGGCACCATCCCTACGGTGAAGCATGGTGGTGGAAACATGCTGTGGGGGTGTTTTTCAGCGGCAGGGACTGGGAGACTAGTCAGGATCGAGGAAAGATGAATGGAGCAAAGTACAGAGAGATCCTTGATGGCTGTAACCTAACAAAATGTGGAAAATGTCAAGAGGTCAGAATAATTTCCCGAAAGCACTGTGTGTGTATATATATATATATATATATTTCCTGAGCTTTCTTATACCTCCTAGATATAGGACAAACACTTCAAAACCTTGTTTCTCATGATTTATTTATAGTTTTTTTTGTCATTTATGAATGTGTTTCTCTGGGCTATAGTAGTAAAGGCTAAATTCAATATTTTATCAAATCATAAAAAATTTACAAATGTTGATACCTAAAGCAGTCCTAAAATCAACTTTTAAGAATTGAAGTCATTGTATTTAAGTTTGACCCTAATTTCAATGTTTGCAACGCTGGTTAAAATTATATGAAAACAGTACTGGTTAATTACTTTTTGTTCAAACAGACTCACCGTCACAATACGTTGACAAATGATGTTGAAACAACGTTGATTCAACAAATTTGTGGCCATTAGGATATAACAGTAAAGTATTATTATGCCTACCCGTAGACATAACATAAAACATATAGGCTACCACCTGTTCTGTAAGTAACTTCAAAGAAAAGGAATCCACCCACTGAAGAGCTGAATTCCTCTCCTGTGTCAGATATCATTGAGTAGGTTAGGTAAGATATTCCCCTGCCATTCTGCGACATGGCTCTTGGTTCAGAGCATAAGGACGTTTTCATTGAAGTACTGTAGTAATTGATTGAGTGCTCGTCAAGAGAAAGTGTTAGTCATGTGTCACGTACGTTAAGAGAAGGTTCGGACCAAGGCGCAGCGTGATATGCGTACATGTTTATTAACGATAAACACACGACAAAACAACAAAGGAAACGAAACGTGAAGTCCAAAGGTACAACACAACAAACCTTACACGGAACACGAACCCACAACTAGACAGTGCCAAAAGGCTGCCTAAGTATGATTCCCAATCAGAGACAACGAGCAACAGCTGCCTCTGATTGGGAACCACACCGGCCAACATAGAAATACAAATCTAGAATATTCACACCCTGACCAAACTAGCTAGAGTTCTGTAGGCCAGGGCGTGACATCGTGTGTCAAGCCTGAACCATGAAATTGACCAGTCTCTTACATATTTTAAGTTTGTCTTAAATGGCATTAACAATTTAACACTAAATACAAAAGCATGTCTGCTGTATGTAATAAAGTAGTTCTTAATGTAGGCTGATGGTGTTGTAAAAGTGTGTGTTGAACATTACATCTTTTGGGATTTAATCTCTCTCTCGCTCTCTCTCTCTCTCGCTCTCTCTCTCTCTCGCTCTCTCTCTCTCTCGCTCTCTCTCGCTCTCTCTCGCTCTCTCTCGCTCTCTCTCGCTCTCTCTCGCTCTCTCTCGCTGCCTTAAAAATCGTGTTGAACTCTCGAGGAATCACATCCCCAAACACCCCCATATCAAGCCACACTTGGTTTTACCCACCCATGCACAATCAGTCCACGGGGTAACCAAACAGTGGAGGCCAGGGAATGTCACGCATGCTAACCGCCACTGTTGAAATACATCAAGTTCCCTGGGAGTCTCAACACTCATGTTTTACAACATAAGGCTAACGTTTAAAGAGCCACTAGGAGACAGGGCTGTGATCACACCATTGAAAGAATAACAGCAAGCCCTGAAATATGGCACTTTAGAGAGATGTGGGTATGCATGAAAACCAGATGTAGTCTTTGGCCTCTGTTAAGGCCATAATATCTGTCTAATGAGACAGTGAGGGGACCAAAGATGAGTAGGAGAGAAACTGCAGTACTAAAGTTTAAACCCAAATACTGATAGTAATTAATTGGAATAAAAACACACCTGTGTTAACCACTGTCTTTACCATAATGTCCGTGTGCACTGGTTGCTCTAGATACTGTACACTTACTCTAGCATTATGCAATGTTGTGACTACCCATTCCAAAGTACAGTATGTTATTGTTCCGCCTCCTTAATCGCAAGCACATGTTGTAAAATGCTCTCTGAGTGCCTGTTTACTGATTAAGACTGATTGGCAGTGCTGTAAGGGATTTGGCATGTTCTGTGCCATGCTCTGAACTGTTCTCTAACTGGTCAGGGTTCACACCTGGAGGACAAGAGGCAGCAGCAGGGAGCAAGGACCCGAGCAGCTGTGGCCTAGCCTGTGTGCCAATCTGTTTCTGCTCTCTTTTCAACTCCATATAGAATTAACATGCCAAGTTGTCGTATTAAACAAATAGAGTTGTCAAGAGTACAAACAGATCTTGGACTAGAGAAACCATGGCCTGGCATTACGTTTAGAAGGATAACTAGGCCTACTTGACAACGTGTGGAGATCAACTTGTATTGATTTGATCAACTGAACTCTTACAAGGAAATCAATCACATTATCACCAAGGTCAGGCATTTCATTGTGCTGCTTATGTAACTCTGCAGCACTGCTCGTGCAAACACAGTGTGTATAAATACATACCTAACACCTGATATGATCTGGAGTTAGCCAGTGAAGGGTGGGCCTCACCAGGGTGTCAGAGAGAGGCGACCAGGGACTGGATTAATGGAGGGAAGGCCCTTCTGCCTGGCCACCCCACCAAGGACATATTCAAGGACATGTTCCTTTCCTCCAGATATTTAAACATGTCCTTATTCACCTAGGTTATGTAAACAATCCTACCACTTCACTTGTGTTGACAGTCTCTTGGCATGAACATAGAGCTATACAATGATGGATGTATACAATTTATTTAAGCACTAAGACCCGAGGAGGTGTGGTATATGGCCAATACACGGCTAAGGGCTGTTCTTATGCATGACGCCTGGATACAGCCCTTAGCCGTGGTATTTTGGCCATATACCACAAACCCCTGAGGTGCCTTATTGCTATTATAAACTGGTTACCAAAGTAATTAGAGCAGTAAAAAGACACGTTTTGTCATACCCGTGGTATACGGTCTAATATACCACAGCTGTCAGCCAATCAGTATTTAGGGCTCGTACCACCCAGTTTATAATAAACAATATAGGACTGTTTAATTGTATAGTTTACTTTTGGATAAACGCGCAGCATCCAATATTATTGTGAATACATAAATCAGGGTTAAAAATACAGTATACAAAACAGTTATATCGCCATGGAACAACGCACATAACAGGATGCGAAAGTCAAAATATTTTAGCTTTAAATCAACTGTTTTGTTATCACTAATGTGTTGCAATAGGTTGAGAGGAGAGGAGAGCTCAGGGAGTACTTTGGAGTGTGTGCTGTTTTCCACATCAGACACGGCTTGGATGTTGTTGCTCTGAACGCATCCTTGATCCATGGCCACAAAGAAATGCATAGCCCGAGTCCATATTCACATAATAATAAGGAATTCCCCTCGACCTCGCCCACAAACATTCTTTCCCTTTGACCCCAGTGTAAAAGCGCCAACTTCCTTGTCAATTTTTTGTTATACAAAAATACAGGGGCGCCACTTTTGTTTTAAAAGTGGGGTGACATAAACTGGCGGGGTGTCTGGGGGTCCTCCCCCATAATATTTTGGGGCATCTAAAGCTCATTTCCTGAATTTTTACACAATCCAATATGCCGTCTCCATTTAGAGCAAAAAGTAAACAAAAATGCCCAAAGTCATCAAGCTAGGTAAGAGATCATTATTAAATATGTTTAAGTGATTAATAAAACTGAACTAGATCAAAGGTAATGCAATAATAAATATTATTTTGCAATTTTAACCAATAGTCTAACAAATTAACAACTCTTGAAAAAATACAAATACTTTTTATTGTCTTTATTAAGACATCCTCTATATCAAATTTCAGCCAGACCGACCAGCCAGCCCGCGCCACCTGCACGCCCGGTGTGTTAGGCCAAGGCCAGATTGACAACCCACAGGACGGCAGACCCCCATGGCCAGGACTGAGCAGCCCAGCCACTAGGGATTGCCTAAATAGGTATCTCCCCTTACCTGGGCATGTTTTCAATACAGACTCCTTTTGTCGTACTGAATTCCATATAAGCCATCCAGACCTTATGAAAGTTGCTCAGTATACCCTTAATCTTGTAATAAATCAAATCTAGTGATACATACCTTGGCATTGTGGGAGGATAACCAACCTTCCAATTAATGGCAATGCATTTCTTAGCCGCTATAAATGCTTGGTTACACAGTTTCTTCAAATAAGTCTCCAGTATCAACATTTCCAAGCAAACAAAAACAGGGAAAAGGGAGAATCTGTAGACATTCTGAGATAAAAGAACATACTCTTTGCCAGAATTCAGCCAGCCTTCACAAGACCATAACATATGCAAATATGTCCCCTTTTGTGTTTTACACCTCCAGCAGAGGAATGACATTTCTGAGTGCATGTAATTCAGTTTCACTGGCATATATAAAACATTTCTATGGATGGCCTTAAACAGCAGTAATTCATGTCTGAGATGACTGGGCATTCAAACATATCTGTATCCATTCATCATCATCAATAGCTTCTACCAGGTCTTCCTCACATTTTTGTTTAACATGTTTTGTGTCATCGGGAAAAGCCTCTATAAACCCTTGATACAGTTTGGAAATCAACTTTGGAGGTTTGTCAGACTGCCTTAAAATAGCATTTGGGTTATCCAGTGTTTGCTGCACAGAGAGAATAAAGTGTTATATCTGTAAAAATTCACCTCACCTCCATCACAGACTGGTCTTCCCTGGCTGCCTGACCCTGCTGAGACCCCTGTAACCATCTGATCCTGCTGAGACAGACAGACGACTTTGGGATGAAAATATTTTTGTTGTCCCACAGATTATTTGGAAACTGTCCTCCTTCTGCTTTGTATGCGTTAGCCTACCTATTGTTTTAAAAGCATATATTTTTCGTATTATTCACACACTCAGAATTCGCTGCGTCAACTTCAGTAGCCTACCTCTCCTAGTTGGGCGTGAGAGTTCAAGTGCGCCTAGTATGTGTGGTCTCATTGAAATAGAGTAGGCTGCCTACATGGGCGGAAAATCAAGTGGCAGTTAACTTGAATATGAAATTAACTTAAATATGATTAGACTGTAGTTTACTACAGTGTCTGTAATTAAATATTGATAATGTAAAGAAGTGGAGGGTGCTCAACCAACGTGAGTCGTGGTGCAATCAATTTTTTAAATAATCATTGAAAAGGAAAAGGCACAACATGCACATAGGTTAGGCTACTATGGTCAGTGGTGCAAAAAGTACCCAATTTTCATACTTGAGTAAAAGTAAAGATACCTTAATAGAAAATGACTCAAGTAAAAGTGAAAGTCACCCAGTAAAATCCTACAGGTATTTGGTTTTAAATATAATTCAGTATAAAAAGTAAATGTAATTGCTAAACTATACTTAAGTATCAAAAGTAAAAATCATTTCAAATTCCTCATATTAAGCAAACCAGACAGCACCATTTTTGTATATTTTTTATTTACGGATAGCCTGGGGCACGCTCTAACACTCAGACATCATTTGCAAATGAAGCATATGTTTAGTGAGTCTGCCAGATCAGAGGCAGTAGGTATGACCTCTTGATACGTGTGTGAATTAGACAATTTTCCTGTCCTGCTAAGCATTCAAAATGTAACAAGTGATTTTGGGTGTCAGGGAAAATGTATGGGGGAAAAAGTACATACTTTTATTTAGGAATGTAGTGAAGTAAAAGTAAGAGTTGTCAAAAATATAAATAGTAAAGTAAAGTACAGATACCCCAAAAAACGACTTAAATAGTACTTTCAAGTATTTTTGCTTATATACACCACTGACTGGTGAGCGAGCGTTGCGCGTTTTCATTTTCAATAAATATTGATTCCCTTTTATTTGTCTCTGCCTGCATATCGTCCTCCTAAAAGGTAGGCCTATGCAAAACGTAGCAAGTGTCGCTGTCATCATCATGCTGCTTCCAGTTCAGAAGCCATACCTGCGAGATCAGGTGCGCGTGTGGTCTCAACTAAATAGAGTAGGCTATAGCCTATGCATGGGCGGAGAAGCACAGGGCAGTTATCTTTCCAAGGAAATGTACTTCCTAAATAGGCCTATGATTAGGCTATAGTTTACTACATCGCCTAGAAATAGGCCTAAATATTGATCATCCATATTTCTCAGTCTGAAAATCTTCTCACTCCTAAAAGGTCGGCTATAAAAATAGCTCAAGAGAAAGTGTCAGTCTCTCCTTGTCACGGTTTCGGCCGAGGCGGCTCCTCCTCCTTGTTCGGGCAGGTTTCGCCGGTCGTCGTCTCCGGAGTTCTAGCTGCCACCGCTCGATGTTTCGTGTTTGTTTGGTTTTGTCTGTTAGTCACACCTGTTTTGTGTTAGGTCTCATTTAGCACCCTATTTAGTTTCCTTGTTGTTAGGTTTGTGTTGTGTGTGATTGTTCGTGTCGTGGTTGCGCTACCCGTGTCGGTACGCTATTTTCCTGAGCTTCCTCCGTGTGTTGTGAGGAGAGATTTACGCACCTGTGTGTGCGCTTGTATTTACGCCTGTGTGCGTCTTTTGCCTCCGGGCTGTTTTGGATTACTTTTTCGTGCTCAGTAAAGTCTTGTTGGACTTACCCTCTGCTGCCTGCGCCTGATTCCACACCACACCCATACACAGCACCGTGACAGAATCACACACCACTAGATGGAATCAGCAGGAGCACCCGTCGACCCCATGGAGGAGCGTCTCCTTGGACACGAGCACCGGATCAACCGTATCGGGCACGCCTTGGAGGGCGTCATGGACACCCTTCGTCGATGGGAGACCAGCGGGGTTCCCATAGCCCCACCTATCGCACCATCACCTTCACCACCGGACAACCAGCCCGTCCATCGACCGGAACCCAGTGGGATTCGGCTCCTCGCTCCCGAGGGCGTACGACGGCACCGCTGCCGGGTGTCAGGGGTTCCTCCTACAAGTGGAGCTCTACATTGCCACCATACACCCGGCGCCCTCGGGATACGAGACGTTTCCCCCTCATCTCCTGTCTCACCGGCAAGGCGTTGGAGTGGGCCAACGCCGAGTGGAGGGGAATAGACGCCGCCACCGTCACCTATGCGGAGTTCTCCCGTCGCTTCCGTGCGGTCTTCGACCATCCACCAGAGGGGAGAGCGGCGGGGAACGTCTATTCCACCTCCGACAGGGGATGAGGAGCGCTCAGGCGTTCGCGCTGGAGTTCCGGACTCTAGCGGCTGATGCGGGGTGGAATGAGAGGGCCCTCATAGACCACTTCCGATGTAGCCTTCGGGAGGGACGTCCGCAGGGAGTTAGCCTGCAGGGACAGTACACTAACATTTGACCAGCTGGTGGACATGGCCATCCGACTGGACAACCTGCTGGCGACCCGCGGACGTCCCAGGTGGGGGGTCCCCCATTCCACCCTCCAGCGCCTCCGAGCAGTGTCCGATGGAGCTTGGAGGTGCTGGCGCTAGAGGGAGAGGAGGTAGGAGCCCGAGGGGGGCAGTCTCCTGCACCAAGTGTGGGCGCGGAGGGCACACCGCGGCTAGGTGCTGGGAAGGGTCCCCTGGTGAGGGAGAGAGCAGGTCGTACAGTGGGGAGTCCACCCAGGTGAGTAGGCGCCCTACTTACCCAGAGCTTTCTGTCGTTCACATTACCTTACCTGTTTGTTTCCCACAGGTTGCACCTCGGTCCCAGCATAAGGCGCTAGTCGATTCAGGCGCAGCTGGGAATTTTGTAGACCGGAGATTCTGTGTTAAGTTAGGGATTCCCCTCCTTCCAGTCGACAAACCCTTTCCTGTACATGCCCTAGATAGTCGTCCGTTAGGATCTGGGTTGATTGGGGAGGTCACAGCGCCACTTCGGATGATGACGCAGGGGGGTCATGAGGAGACGATTCAACTCTATCTTATCGACTCTCCTGCGTATCCGGTGGTACTGGGGCTTCCCTGGTTGATGACCCATGATCCTACTATTTCGTGGGCGAGAGAAAGCTCTTAAAGGGTGGTCTGCTCAGTGTGAGGGGTTATGTCTGGGTGTTTCCGTAGGGGGCGACCTCGGTGGAGAGTCCGAACCAGATGCCAGCACTGCACATTCCTCCTGAGTATGAGGATTTGGCGCTCGTGTTCAGTAAGACCAGAGCGGCACAGTTGCCACCTCATAGACAAGGGGATTGTGCGATAGACCTCCAGACAGGAGCAGCGCTTCCGCGGAGCCATGTGTATCCTTTGTCACAGGAGGAGAAAAGGGCAATGGAGACTTACATTGCCGAGTCTCTGAGACAGGGATACATACAGGTCTCCACTTCTCCCGCGTCCTCGAGCTTCTTTTTTGTGAAGAAAAAGGATGGAGGTTTGCGTCCGTGTATTGATTACCGCGGTCTCAATCAGGTGACGGTGAAGTACAGCTATCCACTTCCTCTGATTGGGACCATGACGGAGTCCTTACACGGGGCAAGGTTCTTCACAAAATTGGATCTCAGGAGCGCATATAACTTGGTGCGCATTAGGGAGGGCGATGAGTGGAAGACAGCATTTAGTACTACATCCGGCCATTACGAGTATCTCGTCATGCCATATGGGTTAATGAATGCTCCATCAGTCTTCCAATCGTTTGTAGACGAACTTTTCCGGGACATGCAGGCGCAGGGAGTAGTGGTGTACATAGATGATATTCTTGTGTACAGTGCTACTCGGGCCAAGCATGTAGCCCTGGTGCGCAGGGTATTGAGGAGACTGTTGGAGCATGACCTGTATGTCAAAGCTGAGAAATGTCTGTTCTTCCAGGAGTCAGTTTCCTTTTTGGGTTACCAGTTGTCTGCGTCAGGGGGTGAGAATGGAGGTGGATCGAGTGTCCGCCGTGCGTAATTGGCAAACCCCAACTACGGTTAAAGAGGTGCAGCGGTTCTTGGGTTTTGCGAATTACTACCGGAGGTTTATCCGGGGTTTTGGACAGGTGGCAGCTCCCATAACGTCTCTTCTGAAGGGGGTCCGGTGCGCTTGCAGTGGTCAGCTGAGGCGGACAGGGCCTTTGGGAGACTGAAGGACCTGTTTACCTCGGCCCCGGTGTTGGCGCACCCGGATCCCACTTTACCCTTCCAAGTTGAGGTGGACGCGTCTGAGGCCGGTATCGGGGCAGTTCTTTCTCAACGATCCGGTACACCACCTAACCTCCGCCCCTGTGCTTTTTATTCTAAGAAGCTCAGTCCGGCGGAGCGGAATTATGACGTAGGGGACAGGGAGCTGTTAGCCGTAGTACAGGCCCTAAAGGTGTGGAGGCATTGGCTTGAGGGGGCTCAGCACCCTTTCCTCATTCTGACCGACCATCGTAACCTGGAGTACATTTGGGCAGCTAGGAGACTGAATCCTCGCCAGGCTCGATGGACTATGTTTCTCGCCTGGTTTGTGTTCAAGATCACTTACATCCCTGGGTCCCAGAACGGGAAGGCAGATGCTCTGTCCCGTCGGTATGACACGGAGGAGAGGTGCGTGGAGTCCATTCCCCATACTACCGGAGTCTTGTCTGGTGGCACCGGTGGTGTGGGAGGTCGATGCGGAGATCGAGCGGGTGTTACGCACCGAGCCTAGTCCTCCACAGTGTCCGGTGGGTCGGGTGTACGTCCCGCTCGAGGTCCGGGATCGGCTAATTTATTGGGCTCACACGTCCCCCTCCTCTGGACATCCGGGTATTGGCCGGACGGTGCACTGCCTTAGTACGAAGTACTGGTGGCCAACGTTAGCCAGGGATGTGAGGGTTTATGTCTCCTCCTGCTCAGTATGTGCCCAGTGTAAGGCGCCCAGACACTTGCCCAGGGGTAAATTACAGCCCCTGCCCGTTCCACAACGACCCTGGTCTCACCTCTCGGTGGATTTTGTTACCGATCTTCCCTCCTCCCAGGGGAATACCACCATCCTGGTCGTTGTGGATCGGTTCTCGAAGGCCTGTCGTCTCCTTCCCATGCCGGGTCTTCCTACGGCCCTACAGACCGCTGAGGCTCTATTTACTCACGTCTTCCCGGCATTACGGGGTGCCCGAGGATATAGTGTCCGATCGAGGCCCCCAGTTTACCTCCAGAGTCTGGAGAGCATTTATGGAACGTTTGGGGGTCTCGGTGAGCCTTACCTCGGGTTACCACCCGGAGAGTAATGGGCAGGTTGAACGAGTCAACCAGGATGTGGGTAGGTTTCTGAGGTCATATTGTCAGGGCCGGCCGGAGGAGTGGGCGAGATATGTTCCCTGGGCCGAGATGGCACAGAACTCTCTCCGCCACTCCTCCACCCAACTAACCCCTTTTCAGTGTGTATTAGGGTACCAGCCGGTTCTGGCACCATGGCATGAGAGCCAGATCGAGGCCCCCGCTGTGGATGAGTGGGTGCGGCACTCGGAGGAGACGTGGGACGCTGCACACGTCCATCTGCAGCGTGCCATACGTCGACAGAAGACGAGCGCCGACCTACACCGCAGTGAGGGGCCAGTGTACGCACCTGGAGATCGAGTCTGGCTCTCAACCAGAAACCTGCCCCTCCGCCTGCCCTGCCGGAAGCTGGGTCGGCGGTTTGTGGGGCCTTTTTAAAGTCCTGAGGAGATTGAACGAGGTGAGTTACAGGTTAGAACTACCTATTGATTACAAGAATATTAACCCCTCGTTCCATGTGTCTCTCCTCAGGCCGGTGGTAGCTGGTCCACTCCAGGACTTTGAGATTGAGGAGACTCCTCCGCCCCCGTTGGACATCGAGGGGGCTCCGGCGTACACGGTTCGGACCATCCTGGATTCGAGACGCCGGATGGGGGGTCTCCAATATCTCGTGGAGTGGGAGGGGTACGGTCCGGAGGAGCGGTGCTGGGTGCCAAGGAGGGACATTCTGGATCCGTCCCTGATGACCGAATTCCATCGTGGTCATCCTGCGCGCCCTGCTCCGCGTCCCCCTGGTCGTCCCCGAGGCGGCGCGCGGCTGGAGCCGCGCGTCAAGGGGGGGGTACTGTCACGGTTTCGGCCGAGGCGGCTCCTCCTCCTTGTTCGGGCAGGTTTCGCCGGTCGACGTCTCCGGAGTTCTAGCTGCCACCGCTCGATGTTTCGTGTTTGTTTGGTTTTGTCTGTTAGTCACACCTGTTTTGTGTTAGGTCTCATTTAGCACCCTATTTAGTTTCCTTGTTGTTAGGTTTGTGTTGTGTGTGATTGTTCGTGTCGTGGTTGCGCTACCCGTGTCGGTACGCTATTTTCCTGAGCTTCCTCCGTGTGTTGTGAGGAGAGATTTACGCACCTGTGTGTGCGCTTGTATTTACGCCTGTGTGCGTCTTTTGCCTCCGGGCTGTTTTGGATTACTTTTCGTGCACAGTAAAGTCTTGTTGGACTTACCCTCTGCTGCCTGCGCCTGATTCCACACCACACCCATACACAGCACCGTGACACTCCTACTCTGCACTCTTCAAACTACATCTAGCATATTGGCTGATGTAGCCCAGTAATACAATATAAGGGCCATGTGAGAATCTCTGGTCATTTAACCTATTTCTTAAGTTACTTTTGCGCATTTGATATTGCCTATAGGATGCAAAATTGCTGGGAGCATGGCTGGCAAGTGAGCTGTGTCACATACGCCTAAAACATTGCGGGACTGCAGTTGGGTTTGGGACCAGTTCTTGCGGTAGCGGGTGGGAAATCGGTCCCGTGCAGACCTCTACTGTGCACCATGATAGTGAAATCTGTAACCTTAGAGCAGTTTATTACTGTGTCGGTGAGAAAATTAGGGAATCAGCTAGGGAAGCTGACAGATCATTAACGTTACATTGCCATACTGACTAATAATACTTACATTGCACTGAAAAGACGTCAGAGTATCAATCTTCAATCGTTTTGCCGATGGTTTCGTTGTTTGATTCAGGCAAAAAGACTAGCTAACTTTTGTCCATCTCTCTCTAACTGGTGAAAGCTTGCCAAGTTCATTTACTTCTGAAACGGGACAAAACAAAGGCTACAAAATATTTATGTTTAAACAACAGCTGTTAGATAGTAATATTAGCCACCTAATATCGCTATCTGACAGATAACTGCATCTGCTAAATGACGTAAATGTAAATGTGAATAACTAGAGGCTAGAGCTGACTTGGTTGTGGTAGCTACTAGCTAGCGTTCATTCACCTCAGTCGAGACAGGATGAAACATTAGCTAATGTTACATGTCATTTACAATACATGCTCAGCACTGCAAATAAACACTAGTTTCGGGGGTTTTCTGTTAAGTTAAACAGCAGTTACCTTGCCAGCTACATCAGTCAACTAAAGAGTAGCCAGTTTCTGCTCTGCTTGCTTTTACAACTCAGTGAAAGAGCGCAACACATACACACTGAACTATGCTCAACTCTCCCATGCTGGTCCAGCCAGCCGTCCAGAAGCTTTGCCTTCACACACCCTGTCAGCCCGCTCTGCGGTGTCCGCTTGGTCCTAAATCCAGCCGGCTGAACTCTCCAAACCGCCTACCCGAACGCTCGGAAGTGTCTGCATTTTCTTAAAGCACAATGTTGCCGCATTTTGGATTACATTGCAATGATTGAACTGGGGGGGGGGACAAAAATGCAATTTCAGAATGTGGGGGGGACATGACCACCCAGTCCCCAGTGAAAGTTGCGCCCCTGTAAAAATAACAAAACATGCCGAAAAGCTGCTGTGTTGTTCAATTTTCATGTAACTAGGTCAAAACTCCTGACCTACGTTTCGCAATAATCCCAGGTCGGAAAAAGAGTCCTGTAGCTTCAGGCTATTAGGCGTGGGAAATGTGGGGACCAGATGTCCAAGTAAGCTGCACGTAGCTATGTGTGTGGAAAACATTTCATAACAGGTAAGACATTTCACTTGTTTAGTATAGTCCGTTTGTAACGCCACTCACTACTTGTAGCTGTATAGTCTGATTGTTTGTGTTGTTGGTCTTGGCTGGCTTAATGTTCCAGTTGGTAGCTAGCTAGCCCTCACTCATGTGGCTGCTAGCACCATCATGAAAAGGGGCATGAGGGAAGCTCAACAATATTTCGTTTTTCTAAGTAGTGAGAACATTCCAGAGCAGGCAATGTTGAAAAGTAATATTTAGACATGTTGTACCTTGCTTAAATGTATACTGAACAAAAATATAAAACCCAACAATTTCAAAGATTTTACTGAGTTACAGTTCATATAAGGAAATCAGTCAATTGAAATAAATAAATTAAGCCCTAATCTATGGATTTCACATGACTAGGCAGGGGTGCAGCCATGGGTGGGCATAGGCCCACCCACTCCATATTACAGATATAAATACTCCTCAGCTCCACCCCGCCTCAGACGATCCCACAGGTGTAGAAGCCGGATGTGGAGGTCCTGGGCTGTCGTGGTTACACGTGGTCTGCGGTTGGACGTACTGCCAAATTCTCTAAAACGACGTTGGAGGAGGCTTATGGTAGGGAAATTAACATACAATTCTCTGGCAACAGCTCTGGTGGACATTCCTGCAGTCAGCATGCCAACTGCATGCTCCATTAAAACTTGAGACATCTGTGGCATTTTTTTGTGCACAACACTGCACATTTTAAAGTGGCCTTTTATTGTCCCCAGCACAAGGTATTTGTATATGTATTTATTATGGATGCCCATTAGCTGCTGTCAAGGCAGCAGCTACTCTTACTGGGGTCCAGCAAAATTAAGGCAGTTATACAATTTTAAAAACAGATTTCACACTAAGGGTGGGTTGCACCAAGATGGTATAAATTAATCTAGGAAAGTTTATTATTAAGCAGAGATGTGTTGCACCACTTCATTTTAAATCTGGATCAGTAAATATATGATTAATGGTTTTAAACTATGATTAGTGACATGTTACACCAATATACAGTGAGGGAAAAAAGTATTTGATCCATTTACATCATTTAGCAGACGCTCTTATCCAGAGCGACTTACAGTTAGTGAGTACATTCATATTTGTATTTATTTTTCATACTGGCCCCCCGCGGGAATCGAACCCACAACCCTGGCGTTGCAAACACCATGCTCTATCAACATCCCTGCCGGCCATTCCCTCCCCTACCCTGGACGACGCTGGGCCAATTGTGCGCCGCCCCATGGGTCTCCCGGTCACGGCCGGCTACGACAGAGCCTGGATTCGAACCAGGATCTCTAGTGGCACAGCAAGCACTGCGATGCAGTGCCTTGGACCACTGCGCCACTCGGGAGACTACTGATCCCTTGCTGATTTTGTACGTTTGCCCACTGACAAAGACATGATCAGTCTATAAAAATATTGGTAGGTTTATTTGAACAGTGAGAGACAGAATAACAACAAAAACATCCAGAAAAACGCATATCAAAAATGTTATGAATTTATTTGCATTTTAATGAGGGAAATAAGTATGTTACCCCTCTGCAAAACATGACTTAGTACTTGGTGGCAAAACCCTTGTTGGCAATCACAGAGGTCAGACGTTTCTTGTGGCGCAGTGGTCTAAGGCGCTGCATCCCAGTGCTAGCTGTGCCACTAGAGATCCTGGTTCGAATCCAGGCTCTGTCGTAGCCGGCCGCGACCGGGAGACCCATGGGGCGGTGCACAATTGGCCCAGTGTCGCCCAGGGTAGGGGAGGGAATGGCCGGCAGGGATGTAGCTCAGTTGGTTGAGCATGGCGTTTGCAACGCCAGGGTTGTGGGTTTGATTCCCAAGGGGGGCCAGTATGAAAAATAAACTAACTGTAAGTCGCTCTGGATAAGAGCGTCTGCTAAATGACTAAAATGTAAATGTTGGCCACCAGGTTTGCACACATCTCAGGAGGGATTTTGTTCCACTCCTCTTTGCAGATCTTCTCCAAGTCATTAAGGTTTCGAGGCTGACGTTTGGCAACTCGAACATTCAGCTCCCTCCACAGATTTTTTATGGGATTAAGGTCTGGAGACTGGCTAGGCCACTCCAGGACCTTAATGTGCTTCTTCTTGAGCCACTCCTTTGTTGCCTTGGCCGTGTGTTTTGGGTCATTGTCATGCTGGAATACCCATCCATGACCCATTTTCAATGCCCTGACTGAGGGAAGGAGGTTCTCACGGCGTACTGTGTTACCAATTGTTTTCTTGGTGACTATGGTCCCAGCTGCCTTGAGATCATTGACAAGATCCTCTCGTGTAGTTCTGGGCTGATTCCTCACCGTTCTCATGATCATTGCAACTCCACGAGGTGAGATCTTGCATGGAGCCCCAGGCCGAGGGAGATTGACAGTTCTTTTGTCTTTCTTCCATTTGCGAATTATCGTTAATGCATTTTAGGTAATTTCGGAAATTCTGCATTTTGATATAAAAATAGAGAAATCTACAGTGAGGGAAAAAAGTATTTGATCCCCTGCTGATTTTGTACGTTTGCCCACTGACAAAGAAATGATCAGTCTATAATTTTAATGGTTGGTTTATTTGAACAGTGAGAGACAGAATAACAACAAAAAAATCCAGAAAAACACATGTCAAAAATGTTATAAATTGATTTGCATTTTAATGAGGGAAATAAGTATTTGACCCCTCTGCAAAACATGACTTAGTACTTGCATGGAGCCCCAGGCTGAGGGAGATTGACAGTTCTGTTGTGTTTCTTCCATTTGTGAATAATCGCACCAACTGTTGTCACCTTCTCACCAAGCTGCTTGGCGATGGTCTTGTAGCCCATTCCAGCCTTGTGTAGGTCTACAATCTTGTCCCTGACATCCTTGGAGAGCTCTTTGGTATTGGCCATTGTGGAGAGTTTGGAATCTGATTGATTGATCGCTTCTGTGGACAGGTGTCTTTTATATAGGTAACAAACTGAGATTAGGAGCACTCCCTTTAAGAGTGTGCTCCTAATCTCAGCTCGTTACCTGTATAAAAGACACCTGGGAGACAGAAATCTTTCTGATTGAGAGGGGGTCAAATACTTATTTCCCTCATTAAAATGCAAATCAATTTATAACATTTTTGACATGCGTTTTTCTGGATATTTTTGTTGTTATTCTGTCTCTCACTGTTCAAATAAACCTACCTTTAAAATTATAGACTGATCATTTCTTTGTCAGTGGGCAAACGTACAAAATCAGCAGGGGATCAAATACTTTTTTCCCTCACTGTATGAGGTATTTCGTGAGTTGAAACGAAGTAGCTAACCTACTTGACAAATGAGGCCACAATGTTTCTATTCCTTGATAAAATAAAAACTATGTAACGTTAGAACTATTGCAACTCCATCGTGAAAGGTTCTCATGGGTTGGCTGATTTGAAATAAAATCCGTTATTTACCAGTACTAGCTACTGTAGCTAGCTAGTTTATAAACCAAGCTAGCTAGCATAAAATATAATTTATTCTTGTCATTACTTAACGTTATTTATCCATTTATTATTTGTCCGCTAGCCACCTGATCATTCATGGCACGTCAAAGAAGTTCAAATTTCTCCGCTTATGGAGGAATTTAGCTACTTACTGGAGGATAAAAAGACAGACAACACAACTGTCAAAAAGAAGGAAGACACCTGGGCCATTTTATGTGACAGATTTAATGGATCGACACGGAATAAAGAGAAGAGGGACCCAAATCGGATGAAGGCGTGCTGAAACTTTAAAGGGAAAGGCAAAAAGGATGTGGCAGAGGCGAGGCGGGGGCTATTTCAGACCGGAGGGGGGCCTCCGTCCAAGGGAATTGATCCTCTCTCCCAGCAGATACAGTGGCTTGCGAAAGTATTCACCCCCTTGGCATTTTTCCTATTTTGTTGCCTTACAATCTGGAATTAAAATTGATTTTTTGGGGGTTTGTATCATTTGATTTACACAACATGCCTACCACTTTGAAGATGCAAAATATGTTTTATTGTGAAACAAACAAGAAATAAGACAAAAAAACTGAAAACTTAAGCGTGCATAACTATTCACCCACCCCAAAGACAATACTTTGTAGAGCCACCTTTTGCAGGAATTACAGCTGCAAGTATCTTGGGCTATGTTTCTATAATCTTGGCACATCTAGCCACTGGAATTTTTGCCCATTCTTCAAGGAAACTCCTCCAGCTCTTTGGATGGGTTCTGCTGGTGTACAGCAATCTTTAAGTCATACCAGAGATTCTCAATTGGATTGAGGTCTGGGCTTTGACGAGGCCATTCCAAGACATTTAAATGTTTCCCCTTAAACTACTGGAGTGTTGCTTTAGCAGTATGCTTAGGGTCATTGTCCTGCTGGAAGGTGAACCTCTGTCCCAGGCTCAAATCTCTGGGAGACTGAAACAGGTTTCCCTCAAGAATTTCCATGAATTTAGCGCCTTCCATCATTCCTTTAATTCTGACCAGTTTCCCAGTCCCTGCCGATGAAAAACATCCCCACAGCATGATGCTGCCACCACCATGCTTCACTGTGGAGATACTGTTCTCGGGGTGATGAGAGGTGTTGGGTTTGAACCAGACCTAGCGTTTTCCTTGATGGCCAAAAAGCTCAATTTTATCCATATGTTTGGGGAGTCTCCCACATGCCTTTTGGCGAACACCAAACGTGTTTGCTTATTTTTTTCTTCAAGCAATGGCTTTTTTCTGGCCACTCTTCCGTAAAGCCCAGCACTGTGGAGTGTACGGCTTAAAGTGGTCCTATGGACAGATACTCCAATCTCTGCTGTGGAGCTTTGCAGCTCCTTCAGAGTTATCTTTGGTCTCTTTGTTGCCTCTCTGATTAATGCTCTCCTTGCCTGGTCCGTGGGTTTTGGTGGGCGGCTCTCTCTTGGCAGGTTTGTTGTGGTGCCATATTCTTTCCATTTTTTAATAATGGATTTAATGATGCTCTGTGGGATGTTCAAAGTTTCTGATAATTGTTTATAACCCAACCCTGATCTGTACTTCTCCACAACTTTGTCCCTGCCCTGTTTGGAGAGCTCCTTGGTCTTCATGGTGCCCCTTGCTTAGTGGTGTTGCAGACTCTGGGGCCTTTCAGAACAGGTGTATATATACTGAGATCATGTGACCGATCATGTGACACTTAAATAAAGTCCACCTGTGTGCAATCTAACTAATTATGTGACTTCTGAAGGTAATTGGTTGCACCAGATCTTATTTAGGGGCTTCATAGCAAAGGGGGTGAATACATATGCACGCACCACTTTTCCGTTATTTATTTGTTTAAATTTCTTGAAACAAGTTATTTTTTTCATTTCATTTCACCAATTTTGACTATTTTGTGTATGTCCATTACAAAATGAATTTAAATTACAGGTTGTAATGCAACAAAATAGGAAAAACGCCAAGGGGAATGAATACTTTTGCAAGGCACTGTATTTGTATCTGTTTTTTTTAATCTGATTCTACTACTTGCATCATTTACTGGATGTAGAATAGAGTTCCATGTAGTCATGGCTCTATGTAGTACTGTGCACCTCCCATAGTCTGTTCTGGACTTGGGGACTGTGAAGAGACCTCTGGTGGCATGTTTTGCGGGGTATGCATGGGTGTCTGATTTGTGTGCTAGTCGTTTAAACAGATAGCTCGGTACTTTCAACATGTCAATACCTCTCACAAATACAAGCAGTGATAAAGTCAATCTCTCCTCCACTTTGAACCAGGAGAGACTGACATGCATATTATCAATGTTTGCTCTCTGTGTACATCCAATGGCCAGTCATGCTGCCCTTTTCTGAGCCAATTGCAATTTTCCTAAGTCCCTCTGTGGCACCTGACCACATGACTGAACAGTAGTCCAGGTGCGACAAAACTAGAGCCTGTAGGACCTGCCTTGTTGAAAGTGCTGTTAAGAAGGTAGATTAGCGCTTTATTATGGACCGACTTCTCCCCATCTTTGCTACTGTTGTATCAATATGCTTTGACCATGACAGTTTAGTCACCTCAACTTGCTCAATTTCCACATTATTTATTACAAGATTTAGTTGAGGTTTAGGGTTTAGTGAATGATTTGTCCCAAATACAATTCTTTTAGTTTTTGAAATATTTAGGACAAACGTATTCCTTGCCACCCATTCTGAAACTAACTGCAGCTCTTTGTTAAGTGTTGCAGTCATTTCAGTCACTGTAGTAGCTGACGTGTATAGTGTTGAGTCATCCACATACATAAACACACTGGCTCAAAGTAATGTTGTTAGTAAATATTGAAAAAAGTAAGGGGCCTAGACAGCTACCCTGGTTAATTCCTGATTCTACCTGGATTATGTTGGAGAGGCTTCCATTAAAGAACACCCTCTGTGTTCTGTTAGACAGGTAACTCTTTATCCACAATATAGCAGGGGATGTAAAGCCATAACACATACGTTTTTACACCAACAGACTATGATCGATAATGTCAAAAGCCAAACTGAAGTCAAACAAAACAGTCCCAACAATCTTTTTATCATCAATTTCTCTCAGCCAATCATCAGTCATTTGTGTAAGGTAGCGGAATGACTTTTGCTTCCCTCCAGGCCTACACTTTCTAGTAGGCTTAAATTGACAATATGGCAAATAGGAGTGGCAATATCGTCCACTATTACCCTCAGTAATTTTCCATCCAAGTTGTCAGACCCCGGTGGCTTGTCATTGTTGATAGACAACAACAACAAAAATCACCTCTTCCACACTCACTTTACGGAATTCAAAATTGCAATTCTTGTCTTTCATAATTTGGTCAGATACAGTGCCTTGCAAAAGTATTCATCCCCCTTGGCATTTTTCTTATTTTGTTGCATTACAACCTTTATTTAAATGGATTTTTATTTGGATTCCATGTAATGGACATACACAAGATAGTCCAAATTGTGAAAAGAAAAAATTACTTGTTTCAAAAAATTCAAAAAAACAAATAAGGGAAAAGTTGTGCATGCATATGTATTCACCCCCTTTGCTATGAAGCCCCTAAATAAGATCTGGTGCAACCAATTACCTTCAGAAGTCGCACAATTAGTTAAAGTCCACCTGTGTGCAATCTAAGTGTCACATGATCTGTCACATGAGTCTGCAACACCACTAAGGGGCACCACCAAGCAAGCGGCACCATGAAGACCAAGGAGCTCTCCAAACAGGTCAGGGACAATTTGGAGTACGTTTGCCAATCGATTGTGCAGCCAGACTTATTTGCCATTCCTTTTGCCTCATCCCTCTCAATCATACCATTTTTCAATTCCTCATCAATCCATGGAGATTTAACCGTTTTTACAGTCATTTTCTTAATGTGTTCATGCTTATTAATAACTGGGATAAGCAATTTCATAAATGTGTCAAGTGCAAAGTCTGTTTGCTCCTCATTACACACCACGGACCAACAAATATTCTTTACGTCAATAACATACAGTTAAAGTCGGAAGTTTACATACACCTTAGCCAAATACATTTAAACTCAGTTTTTCACAATTCCTGACATTTAATCCTAGTAAAAATTCCCTGTCTTAGGTCAGTTAGGATCACCACTTTATTTTAAGAATGTGAAATGTCAGAATAATAGTAGAGAGAGATTTATTTAAACTTTTATTTATTTCATCACATTCCCAGTGGGTCAGAAGTGCTACCAATTCGTATTTGGTAGCATTGCCTTTAAATTGTTTAACTTGGGTCAAACGTTTCGGGTAGCCTTCCACAAGCTTCCCACAATGAGTTGGGTGAATTTTGGCCCATTCCTCCTGACAGAGCTGGTGTAACTGAGTCAGGTTTGTAGGTCTCTTTGCTCGCACACGCTTTTTCAGTTCTGCCCATTAATTTTCTATAGGATTGAGGTCAGGGCTTTGTGATGGCCACTCCAATACCTTGACTTTGTTGTCCTTAAGCCATTTTGCCACAACTTTGGAAGTATGCTTGGGGTCATTGTCCATTTGGAAGACCCATTTGCGACCAAGCTTTAACTTCCTGACTGATGTCTTGAGATGTTGCTTCAATATATCCACATACTTTTCCTTCCTCATGATGCCATCTATTTTGTGAAGTGCACCAGTCCCTCCTGCAGCAAAGCACCCCCACAGCATGATGCATCCACCCCCGTGCTTCATGGTTGGGATGGTGTTCTTCGGCTTGCAAGCGACCCCCTTTTTCCTCCAAACATAACAATGGTCATTATGGACAAACAGTTTTATATTTGTGTCATCAGACCAGAGGACATTTCTCCAAAAAGTACGATCTTTGTCCCCATGTGCAGTTGCACATGGCTTTTTTATGGCGGTTTTGGAGCAGTGGCTTCTTCCTTGCTGAGTGACTTTTCAGGTTATGTCGATATAGGACTTGTTTTACTGTGGATATAGATACTTTTGTACCTGTTTCCTCAAGCATCTTCACAAGGTCCTTTGCTGTTGTTCTGGGATTGATTTGCACTTTTTGCACCAATGTACGTTCAATCTCTAGGAGACAGAACGCATCTCGTTCCTGAGCGGTATGACGGCTGCATGGTCCCATGGTGTTTATACTTGCTTACTATTGTTTGTACAGATGAACGTGGTACCTTCAGGCGTTTGGAAATTGCTCCCAAGGATGAACCAGACTTGTGGAGGTCTACAATTATAAATCTTGGCTGATTTATTTTGATTTTCCCATGATGTTGAGCAAAGAGGCACTGAGTTTGAAGGTAGGTCTGAAATACATCCACAGGTACACCTCCAATTGCCTCAAATGATGTCAATTAGCCTATCAGAAGCTTCTAAAGCCATGACATCATTTTCTGGAATTTTCCAAGCTGTTTAAAGGCACAGTCAACTTAGTGTATGTAAACTTCTGACCCACTGGAATTGTGACACAGTGAATTATAAGTGAAATAATCTGTCTGTAAACAATTGTTGGAAAAATTACTTGTGTCATGCACAAAGTAGATGTCCTAACCGACTTGCCAAAACTATAGAGTGGTTGAAAAACGAGTTTTAATGACTCCAACCTAAGTGTATGTAAACTTCCGACTTCAACTGTAGGAATCACTACAAAGCATATTGTATCACCTCTTATACACTAGATTAAGCCCAGCCATTGGAACTTTGGTTTTCCTAGATATGGCTACTATATTGTGATCACTACATCCGATGGATGTGGATACTGCTTTCAAGCACATTTCTGCAGCATTAGTAAAGATGTGATCAATACATGTTGATGATTTCATTTATGTTTTTGTTTTTGCACCAGGAACAGTCACATTTCTTACCATGGAGCTGCCCAAAATCACGGCTGGCGAGAAGGATGAGGAAATCCGCCCACTCCCACGCTTCACAGGATTCGGAGAACCCTTTAAGGACGGGCGAGAGGCAGGATAACTTGAGCCCGTAGCTCCCGGCGCCTGGTGTAGGTCTCCGACAGATGGAAAAGCCCTGCTCGATCCAGAGAAGGGACGGAAGGTTGCCAACGTCGACTTCGAAATCGTAGGGGAAGGAATAGGAGTAGGCACAGCGGCCGCAGACACAGGTAAACCCAGAGACGAAGGTGCAGGAAGATCAGGCTCCAGGGCAGCGAAACTATCTGTTGTTTGTATCCGCTCCGGACATCTCGTTGGGAGTGTAGACTGCTTTGCGGGAGGCCGCTGTCTTCGGCTTCCATGGCTCGTGACATGCGACCATCGTTGATTGTCATGCTCCACTTGCTGTACTCCTTCGACTCCGCTATCAGATGGGGAAGGAGAGGCATGAGATGGCTCCCCTGGCGAACGAACTCCGGGCAACACCGGCCAGTCAGATAACGACAAAAGACAAGGCGAAGATGTGTCCAACAAGCGCGAACGCCATCCAGCCACCGGCGTAGAAAAGGTAAACATTCCACTCTGCGTTTTCCCCAGTTTCTTACGTAGGCTGGCGACCTGCGTGATCAAGGATGTCACTGCAAGCCTATAATCCTCAGAAAGCAAACAATTGCGCATTGTAACTGAGTGATCCAGTTTGTCCCGAAACAAAGCGTAGTAGATATAGTTCCTACAGCTCCAACGGCGCTGGAACCGTTCATTTACTTCTCCATTGGAAGTAAATGTTAAAGAGGGTTCCATTGGAAAACTAATCTGGGACTAACTTCGTAGGCTTGATGGCTAGCAGCTTAAAAAAAGCGGCTCTTTCAAGCAGACTTTAACCTGTCAGTTAAGCAGGATTCCGGGACAAGAAATAGCTGTCGTAGCTGTTAAAAGCTAACCCCGTCGCGGAATCCATGCAAAAACAAGTTAGGTATTTATGTTTAACAAAGATTGGTTATGTTTTAGTTAAAATAACAAACCAAGTGTTTCCAGCATACAGTGTTCAGCTGCGCACTCTGATGACGTCAGCTGCACACTCTGATTGAGGTGCACCTGTGTCATGATCATGCTGTTTAATCAGCTTCTTGATCTACCACACCTGCCAGGTGGATTGATTATCTTGGCAAAGGAGAAATGCTCCCTAACAGGGATATAAACAAATGTGTGAACAACATTTGAGAGAAATAAGCTTTTTGTGCATATGGAAAATTTCTGGGATTTTTTATTTCAGCTCATGAAACATGGGACCAACACTTTACATATTGCGTTTATATTTTTGTTCAGTGTAGTTTTGTAATTGACTAAACAAGCAAAAAAATTGTGTTTGAAAAAGGCTAAGTAATTGCTGTGAGCCAATGGGGTAACCTAAGTAATCACAGGTTGTTTGCCCCACAGGCGGGCGGGGCTGCGACACTATCTAATACCGACTGGGTCTATAGCAGCATAGCCTAATTTGCAGCGTAGCGCATCCGGGGGAATGCTATAGCTATATGTTTACTGTTATTCACTCTCTCTCCCTCATGAACTTCTCATTGTGTTTTATGGTCCTTGGTGCTGACAGAGCCCTAAATAAAACAGTAGTTCAAGTATGTCAGTCTTTGATGTACATGTATTTGGCCCAGGTCTGGTGTCATTATCAGGTTAGGTTAATGGACCAGGTGAAAATACAGTGTACAATACTGCAACTGAACATTGAAGTAAAGGCAAGCTGGATGCAGTCACTTTATGTCATACCAACCTCGCCAAGTCAATTGATAACAGTACAAACTCCAAATCTTTATTTACTCTCAGTCCTCTGCCTCTTGAGTGAGTCTGACCTTTTTAAAATCTAATCAGTGTTTATCATTCATTTTAATCTGTTTTTCTAAGGCTCCCTGAATCAGAGATGTGGACTCTGACTGGAGTCACAACTTTGATGACTTGAGACTCCACTTGATAGAAAATAAAAATACTTCGATTTGGAGCCTCAACACTTTGACTTGAGTCTGATGACTTGAAATTATCTGGTCAGATTTTGTGAATCTGTGAGTGACAGTAGGCTGCTCGAGATTGCGCAGATTGAAAATGTGCCAGCCTAAATGGCATGATGCGCTGTTCCAAGTTGTCAAATTAGGGTTTCTAAGGTCATGAGTTAGTTTCATAATTGTTGTTAATGTAATTCATGAAAGCGCACTTTTAAATATGATCAGTCAATAAAAAAACGACCTATCAGCTATTATCGGAATGACCCTTCAGTGCATGTCTGTGGTGGGTGCTACTTTTGTGCCAGTTGTCAGTGGGAGTGGGCCATTGCCCGATGAGAGAGAGTGCGACATTTCATCAGCAGGTATAACATAATGACAGACAGACTAACTAGATCACCAATTCAAAACATAACTTAGCTATAGTTAACTAGCGAGATAACTGCTAACTACGCATTAATTTCGTTTCCTTTCCACCTGCAATGTAGAGCCTAAATAAATCTGCACCGTTGGAAACATCGGATTCCCCTCTATTAAACAGTAGCCATGTAATTGCTACAATGTTAAAAATATTCTAAGAATAGCCTAATTGACAAATAACTTGCTGTGCCTATATCTCCCCCGAAAAATGAATATTTGAGCCTTATATATAAACATGTCTAGTTAGATACCTTGCTTTGAAGTAGCCTACCTTATCCATTTGATCCTTGATTTATTGAATGAGGGAATAATTTTATAAAGACAAAAGTATTTGGTTGTAATGTTGAAAAAGCCAAGCCTGCACACCCAGGCGCTCTCCAGATGGAGGGTTGACCACATGCTGACAATATGTGACTAACAGTGCAGTTCTATGTGGGGGGCTAAGTGTCTCGATCAAGGGCACATTGGCAGAAGATGGTAGGCCTACAGTACATGGGATCAGATACAGCAGCCTTCCGGTGCCAATAACGCTTACTTTTTCATGTAGGTATAATAATAGTCATGAACATGTGGTTAAAGGTAATGGAGAAATCATGGAAAATGTGTATAAACCGTTAACAGTGAATAATCAGAGGTCTCTATAGCATAATGTCATTTGTGAATTTCTGTGAACAGTCTATTGGACCGACTTGTAAAAAGACTGCTCCTGGACTTCAATTTTTATTTAATTTTATCGTTTTTTTTTTATTTTTTTTAGGGGGGGGAATGGATCAGCTTAATATTGCAGATAGATTGTATCTTCTATCAATGTAATTGTCTGCATCACTTCCAATCCCCCATGTTTTTATTTTATTTTTTATATATATATTCCCCTTTATTACTTTTCAACCCCACCATCCTTTCCCTACTTGGAGTAAATTAGTGAACAACAACGCCCAGGCCTCTACTTCCGGTCTATACTTACTATCTACACCTTATGGACAGAGTTAATTTTACAATAATTCTATATATATATATATATATATATATATATATATATATATATATTTTTTTTTTTTGCTCCTGAACTTCTTCTACTCTCAACCTCTCCGATCATTTTCATGATGTCCATCCGGTTTGCTTCTAAATGCCATATCTTTCTAACTGTGCTCTTTCCCAAAAGCTCCCAACATACAACCTATATACTTATTATGGACACAGTATGCTTACATTATTAGCTATCTTTGTTATTATTTGTTGTTATTTGTTATTAGTCCCATCCTTCAACTCTATTCAATACCTCCCATCTATCTCTTAACACCATCCATATAGGATTTCTATTTGCCATATATATTTCAACCGTACTGTGATGTTTTACAAAAGTTCTGAACCTTTCTATTCTCATTGCTTCTACAGATTGTGAATTAAAAATAAACATTTTTGCTAAAAGTATTATTATATTATTGATTGATTGACTATGACTTTTCAGATCACCCAGTAATGCTATCTGCAAGGTTAGTTCCAGGTAAATATTGCAATCCTTTAGCCATTCCTGGACCTGTGTCCAAAAACAAGCTACAAATGGACAGAACCAAAACAAATGATCTAATGATTCTATCTCTTCACAGCAAAATCTGCAGAGCTGGGAAGATTGTATCCCCCCATATAAATAACATTCTATTGGTAGCAAGAATTTTATATAATAATTTAAATTGAAAGATTCTAATTTTTGAATCCGGTGTCGTTTTGCGTGTCAGTTCATAAACACTATGCCATGGGATCGGTACGTCAAAGATCTCTTCCCAACTATTTTGCAATCTATATGGGACGGCTGTCAATCCTTTGGTCCTTAAGTGAAACTGATATACTTTTTATTTATCACAGTTTTCCTTAACCAATTATGTTCTTTAATGCAAGGCCGACAGACAAGTTCCTTACTTTCTCCCCCTTCAACTTTCCTCTTCCACTTTTGCGGTAAGGCTGCAATTATTTGGTTGTAATTTTGGGTAGAGCAGACATTTCCATATGTTTTTGTTAGCTGCATGTGCGACATAACTCCACCAGTCCTACCGATGATATCATTCACGAAGATTATACCTTTTTTTAAAAACATTCTGTCAAAAAATAAAGGTTTTTTGTCAATTAGTATATTTGAATTTAACCACGATATTTGTTGCATTATTTGTTCTGTCGTTTCTGGAGGATTAAATTGAAATTGCAACCAACTTTCTATGGCTTGTTTTAGAAATAGTGACATTTGGGAGATTATTTCCTTTTCAAATAACTGAAAGTGAGAGGTTGTAATCTGAATAAAGGGAAAAAGGCCTTTCTTGAACAGTGGGTGAGACAATCTTACTAATTTGCTTGAGAACCAGTTCGGATTTAAGTATAACTTTTGGATGACTGAAGATTTTAGTGATAGGTCTAATGCTTTAATATTTAATAATTTCTGTCCTCCGAATTCATATTCATTATATAAATATGCTCTTTTAATTTTGTCTGGCTCCTGCACTTCTTCCATCCCAAGTCAAGCACTGGCTATGGGATGAAGATGTAACATTTTCTGGCGAATTAATTACGATATTTGTGAGGAACAAAAAGGCTATACAGACAGATCATGCTTTCCATCCGATCCTGCAAACCCGTATGATCCTGATTGGTCTGGACTCCAGAGAAGTGAATGTGACATGATATCCTTAGTTAATATTGACTACTAAGGTGAATGACTTTCAGTTCTAAATGCAGGTGTAAAACGCAGTTCATGTATATTACGTTTTGAAAATGCATCACCATTATGGCTGTAATGACAGGCTACATTTGCGCAGCGATTGTGCGCTCGTTCGCCCTGTACGCGCGTGCTCGTGCGTGCTCGGGGGTCGTAAGCTTTGAACCATTCCTTTTGGGGGATTGCGGGTCAAAAAGCTTGAGAATCACGGAGCTAGCGAACAGAGTGCTGATTTGCTGTACAGCTAAAGGATCGGGTGCAGCGCAAATGTCAAATTGTAGGGAGAAAGGATTGCCATAAATAAATATGCAGCTCCAAAAAATAAATATATTTTTACTTGACTTGAGACTTGACTTGAAAAAACTTGTGACTCGACTGGACTTGACTTGCTCTTAGAATGCACGACTTGGACTTGACTCGAGACTCAACATGTTCTACTTGTTCTACTGTGGTCCTCTGTAGCTCAATTGGTAGAGCATGGCGCTTGTAACGCCAGGGTAGTGGGTTCAATCCCCGGGACCACCCATACGTAAAAATGTATGCACACATGCTTTGGATAAAAGCGTCTGCTAACTGGCATATTATATTACTTGTGTCTCGACTTGAGACTCGTGACTTGTGACTCGAGTAATAGTGACTTGGTCCCACCTCTGCCCTGTATTAATGACTGAGTTTGTAAATTACAAACACATGATACAATGCCATTTCATCGGTTCTCCTTAAACCTAAATCATAGTGGGCCAGACACTCATTTCCTCACAGCGTTGAGTTCAAGGCAGTGTAACAGCGTTGAGCACAAGGTAGAGTTACTTACTATCTTACAATCTGTCCCAATTCATTTCAAGCTGGTATTGTGCGATATCTGATACAATCGAAGTGGTTTTCAGACACATTTCATTGTTTACTAAATTGACAAATACAATTTTAGATCAACACATTGTTTATTTTCTTACTTGGAGCGATCTTCAAATAAGCATAGTTGGGAGGTAAGTCTGTTATAGTATAGGCTATTTCTGCTGTAACCCAGTTTTGTGTGTTGATAGAAATTAACAACATTCCTCTCACTGTGTTTGTGAACATTATATGTTCAGCTCAGCTTCCATCTCAAACAGAACAGGATCCCCTCAGAAGCCCAGAGGCAGGGCCGGCTCCAGGCATCAGTCGGGATCTCAATTTACTGTTGAGAGTTAGAATAGTAGAATACACAAGGTGCAAGTTCGACATTTGGTTGTGCATCAGTCATTTTTCTCTTTTTACGTCAGTCACTGACAGTCACTCAATTAGCCATGTCAGCTAACAATTTTTAGATTGGTAAATTAGTCTAGCCACCTATCTAAATTTAGTAATCATGGCCGAATACCGACCGGTCACGCAGGGCACGTGTCCAGGGGCCCTGACCTCCAGGGGTCCCACATTGATTTTGTTAGTCACTCTCACTCAGATATCATTAACATGGCATAAGTCATGGCAAAATGGGTCGAATTAACTGTAAAACTGATTTTATTTTTCTCTGCCCCATGACAAAATGAGTAGCAAAACCCATAAATTCCCTGCCCAGAGGAATTTATGAGTCAAGATATCACCAAACCTGACCCCCACAAGTGTTACCATGCAATACTGGTGGTCTAGTTGCAATAAGAATACAGTAAGTACTATTTGCAGAGGCTTATTTCTGATGTGGAAACTGCCTTGAAATTCTTTCATGATGTTTTTTTCCAAATAGTAAACAAACATGCCCCATTCCGCAGGTTCAGAGTTAAAGGGCGGGATAATCCATGGTTTTCTTCTGAGCTGTCCTGTATTATTCACAAACGTTATCTAGCCTGGGCTAAAGCAAGGAAACCATGTTCTGATGCTGATTGGCTTATTTTTAGGCAGCTACGAAACAAGTGTTCTTCTCTTCTCAGGAAGGCCAAGTCTGAATATTTTATGTCTGTTACCACTGATAACCTGAATGACCCTAGAAAGTTTTGGAAGTCTATGTCTGGTAACAGTAATGTTAATGAATTACCATCATGTGTATTGAAGGACTCTGTTGCTGTATATGACAAAAACTGAAATGCTGAATTGTTTCAATGAGCACTTTGTATCATCTGGTGGGCTGTTTGATTCAGTATCCTCTGTCTCTGTACAACCTTGTGTGGATGAACCGGTGAGAGCTGGTCAAACTTTTAGCTTTTCACCATTCTCAGTGCAGGAGGTACATAAAGCCCTGAAATCCTTAGATCAAAGAAAGCCTGCAGGTCCTGATCTTCTTGATCCCTGCTTTTTAAAACTGGCAGCTAATTTCATAGCTAAACCACTTACATATCTGTTCAATCTAACCCTGGAATGTAATGAAATTCCAAGGATCTGGAAATCAGCATTTGTCCTACCACTTTTAAAAGGGGGAGATCCAACTCTTTTAAGTAATTATAGGCCAATCTCAAAGCGGTCACCCCTAGCAAAAATACTTGAAACCCTTGTTAGTGAACAGCTAAAATAGTTTTTATATACTAACTATATTTTATCAATGTACCAATCGGGGTTCAGGAAGAAGCATAGCACAATCACAGCAGCCAAAAAAACAGCACTGTGTCTCACTTTTTATTGATCTCTCTAAGGCTTTTGATACAGTTGATCATACTATACTGAGGCAGAGATTGTCGAGCGTAGGTCTTTCGGAGCATGCAGTTGCATGGTTTGCTAACTATCTGTCTGATAGAACTCAATGCACTCCGTTTGATGGGCTCATGTCTGTTAAATTGTCTGTCTGTAATGGTGTGCCTCAGGGCTCTGTACTTGGTCCCCTTTTATTCACTATTTATATAAATAAGTTAGACAAATGTGCAAAATTGGCAACTTCACTTTTATGCTGATAATACTGTTATTTATTGTTGTGCCTCGTCTCTCACAAAAGCTTTCCAGAACTTGCAAACTGTTTTTTATACAGTTCAACATACCTTGTGTCAGTTGAAGCTTATCCTCAATGCTGACTAAACTAATGGTGTTTTCTAAAGCAAGAAATAGACCACTGAACCTTTCACCTATTACTACCTGTCAGGGCAATGAGATTGAGGTTGTAACCTCGTAAATATCTTGGAATTTTAATTGATTACAGCCTCTCTTTTAAATTGCATATTCAACAACTTACAAAAAAATGAAGCTGAAGTTGGGATTTTATTTTAGAAACAAGGCCTGTTTTTCTTTTGAAGCCAGAAGGAGGCTATTATCAGCTACATTTATGCCTATACTAGACTATGGAGATATTTTATATATGAATGCTTCGGCTCAGTGTTTGAGATCAATCTTTATCATGGAGCATTGAGATTTATTTTAAACTGCAAAACCCTTACACACCATTGCACTTTATATACCAGTGTTGGCTGGCCTTCTCTAGTCACTCGTAGGCTCAGTCACTGGTATACTTTTATTTACAAAGCCATTTTGGGTTTACTACCATTTTATCTGGGCATTTGTATTCTTCAGAAATGTGGTGGGTACTCCCTTTGTTCGCAAGACTTTATCCTGCTAACTGTTCCAAATGTCCGAACTGAATTTGGTAAAAGGGCTTTTATGTACTCTGCGCTATCGGCTTGGAACGCCTTACAACATACTTTTAAACTGGAAGAACTTGTCCCGATTGGTGTTTTTAAATCATTGATGAAGGATTTTGAGGCTGATTCCTTGACCTGCTGTTTTATGATTTTGTTATACTCCTTTGATTTCTATGGATGTTTACTAGATTGGTTTTTCATGTTGTCTGTCTGTAATTGTGTAATGACTTGGTGCTGCCTATCTTGGCTAGGACGCTCTTGAAAAATAGATTTCAAACCTCAATGAGCCCTTCCTGTTTAAATAAAGGTTAGATAAAATAAAATATTGACCATTTTGATACATTTGACATGCCCAAAAAATGTAAGGTGGTTCACACAGAAAAATAGAGAGAACTTCAGAAATTCCTCTGGGACATGGGAATAAGTGTTAGGGCAAGAGAGGTAGGCTTCTGTTTGAAGCAAGTTAACATTTTCACAAAAAGATCAGAATTCAGTCAATTGACAAAAACATCAGAATTCAGTCAAGGCTGGTTCATCTGGCTCTTTGAATAATATCATAATTCAGAGAGAGAATTGACAAATTGCCGATGGTCTGGGAAAAGCGCCCGCTGTGAGCTGGCACATACGTGTTACCGAGCAGCCATATGGAGTGCAAGCTTCATCACGGGGCCTGCCCTTTTATTCCACACCAATCTTCGACATCTATCACTGAATTCTTGTGACCTATTTATTTTACAACTTGACATTTTACTATGAGGAACCTCAGTTTGCTTCAAACACCTCTTGAGTAACCAGAGTTCATACACAGTATACCCAAGGGGTACTGATGTGAATTCTTCTAATTTGCTGTATAAACAATTGCAAGGTTGCCAACTCTTGAGGCCCTGAAGCTTCCTTTGTTATGAGAGAGTGTCTGTCTGGTAATTGGACACTCTTGCGTATATTGTCCTTTCAAAGCACTGCACATGTTGGGGAGGGAGGTCTTTCATTTGTGGACCGACATTATGAATTTGAGATAAAAGACCAGCTGAATTGAAACATGCAACAGATGCAAGGATCACCAAACTGGCACCCGGTCCTTCCACTCGTAATCTCCTCTAATCCCAGCCTCTTCAGATCCAGCTCTCTGCTGCCTTCCTCACCAAGCTGAATACCAGATGAGCTTTCTGGCTGAGCGCCTCTGTCCTTATATGAACAATACGAACAACACACCAGCAACCTCAACCAGGAATATAACAACCAGCCCAGTGTCCAAGTTGGTTACTCAAAGCTCCCCCATCAGCAAGAAAAACATGGTCAGCAGGTCCTCATATGTGCCACATACAGTATAGACTTACAATCATTTGTATTATAATAGACTTTAAACATTTTAAAATGTCAGAAACACTGTATACACATGGAAAGCAGCACAGGGACATTTGCCTGCCTTAGGTTTAATGTGGTAAATGTGGTTTTACACACTGAGGCAGGCAGGGAAGCATTACATTTACACCCACCTCTCATGGAACGCTTAACTTTCTCTCAGCCTTGCCGGAATGGCTAAGCCAGAGTTTTGTTCCAAATGGCACCCTATTCACTATGTAGCGCACTACTTTTGACCAGGGTCCTATGGTGTGCCATTTGGAAGCAGCCCAGGTTCCTGATGTGATGTAAATGCAGGATGGTTGGTTGAGTGCCCCTCAGTGCTTCTTGGCCCTGGTCCCAACGTTACTCAGAGCTCAACCATTTGAAGATTGATGCAAGGGTGAGTAAAGGACATGTGGAGCGTAGCCAAGGAAACGGTTGATGAAAGGTTGAGGTTGATCGTGAAATGGGTCAGTGGGCAATAATGGCAGAGGATAAGAAGTGAATGACCCTCTGGCAAATTCTTAAAGTAGCTGAGAGACGAAAGACTACCATTATGGTCAGATGTATGCATCCAAAATAGTCAATAACGGAAAGGGGTGCAGTCCAGGGTACTTACTGTATACAGTAAAATATAATATAAATATAAATATTTTCCTTGAAAGCAATACAGTACACTCACATCTGTGCAGGACAATGTATCAGTACAACTGCATTCCCTATAAGTGGAGTGTGCTGTAGTCAGTAAGGGAAAGGGACAAAGTCCAGAGTCGTACTGTATACATTGTGTATTTTCCATCCATATTGATTGATGATCTATTTCAGGGCTCTTTAAAAGGTCTAGTCATTTCTAGTCTATAGAGACTGTCTCCAACCCCTCTCCAAGTGCCAAAGTGCCAATAGCTGTTCGGAAGTGAAAATTCACCAAGTCCTTGGTGTCATTCTCCATCCCATTTAGCATTGTTTTTTCAGCATCTGACTGATCACTTATTATTGTTGTTTTGATGCCAAGGAATTGGCTCCATTACGCTTGGCCCTTGCACATAGCTGTGGGAAGTAGAGGTGCTGAGGGTGCTGCAGCACCCCCGAAAAACATATTTTTTCACAAAAATAGTGCACTAGGCCTTTAATAGTCCTATATTAGCGGACCGATATAGCCGTCTGCAGCTCCAGCACGGGCAAACAATTTTTTACAAAATCACAGCAACTCCCCCCCAACTACTTCCCGCAGCTATGCCCTGAGTGATAACAGAAATGACCTACATTCTAGAAATATTTGCCTCTCACCAGTCATAACACAGCCATGTTGAAAGTGGGATCGACCACCAGAGCTGAGCTCTGTTAAAGGTCCAATGCAGTCGTTTTTTATCTCAATATCAAAACATTTCTGAGTAACAATTAGGTACTTTAGTGTGATTGTTTTCAATTAAAATTGTCAAAAAGAAACAAAAATAGCTTCTTATCAAAGAGCAATTTCTCAAGCAATAATTTATCTAGGAAAACTGAACATTTGCTGTTATTGGCAGAGAGGTTTGGAACTCTCTTTCTTATTGGTCTATTGACTAATTTACTGCATGTTGATGTCCATCCCACCAAAACAGGCTGAAAGTTCTGGCGGTCTTTTCAAACAGCTTTTACACTAAAATACATTATCATTATTTTCTAAATTTCACAGTATTATTCCAACCTCATAGTGTGGAAATACATGTATATATAAAACACAGGAAAATCACGTTTTGACTGCACTGGGCCTTTAAAATACTTAGTAGGATGCTGAGGGGAGAAAACAACCTTGTGTCTGACGTGATATTTGCTCTCTTCTGACTTCCGGTGATCCGTTTATGAATCTGACAGCCTCTCCATGGTTTTAACGGCTCACTGACCTTTTCCTCCATGCAGGGAATTGCCCCAGAAAGATCCCCTGGAGACATACTGTTAGCATTCTGTTATTTTAGTAAGGAATAGCCTTTGGCATGCTGTACGTTTCTACAGGCTCTTTTTCACTTGGCTGTGTGTTATGTTTTCTATTTAAAACCCAGGCGTCAAGTCACACTGTTTATACTTGTGTCAAGATGGGTGGTAGTCAAAGTAAATTCTATGCAGTTATTTGTCCTATAGATGTGTTTTAAAATTACGCAAAAAAAATATGATTTTGCTTACTTTCAACAGTTTGTGAACTACGGCTCCAGTTTGTCACCATTTCTTAGGCCTATCCATTATGATTGTGCCATTGGTTGTTTAGTTTATTAGGATCCCCATTAGCTACTGCACATGCAGCAGCTACTCTTCCTGGGGTCCACATAAAATATACAGAACAGTAATAGACAAGAACAACATAAAATATTACATTAAATTCAAAATAAAAATACATTAAAAAAATAGTGTACACCTGCTCTTTCCATGATATAGACTGACCAGGGGAATCCAGGTGAAAACTATGATCCCTTATTGATGTCACTTGTTAAATCCACTTCAAATCAGTGTAGATGAAGGGGAGGAGACAGGTTAAAGAAGGATTTTTAAGCCTTGAGACAATCAAGACATGGATTGTGTATGTATGCCATTAAAAAATATTTAAGTGCCTTTGAATGGGGTATGGTATGGGGTGTATCAAGAACTGCAACGCTGCGGGGTTTTTCACGCTCAACATTGTCCCATGTGTATCAAGAATGGTTCACCACCCAAAGGACATCCAGCCAACTTGACACAACTGTGGGAGGCACTGGATTCAACATGCGCCAGCATCCCTGTGGAACGCTTTCGACACCTTGTAGAGTCCATGCCCTGATGAATTGAGGGGCTTCCTAATGTTTGGTATACTCAATGTATATAGGAAAGACACCAAGGCAACAAAAATACTATTTACACACTATTCATATTCTTATATACAGTACAGTTAAATTAGATCTTTAGAAAGAGGAGAGGCGCTACGTGATGTTTTTTTAATCCGTTTTTTAAAGCTAAACTTGCTTTTTGTCTGAGTAACCTCTGGTGGCAGAGCATTCCATGCATTAAATATGTTTTGGGTTTGGTTACCATGAAGACACCCATAGTGGAGTGTCTGATGGGGTATGTATGTCTGTTTGAAGTGTATGCAAATAGATTAAATAAGTGGTTAGGCATTTTCAACACACAAATGTTTCTTAAAAAGACTAAAAGAGAAGTAGGCAATTTTTCCTCAACTCTCAGCCATGAAAGACTATCATGCATGTTGTTGATGTTAGTTCCGTGTGTGCAGTTAAAGGCAAGGAGTGCTGCTTTATTTTGAGCCAGCTGCAGCTTTGCTAGGTCTTTTTTTGCTGCACCTGACCATATTACCAGTTAGTAGTCAAGATGGGACAAGATCAAAGCCTGATCAATTAGTAGAGTTGATCGGTGTATCAACAACACAGAACATCCTTTTATAACAGACATAACTCTCCCCATCTTCAAAACAACGTTGTCAATATGACTTGACCATGATAACTGATCATCCAATGTTACTCCTAGGAGTTCAGCTTCTTCAACTTGTTCAATGGTCACACCCTTTATCCACAACTCCAGTTGAGGTTTAGGTCTACGAGAATGCTTTGAACCAAATACAATGCTTTTGGTTTTAGATGTATTTAAGACCGATTTATTGTTAATTACCCATTCTGACACTGATTGTAACTCCTTGCTAAGAGTCTCAGTGAGCTCACTGGCTTTAGATGCTGATGTGTAGTGTGTGCAATCATCAGCATACATAGTAATTTTTGCTCCTTGTAATAGAAGTGGCAAATTATTTGTAAAAATAGAGAAGAGTAACGGCCCAAGGAAACTGCCCTGAGGGATGCCGCACTGTACATCTTTTTATACATTTATTTTAGCCAATCATCAGTCATCTGAGTCAGTGCAGTACAAGTTAAGTGCCCTTCCCTATGTGTATGCTGAAAGTCAGTAGTTAACTTGTTCTTGAAAAAATGGCATTGTATTTATTCAAACACAATTCTCTCCATCAGTTTACCAAGAACAGGCAGCAAGCTGATTGGGGGGCTGTTAATGCCAGCGAAGGGTGCTTTACTATTTTAAGAAGTGGAATTACATTGTGTGGCATGTCTGGCCAGTTGTGTGGCCACAGTTATTCCTGTGCCTAAGAAAATACAGTACCACAGACATTTCAACAGTGGATAGCATGGTGTAAAGGAATGGCATGTACATTTCCCCAGCTGTGAAAGCAGCTGGAGGCTGAGAAAATATGGATTACACGGACAAACCACCGTGGAGATGCATTTAAAAGACGCTGCTGCCATGCTTTTGGCTTCCTTTTCGACCACAACTTCCAGCTGGAAAAGTGTTTCAAGTTAAAAGGGGGGTATTGACTATTGTATTGACTGGTAATTCTAGGTCTGGCTGTCGCCATTCAAGTCATAACTCTTACTTGACATATTTAACCAGGCTGGTCTCATAGACTAGACATAACATGGTAAACAAAAATCTGGGACACTCAAACTATTATGATATGTTACGTTTAGTATGGCTACATAAGACAGAAGGTTACTTAAGGCAAAAACGAAAGGAGGGTGGTTGGTCAGGGTGGATGGGTGGGCGTATAACACAAACGTCTAGCAACCCAAAGGTTGCGTGTTTGAATCTCATCAAGGACAACTTTAGCTAATTAGCAATTTTCCAACTACTTATTAGCTACTTTCAATTACTTGTTAGCTAACCCTTCCCATAACCTTAACCCTTTAACCTAACTCCTAACCCTAAACTTAACCTTAACCCTAACCTCCAGCCTAGCTAACTTTAGCCACATAGCTAACATTAGACACAACAAATTGCAATTCGTAATGTATCATACGAAATGGATGATGGACATCCACAAATTAATACATACCATATCAAACGTAACATTTCATACTAATTTGAGTGTCCCGGGTTTTCGTTTAGGCCTACCATGTTAGTCCAGGTTGATTTAACTGTTTGTCTGAGCTCAGCCAAGGGAGAAGAGGACAATGATCACTTTTGCCACTTTTCATTCAGAAATACTCCAGGTGCAAGGACAAAGACACCACGTGTAAAATAAGGCAAGATCATCCATTTTGGGCACTCTTGACCCAATAGCCTATTCTTATTCCTTATTGAACTTGAAATGAACAGTGTCTTGTGGACCAATTTGAGTGTCTCAATGTGTTCCAATATTTAAACACATCACTTCAGACAGCGACAATATTTAAACAATATTTATAACTGAATCATGATCCAGTGAAGCTTAAAATCAGAGAGATATGTAGCAGAGTGTCCTGTTTATTTGGTCATGAACCAATTCCATAATCATAGCAGCAATAGTCAGATAGGTCTTTTAAATTGCTTTGGCCCCAGACTGGTTGCTAGTCTGCTGTCCTCAACCTACTGTATGTGGCCTATGATTGGCTGTGATCTCCCTGGGCTTGAAACCTGAGGCAGCGAGGCGTTAAGTCTGCCAGCCTACCGCTGCGTCTCTGAGGTGGGCACCTCATAATCCACTGCCAACCGTTAAAATGAACCAACCAGTCAGGGTTATTAATGTTCTCAATGTTTGCCTGCCTGGCTTTCGAAGAGGGAATATCATGTCTGTGTACCAAATGGCACCCTTTTCCCTATATAGTTCACTATAGCCATAGAGCCATAGGGCTCTGGTCAAAAGTAGTGCACAATGTAGGGAAAAGGATGCCATTTGGGACATAGGCCATGTACATAAAGGACTGGGGAAAAGATCCACAACCCCAAGAGACCATCATTCTGATTGCTTTGGTGTTATTTAACTGAGATAAATGATCATAGCTCAGACACACACTGACAAGTCTGTAGAATAAATATGCCAACCTTATTCCTTGCCTGTCTCTTCGAAATCCAGTAAATAGTCAACTGAGGATATAAGCATGTGAGAAAATAACAGGCACATAATTCAAGGGCATTGGACTGCAGCTGTATCACATTGTCCTTTTTTCAGTTTACCAATTGACTGCGGTGTAGACATAAGTACTATGAGTGTAGCTAATATTGTTCTAGCTTAGATTGCCCTTAAAACCCAATATTGGCCGATTGATAGCTTCAATTTCACCCCAAAGATCTTTGTTGGCAAGAGAGTCATTACCTGGTCGCAAGAGAGTCATTACCCACTCCCTGGCCAAATGGGCTGCAGATGATCTCAGAGACAGACCAGGGTCAAAGTATTTTCACTTTTGACAGTATAGTCTCCTCTAGGAGGTTCTCTTCCCCAATCTCTGCCTCTTCTCTTCTCTCTGGCACAGGATGTCCTTGTCTCCTCTCGCTGCACCCTCCTCACAGGCTTGTGCAAGAAGTAGTGGTGTAAAGTACTTAAGTAAAAATACTTAAGTCGTTTTTTGGGTATCTGTACTTTACTTTACTATTTATATTTTGCCAACTTTTACTTTTACTTCACTATATTCCTAAAGAAAATAATGTACTTTTTACTCCATACATTTTCCCTGACACCCAAAAGTACTCATTACATTTTGACAGGAAAATGGTCCAATTCACACACTTATCAAGAGAACATCCCTGGTCATCCCTACTGCCGCTGATCTGGCGGACTCACTAAACATCAATGCTTAGTTTGTAAATTATGGCTGAGTGTTGGAGTGTGCCCCTGGCTATCCATCAATAAAAACAAAACAAGAAAATTGTGCCGTCTGGTGTGCTTAATATAAGGAATTTGAAATGGTTTATACTTTTACTTTTGATACTTAAGTACATTTGAGCACTTTCATTTACTTTTGATACTTAAGTATATTTAAAAAAATATATTTTACTGGGTGACTTTCACTTTTACTTGGGTCATTTTCTATTAAGGTATCTTTACTTATGACAATTGAGTACTTTTTCCACCACTGGCAAGAAGGCCAGGACATCAAGATTAATGTTGTTTGTGTCTACAGAGCCAAGGTTCTCTGTAAGTCCAATGTACAGTGGGGGAAAAAAGTATTTAGTCAGCCACCAATTGTGCAATTTCTCCCACTTAAAAAGATGAGCGAGGCCTGTAATTTTCATCATAGGTACACGTCAACTATGACAGACAAAATGAGATCTTTTTTTCCAGAAAATCACATTGTAGGATTTTTTATGAATTTATTTGCAAACTATGGTGGAAAATAAGTATTTGGTCAATAACAAAAGTTTCTCAATACTTTGTTATATACCCTTTGTTGGCAATGACACAGGTCAAACATTTTCTGTAAGTCTTCACAAGGTTTTCACACACTGTTGCTGGTATTTTGGCCCATTCCTCCATGCAGATCTCCTCTAGAGCAGTGATGTTTTGGGGCTGTCGCTGGGCAACACGGACTTTCAACTCCCTCCAAAGATTTTCTATGGGGTTGAGATCTGGAGACTGGCTAGGCCACTCCAGGACCTTGAAATGCTTCTTACGAAGCCACTCCTTCGTTGCCCGGGCGGTGTGTTTGGGATCATTGTCATGCTGAAAGACCCAGCCACGTTTCATCTTCAATGCCCTTGCTGATGGAAGGAGGTTTTCACTCAAAATCTCACGAAACATGGCCACATTCATTCTTTCCTTTACACGGATCAGTCGTCCTGGTCCCTTTGCAGAAAAACAGCCCCAAAGCATGATGTTTCCACCCCCATGCTTCACAGTAGGTATGGTGTTATTTGGATGCAACTCAGCATTCTTTGTCCTCCAAACACGACGAGTTGAGTTTTTACCAAAAAGTTATATTTTGGTTTCATCTGACCATATGACATTCTCCCAATCCTCTTCTGGATCATCCAAATGCACTCTAGCAAACTTCAGACGGGCCTGGACATGTACTGGCTTAAGCAGGGGGACACGTCTGGCACTGCAGGATTTGAGTCCCTGGCGGCGTAGTGTGTTACTGATGGTAGGCTTTGTTACTTTGGTCCCAGCTCTCTGCAGGTCATTCACTAGGTCCCCCTGTGTGGTTCTGGGATTTTTGCGATCATTTTGACCCCACGGGGTGAGATCTTGTGTGGAGCCCCAGATCGAGGGAGATTATCAGTGGTCTTGTAGGTCTTCCATTTCCTAATAATTGCTCCCACAGTTGATTTCTTCAAACCAAGCTGCGTACCTATTGCAGATTCAGTCTTCCCCAGCCTGGTGCAGGTCTACAATTTTGTTTCTGGTGTCCTTTGACAGCTCTTTGGTCTTGGCCATAGTGGAGTTTGGAGTGTGACTGTTTGAGGTTGTGGACAGGTGTCTTTTATACTGATAACAAGTTCAAACAGGTGCCATTAATACAGGAACGAGTGGAGGACAGAGGAGCCTCTTAAAGAAGAAGTTACAGGTCTGTGAGAGCCAGAAATCTTGCTTGTTTGTAGGTGACCAAATACTTATTTTCCACCATAATTTGCAAATAAATTCATTAAAAATCCTACAATGTGATTTTCTGGATTTTTTTCCTCAATTTGTCTGTCATAGTTGACGTGTACCTATGATGAAAATTACAGGCCTCTCTCATCTTTTTAAGTGGGAGAACTTGCACAATTGGTGGCTGACTAAATACTTTTTTTCCCCACTGTATATGAACTGTCCCCTGACTGTTAGAGCAGCAGAGTGTAACAAACGCACTGAGAACACTTCACACCTGACATCTATAATAAACACACAGAAAAACTAAGGGAATGTTCATATTCTTTTAACTCATACCCAAATAACGTTGTTGACTCATCCTATACTTGTATTTGTGGCCAAAGCATAAATTGGAGAAAAATACACTTCAAAACCCCCACATCAAACTTATATCTCAAACAGACAGTTTAAAAAATGCTTGCTGTTTCCTCATATAGGATGAGCTGGCCAATCAATGGTCTACTCAAATGAATATTTTTTATGACCGGTAAACACCCACACCATTCTGTTGTTGGGGTATGCCCACACCATTCCAACACAGAAAAGCTGCTTTTAACATACTTAATTACCATTTATTTGGGAAGGAAAACTATTTCACGAATATTGTAATTAATTATAGGTCATATTTCAAAGACATATTTGAAGCACTGGACAGTTATTTTAAAGTATAAACAAGGGAAGAATCTTAAACATTTTGTTTTGTTCTGAAGTATATTGGTACATTTTGAAATCCTTTTGAGCAGTGGAGGCTGCTGAAAACGTAGCTGGAACGAAGTGAATGGAATGGCATCAAACACATGGAAACCATGTGTTTGATGTATTTGATACCATTCCACGTATTCCGCTCCCACCATTACCACAAGCCCGTCCTCCCCAATTAAGGTACCACCAACCTCCTTTGCTTTGGGATAATAATTATCTAATAGGAAATCAGTGTATACAGTATGTTACTAACCTATGAGAGAGCTTAACCTGAGACAAAATACAGATGGGCCCACAGAATGACTCAACTCTTTATCCAGAACTTTCTTCCAATTGTCATTCCACATGACCTCACAGCTCTCCCATTTAGATACATAACATTACCCAAGCCACCCCCTGCTGGGCATCTCAGGCAACTTCAGCCATCCAGCTCCAGCCTTCTTATGACAGACTCTGTTTTCATGCACATAGTTACCCATTACTTGTAGAGTAGTAATCTTCAAGCCCTAATGAAATGGCTATGAAGTATGCCTGTGAAGGCCTGTGAGGATAATTGGCCTACAGCTTAACGAGGGGCTAAGACTTAGCCTGTCTCTGACATGGAGGGACTCATTACTGATTAACTCTGTCCAGTGAATGGATCTGCTTTCCCCCCCTGCTGCCTTGGTCTGTTGTTGTTTTTATGACTTGTTTCCGGTCTTTGTGACAGACGTTAAGACAAAAACGTCTAAAACACAACTCTGACTTATAGGTCAGTATTCAATCAATTGCAGGTAATATAACTGTGTTTGATTTGCACAGCAAGTCCCAGATGGAGGGAGTTGAAGCTTGCTTTAGAAATTGGCACTGACCCGTTCAGTTCTGTCGCCATTGGGAGGGCCAGTTTTTAAATCAAGTGTCAACTTTCTCCATCCAGGATATGTTGCTCTGCAAATCCAATGCCCTTTCTGACAACATTATCCAGAAATCCGCTATCTGCAATTCACTGAATATCAGCCTTGAACTTTCCCTGAGATCATGCACTGACCATATTGATCATCACTATTTTGACAGGGCGATCCACAGTGACAGAATATAACCTATTAGTCAGCCAACAGTGGAAGTCTGGCCTTAGGATGTGCCTGGTCTATTGATTTGTTTGGGGAGTCATCATCTTCACAGTTTTTGGACTCAAACCGTTCCAATGTCCCAGTTGAGTCGTAATGCCTCTTACATTCAAGTTGTCCTTTCCTATTATTCTTGTTTTTCCAAAAGGCTCCCTCTTGTGAAAAGATAAAAGATTGTCTATAAGAGAAAATTTTTCTTTTATGAAAGGTCTTCTATCCGAGCCATCCCTAGCCACGCAGGCAGAAATGTACTGGAGGGGACTGTAAGGTTACCGTCACTGAAATTTGTACTCATGTCCATATACCATGAGAGAACACAAATTAGTTATGCTCATTATAGCCAGACCAGTACTGTATACATGCAGCTAGTAAATGACACATACCCATGCAGACAAACACAGTCCTCATCATAACCATGTGTGTAGCCTACTGTACGTCAGCAAATAAATAGAGCACCCACTGAACTGCACTCCATGCACTTTTTCCAGGTCATCACCTAAAGAAACTACACTGTGCATTCGGAAAGTATTCAGACACCTTGACTTTTCACAATTTGTTACGTTACAGTCTTATTCTAAAATTGTTTTTTTTCTTCATCAATCTACATACAATACCCCATAATGACAAAACAAATAGAATATGGAAATATCACATTTACATAACTATTCAGACCCTTTACTCAATACTTTGTTGAAGCACCTTTGGCAGCGATTACAGCTCCGAGTCTTCTTGGGTATGACGCTAAAAGCTTGGCACACCTGTATTTGGGGAGTTTCTCCCATTGTTCTCTGCATAATCCTCTCAAGCTCTGTCAGGTTGGATGGGGAGTGTCACTGCACAGCTATTTTCAGGTCTCTCCAGAGATGTTCGATCAGGTTCAAGTCCAGGCTCTGGCTGGGCCACTCAAGGACTTTGTGACTTGTCCCGAAGCCAATCCCATGTTGTCTTGGCTGTGTGCTTAGGGTTGTTGTCCTGTTGGAAGGTGAACCGTCGCCCCAGTCTGAGGTCCTGAGCGCTCTGGAGCAGGTTTTCATCAAGGATCTCTGTACTTCCCTCGATCCTGACTAGTCTCCCAGTCCCTGCCGCTGAAAAACATCCCTACAGCATTATGCTGCCACCACCATGCTTCACCGTAGGGATGGTGCAAAGTTTCCTCCAGACGTGACGCTTGGCATTCAGGCCAAAGAGTTCCATTTTCGTTTCATCAGACCAGAGATTCTTGTTTTTTATGGTCTGAGAGTCCTTTAGGTGCCTTTTGGCAAACTCCAAGCGGGCTGTCATGTGCCTTTTACTGAGGAGTGGCTTCCGTCTGGCCGCTCTACCATAAAGGCCTGATTGGTGGAGTGTTGCAGAGATGGTAGTCCTTCTGGAACGTTCTCCCATCTCCACAGAAGAGCTCTGGAGCTCTGTCAAACTGACCATCAGGTTCTTGGTCACCTCCCTGACCAAGGCCCTTCTCCCCCAATCGCTCAGTTTGGCTGGACAACCAGCTCTAGGAAGAGTCTTGGTGGTTCCAAACTTCTTCCATTTAAGAATGATGGGAGCCACTGTGTTCTTGGGGACCTTCAACGCAGCAGAAATTTTTTGATACCCTTCCCCAGATCTGTGCCTCGACACAATCCTGTCTCGGCGCTCTACGGACAATTCCTTCGACCTCATGGCTTGGTTTTTGCTCTGACATGCACTGTCAACTGTGGGACCTTATATAGACAGGTGTGTGCCTTTCCAAATCATGTTCAATCAATTGAATGTACCACAGGTAGACTCCAATCAATTTGTAGAAACATCTCAAGGATGATCAATGGAAACAGGATGCACCTGAGTTCAATTTCGAGTCTCATAGCAGAGGGTCTGAATGCTTATGTAAATAAGGTATTTCTGTTTTTTATTTTTTCTAAATTTGCTAAAATGTCTGAACCGTTTTTTTTCCCGCTTTGTCATTATGGGGTATTGTGTGTAGATTGATGAGGGGGAAAAAATATTTAATCAATTTCAGAATAAGGCTGTAACGTAACAAAATGTGGAAAAGTTCAAGGGGTCTAAATACATTCCGAATGCACTGTACATACTGTATTTTTAAACCCCATTGATACCCATTATGAAAAGTCTACAACACCATCTGCACTTAAGATATCTTGTGTTCACCATAATGATAATGGTCAAGTATGTCTATTTTAGCCATGCACATAGCAAGTAACAGTTCAACAGAACCAATAGAAAAAAGTCCTCAAAAACATCAACAAAAAAAGAAAAACCTCAAAACTTCCTATCAAGGGGAAATTAATCTTCTATAATGTTTATTCATTGCTATTTTCTCATTAAATAATTATTTAATGCAAATATTGTTTCAAAGATAACACAAATAGAATAGAAGTTGATCCTAAGTGGATAGGCTTTATTTAGTCTCCCTGGACCTACAAATGTCACTGCCTTGTGTTTCTACTCTTCAAGGGGATTGTTGTGATTAATCACTGTGTTGTAGATGTTTTTTCTACCTCAGTCAACGAACGGAGCCTCCAGACCTTGAAGTTGTTGTTTCTATGGCAGATACTACTGAGGTTATTTTCAGCATTGTTGATGAGAACCACCGACGGGCCATGATTCCAGGAAGTTCATGTTTGTCAAACTGTGTCTGTGTTTCCGATCTATTCAATAAAATGTTATTTGTCCGCTAAGGGCAGCTAGTGTTATGGCTGTAGCTGTGCATCAGCACATACTGTACATCACACAGACACAGGAGAAACAGTACATAGACTGCACTTTAAATTTGTTTTGTCTATGTAAATACCTATTTCAGGTCATCAGAAACATATCCAAATGTTTTATTTACTGCATGCTTCATACCCCAAGGCATGAAAGTTACAAGGTACCAATTAAGGTTTTGATACTTCAACAGGTGAGTATAGAGTTGTTTATATGGGTCAAAGCCTGGTACTAAATACTGCAAGATGAAAACTTCCTAAACAAAGAGACAGAGATGTATTACCCACTTCCTGATTCACAATGACGTAATCACACATTTCATTGCATTTCATTGCGTCTTCTACATCACTCGTTCCCACCATCTTTGGCTTTGACTTCTCAGTGCTTTATCGAATGCATTCATGCCATGGTGTCTGTTTTCCTTTTACTTAACTCCAGACATTTTCATCATGCCAGAATATAGCTGACAATCTCCACAGACAAGCCCTGCAGCCAATGTCACATTCTCCTCTGTCATCTTCATGGGACTTCACGTTATCTGATGTCCTAAGTTAGTGGTGTTACTTGAATCCCATCTCTTTTTTGGCAACAGGTTATGAAAGCTTTGCTTTCCACCATTTCTTTCCAGCAACTTTTTATGTACAGTGCCTTCGGAAAGTATACAGACCCCTTGACTTTTTCCAAATGTTGTTGTGTTACAGCCTAAATGTAAAATGTATTACATTTAGATTTTGTATCACTGGTCTACACACAATACCACATAATGTCAAAGTGGAATTATGTTTTTTGAAATGTTTACAAATTAATTAAAAATGAAAAGCTGAAGTATTCAACCTCTGTAATGGCAAGCCTAAATGAGATACATACACTCACTCTGTGTGCAATAATAGTGTCTGGTCATGATTTTTGAATGACCATCTCTGTACCCCACACATACAGATAATTGTAAGGTCCCTCAGTCGAGCACTGAATTTCAAACATTCTAAAAAGCATCCCTTTGAGCATGGTGAATTTATTAATTACACTTTGGATGGTGTATCAATACACCCAGTCACTACAAAGATACAGGCGTCCTTCCTAACTCAGTTGCCAGAGATGAAGGAAACCCCTCAGGGATGTCACCATGAGGCCAATGGTAACTTTAAAACAGTTACAGAGTTTAATGGCTGTGATAGGAGAAAACGGAGGATGGATCAACAACATTGTAGTTACTCCACAGTACTAACCTAAATGGCAAAGTGAAAAGAAGGAAGCCTGTACAGAATACAAATATTCCAAAACATGCATCCTGTTTGCAATAAGGCACTAAAGTAAAACTGCAAGAAATGTGGCAAAGAAATTAACTATGTCCTGAATACAAAGTGTTATGTTTGGGGCAAAACCAACACAACACATCACTGAGTACCACTCTTCATATTTTCAAGCATGGTGGTGGCTGCATCATGTTATGGGTATGCTTGTCATTGGCAGGAACTTTTAGGATAAAAATAATCAGAATAAAGCAAAGACAAAAAAATCCTAGAGGAAAACCTGGTTGTCTGCTTTCCAACAGACACTGGGAAACAAATTCACCTTTCAGCAGGACAATAACTTACAACACAAGGCCAAATATACACTGGAGTTGCTTACCAAGACAACATTGAATGTTCCTGAGTGGCCTAGTTACAATTTTGACTTAAATGGGCTTGAAAATCTATGGCAAGACTTGAAAATAGCTGTCTAGCAATGATCAACAACCAACTTCACAGATCTTGAATAATTCTAAAAAGATTGTGCAAATATTGTACAATCCAGGTGTGAAAAGCTCTTAGACTTACCCAGAAAAAAAATCAGCTGTAATCGCTGCCAAATGTGACTCTAACATGTATTGACTCAGGGGTGTGAACATTTATGTAAATTAAATATTTTCAATAAATTAGTAAACATTTCTAAAAACATGTTTTCTCTTTGTCATTATGGGGTATTGTGTGTAGAAGGGTGAGAGAAATTTTGAATTCAGGCTGTAACAACAAAATGTGGAATAAGTCAAGGGGTATGAGTACTTTCTAACGGCACTGTACATCATGCATTGATGTGCATAACAGACACTTCAGATTGATGTTGGGCTGAGGTGACGTGATTGTAATTGTTTTCCTAACCATTGAACGCGTTTGGTTAACATTATTCAACAAGAAAAGTTTCATGAAATTTGACTATGTTAAGTAATTCTAAATTCAGAGGTTTCAGCTTGCTGCACGAAACCATCTCACAATGTCTTCCAATAATTAACCACATGTGGTGGAAAACTGGATAGATGCAGCCAACCAACCAAGAGTCCTCTTGACTGAGTATTTGTCTCCCAGGATGACAGTGTTGCAAACTGATGACTTTGAAGTGCAGATGCACCAGAGAGCTCGAAGGGACTCAGAGCTCCGGGTTCGCAGACAGCAGCAGATCAACCAACGTTGCTGTGTTTTTCCATATGCAGCAGACCATATTTTCCCCTCTCACTTTGCAAACTGGTAAACTGTCTTCCACTGTGAAAAACGAGAGGAGATGATGAGATGTTCCCTGCAGTAGTCAGCATTTTGCTGAAGGAGTATATAGGCTATGTCCCAAATGGCACCCTATAGTGCACTACTTTTATGAAGGGAATAGTGTGCCATTTGGGACGTACACATAATCGCGTCAGTCCAACACAAGGTTTCCAACACAGTTAAAAAGTTAAAGTTGGATTTCATCAAACATGTTTGTGCCAACAATATGGAATTAGTAATGGTTGCTAAGCGTTATCTCATGTGTTTATGAGTATGTCAACCAGTTACGCTTCTTTGACTGGTTTTTTCTGTCAGCTCTTATGAAAAACATTAAAGTGATGCAACAGAGGACTGAAAACTACCTTGTTCTTTTTTTAGACCTCCCGTTCTGGACTCGACGTATCAATGTATGGTACAGACATGCATTATAAACCATCTGTTGTCATCTACTGGCGGAGAAAGCCGCACAATCCTGAGTTGCGCTCGTCCTTTTCATAGTGAACGAGCACTTCCAAATCAGTGGAGGCTCCTCAGAGGAGGAAGGGGAGGACCATTCTCCTCAGTGAAGTTCACAAAAATATTTTTTTTTAGATAAAACTATACAAAATATATTCACGTCACCAAATAATTAACTAAAACACACTGTTTTGCAATAAAGGTCTACAGTAGCCTGAACAGCACTCTGTATGGTAGCACCATGGTGTAGCCGGAGGACAGCTAGCTTCTGTCCTCATCTGGGTACATTGACTTCAATACAAAACCTAGGAGGCTCATGGTTCTCACCCCCTCCAATAGACTTACACAGTAATCATGACAACTTCTGGAGGACATCCTCCAAAATATCAGAGCTCTTGCAGCATGAACTGACATGTTGTCCACCCAATCAAAGGATCAGAGAATGAATCTAGTACTGAAAGATTAAGCTACAGCTAGCTAGCAGTGCATAAAATGTGGTGAGTAGTTGAATCAAAGAGAGAAAGACAATAGTTGAACAGTTTTGAACAATAACATTTCTTCAACAATGAAGGAGGAGCAAGAGAGAGAGCGAGAGAGAGAGAGAGCTAGCTATATTTCGTCATTGTTTTTCACTTTCACTTAGTCATTCAGAAAGTATTCAGACCCCTTGACTTTTTCCACTTTTTGTTACATTACAGCCTTATTCTAAAATGTATTAAATATTTTTTTTCAGCACCTACACACAATACCCCATAATGACAAAGCGAAAACAAAAAAATTCTAAACAAAAATACCTTATTTAAATGCGTATTCAGACCCTTTGCAATGAGACACGAAATTGAGCTCAGGTGCTTCCTATTTCCATTGATCATCCTTGAGCTGTTTCTACAACTTGACTGGAGTCCACCTGTGGTAAATGCAATTGATTGGAGATGATTTGGAAAGGCACACATCTGTCTATATAAGGTCCAACAGTTGACAGTGCATGTCAGAGCAAAAACCAAGCCATGACATCGAAGGAATTGTCCGTAGAGCTCCAAGACAGGATTGTGTCAAGACACAGATCTGTGGAAGGGTATCAAAATATGTCTGCAGCATTGAAGGTCCCCAAGAACACAGTGGCCTCCATCATTCTTAAATGGAAGCAGTTTGGAACCACTAATACTCTTTCTAGAGCTGGCCGCCCTGCCAAACTGAGCAATCGGGGGAGAAGGGCCTTGGTCAGGGAGGTGACCAAGAACCCGATGGTCACTCTGACAGAGCTCCAGAGTTCCTCTGTGGAGATGTGAGAACTTTCCAGAAGGACAACCATCTCTGCAGCACTCCACCAATCAGGCCTTTATGGTAGAGTGGCCAGACGGAAGACACTGCTCAGTAAAAGGCACATGACAGCCGGCTTGGAGTTTCCCAAAAGGCACCTAAAGACTCTCAGACCATGAGAAACAAGATTCTCTTGTCTGATGAAACCAAGATTGAACTCTTTGGCCTGAATGCCAAGCATCACATCTGGAGCAAACCTGGCACAATCCTTGATGAAAACCTGCTCCAGAGCGCTCAGGACCTCAGACTGGGGTGAAGGTTCATCTTCCAACAGGACAATGACCTTAAGCACACAGCCAAGACAACACAGGAGTGGCTTCGGGACAAGTCTGAATGTCCTTGAGTGGCCCAGCCAGAGCCCAAACTTGAACCCGATCTAATATCTCTGGAGAGACCTGAAAATAGCTATGCAGCGACACTCCTCATCCAACCTGAGAGGATCTGCAGAGAAGAATGACAGAAACTCCCTAAAAACAGGTGTGCCAAGCTTGTAGTGTCATACCCAAGAAGACTCGAGGATGTAATCGCTGCCAAAGGTGCTTCAACAAAGTACTGAGTAAAGGGTCTGAATACTTATATAAATGTAATATTTCAAAAAATCTGTTTTTGCTTTGTCATATTGGGGTATTGTGTGTAGATTGATGAGGGAGAAAAACAATTTAATACATTTTAGAATAAGGCTGTAACATAACAAAATGTGGAAGAAATCAAGGGGTCTGAATACTTTCCAAATGCACTGTACTTAGGTAGCAAATGCAACTAGCTAGTTTAGCCTACTCAAACACCCGGCTCAAACAGAGGGTTGCTATGTTAGCTAGCTGGCTATGACTATCCAACACTGGAACTCTTCCAAGTCTGTCACACCCTGACTCTGGGGACTCTTATTTGTTGAGTCAGGGTGTGATTTTCTATGTTGTGTAGTTCTATGTTTTCGATCTAGTAAGTCTAGATCTATGTTGGCCGGTGTGGTTCCCAATCAGAGGCAGCTGTCGCTCGTTGTCTCTGATTGGGGTCCATACTTAGGCAGCCTATTGGCACTAGTGGGTTGTGGGATCTTGTTCCTTGTGAGGTATGCTGTTTGTGTACCTTGGACTTCACGTTTCGTTTAGTTTGTTGTTTTGTCGTTGTTTATTCGGTTCAAATAAACATATATGCATATCACGCTGCGCCTTGGTCTGACCCGTCCGTCAACGAACGCGACAGAAGATCCCACCAAACGAGGACCAAGCAGCGTGTCCAGGAGCAGACAGCCTGGACCTGGGAGGAGATCCTGGACGGTAAGGGATCCTGGACTTGGGAGGAGATTCAGGCTGGGATGGATCGCCGTCCTTGGGAGGAGACAGTGGAGGCCCGGTATAGAGAGGAGAAACGGCGCCAACAGTGCCGACGACGGAGACCCGAGAGGCAACCCCAATAAAACATTTTGGGTGGGTCTGCAGGTTAGGAGAGGAGGCCACCATGTTACGGGGGCTATTGGTTCAGAGGGAGCAGGAGTTTTTCGGTCAGAGGGAGGCGCTACAGGAGGCTAAAAGGGAGAAGGAAAGTGTAGAGGCACGGCGAGAGGAGCTGGTTAGGCAGCAGATGGAGCGGGGGTTAATAAAGGAACCCAGTCCCGCTCCTCGCACCAAGAAAGTGGTGCGTGTCGCCAGTCCGGTCCGGCCCATTCTTGCTCCCCGCACTAAGCCAGTGGTGCGTGTTCCCAGTACGGCCCGACCCGTTCCTGCTCCTCGCACCAAGTCAGTGGTGCACGTCGCCAGCCCGGCCCGGCCTGTTCCTGCCCCTCGCACCAAGCCAGTGGTGTGCGTCGCCAGCCCGGCCCGGCGTGTTCCTGCCCCTCGCACCAAGCCAGTGGTGCGCGTCGCCAGCCCGGCCTGTTCCTGCCCCTCTCACCAAGCCAGTGGTGCGCGTCGCCAGCCCGGTCCGGCCTGTTCCTGTCCCTCGCACCAAGCCAGTGGTGTGCGTCGTCAGCCCGGCCCGGCCTGTTCCTGCCCCTCGCACCAAGCCAGTGGTGCGCGTCGCCAGCCCGGTCCGGCCTGTTCCTGTCCCTCGCACCAAGCCAGTGGTGCGCGTCGCACCAAGCCAGTGGTGCGCGTCGCACCAAGCCAGTGGTGCGCGTCGCCAGCCCGGCCCGGCCTGTTCCTGGCCCTCGCACCAAGCCAGTGGTGCGCGTCGCCAGCCTATGGACAAGCAATGACAGAGCGGCATGGACTAAGATACAGTAAAATACTATAGAATGCAGTATATACAAATGAGATGAGTAGTGCAAGATATGTAAACATTATTAAAGTGACTAGTGTTCCATTTCTTAAAGTGGCCAGTGATTTCAATAGGCAGCAGCAGCCTCTAATGTGCTAGTGATGGCTATTTAACAGTCTGATGGCCTTAAGATAGAAGCTGTTTTTCATTATCTCGGTCCAGCTTTGATGCACCTGTACTGACCTCGCCTTCTGGATGATAGCGGGGTGAACAGGCAGTGGCTCGGGTGGTTGATGTCCTTGATGATCTTTTTGTATGTGTCTTGGAGGGCGGGTAGTTTCCCCCTGTAATGTGTTCGGCAGACCGCACCACCCTCTGGAGAGCCCTGCGGTTGTGGGCGGTGCAGTTGCCGTACCAGGCGGTGATACAGCCCGACAGGATGCTCTCAATTGTTTATCTGTAAAAGTTTGTGAGGGTTTTAGGTGCTAAGCCAAATTTCTTCAGCCTCCTGAGGTTGAAGAGGCTCTGTTGCGCCTTCTTCACCACAATGTCTGCGTGGGTGGACCATTTCAGTTTGTCGGTGATGTGTACGCCAAGGAACATGAAGCTTTCCACCTTCTCCACTGCGGTCCCGTCGATGTGGATAGGGGGGTGCACCCTCTGCTGTTTCCTGAAGTCCACGATCATCTCCTTTGTTTTGTTGATGTTGAGTGAGAGGTTATTTTCCTGGCACCACACTCCCAGAGCCCTCACCTCCTCCCTGTAGGCGGTCCCCATCATTGTTGGTAATCAAGCCTACTACTGTTGTGTCGTCTGCAAGCATGATGATTGAGTTGGAGGCGTGCTTGACCACACAGTCATGGGTGAACAGGGAGTACAGGAGGGGGCTGAGCACGCATCCTTGTGGGGCCCCAGTGTTGAGGATCAGCAAAGTGGAGATGTTGTTTCCTACCTTCACCACCTGGGGGCGGCCCGTCAGGAAGTCCAGGACCCAGTAGCACAGGGCGGGGTTCAGTCCCAGGGCCTCAAGCTTAATGATGAGCTTGGAGGGTACTATGGTGTTGAATGCTGAGCTATAGTCAATGAACAGCATTCTTACATAGGTATTCCTCTTGTCCAGATGGGATAGGGCAGTGTGATGGCGATTGCATCGTCTGTGGATCTATTGGGGCGGTAAGCAAGTTGAAGTGGGTCTAGGGTGACAGGTAAGGTAGAGGTGATATGATCCTTGACTAGTCTCTCAAAGCACTTCATGATGACAGAGGTGAGTGCTACAGGGCGATAGTCATTTAGTTCAGTTACCTTTGCTTTCTTGGGTACAGGAACAATGGTGACCATCTTGAAGCATGTGGGAACAGCAGACTGGGAAAGGGAGAGATTGAATATGTCCATAAACACACCAGCCAGCTACTGCCTTAAAAGTATACAAAACCTATATAACGAATCTTTAATTATTGACTTTCGTGCAGATATGGCTTACTACACATATTTGAAGGGTTACACACCACAGCCTGTAGCCCTTTCCTGCAGTCAAATGACCAAATCGCCCTATAATGGCCTCATGGGTGGAATATTATTCATAGTATGAAAAATATCATAATTAATCAACATAAAAAAATTACAAAGCTGAAAATCCAGTGTTTCTATGTCAAACAGTTTTGTTATATTTCAGTCTTCTTTGAAGTATATAAAGTGTAATATTGGGATGCAAACTCAAAATGTAATACATTTCAACTCTATATCTAGCATGGTACAGGCGTCTTCTGTTTTTTAAGCCCATAACCATGTGTGTGAGATGTATACTTCTGTTTCAAAGTACATTTGTTTAAGACTACCAAGAAACCAATTGGTGTCACTACCTGTTTCCACCAACTTTGGCGCCCGATCGTAGCGGGTGAAGTATGGTTTCAACATGTTTAAATGAAAAGCGAGCTTGCAACGGTGTCATGGTTTCGGCCGAGGCTGCCTCTCTTCCTTGCTCGGGCAGGCTTCGGCGTTCGTCGTCTCCGGAATACTAGCTGCCACCGTTGTATGTTTCTATGTTCGTTTGGTCTGGTCTGGTATTGTACACCTGTTATTGTTTAGTGTCATTAGTGTCCTATAAGTTCTCGTTGTGTTTGTCAGGTGTTGTGTGTGATTGTTTTCACTGTCGTGCGTTTTGCTAGTTCGTATACTGTTTGCTCGGTTGAGCTGTTCTCCTATGTATAGGAGTGTTTTGTCGCACATGTTTAGTGCGCCCGTTTTGTTTTCGCCTGCGTGCGGAGTTCTCGCCTCAGGGCATTTCATCGTGCTTGAGTTTGTGCATTCACTAAAGTCTTTTGGACTTATTTTCTGCGTCCTGCGCCTGATTCCACCACCACACCCACCTACAGCAACACTGACAGAATCACACACCTTATCGAATGGAATCAGCAGGAGCCGCAGCAGCACAGGAGACGTTGGAGGACAGGGTCCGGGAGCAGAATGACCAGATCCTGCGGATGGGGTCCGCCCTGCAGGAGGTGATCACCACCCTCCAACGCTGGGAGACCCGAGGTACACCCCCAACGCCATCTTCCCTGCCCTCACCATCGGCAAGTCAGCCCATTCCCGCTCCGGAACCCAGAGGAGTTCGACTCTCGCTCCCGAGGGCCTACGATGGGACCGCTGCCGGGTGTCAGGGCTTCCTTCTCCAGGTGGAGCTTTACCTGGCCACCGTGCACCCGGCGCCCTCGGGACACGAGAGCGTGTCCGCCCTGATCTCCTGCCTTTCCGGCAAGGCGTTAGAATGGGCCAACGCCGAGTGGAGGAGAATAGACGCTACCACCATCACGTATGCAGAGTTCTCCCGCCGCTTCAGGGCGGTGTTTGACCATCCCCCGGAGGGGAAAGCAGCAGGGGAGCGTCTGTTCTGCCTCCGGCAGGGGAAGAGGAGTGCCCAGGAGTTCGCGTTGGAATTCCGTACTCTAGCGGCGGATGCAGGGTGGAATGAGCGGGCCCTCATCGATCACTACCGCTGTAGTCTACGCGAGGACGTCCGTAGGGAGCTGGCCTGTCGGGACACCAGCCTCTCGTTCGACCAGTTAGTCGACATGTCCATCAGGCTGGATATCCTGCTAGCTACCCGCGGACGTCCCGAGGGGGGTCCGTCCATTTCACCCTCCAGCGCGTCCGAGCCGTGCCCCATGGAGCTCGGGGGCGCTGGCGCTAGAGAGAGGAGGGGTCGGAGTACGAGGGGGTCCATCTCCCGCACCAACTGTGGTCGGGGAGGACACACCGCGGCTAGGTGCTGGGGATGGCCTCCTAGGGGAGAAGACGACAGGCCCCGCACTGGGGAGTCCTTCCAGGTGAGTAGGCGCCCCACTCACCCAGAGCTCTCTGTTACGCACTTCTGTATACCTGTGCGTTTTCCACAGGTAGCACCTCATTCCCAGCATAAGGCGCTGGTAGATTCAGGCGCGGCTGGGAATTTTGTTGATAAGAAATTTTGTTTAGCCTTAGGGATTCCCCTTCTCCCTGTTGACGTCCCCTTCCCCGTTCATGCCCTAGATAGCCGTCCGTTGGGTGCGGGCTTGATCAGGGAGGTCACGGCGCCACTTAGGATGTGTGCGCAGGGGGTCATCAGGAGATGATCCAGCTATTTCTGATCGACTCGCCTGCGTATCCGGTGGTGCTGGGCATGCCCTGGTTGAGTACCCATAACCCGTCTATTTCGTGGCAGGAGAGGGCTCTGATGGAGTGGTCTGCCCAGTGTGTGGGTCGATGTTTAGGCGTTTCCGTAGGGGCTACCTCGGTGGAGAGTCCAAACCAGGTGCCCGCATTGCACGTTCCCCCTGAGTATGGGGATTTGGCTATTGTGTTCAGTAAGTTGAGGGCGACGCAGTTGCCTCCCCATAGGCAGGGAGATTGTGCGATAGACCTCCAGGCAGGAGCTGCGCTCCCACGGAGCCATGTGTATCCTCTGTCTCAGGAGGAAAAGAGAGCTATGGAGACTTACATAGACGAATCTCTGAGACAAGGATACATACGGCCCTCCACTTCCCCTGCGTCCTCGAGTTTCTTTTTTGTGAAGAAAAAGGATGGTGGGTTACGCCCGTGCATTGATTACCGTGGTCTCAATCAGATCACGGTGAAGTACAGTTATCCACTCCCGCTGATTGCGACCATGACGGAGTCATTGCACGGGCGCGTTTCTTCACTAAATTAGATCTCAGGAGCGCGCACAACTTGGTGCGCATTAGGGGGCGATGAATGGAAGACAGCCTTTAGTACCACCTCGGGCCATTACGAGTATCTTGTCATGCCGTACGGGTTGATGAACGCTCCTTCAGTTTTCCAATCATTCGTGGATGAGATCTTCAGGGACATGCAGGGGCAGGGGGTGGTCGTGTACATAGATGACATTCTCGTGTACTCGTCTACCCGAGTCGAGCATGTGGCCCTGGTGCGCCGAGTGTTGCGGAGGCTGTTGGAGCACGACCTGTATGTCAAGGCAGAGAAGTGTCTGTTTTTCCAGGAGTCGGTCTCCTTTTTGGGTTATCAGTTGTCTGCGTCAGGGGTGAAGATGGAGGTAGACCGGGTGTCAGCCCGTGCGTAATTGGCAAACGCCAACCACTGTGAAGGAGGTGCAGCAGTTTTTGGGGTTTGCGAATTACTACCGGAGGTTTATCCGGGGGTTTTGGACAGGTGGCAGCTCCCATAACGTCTCTTTTGAAGGGGGTCCGTGCGTCTGCAGTGGTCAGCCGAGGCGGACAGGGCGTTTGGGAGGCTGAAGGACCTGTTTACCTCGGCTCCGGTGCTGGCACATCCGGATCCCTCTTTACCATTTCAGGTAGAGGTGGACGCGTCAGAGGCCGGTATAGGAGCCGTGCTTTGCAACGGTCCGGCACGCCACCCTAAACTCCGCCCCTGTGCTTTTTATTCCAAGAAGCTCAGTCCGGCGGAGCGAAATTATGACGTAGGGGACAGGGAGCTGTTAGCCGTGGTACAGGCCCTAAAGGTGTGGAGGCACTGGCTTGAGGGGCTCAACACCCTTTCCTCATTTTGACGGACCACCGTAACCTGGAGTACATCCGGCAGCGAGGAGACTGAACCCTCGCCAGGCGCGGTGGAATATGTTTTTGACCCGGTTCATATTTAAGATCACGTACATCCCTGGGTCACAGAACGGTAAGGCAGACGCACTGTCTCGGCGGTATGACACGGAGGAGAGGTCCGTGGAGCCCACTCCATACTGCCGGAGTCTTGTCTGGTGGCACCGGTAGTGTGGGAGGTCGATGCTGAACTCGAGCGGGCGTTACGCACCGACCCTAGTCCACCTCAATGCCCGGAGGGTCGGAGGTACGTTCCGCTCGAGGTTCGGGATCGATTGATCTATTGGGCTCACACGTCACCCTCCTCTGGACACCCTGGTATCGGCCGGACAGTGCACTGCCTTCGTGCTAAGTACTGGTGGCCCACGTTGGCGGGGATGTGAGGGTTTATGTTTCCTCCTGCTCGGTGTGCGCCCAGTGTAAGGCGCCTAGACATCTGCCTAGGGTAAGTTACTACCCCTGCCCGCTCCACAACGACCATGGTCTCACCTCTCGGTGGATTTCATCACTGACCTTCCTCCTTCACAGGGGAATACCACTATACTGGTCGTTGTGGACCGGTTCTCTAAGGCCTGTCGTTTGCTCCCTATGCCGGGCCTTCCTACTGCCCTGCAGACCGCCGAAGCGCTATTCACCCATGTGTTCCGGCACTACGGGTACCCGAGGATATTGTGTCTGATCGAGGTCCCCAATTTACCTCCAGAGTCTGGAGAGCTTTTATGGAGCGGTTGGGGGTCTCGGTGAGCCTCACCTCGGGTTACCATCCGGAGAGTAATGGGCAGGTGGAACGTGTGAACCAGGATGTGGGTAGGTTTCTTAGAACATACTGCCAGGACCGGCCGGAGGAGTGGGCAAGGTACGTTCCCTGGGCCGAAATGGCCCAGAATTCCCTACGCCATTCCTCCACTAACCTAACCCCTTTCCAATGTGTGTTAGGTTACCAGCCGGTTCTGGCACCTTGGCAGCAGAGCCAGATCGAGGCTCCTGCGGTGGATGAGTGGGTGCGGCGCTCGGAGGAGACATGGAACGCTGCACACGTCCACCTGCAGCGGGCCCTCCGTCGCCAAAAGGCGAGCGCCGATCTCCACCGCAGTGAGGGACCGGTGTACGCACCTGGTGATCGAGTCTGGCTCTCTCTACCAGAAACCTGCCCCTCCGCCTGCCCTGTCGGAAACTGGGTCGGCAGTTTGTAGGGCCATTTAAAGTCCTGAGAAGATTGAACGAGGTGTGTTACAGATTACAACTACCTGTTGAGTATAAAAGTATTAACCCCTCGTTCCATGTGTCTCTTCTCAGGCCGGTGGTAGCTGGCCCACTCCAAGAAAATGAGATCAGGGAGACTCCTCCGCCCCATTGGACATTGAGGGGCACCGGCGCACTCCGTGCGGTCCATCTTGGATTCGAGACGTCAGATGGGGTCTCCAATATCTAGTGGAGTGGGAGGGGTACGGCCCGGAGGAACGGTGCTGGGTGCCGAGGAGAGACATTTTGGACCCGTCTCTCTGACGGAATTCCATCGTGGTCACCCGACGCACCCTGCTCCGCGTCCTCCTGGTCGTCCCCCGAGGCCGAGTCGGCGCACGTCTGGAGCCACGCGTCAAGGGGGGGGTACTGTCACGGTTTCGGCCGAGGCTGCCTCTCTTCCTTGCTCGGGCAGGCTTCGGCGTTCGTCGTCTCCGGAATACTAGCTGCCACCGTTGTATGTTTCTATGTTCGTTTGGTCTGATCTGGTATTGTACACCTGTTATCGTTTAGTGTCATTAGTGTCCTATAAGTTCTCGTTGTGTTTGTCAGGTGTTTTGTGTGATTGTTTTCACTGTCGTGCGTTTTGCTAGTTCGTATACTGTTTGCTCGGTTGAGCTGTTCTCCTATGTATAGGAGTGTTTTGTCGCACATGTTTAGTGCGCCCGTTTTGTTTTCGCCTGCGTGCGGAGTTCTCGCCTCAGGGCATTTCATCGTGCTTGAGTTTGTGCATTCACTAAAGTCTTTTGGACTTATTTTCTGCGTCCTGCGCCTGATTCCACCACCACACCCACCTACAGCAACACTGACAAACGGTTACCCTAGAACGGGCAACAAAACCAGGACTTGATCACCCACATCGAAAGTGCAGTTTCAGGGCTTCCGATCGTACCAAACGTAAATGTTTGTTTGCACCCTCTCACTAGCAAACACACAGGCTTGGTGCAATCTGTATAGAAAAGCGCTAACGTGCTTCAACAGATTTGTTTTTGTTTTTAAGGTGTCGCCCTGCAACAACCTCTCTCTCAGCAAACTCAAAGGACTGACATGATTTCCAAACACAAGTTCATTCGGACTAAAACCGATAGATTCCTGAACAGCACAAGACCCCTTCATCCCAGTCTGTCTCAAACTCAAAGCATTAAGCTCTCAACATAGACTTCAAAGTCTGATGAAATCTTTCAAGAGCACCTTGAAACTCTGGGTGGTAGGCACTAGAGGGGCAATGGGTTACACCCAACTGTTGTAGCACTTGCTGGAAGACCTTTGACATGAAATTCTAACCTTGGTCCGACTGCACTACCTGCTAAAGTCCAAATGTTGAAAATAATTTCGCCAGGGCCTTAACAATACTGGGAAACGTGAAACGAGTGGCAGCACACATTGGGGTTAAGAGAAACTGGTTACCACTCTTAGCTTTGGGCAAATGACCAACACAGTCCACCAGATCCCTACTAAAAGGTTTGTCAAAAGCAGGAATATGCTGCAAAGGTGCAACCAGTACAGCTTGGTTAGGTTTACCCATCAACTATCAAACATAATTGGATTTACAGTAAGACACGACAACCTGTTTCAGACCAGGCCAGAAGAAGTTACACAATATGCGGTCGTACGTCTTGTTGACCCCAAGATGGACTGCCATACTACCATCGCAAGCCAACCTCAGTATCCCTTGTCGAAACGTAACTGGAACGACAATTTGAGATACACAGGGCCAAATCGTCTTGCCCAGAAGTGCTGCAAGAACGCCATTTCCTCATTAGAACACCATCTCTGTCAAAGTAACCCACACAAACTTGATAAAATTCCTTCTCTGGACGTGCTGTATCTCAGCAAAAAGAGGGGTCCCTACAGTCAACTGTAGGGACCCTCTCTTCCTTCAGCGGTCCTACAAACTCGCTCACCTTTGGGGTTTTCAAAGAGAGGTCAACTCAAGAGCAGTGGTGTAAAGTACTTAAGTAAAAAATACTTTAAAGTACTACTTATGTAGTATTGTTTTTGTATCTGTACTTTACTATTTATATTTTGGACAACTTTTACTTTACTACATTCCTAAAGAAAATAATCTACTTTTTATTCCATACATTTTCCCTGACACCCAAAATACCTGTTATATTTTGAATGCTTAGCAGGACAGGAAACTGGCCCAATTCGCACACTTACAGTATCAAGAGAAAATCCCTACTGCATCTGATCTGGTGGACTCACTAAACACAAATGCTTTGTTTGTAAATTATGTCTAAGTGTTGCCCCTGGCTATCTGTAAAAATAAATACCATAAATAAACATGGTGCTGTCTTGTTTGCTTAATATAAGGAATTTGCAGTGGTGGAAGAAGTACCCATGTGTCATACTTGAGATAACTTAATAGAAAGTTACTCAAGTAAAAGTGAAAGTCAGCCAGAAAAATACTACTTGAGTAAAAGCCTAAAAGTATTTGGTTTTAAATATACTTAAATATCAAAAGTAAATGTAATTGCAAAAAAATAGTTAAGTATCAAAAGTAAAAGTATAAATTATTTAAAATTCCTATTATTTAGCAAAGCAGATGGCACAATTGTCTTGTTTAAAAAAAAATCTGATGGCCAGGGGCACACACCAACACTGACATTATTTACAAAAGATGCATTTGTTTTTATTGAGTCCGTCAGACCAGAGGCAGTATGGATGACCATGTGTTCTCTTGATAAGTGCGTGAATTTGTCTATTTTCCTGTCCTGCTAAGCATTCAAAATGTAATGAGTACTTTTGGTTGTCAGGGAAAATGTATGGAGTAAAAAATACAATATTTTCTTTAGGAATGTAGTAAAAGTAAAAGTAGTCAAAAATATAAATAGTAAAGTACAGATACTCCCAAAAATGACTTAAGTAGTACTTTAAATTAATTTACACCACTGGGAATTTGAAATAATGTATACTTTTACTTTTGATACTTAAGTATATTTTAGCAATTACATTTACTTTTGATACTTAAGTATATTTAAAATCAAATTATTTTAGACTTTTACTCAAGTAGTATTTCACTGGGTGACTTTCACTTAATGTAACTTTACTTTTACTCAAGTATGAAAATTGTGTACTTTTCCCACCACTGCTCAAGAGGTTTAGCAAAATCAGGATCACCCATAAACGTCTCGGACAGATCGACCATGGTGGGATCGCTAACATCCTCCTCAAAACTAGACTTGCTCCCGGTGACTTTCTTAGACATAGCACTCTAGGGTACTTTTCTGAAAGCTCATCAGGTTCCATAACTCTGGGTTCCTTATAAACTACAGGATTTTGAATGACCTACCCTCCAGCCAAATCGTTTCCCAAAATGAATGAGACCCCCTTCACCGGTAGGCTAGGCCTCACTCCAACGACAACAGAACCAGAAATAAGATCAGACACGAGTTCCACATCTTAGTTTTTTCCTCGCTCAACGTTTTTCATTCAACTTTTTCACCCTGGACATGGTTCTACAAGACCTCCACCAGCCGAAAAAGCTAAGTAGTAACATTAACGCGATGCCATCTAATTGCAGTCGCTATACTCATATGCAGGAGAACTATCGGCTTATGGTGAGGATAGCTGAGTTGCAAGCCCAGCTTCAGACGCAAGCGTTAGGCAAGGGCAATTTAAGTGTACGAAAGGATGAAACAGCGTCTGTGCCACCAGTAAGTACAGATAGTAGTATAAATCCCCCCACACAGTCCCCTCAGCCGGACAATTTTCTCAAGGCTTCTGGAAAGAAATGCTGAAGGCATGCTCAGCCGGTGTCGCTCATTCAGCCAACAGAAATGTGCAACCGGTTCTCCCCATTAAGCAAAGAGTCGGAGTCAGAGGCAGAGCTTTCTCAGGTCTCTCCTGCACCCATTATGGGGTCTGAGTCGCCGAAGCCTCCCACCATTAGCTCAGACAAATTGAAAACCCTAGTCAATGGCGACTCCATTTCCCACAATATTAGACTTAAAAAGAATAATCCAGCGATCATACATGGTTTACCAGGAGGCAGGACTACTGACGTAAAAGTTAATCTGAAGATGGTGCTGGCTGAGACTAAAACTGGCGAGTGTAGATGGTATAGGGATATTGTTATCCACGTCGGCACCAACAATATTAGGATGAAACAGTCAGGTCACCAAGCGCAACATACCTTCAGTGTGTAAATTAGCTAGAAGGATGTGTTGGCATCGAGTAATTGTCTCTGGCCCCCTCCCAGTTAGGGGGAGTGATGAGCTCTACAGCAGATTCGCACAACTCAATCACTGGTTGAAAACTGTTTTCTGCCCCTCCCAAAAGATAACATTTGTAGATAACTGGCCCTCTTTCTGGGACTCCCCCACAAACAGGTCCAAACCTGGCCTGCTGAGGAGTGACAGACTCCATCCAAGCTGGAGGGGTGCTCTCAACTTATATCAACATAGACAGGGCTCTAAGTCTTCTAGCTCCACAATGAAATAGGGTGCAGGCTGTTAGCCAGCCTGTCAGCTTAGTGGAGTCTGCCACTAGCACAGGCAGTGTAGTCAGCTCAGCTTTAACCATTGAGACCGTGTCTGTGCCTCGACCTAGGTTGGGCAAAACTAAACATGGCGGTGTTCGCCTTAGCAATCTCACTGGAATGAAGACCTCCTCCAACCTGTCATTATTGAAAGAGATTGTGACAATATGGCACATCTCAAAATAGGACTACTTAATGTTAGATCCCTCACTTCCAAGGCAGTCATAGTCAATGAACTATTCACTGATCATAACCTTGATGTGACTGGCCTGACTGATGAATTTACTGTGTTAAATAAGGCCTCTCCTCCTGGTTACACTAGTGATCATATCCCCTGCAAAGGCGGAGGTGTTGCTAACGTTTACGACAGCCAATTTTTATTTACAAAAAAAAAGACAGCGTTTTCATCTTTTGAGCTTCTAGTCATGAAATCTATGCAGCCTACTCAATCACTTTTTATAGCAACTGTTTACAGGCCTCCTGGGGCATATACAGCGTTCCTCACTGAGTTACCTGAATTCCTATTGGACCATGTAGTCATGGCAGATAATAATCATATTTTTGGTGACTTCAATATTTAATAATAATATATGCCATTTAGCAGACGCTTTTATCCAAAGCGACTTACAGTCATGCGTGCATACATTTTTGTGCATGGGTGGTCCCGGGGATCGAACCCACTACCTTGGCGTTACAAGCGCCATGCTCTACCAGCTGAGCTACAGAGGACCACATCACATGGAAAAGTCCACAGACCCACTCCAAAAGGCTTTCGGAGCCATCATCGACTCAGTGGGTTTTGTCCAACATGTCTCCGGGCCTACACATTGCCACAGTCATACCCTGGATCTAGTTTTGTCTCGTGGAATAAATATTGTGGATCAAAATGTTTTTCCTCATAGTCCTGGACTATCAGACCACCATTCTATTACGTTTGCAATCGCAATAAATAAACTGCTCAGACCCCAACATGGACTATCAAAAGCAGCGCTATAAATTCTCGGACAACCAAAAAGATTCCTAGATGCCCTTCCAGACTCCCTCCACCTAGCAAGAACGTTCTGAGTACAAAAATCAGTTAACCACCTAGCTGAGGATCTAAATGTAACCTTGTGTAATACCCTAAATGCAGTCGCACCCCTAAAATATACGAAATAAATAAATACTAAATGTGCTCCCTGGTATACAGAAAATACATGTCTCTTGTTTGTGATGGTAGTATTATGTGTTAACACAAACTCATCTGCAAGAACTGCAGCTTTCCAAGAGTGAGATCCGTGTGCTTATAAATGTAGGCAGCAACCCTTTCGTGAACGCACTTCTTGAACTGCTCGGCTTTAAATCTTCAAGGTCCTTGGCCTCTTGAGAACCACACCACCGATCAAAAATGCATGCTTGTTCCCTTGCGAACTCAACATGGCTTTGTGATTCGGTCTTTCGTAATTTACGGAACTGTTGTCTTTATGCCTCTGGGACCAACTCGTAGGCCCGAAGGAACTCTGGTCAAGACATAAAGCGGCGTACACTTTCTGAGCCTTTCCCACAATAAAACTTTGGAGGAGCAGTGACCAAATACACTATACAGTGCCTTGCAAAAGTCTTCATCCCCCTTGGCGTTTTTCCTATTTTGTTGCATTACAACCAGTAATTTAAATCGATTTTTATTTGGTTTTCATGTAATAGACATACACAAAATAATCCAAATTGGTGAAGTGAAATGAAAAATAATTACTTGTTTCAAAAAATTTAATTAAAATAACGGAAAAGTGGTGCGTGCATATGTTTTCACCCCCTTTGCTATGAAGCCCCTAATTAAGATCTGGTGAAACCAATTACTGTCAGAAGTCACACAATTAGTTAAATAAAGTCCACCTGTGTGCAATCTAAGTGTCACATGATTTGTCACATGATCTCAGTATATATATATATATACCTGTTCTGAAAGGGCCCAGAGTCTGCAACACCACTAAGCAAGGGGCACCACCAAGCAAGCGGCACCATGAAGACCAAGGAGCTCTCCAAACAGGTCAGGGACAAAGTTGTGGGGAAGTGCAGATCAGGGTTGGGTTATAAAAAAATATCCGAAACTTTGAACATCCCACGGAGTACCATTAAATCCATTATTAAAAAATTGAAAGAATATGGCACCACAACAAACCTGCCAAGAGAGGGCCGCCCACCAAAACTCAAAGACCAGGCAAGGAGGTCATTAATCAGAGAGGCAACAAAGAGACCAAAGATAACCCTGAAGGAGCTGCAAAACTCCACAGCGGAGATTGGAGTATCTGTCCATAGGACCACTTTAAGCTGTACACTCCACAGAGCTGGGCTTTACGGAAGAGTGGCCAGAAAAAATCCATTGCTTAAAGAAAAAAATAAGCAAACATGTTTGGTGTTCGCCAAAAGGCATGTGGGAGACTCCCCAAACATATGGAAGAAGGTACTCTGGTCAGATGAGATTAAATTGAGCTTTTTGGCCATAAATGAAAACGCTATGTCTGGCGCAAACCTAACACATTTCACATTTTAGTCATTTAGCAGACGCTCTTATCCAGAGCGACTTACAGTTAGTGAGTGCATACATTTTCATACTGGCCCCCCATGGGAATCAAACCCACAACCCTGGTGTTGCAAGCGCCATGCTCTACCAACTGAGCTACACGAGAACACCATCCCCACAGTGAAGCATGGTGGTGGCAGCATCATGCTGTGGGGATGTTTTTTATCGGCAGGGACTGGGAAACTGGTCAGAATTGAATGAATGATGGATGGCGCTAAATACAGGGAAATACTTGAGGGAAACCTGTTTCAGTCTTCCAGAGATTTGAGACTGGGACGGAGGTTCACCTTCCAGCAGGACAATGACCCTAAGCATACTGCTAAAGCAACACTCGAGTGGTTTAAGGGGAAACATTTAAATGTCTTGGAATGGTCTAGTTGAAGCCCAGACCTCAATCCAATTGAGAATCTGTGGTATGACTTAAAGATTGCTGTACACCAGCGGAACCCGTCCAACTTGAAGGAGCTGGAGCAGTTTTGTCTTGAAGAATGGGCAAAATAGTTGAATAGTTATGCACGCTCAAGTTCTGTTTTTTTGTCTTATTTCTTGTTTGTTTCACAAAAAATAATTTTGCATCTTCAAAGTGGTAGGCATGTTGTGTATATCAAATGATACACTTGATTTAAAATGAGGCCGAAAGGGCAGTCACCGAAATGAGCTCATTAGGCAAGACGCAGACTCGGTCTCAACCTTTAAGTCTTTACTGAAGACTTATCTCTTCAGTAGGTCATATGATTGAGTGTAGTCTGGCCCAGGAGTCTTCGGATGGGGCCACAGTGTCTCCGGACCGCTCCTGTCTCAGCCTCCAGTATTTATGCTGCAGTAGTTTATGTGTCGGGGGGCTGGGGTTAGTTGGTTATACCTGGAGTACTTCTCCTGTCTTATCCAGTGTCCTGTGTGAATTTAAGTATGCTCTCTCTAATTCTTTCATTCTCTCTTTCTCTCTGAGAACCTGAGCCCTAGGACCATACGTCAGGACTACCGGGCATGCTGACACCTTGCTGTCCCCAGTCCGCCTGGCCTTGCTGCTATTCCAGTTTCAACTGTTCTGCCTGCGGTTACGAAACCCCTACCTGTCCCAGACCTGCTGTTTTCAACTCTTAATGATCGGCTATGAAAAGCCAACTGAGAGACCTGAGCCCTAGGACCATACGTCGGGACTACCGGCCGTGGTGACTCCTTGCTGTCCCCAGTCCGCCTGGCCTTGCTGCTATTCCAGTTTTAACTGTTCTGCCTGCGGTTATGGAACCCCTACCTGTCCCAGACCTGCTGTTTTCAACTCTTAATGATCGGCTATGAAAAGCCAACTGAGATTTATTCCTGATTATTATTTGACCATGCTTGTCACTTATGAACATTTTTGAACATCTTGGCATGGTTCTGTTATAATCTCCACCCGGCACAGCCAGAAGAGGACTGGCCACCCCTCATAGCCTGGTTCCTCTCTAGGTTTCTTCCTAGGTTTTGGCCTTTCTAGGGAGTTTTTCCTAGCCACCGTGCTTCTACACCTGCATTACTAGCTGTTTGGGGTTTTAGGCTGGGTGTCTGTACAGCACTTCGAGATATTAGCTAATGTATGAAGGGCTATATAAAATAAAATTGATTGATTGATTGAAAATTGACTGTGATGTGAAATAAATGTGAGGTGAAAGGCAATAATATGACCACATCTTCTTCATCTAAAGCCAGGTGTAACTTGGTCTGGTGCCACAGACAGACATTACTAGTTTGGATGGACATTCGTGACACGTGGGAATGTTGGCAGACATGCAGCATCCTCCTCAGTCCTCAGCCTTGCTCTTCATTAGCTAGTGGCAGGCCGCTCACGTGTCAATCACAACACAAGCCCAGCTATGACTTCACTTCACCGCATTTTATAGTGTGGGTCAAGCTTTCCCCCGAGACCACTTGGTTATTCATGTGTCTCATTATAACAATCACTGATGCTACACTACCTACCTCCCTCCTTTATGAGAGGATGAATGGGATAGAGACGTGGGGGTCGGAGACGTCCATTTTGAGTGCTGCAATTCTCCTACACATGCCCACATTGGTCAGTCGCTTCGCTCCAAGCTAATGGATGCTAATACTGAAGGTCAAGTGCACACTACCTACTGGGAAAACAAAGATTAGTGCTAGCGACTTGTCTGCCTATTAGCGTTTTCATGACATTCTAGAGCTCAGTGTCATAATTAAGGGAAAAGATTATGAACGCTGGCCAAATAGTTCCATGACCACAGGACTTCAGCCTCGTGAGCTCAAATAAGTTGGTTGTCTCTAGACGAAGAACGAAAAACGTTGCTCTCCAAAGGAGGACGGATTTTGGTGACGTCTTCATGTGTCTCTTACATTGTAGCCCTGCAGTGTTTTCGCCCCAGGTGGCCAACGCCTTCTTTGCTAGAAATTAGAAACTGTTACGCCCCAGAAAACCAACTATAGACAACATTTCTGGGAACTTTGGCTTATTTTATACATCCAGTCTTGCTCAGTATGGAAATTATTACAAAAAAATTTATGAAATCCAGCCAATCTTGTTGCCTGTTGACCTTTAGTGAGATGGGCCAGACTAATTGAGGGTGCTGCTGGCTGTTCCAGATGACTGGTTGTTTTATATGCCATGTGATGTGAGGGACACTGACCAACAGTTGTTAACTTGAGACTGTGGTGTTGAGCTGGTTTTGAGTGTCACCTGTCACCTGTCTGCTCTTTTTCAGCTATGGCCTCCAGTCCAGATTGCAAACTTCCATTTCATCCCACTGCGCAACAGGTAAGGCCCAGGGATGGTTCAATGTTATCCTTATGGATTTTCAGTGTAATGTCAATTTATACTCAGAAATATTGATTTATTCATTCAGCTGTGATGCCTGAATGTAACTCTGATGTTAGTGCGGAACTCCTGTCTTGCAGATTGGCTGTGGTCCAGATTGTAGCTGTCACCTGGAATTCCTATTTATCTTGGAAAGCCAATAAGATGTAATTGATGTTTCAGGTCCCGCCCTATCTCACACGTATAGGATTATCAATGAGACTTTTACACCCACAAATCGTGTCATAAACTGTATTCAGAAAGCTGTGAATCCCACACTAAGATATTAGTCAGGAACAAATGGTTAACAAACGATGAAATACTGCATAGTGGACAATTTTTGTGAAAGTTTGTCACACCTATATGAAGTTAGCATTAAAAGGTTGATAGTCAGTCAGAGTGTAGTTCACATATGCATACAATGACTTACACTGTTGTTGAACAGTACTTATCCAGACAATATTGAGATATCTGGATGTGTTCTCATTTCAATTTATGACATTACCAGTAATATACTTTAGTTATTATTTTGTATTAAGCTTAAATTGTATAAACTATACTTTTAAACTGTACATGGAATTTTAATATTAAAGCCGTATTTGCCTGTTCTTTTATATCTAACTTCTGTTTCAAAGATGACGTCATGGTTGGCTTTGATCCAACTTTGCACCATTGTTGAATGGCGGGGTTGTTTGGGATAGTTGGGAAATGCTGCTTTACTGGTCAAAAAAATTCTGTCTGCACACAATTGGCTGGACCAAACAGACAAATCCATTAGCCTATTTATGTAAAGAGGAATATTTTATATAACAAACTATGTATCGACTACATGGGGGATGCCTTAGTTTTTCAATGCATAGTCATTATATTCAGTCAGGGCTGAAAGTAGATTTAAATTCTTACCGGTACGGGACACCCAAGTGCGTGCACATTTTGTTTTTATACTACAAAAATTACAGGGTAGCCTACTCTGCTGACACTGACAAACAGATCAATAAAAACAATGTCTGATCCATATAAATCGGTGTTGTTCGACGAGCATGTGTCCACATACTTTTGGTCATGTAGTGTATCTCGTGGCCATTTTAGGGATGTGGCAAATATACATCCAACTCCTTTTCGCTGAAAGGTGGAACAAGCTGGCTGTTCCGACCAATATCAAACTCTGTTGAGGGTGCAGGATGACCTGACAGGATTCGGATTGCTTCCAGATTTATCTCCCTTTGTCACCTTTCCAGCTCCATCTGTTTTAATCGAATGGCATGCGCACGTTCTTCTTGTTCTAGTCTAGATTTACATTACATTTTAGTCATTTAGCAGACGCTCTTATCCAGAGCGACTTACAGTTAGTGAATAAATTTTTTTTTTTATACTGGCCCCCCGTGGGAATCGAACCCACAACCCTGGCATTGCAAACGCCATGCTCTATCAACTGAGCTACATCCCTGCCGGCCATTCCCTCCCCTACCCTGGACGACGCTGGGCCAATTGTGCGCCGCCCATGAGTCTCCCGGTCGCGGCCGGCGGTGACAGAGCCTGGATTCGAACCAGACCACTGCGCCACTCAGGAGTCTGAGATGCTCATCTTGTCGTTCCCTATGCTCCAACTCTCATTTCTGTTGCTCCAATCTCGCCTCACGTTCTCTATCCCTTGTGCTCCAACTCTAATTTCTGTTGCTCCAATCTCGCCTCACATTCTCTATCCCTTTCCTTGTGCTCAAGCTCTAATTTCTGTTGCTCCAATCTCGACTCGCGTTCTCTATTCTTTTCCTTGTGCACCAGCTCTAATTTATGTTGCTCCAATCTCGCCTCACGTTCTCTATCCCTTGTGCTCCAACTCTAATTTCTGTTCTCCAATCTCGCCTCACGTTCTCTATCCCTTTCCTTGTGCTCAAGCTCTAATTTCTGTTGCTCCAATCTCGACTCACGTTCTCTATCCCTTTCCTTGTGCCCCAACTCTAATTTCTGTTGCTCCAATCTCGCCTCACGTTCTCTATCCCTTTCCTTGTGCTCCAACTCAAATTTCTGTTGCTCCAATCTCGCCTCATGTTCTCTATCCCTTGTGCTCCGTCTAATTTCTGTTGCTCCAATCTCGACTCACGTTCTCTATCCCTTACCTTGTGCCCCAACTCTAATTTCTGTTGCTCCAACTTTGCCTTTAGTTCTAACTCTCGCAGTTGCACATCTACAGGACTCACCCATCTACATTTACATTTACATTTACGTCATTTAGCAGACGCTCTTATCCAGAGCGACTTACAAATAGGTGCATTCACCTTATAGCCAGTGGGATAACCACTTTACAATCTTTTTTTTTTTTTTTTTTTGTGGGGGGGGGGGTTGGAGTAAGGGGGGGTAGAATGATTACTTTATCCTATCCCAGGTATTCCTTAAAGAGGTGGGGTTTCAAATGTCTCCGGAAGGTGGTGAGTGACTCCGCTGTCCTGGCGTCGTGAGGGAGCTTGTTCCACCATTGGGGTGCCAGGGCAGCGAACTGTTTTGACTGGGCTGAGCGGGAACTATGCTTCCGCAGAGGTAGGGGAGCCAGCAGGCCAGAGGTGGATGAACGCAGTGCCCTCGTTTGGGTGTAGGGACTGATCAGAGCCTGAAGATACGGAGGTGCCGTTCCCCTCACAGGACCCTTTTCATCAACCTCCCTTTCCGGAAGGATTTCCTCCTCCACCATAGCAGTACCGATCAACTCTTTGACTACTGCTTTTGGATCGTCAGATGCCACCTTGATGTCATAACGCTTTGAAATTACGAGCAGATTCGCCTTTGTACATTTATCTAGCATCTCCCATGTAAGGTTTTCCACAAATACTTCCAACTTAATGTCCATGGCTTTAAAAATGTTGATTAGCCTGTGTGTTTGCAACTTTCAAAATGATTCCACCAACCTTATAACCTCTCAGGGTGGATGTCAGTGATAAACTCTCCCACAGAAGTGTATTTTGAACACTCAAATATCTGAACCAAATAATGTTGCTGAAACAGAAGGGGGAACTAACAAAAAGGTGTTCACTGAAAGTTGACTATCGACAACAAGACACCCACCATGAACGCCCACAAAATTTGCCCACGAACAGGCAAATAAAATTAAAACCCACACCAAACTTAAAGACAGGAAGCTAAACAAAAAGGTGGAGCAAAACAAAATCAGATAAAGGATTGTTTGTCTAGAAATCAACATAGGGAGCACCAACTAAAGGTGTTAACTTTATGCATCTATCAAGACAAAAGGTGCACTGGGCCAGCCACTCTTAAATATCACCTGGGGGAGCACAGGTGAAACACCTTCCCACTAACAAGATGGCAACCAGCACAGATGTAACCATACTGACTAACGAGGTGAGACCAATCGGTGCGCCCTACGTGCTAACAAGCTATACGTGCTAAAGTCCAACCTCAAAACATAAATGGAAAAACCAAAGCCTGTAACAGTAACATACTGTATTGTATAAAATGGGTGATGGACATCCACAAATTAATACATACTGTACGAAACGTAACATACAATGGAGTCTCTCGGCTTCATGTACAGAATAAAACAAAATGCTCTGAGACCAGGTTGGCGGGAAGGATGCTGGAGGTGCAACAGCCCCCCCTGATAAATTAAATCAGATTTGCTAAAGTTATAGAATTACTGCTGTCTGTTCAGAAAGAAATGAAATAATTCAGAATACTACAACAGGAGAAGGCCTATAATTTAGCTAATTTTTTTAATAGCCTAGCTGTGGATTGTCTGTAGCCCAATCCCAAAGCATGGCTACAGTCGGGAACACACTGTAAATCTGTCAGTGAACAGCATGCAGCCAAACAGGCCTTTACAATATTTGTAATACAATTGTGGGAAAACACAGGATGGAAAGCAAATGGCTCCTGCTGAAAAGAGAAGACCAATCTGTCTGTAGGCTACCAAATATGTTATCGACATACAAATAGGCCTATTGAGCGAACACGGCATTGTTTTACAAAGTAGGCTAAAACAAGAGCGAGATGGGCTTTTGCCACGAGCTGAGGGAGCTGCGCATCATTGGGTGAGTCAGCAAAAGGTATTAAAAAAGATTGTCATCTACAGTGAGGGAAAAAAGTATTTGATCCCCTGCTGATTTTGTACGTTTGCCCACTGACAAAGAAATGATCAGTCTATAATTTTAATGGTAGGTTTATTTGAACAGTGAGAGACAGAATAACAACCAAAAAAATTCAGAAAAACGCATGTAAAAAATGTTATAAATTGATTTGCATTTTAATGAGGGAAATAAGTATTTGACCCCCTCTCAATCAGAAAGATTTCTGGCTTCCAGGTGTATTTTATACAGGTAACGAGCTGAGATTAGGAGCACACTCTTAAAGGGAGTGCTCCTAATCTCAGTTTGTTACCTGTATAAAAGATACCTGTCCACAGAAGCAATCAATCAATCAGATTCCAAACTCTCCACCATGGCCAAGACCAAAGAGCTCTCCAAGGATGTCAGGGACAAGATTGTAGACCTACACAAGGCTGGAATGGGCTACAAGACCATCGCCAAGCAGCTTGGTGAGAAGGTGACAACAGTTGGTGCGATTATTCGCAAATGGAAGAAACAAAAGACCTGTCAATCTCCCTCGGCCTGGGGCTCCATGCAAGATCTCACCTCGTGGAGTTGCAATGATCATGAGAACGGTGAGGAATCAGCCCAGAACTACACGGGAGGATCTTGTCAATGATCTCAAGGCAGCTGGGACCATAGTCACCAAGAAAACAATTGGTAACACACTACGCCGTGAAGGACTGAAATCCTGCAGCGCCCGCAAGTTCCCCCTGCTCAAGAAAGCAGGGGGAAGTTTGCCACTGAACATCTGAATGATTCAGAGGAGAACTGGGTGAAAGTGTTGTTGTCAGATGAGACCAAAATTGAGCTCTTTGGCATCAACTCAACTCGCTGTGTTTGGAGGAGGAGGAATGCTGCCTATGACCCCAAGAACACCATCCCCACCGTCAAACATGGAGGTGGAAACATTATGCTTTGGGGGTGTTTTTCTGCTAAGGGGACAGGACAACTTCACTGCATCAAAGGGATGATGGACGGGGCCATGTACTGCCAAATCTTGGGTGAGAACCTCCTTCCCTCAGCCAGGGCATTGAAAATGGGTCGTGGATGGGTATTCCAGCATGACAATGACCCAAAACACACGGCCAAGGCAACAAAGGAGTGGCTCAAGAAGAAGCACATTAAGGTCCTGGAGTGGCCTAGCCAGTCTCCAGACCTTAATCCCATAGAAAATCTGTGGAGGGAGCTGAAGGTTCGAGTTGCCAAACGTCAGCCTGGAAACCTTAATGACTTGGAGAAGATCTGCAAAGAGGAGTGGAACAAAATCCATCCTGACATGTGTGCAAACCTGGTGGCCAACTACAAGAAACGTCTGACCTCTGTGATTGCCAACAAGGGTTTTGCCACCAAGTACTAAGTAATGTTATGCAGAGGGGTCAAATACTTATTTCCCTTATTAAAATGCAAATGAATTTATAACATTTTTGACATGCGTTTTTCTGGATTTTTGTGTTGTTATTCTGTCTCTCACTGTTCAAATAAACCATTAAAATTATAGACTGATCATTTCTTTGTCAGAGGGCAAACGTACAAAATCAGCAGGGGATCAAATACTTTTTTCCCTCACTGTAAAATTATGTACAATTGCATGAAATGCGTTTATAAAGACCACATTTTTCCCAGACCCTAGGCTTCCAAAAAAGTCCCCAATGTGTGCAACTTCTGTAACTGCCTCTACTCTTAGAAAAAAAGATGCTATCTAGAACCTACAAGGATTCTTCAGCTGTCCCCATAGGAGAACCCTTTGAAGAACCACCAAACTCAGAGCCAGAATTCTCTGTAGAGTTGACGATGAGAATCACTCAATCCTTTCCAGATGTTCGTGGCCCTGGCCCCATTTATCGACACAAATTCTAGGATCCATCGAGACCGGTCCCCCAGAAGCCCCACCTGGCCTACTTCACTAGACTAATACATTTATGTTTGTCTGCCTATGTGGCCGTAAGGTGAGAAAATATTAAATGTGATACATCTTCAGCCATAATGATTCAGGTTACTATAGAGTATAAATAATCTGCTGCTGGGTCAAAAGAAACAGACAATTTGAAGCTGCTGTTATATTGCAGTAAATATGAATTGTATGAAAATTGGTGAGAAATGGATCATTCGATCAGGGTTTGAGATAAAAGCTCCTCCAGATTCGCCAAGGTGTCAACAATGTGTAAGGCTGGGATCACGCATTGTAGCGAGCTTGACATTTAAAAGTAATTTCCGACTGAGCTGACGTATGAAACATTTGGGTCGTTCCACAAAATAAGTGCCTTTTGCATCCCTTTGATATTGTAAATAGAAATTGTGCACCAATATTGAATTTGAAAAGACTCTTATATCAAATGAAGTGCCCTTTAAATGGTAGGTAGCATAAACGTAAAAAGTTACAAAACTCCCGTAGCCTACTTCACAGAGAACATGCTGAAAAGTTAACCAAACAAAAATGAGAACAGACGAGGTACTACACAATTAGAGCAAACAGGTATGATTTTCTCTTTCGTTTTGAGCCCACGGCAAGAAAGCACCAGAGCCTGCCTGTTATGTATGGTACGACGTGCTGTACGTCGTACTGTACGTTGTTATGGTTTACGACAGTGTGCTGCGTTACGGATGAATGGGTTGTCAGAATGCGTGGCACATGTCATTAAACGACAGAGTGATGTTCAATGTGAAACTGTGCAGATGTCCGTTCTTTTACAACTAGGCTAGATATAACATTGGCGACGAAGATGGCTGAATTCAGTTTACCACCGCCAGCACCATTCCTCGCCGTGCCTGGCGAACCTCCAGTCCCGTGGAATAACTGGCTTGATAGTTTTAACACTTATTTAGAAGCTATGGACTTTTCTACAATCTCCGACAAGCGGAGGACAGCACTGCTCCGTCACTGCCTTGGTACAGAGGGACAGAGGATTTTCAGAGCGCTTGGATCGGCTCCTACATTCACTGCTGCAGTCAGCCTCTTACGGAACCACTTCGCCGGAAAGAGCGAGTGCTCCTCCGACGCTACCGGCTACGGAAGAGACACCAACGGCCGGGTGAGTCCATTCAAAGCTACGTGGCTAATCTGAGGGATTTGGCTAGCTCTTGTAACTACGGGACACTTCAGGACGAGATCATCAGGGATCAGTTGATAGAGGGGACGTTATGTGAAAAGACAAGGGAGAAACTGCTTTTGGAATCGGATAATTTACAACTAGATGGAGCTATTAAAATAGCACTCCAGGTTGAAGCGGCGTTGGAATGCTCTTCTATGCTAACAGACAGCTCTGCAGCATACACTCGGCCCCCAGCCATTCTCACACAGCAGCTTCAGCCCGAGCAGGCGCACTACAACGATCACGCCGCTGCGCACGCCCTCCCGCGTCGATAGCTGCATGGACACAGACACCGACATGCCCGTGCAGCAGGCACACAGACAAACAAACAGAACTAGCTGTGGCAACTGTGGGGCTAGCTCTCACAATTCAAGGGCTTCAAACTGCCCAGCCCGTGGGAAAATATGCAAGAACTGTTCAAAATACAATCACTTTGCGAAAGTGTGTCGTTCTGCCCCTGCTACTAGCTCCACCCAGAACAGGCCCTTCGTTTCATCTCACTCTCAACATGAACACACGGAAATCCGAACCGTCTCCACCAACCATGTGTCATTCAGGACATGCACTGTGCAGCTGGGTGAGGTGGGTTTGCCTTTGCTGCTGGATACTGGCGCTGCGGTGTCGTTGCTCAACCTTGCCACTTACTACAAGTTTTTCAGTCACCTACCACTCCAACAGCCCTCCACTGCCCTGTGTGGGTACGGTAGATCTAAGATAGACATTGTAGGCACCCTCCAGGTCCCAGTACACTACGGCACCAAACATCTGCCATCATTCACATTTCATGTTGCAAAGCGGGGTGCCAACCTCCTGGGCCTCGACCTCTTCACAGGCTTGGGATTCACACTGAGAGATGACAGTGGGTCAGCTATCTACCAGGTTACCTGCACATGGCAACAGAACTGGCCGACTCTGTTTGATGGACTGGGCTGCCTCACAGCCTTTACTCACAGGCCCCTAGTGAATCCGGAAGTGACCCCAGTCATGCAGCCCCTGCGGCGCATTCCCTTTGCACTGCGTGATGATGTCACAAAAGATCTCCAGTCACAGTTGGATGCAGGCATCATTGAGCCAGTCAACGCTGCCCCCTGGATTTCAAACTTGGTCATTGCAACCAAAAAGTCCGGTGGAATCCGGACCTGTGTGGATCTCCGTGCTGTGAACAAGGCCGTTGTCCCGGATAAGTACCCCTTGCCTACAGCTGAGGAGCTGACCGCACAATTCCATGGCTCCACGATCTTCACGAAGCTTGACCTTCGTCAGGGTTATCTTCAGGTACCCCTCCATGCAGCTAGCAGAGACCTCACGGCCTTTGTCACACACGCTGGCGTGTTCAGATATACACGCATGCCTTTTGGACTTAGCTCCGCCCCCAGCTGCTTCCAGAAGGTGATGAGCACCATCCTCGCTGGAATACCTGGGGTGGCGGTCTATCTGGATGACATCGTGGTCCACGGCCCTGACCTCCACATCCATGATTATCGACTCCACAGAGTATTCAGTGCTCTACTGCGGAACAACCTGACCCTGAACGGTGGAAAGTGCACCTTTGCAGCTCCAGCCGTCGAGTTTGTGGGCTTCCGCCTGTCGGCCAAAGGCATTGCCCCACTCATGTCGAACATTGAAGCCGTCCACCGGATCCCGGAACCGACCTCAGCCTCTCTTGGTGGCCTCATTCTTGGGCATGACAGCTTACTACCTCCGGTTTCTGCCCCACTACTCTCAGACCACAGCGCCCCTTCGCCAGCTCCTCAAGAAGGATGAGCCATGGGCCTGGACGGCAGCCTGCTCAGACGCGGTCCGCTCACTGAAGAGCCAGCTCACCACAGCCCCAGTCTTGGCTCACTTTGACCCCGTCTGCCACACCATTGTCACATGTGACGCCTCAGCTGGAGCACTAGGAGCTGTCCTCTCACAGCTGCAGAATGGCATTGAGAGGCCCGTCGCCTTCGCCTCAAGGGGCCCTGAGCCCCACAGAACAACGGTACTCTGTGGGCGAACGAGAAGCACTGGCCTGTGTCTGGGCGTGCGAAAGGTGGCACCTCTACCTATATGGCCGTCTGTTCACACTCCGAACCGACCACCAGTCCCTCACAACGCTACTGTCAGCATCAGGAACTGGCCACAAGCCACTTCGGCTGCACAGATGGGCCGACCGCCTCAGACAGTATGACTATCAGCTGAAGTTCACTCCGGGGAGGGATAACGTGGTGGCAGACCTCCTCTCACGCTCCTTTGACGCTCCTACTCCAACCGTCTTGCCAGACGACAACGAAACAGAGCTTGTACAAATGCTCTACGCTCCTCTTCAGTCAGTCGTCTCACTGGAGGAGCTGAAGCAAGCATCGGAACAGGATCCCACACTGTCTACCCTGCGCACCTACATACGCACTGGATGGCCAGCACATGTGCCGGAAGAGCTGGCGACTTTCGCCAGAGTGAAGCACGAACTTTCTTGCTGGGAAGAAGTCTGTGTCTCTCGAGGGTTTTGCACTGTGGTCCCGAGTGGCCTGCGTGCGCGTGTTCTATCCATGGCGCACGAGGGTCACTTGGGCATAGTCAAGGTCAAACAGCGATGTCGAGACCTTGTGTGGTGGCCAGGCATCGACCACGACATTGAAGCCCTGGTCAGGGATTGTGCTGCATGCCTCCTCAGTGGGAAAACAGGACAGTCCGCCCCACCCCCCTGCAGCCTCTCGCATGGCCGTCCCACCCCTGGGAGCACATCCAACTGGACATCTGTGGCGAGATCCATGGACACGCAGTCCCTCACCATCAGCGCTTCCTGGTGGTGGTGTATGACCTCCACTCTAAGTGGCCAGAAGTGGTTCCTGTCGGAACTGTCACAGCACAGGCCATCGTGGACATCCTAGACAGCCTGTTCACAAGGTGGGGCCTACCCCTCACCCTTACCACGGACAATGGGCCCCAGCTAACCTCTGCCGAGTTCTCCTCATATCTCAGCAACAAGGGAATCAAACACATCCGCACGGCCTACTACAACCCACAAGCTAACGGAGGGGTGGAACGCTTCAACCAAACGCTGAAGAACGGCATCAGAGCGCACCTGGTCCAGGGGTGCACGTTCCAAACTGCTTTGAATCAAACGCTAATGCACTACAGAGCAAGCAAACACACAACAACACAGGTCTCCCCGGCATCCCTCATGCTAGGTCGTGAGATGGAACTGCCACTGGACAGACTCAGAACACAGAGAGTAGCAGAACCGGCGACTAGGCGCACCCAAGAACAGCAGGCAGTGACCGGGCACCAAAGAGCAATGAAACAGCGTTTTGACAAGGCACACAGGGTGAAGAAGTCGATCATTCAAGTGTCAGACTGGGTCCGAGCCCGACGGCCTCAGCGGTGCAACAAAATGGCCTCATTCTGGTCGGACCCCTTGCAGGTCAGTCGACAACTGGGGCCCGCCACATTCATGATGAGCAATGGATCACGCTGGCACGCCAGCCGCCTCAGAAAAGTCCCTGCCCCTCAAGGAACACGAAGGCACACAAAACAGACATGCAGGCCAGAGACGCCACCGGATGGACCTCCTCCACCACTACCACCTGAGCCCCAGCCTCTGTGGGTTCCCCAAGGGCCAGAGCCACAAGCGGTGACGGTGGAAGAAAGGCCTATGCGGGCACGAACTCGCCCCTGCTTATCTGGGGGACTACTTAACCTCTTTTCATTCTTAGGCTCCGTTAGGTGTCTTAGTCAACCTCCAGGTTAATGGACTGAACTGGCTAGTTTGGAGAGTCCATCCGTTTAAGGGTTAATGTTTATTTCTTACAGGTATCACTCTAGGTTCTTGCCCTATGGACATTTTATATATGGTACCAGTCCCTGGTTTTGGAAAGGGGGGGGAAATGTTATGTATGGTACGACGTGCTGTACGTCGTACTGTACGTTGTTATGGTTTACGACAGTGTGCTGCGTTACGGATGAATGGGTTGTCAGAATGCGTGGCACATGTCATTAAACGACAGAGTGATGTTCAATGTGAAACTGTGCAGATGTCCGTTCTTTTACAACTAGGCTAGATATAACACTGCCGTGCTAACGGGTTCCCACTAGATAACACAGCCACAAAGTCTGTGAATATAATGAGGTGTGGCTAACGAACTCAGTAGCACAGAGTAGATCCTCCATATAAATTGAGAAATTGTGCTAGTTCAGAAATTATCCGGAAATAAGTTAATAAATATGTAATAACCCAAAAACATAACTATGTTTATACTTATAGTTAACCAGATCGTGACTACAACTAAGTTACTAAGTCTTTGACCACACTGTGTTGTTACATTGGTGAATAAAAACTCATGCTTCCTACCCTTTAATATAGACCACATAGAGAATTCAATAAATCCGATTTTTTATATGAATAAAGGCTTGCTATAGCTAAACCGGGTTCACTTCTAGGAAGATTTTAACCCACTTAATTCCAACATTTTTCCAAGTTTCACCATCATTGTAAAGCCATAGTTATGTTTTTGCTTTGACAAAGTCATTTCTGAAGAGTATTATTTATTTCATGTGATTAGTGATTCATTTACCTCTGTCCCTCATTTCAAGGTCAACCCTGTTACGTGAACTGTACTCTCGTTTTAATACAGTGAAACTATTCCTTTCTAAATATTTTTTTCTAATGAAAATAGTCAAATCATAGAGTATTTCTACTCTTTTTGGCCATTTTCTGTTGTTTTGTGGTGGATTACTGAGCTGATCGAACATAGCACGTCAACCCTGTTACCCATAAATAGAAATGCTAGAAATGTTTTAACAATTTCATTTTTTTTGTGAAGCTTGCGTTTAACTGTAAGTCGCTCTGGATAAGAGCGTCTGCTAAATGACTAAAATGTAAATGTAAATGTTAATTGCCACTCCCTGTTGCACACAACAAGCTTCCATTCCCCCTGCCACAAGGGGATTTATGGCTGATTTAAAAAGAAATCAACCTGCTATGTCAACCCTGTGACTTTATTTGGCACTTAAAGAGATTCTCCTGTACTTTTGCATACTTTTTAGCCAATAGTTCTGAAAGTAGCACTCATGAGCCAATAGTAGCCCCCAAAAATTGCGCACTACTTCTCAGATGTGCACAACGTCATTTCTCTCTCTCTCTCTCTCTCTCTCTCTCTCTCTCTCTCTCTCTCTCTCTCTCTCTCTCTCTCTCTCTCTCTCTCTCTCTCTCTCTCTCTCTCTCTCTCTCTCTCTCTCTCTCTCTCTCTCTCTCTCTCTCTCTCTCTCTCTCTCTCTCCTGTGTACACTCCTGTGTACCCTGTAATCTCATTGGATAACGCTGGGCAGGCCTCTTGCTAGCTGTCACTCAAATGCAAGGGGCTGAAGCTCATTGGCTAGAACTCGAATTGCTAGGGGTCTGGCCCACGTGGGGGGAAATGTAGGGAAAAGAAAGCAGTCACTTTCAAACTATGGATTTTGTGGCTAATTGAGGTAAGACATGAATTATTCTCATAGATTATGCATGTATGAACTACACATTGACACATCCAACCCAAAGCAGGAGGTTTAATAATCAATCAATCAATCACATTTATTTATAAAGCCCTTTTTATATCAGCAGATGTCACAAAGTGCTATACAGATACCCAGCCTAAAACCCCAAACAGCAAGCAATGCAGATGTAGTCTCCAATGTACTGGAGCAATGTCTTAAATATACACAACTATAATATTTTTTTAACTTAACCTCTTGCGATGGGAAAATGTGTTTTTTATTAAGTTGAACATGTCATCTTTATGACAGAATGTTAAAATTAGGTGAAATCAAACGTTTTCTTTGACTAAGTTCCACTTCTCAAAAGGCATCGAATTGGTGGAAGGACGCGTTTACCAGGGGTGGACTGGGACCGAGATTCTGCCCTGGCATTTAAGACACACCAGCCCACATCACTGTGCGCGCTGTCTCTGCTGTCACTATGTCTCTGTCTGTCTGTCCGTCTGTCTGTCTGTCACTATGTCAGTGCTGCTCCTTGTGCTCCTCTGTTGTCACTCTGTCTGTCTGTCTGTCTGTCACTCCTAAGTGTTAATTGCTATTACACATAGAGCCAACATTCACTACATGGCCAAAGGTATGTGGACACCTGCTTGTCGAACATCTCATTCCAAAATCATGGGCATTAATATGGAGTTGGTCCAACCCTTTGCTGCTATAATAGCCTCCACTATTTTGGGAAGGCTTTCCACTAGATGTTGGAACATTGCTGCAGGGACTTGCTTCCATTCAGCCACAAGAGCATTAGTGAGGTCGGCACTGATGTTGGGGAATTAGGCCTGGCTCGCAGTCAGCATTCCAATTCATCCCAAAGGTGTTCAATGGGGTTGAGGTCAGGGCTCTGTGCAGGCCAGTCAAGTTCTTCCACACCGATCTCGACAAACGATTTCTGTATGGCTTTCCCCAAACTGTTGCTTCATAGTTGGAAGCACAGAATCGTCTAGAATGTCATTGTATGCTGTAGCGTTAAGATTTCCCTTCACTGGAACTAAGGGGCCTAGCCAGAATCATGAAAAACAGCCCCAAACCATTATTCCTGGTCCACCAAACTTTTCAGTTGGCACTATCCATTCGGGCAGGTAGCGTTCTCCTGGCATCCGCCAAACCCAGATTCGTCCATCGGACTCCCAGATGGTGAAGCGTGATTCATCACTCCGTTTCCAACGCATTTCCACTGCTCCAGAGTCCAATGGCGGCGAGCTTTACACCACTCCGGCCAACACTTGGCATTGTGCATGGTGATCTTAGGCTTGTGTGTGGCTGCTCGGCCATGGAAACCCACTTCATGAAGCTCCTGATGAACAGCTCTTGTGCTGACATTGCTTCCAGAGGCAGTTTGGAACTCGGTAGTGAGTGTTGCAACCGAGGAAAGACGATTTTTACGCGTTGCGCGCTTCTGCACTCGTGCTGGGCCCATCAACATCCTAGTTGTGAATGAATATACAAATGTATTAGCTAAAGATTACTGAATAAATGCCTAATAGATGACCACTGGCTCATAATACCTTATGAAAGCCTAGCTACTTATATTGCAAATATAAATGCCTGGCTGTCATACATAATAACATCGGCCAGCATCCCTGTGGAACGCTTCTGACACCTTGTAGTTCATGCCCCAACAAATTGAAGCTGTTTTGAGGGCAAAAGGGGGTGCAACTCAATATTAGGAAGGTGTTCCTAATGTTTAGTACACTCAGTGTAGATCATTATTACAAAAGAGAAATAGCGGCAAAAGTCATAAAAAAATAAACAGGCCCATGGACCGCCGGCAGTGTCCATAATTTTTTATACATATAATTATGTTTTTATTATTTTGCCAATTACGACCAGCCCACACCATTAAAAGATGGTCCGTCCCTTTTGGCATTTGCCTGATTTGCCAGACGGCCAATCCGCCCATGCCGTTTACTGTGAATGTGATCTCCATGAACGCCAGAACATTGCCTTTAAAAGGTACATTATCGACAACGCGTGTTCGTATTTTCAGTGCTCCCTCCATGGTGGCATGACATACTGTTGTTCACATAGTTATTTCAGGCATGCAATGTAACACTTGATAAAAATTAATAACCTGATGTTTCAGCAGCTGTCAGCTCTCCCACAGAGAGTTATTTGTATGCTTGACAGAAAGAGATAAGTGCTATGAGACAGGTTAATAAACAGGTGGGTCAAGAGACATTTCATCAATAAGACAGGCATTTGCCTGTTGGTGTGTGGAGCCACTTTGAATGAATAAATCAATCACTCAGTCAGTGGTATTTGTATTTGTATTCATTATGGATCCCCATTAGCTGCTTCCTGGGGTCCAAACACATTAAGTGTTTGGAATTATTATTTTTTACAAAAATAAAAAATAAAACAGGACGTCATATAACATAATTACACCACTACACACACAAAATGTATAATACCACCATACAATAATATTAAAATGTGTGTATGTGTAGAGTGAGTGGGTTAGCATGTGTGTGAGTATGCGTGTATGTGTGCCTGTGTGTGTGCATCTCTTCACAGTCTGCATTGTTCCATAAGGTGTAGTTTTATGTTTAAAAAAAAAAGATATTTCTGCTTGCATGAGTGGAATAGAGCTCCATGTTGCCATGGCTCTGTGTAGTAATGTGCATTTCCCGGAGTCTGTTCTGGACTTGGGGACTGTGAAGTGGTGCTGAGCAATTAGTGCTTTTTGAGATCGTTTCGGTTAGATTATTAAAAAATAATAATGGTTTTCGATTTTGGTTTCAATTTTTAAAAGATACATTAAATGCACTATGAATCATGTGGGTTGAATGATGTAACAATACAGAATAAAACAATTAATAAAAGTCCCATGATGACGGGTGACTGCCCATTTGTGCTTATCACTTATTAACCATCATTTATACACATTACTTTAATTTAATAAAATATTTGTTTTATTTGATTACTTTATTATTTCATTCCAAGTCATTATCTCATCTCTATAGAGCTGCTGCCTATGCTGTCTGAAAAATCACTATTTTAGTAGTTCTTCAAAGTAAATAAGGCATATTTTAACTGCTGAATACCAACTATCAATCACTTAGGTCATGTATTTTCAGGCTCGCGAAGAAACTGCTTTCTATCCCTCTCATCGCATGTTCTCTCTTCTCTCAGTCTCCACACAGACTGGACAAGTTTAAGTGGGCTAGCAATGGATTATGGTCATTGTAGTTAATTACCACGTTTTCTGCGCTAAACTATATAGAATATTGACCTGTTAGAAACTACAAATCCCTACTACATTGCAAAGTTCAGGCTTTATCTGATTTATTTCTACAGAAACTGCATATCGAGCTCACAGAAAAAATTTAACTAAATGGAATTTAAATAATGGAACCGACGTCGGTCAATAAGTTGTTTAAAAAACAAAAAATAACGACATTTCAGTTAATTGCTCAGCACTACTGTAAAGAGACCCCTGGTGGCATGTCTTGTGGGGTATGCATGGGTGTCCGAGCTGTGTGCTAGTCATTTGAACAGACAGCTCGGTGCTTTCAACATCTCAATACCTCTCACAAAGACAAGTAGTGATGAGGTGAATCTCTCCTCTACTTTGAGCCATGCGAGATTGACATCCGTAATAAAGCATGCCATTGATGTTAGCTCTATGTGTACATTTAAGGGCTAGCCATACTGCTCTGTTCTGGGCTAACTGTAATTTGCCTATGTCCCTCTTTGTGGCACTGGACCATATGACTTGGCAGTAGTCCAGGTGCGACAAAACTAGGGCCTGTAGGACTTGTTTTGTTGATAGCAATGTCAAGAAAGCAGAGCAGTGCTTTATTACGGAGAGATCTCTCCACATCTTAGCTTCTGTTGCATCAATATGTTTTGACCATGACAGTTTACAATCCAGGGTTACACCAAGCAGTTTAGTCTCCTCAACTTGCTCAATTTCCACTTTATTTATTACACGATTGAGGTTTAGGGTTTAGTGAATGGTTTATCCCAAATACAATGCTTTTTGTTTATGAAATATTACTTGCCACCCATTCTAAAATTGACTGTGGTTCTTTGTTAAGTGTTGCAGTGATTTCACTTGCTGTGGTTGCTGACATGTATAATGTTGAGTCATCAGCATACATAGACACACAGGCTTTACTCAGTGCCAGTGGCAGTTCATTAGTAAAGATTTTTTAAAGTAAGGAGCCTAGACAACTGCCCTGGGAAATGCCAGACTCTACCTGGATTATGTTGGAGGCTTCCATTAATTAAAGAACACCCTCTGTGTTCTGTTAGACAGGTAACTCTCGATCCACAATAAAGCAGGGGATGTAAAGCCATAACATACATTTTAGTCATTTAGTAGACGCTCTTATCCAGAGCGACTTACACTTAGTGAGTGCATAGATTTTTCATACTGGCCCCCCGTGAGAAACGAACCCACAAGTATCTAGACCCCCCTTGATCTTTTCCACATTTTTTTTACGTTACAGCCTTGTTCTAAAATTGATTACTTTTTTCTCTCTCATCAATCTCCACACAATACCCCATAATGACAAAGCAAAAACTGTTTTTATGAAAATTTTCCAAATGTATATAAAAATATAAAAATGAAATAATACATTTACATACATTTTCATACCCTTTACTCAGTACTTTGTTGAAGCACCTTTGACAGCGATTACAGCGCTACAAGCTTGGCACACCTGTATTTGGGGAGTTTCTCCCATTCTTCTCTGCAGATCCTCTCAAGCTCTGTCAGGTTAGAAGAAAAATGTATGTAATCCATTTAGAATAAGGCTGAAATTAACAAAATGTGGAAACGTCAAGGAGTCTGAATACTTTCCGAATGCACTGTAGATAAAGCTACAATATGCAGTATGTGCTATAGCATAATAGCAGTAATGTTTAAAGTAAGTTATATTGCCTTTCCTGCAGACCTCAGGCAGTCCATTCTGTAGCTCAATTGGTAGAGCATGGCGCTTGTAACGCCAGGGTAGTGGGTTCGATCCCCGGGACCACCCATACATAAAAATGTATGCACACATGACTGTAAGTCCCTTTGGATAAAAGCGTCTGCTAAATGGCATATTATATTAAGTACATTGAGAACCAGAGGTTCAGGGTTCTTATTGTTGAGAACATATTTTAAAACCTGCAGCTAATTTTCCATACTCTGCCATAACTACTTGTTTCTATCACTTTTGGATACTCTCCCAGAGCACATAGGAGATATATTAGTCACACTCACATTCTGTAAACACCATTAATCTTCTGAGCATAACACAATTTGTGCTTATCAAGCATTACCTTTTTCCAACCCCTAAACGTTGGCAGTGTAAACCCCGACCAGGCTGAGGCTCTATCATTCTGTTCATCTTCTCCTCTCTTGGTCCTCTGTAGCTCAGCTGGTAGAGCACGGCGCTTGTAACGCCAAGGTAGTGGGTTCGATCTCCAGGACCACCCATACACAAAAATGTATGCACGCACGACTGTAAGTCGCTTTGGATAAAAGCGTCTGCTAAATGGCATATTTAATTTTTTATTTTTAATTTCTTGGAGGGCCCAGGAAGAAAGGAGGATGACTTCCGCTGGAAAAGTAGGTGTACCTCTGTGCCCTCTGAACTCAACGGGTGTGTGTTCAAACTGTAGGCTACTGTACTGCATGTGTGCTGATGGGGTGAGTTTCTATAGAAATAGAAGTGCCACTGATAAGTTAAAAAGAAAATGGGCTCTAATCTATTCTTAATAATGCCCTGTTCTTTTATACAGTCCCGTTCTGTGAGATTGTATGGCCTACCACTTTGGGGTTGAGCCGTTGTTGCTCCTAGACGTTTCCACTTCACAATAACAGCACTTACAGTTGACCAGGGCAGCTCTAGCAGGGCAGAAATGTGACAAACTGACTTGTTGGAAAGATGGCATCCTATCACGGTTCAATAAGTTGGGTGAATTTTGGCCCATTCCTCCTGACAGAGCTGGTGTAACTGAGTCAGGTTTGTAGGCCTTCTTGCTCACACACGCTTTTTCAGTTCTGCCCACATATTTTCTATAGGATTGAGGTCAGGGCTTTGTGATGGCCACTCCAATACCTTGACTTTGTTGTCCTTAAGCCATTTTGCCACAACTTTGGAAGTATGCTTGGGGTCATTCTCCATTTGGAAGACCCATTTGCAACCAAGCTTTAACTTCCTGACTGATGTCTTGAGGTGTTGCTTCAATATATCGACAACATTTTCCTTCCTCATGATGCCATCTATTTTGTGAAGTGCACCAGTCCCTCCTGCAGCAAAGCACCCCCACAGCATGATGCTGCCACCTCCGTGCTTCACGGTTGGGATGGTGTTCTTCGGCTTGCAAGTAACCCCCTTTTTCCTCCAAACATAACGATGGTCATTATGGCCAAACAGTTCTATTTTTGTTTCATCAGACCAGAGGACATTTCTCCAAAAAGTACAATCTTTGTCCCCCATGTGCAGTTGCAAACCGTGGTCTGGCTTTTTTATGGTGGTTTTGGAGCAGTGGCTTCTTCCTTGCTGAGAGGCCTTTCAGGTTATGTCGATATAGGACTTGTTTTACTGTGGATATAGATACTTTTGTACCTGTTTCCTCCAGCATCTTCACAAGGTCCTTTGCTGTTGTTCTGGGATTGATTTGCACTTTTCGCAACAAAGTACGTTAATCTCTAGGAGACAGAACGCGTCTCCTTCCTGAGCGGTATGATGGCTTCGCGGTCCCATGGTGTTTATACTTGCGTACTAATGTTTGTACAGATGAACGTGGTACCTTAAGGCGTTTGGAAATTGCTCCCAAGGATGAACCAGACGTGGAGGTCTACAAAAAAATGTCTGACGTCTTGGCTGATTTCTTTTGATTTTCCCATGATGTCAAGCAAAGAGGCACTGAGTTTGAAGGTAGGCCTTGAAATACATCCACAGGTACACCTCCAATTGACTCAAATTATGTCAATTAGCCTATCAGAAGCTTCTAAAGCCATGACATCATTTTCTGGACCCACTGGAATTGTGATACAGTGAATTATAAGTGAAATAATCTGTCTGTAAACAATTGTTGGAAAAATTACTTGTGTCATGCACAAAGTAGATGTCCTAACCGACTTGCCAAAACTATAGTTTGTTAACAAGAAAATTGTGGAGTTGTTGAAAAACTAGTTTTAATGACTCCAACCTAAGTGTATGTAAACTTTCGACTTTAACTGTATGTGTATATAATAGTGTTTGATTGGATTTAATGGCTGAGACAACTGATTACTACTTTATCACCTCCTCTGCGAATTCAGTTCAGACATATGGGAGAGAGTGTGCAGAGAGTTCCAATGACTCAAGCATTATTTTGTTAGAAAGGTTTAAAATAGTCCTTACATGTCTTCTCTAATAAAGCTTTAATCATGAAAAAAACATTTCAAACATGTATCTAAAAAATATATTTTACGTCGATGCTAGTAGAAGCAGAAAAAATAACTTTGGGTTCCTCTGAGACAATTTTACTTTTTTATCATTTAAAAAATATGAATTACCATATTTGTGATTTATTAAAATCTGCACCAAATGCTGCCAATGGAAAACTGTTATAAGGTAGAAAGGCGTTTGTGTTAAACTCCCCCAGCATTTGGTTTGGCACCTGTGAAGAAGACATCAAATAAGGCTGCTTGGCATGGTCAGTACCTTCAGCAGTAAATTATGACACAGTCAGAGATGTTTATCAAGCCACAGGGGCTGACTGCAGACAGCCATACATCAAGTCCCAGAATTTCTAGTCAGAGAGACAATGTGAGTCCCAAATGGCACCCTATTCCATACAGTGCATTCATAAAGTATACAGACCCCTTGACTTTTTCCTTATTTTGTTACGTTACAGCCTTATTCTAAAATTGATTAAATTGTTTTTTTCCCTCATCAATCTACACACAATACCCCATAATGACAAAGCCAAAAACAGGTTCTTAGAAATAAATAAAACTCAAATATCAGATTTACATAAGTATTCAGACCCTTTACTCAGTACTTTGTTGAAACACATTTGGCAGCGATTACAGCTTTGAGTCTATAACGCTACAAGCATGGCACACCTGTATTTGGTCCTCTGTAGCTCAATTGGTAGAGCATGGCGCTTGTAACGCCAGGGTAGTGGGTTCGATCCCCGGGACCACCCATACGTAAAAATGTATACACGCATGACTGTAAGTAGCTTTGGATAAAAGCGTCTGCTAAATGGCATATTATATTATTTGGGGAGTTTCTCCCATTCTTCTCTGCAGATCCTCTCAAGCTCTGTCAGGTTGGATGGGGAGCATCGCTGCTCAGCTATTTTCAGGTCTCTCCAGAGATATTCAATTGGGTTCAAGTCCGGGCTCTGGCTGGGCTACTCAAGGACATTCAGAGACTTGTCCCGAAGCCACTCCTGCGTTGTCTTGGCCGTGTGCTTAGGGTCGTTGTCCTGTTGGAAGGTGAACCTTCGCCCCAGTCTGAGGTCCTGAGTGCTCTGGAGCAAGTTTTCATCAAGGATCTCTCTGTACTTTGCTCCGTTCATCTTTCCCTCAATCCTGACTAGTCTCCCAGTCTCTACCACTGAAAAACATCCCCACCACCATGCTTCACTGTAGGGATGGTATTGGCCAGGTGATGAGTGGTGCCAGGTTTCCTCCTGACGTGACGCTTGGCATTCAGGCCAAAGAGTTCAATCTTGGTTTCATCAGACCAGAGAATCTTGTTTATCATGGTCTGAGAGTCCTTTAGGTGCCTTTTCAATTGAATTTACCACAGGTGGACTCCAATCAAGTTGTAGAAACATCTCAAGGATGATCATGGAAACAGGATGCACCTGAGCTCAATTCTGAGTCACATAGCAAAAAAAAAAATAATTGCAAAAAAAATGTTTTACCTGTTTTCACTTTGTCATTATGGGATATTGTGTGTAGATTGATGGAGGACTTTTATTTATTTAATCAATTTTAGAATAAGGCTGCAACGTAACAAAATGTGGAAAAAGTCAAAGGGTCTGAATACTTTTTGAATGCACTGGCATGCCTCTGATTTGCTGGAATAGCAGAAACCAAATACAATGCCTTGCAAAAGTCTTCATCCCCCTTGGCGTTTTTCCTATTTTGTTGCATTACAACCTGTAATTTAAATGGATTTTTATTTGGATTTCATGTAATAGACACACAAAATAGTCCAAATTGGTGAAGTGAAATAAAAAAAATTACTTGTTTCAAAAAATTCTAAAAAATAACAAACGGAAAAGTGGTGCGTGCATATGTATTCACCCCCTTTGCTATGAAGCCCCTAAATAAGATCTGGTGCAACCAATTACCTTCAGAAGTCACATAATTAGTTAAATAAAGTCCACCTGTGTGCAATCTAAGTGTCACATGATCTGTCACATGATCTCAATATATATACACCTGTTCTGAAAGGCCCCAGAGTCTGCAACACCACTAAGCAAGGGGCACCACCAAGCAAGCGGCACCATGAAGACCAAGGAGCTCTCCAAACAGGTCAGGGACAAAGTTGTGGAGAAGTACAGATCAGGGTTGGGTTATAAAAAAATATCAGAAACTTTGAACATCCCACAGAGCACCATTAAATCCATTATTAAAAAATTGAAAGAAGATGGCACCACAAGAAACCTGCCAAGAGAGGGCCGCCCACCAAAACTCACGGCCCAGGCAAGGAGGGCATTAATCAGAGAGGCAACAAAGAGACCAAAGATAACCCTGAAGGAGCTGCAAAGCTCCACATCGGAGATTGGAGTATCTCCACAGAGCTGGGCTTTACGGAAGAGAGGCCAGAAAAAAGCCATTGCTTAAAGAAAAAAATAAGCAAACACGTTTGGTGTTCGCCATGTGGGAGACTCCCCAAACATATGGAAGGTGGTACTCTGGTAAGATGAGACTAAAATTTAGCTTTTTGGCCATCAAGGAAAACGCTATGTCTGGCGCAAACCCAACACCTCTCATCACCCCAAGAACACCATCCCCACAGTGAAGCATGGTGGTGGCAGCATCATGCTGTGGGGATGTTTTCCATCGGCAGGGACTGGGAAACAGGAATGATGGATGGCGCTAAATACAGGGAAATTCTTGAGGAAAACCTGTTTCAGTCTTCCAGAGATTTGAGACTAGGACGGAGGTTCACCTTCCAGCAGGTCAATGACCCTAAGCATACTGCTAAAGCAACACTCGAGTGGTTTAAGGGGAAACATTTAAATGTCTTGGAATGGCCTAGTGAAAGCCCAGACCTCAATCCAATTGAGAATCTGTGGTATGACTTAAAGATTGCAATACCCCAGCGGAACACATCCAACTTGAAGGAGTTGGAGCAGTTTTGCCTTGAACGGGCAGAAATCCCAGTGGCTAGATGTGCCAAGCTTATAGAGACATAGCCCAAGAGACTTGCAGCTGTAATTGCTGCAAAAGGTGGTTCTACAAAGTAGAGTGGGGGGGTGAATAGTAATGCACGCTCAAGTTTTCTTTATTTTGGTCTTATTTCTTGTTTGTTTCACATAAAATATATATTTTTCATCTTCAAAGTGGTAGTCATATTGTGTGAATCAAATGATACAAACCCCCAACAAATCAATTTTAATTCCAGGTTGTAAGGCAACAAAATAGGAAAAATGCAAAGTGGGGTGAATACTTTCACAAGCCACTCTAGCTTGTCAATGTGTGCTCATGTTTAAATCTCATTCACACACTTACAGTATATCAACAATGGACAATTCTGCAAAATATAATAAGAAGCCTTTCACGATACAAGCACATAGTAGCTTAACCAAGTAACAGGAAAGAAACCTGTAATACAACAGTCAGCTACTGTAGTAGCGTATATGTACAGATCTGGCTACTTTGTCCCCTCTTTTCCCCACTGAAACTAAGTGTGCAAGGTTGATTCAAAGTCTTTGAGATGACCAGGACATTAGTGTGTCCTAACAGGGTGAGGACACAAAGTAGCCAGTGTTGGTTGTAGTTCTGGGGCCTGACCAGGTTGCACAGCTAACTGGTGATTCTGGAGCAGTATCCTTCCTGTATGACTGGCGGGGTATTTAGGCCTGTGTGGTGATCAGTTTCCAACTACAACAGTTTAGTGCAGGCCCATTGACTAACTGGAATGTTATCTCAGCCTGAATTATGCTGGGATGCTCTATTAGTGGAATGGTTAGTTGTCTGGTTGTGAAGGAGAGTCTGGGAAAGGGCTGTCACTAAAGCCTTGTTCACACTGCAGGCCTTAATGCTTAAATCTGTTTTGGAATACCGACTGTCTGAACAGCAAGTTACAAGTGACCAAATCAGATTTTTTGGGGGGGGCAATGCAAATAGTCTGGGTAGCCATTTGTTTAGATGTTCAGGAGTCTTATGGCTTGGGGGTAGAAGCTGTTTAGAAGTCTATTCGACCTAGACTTGGCGCTCTGGTACGGCTTGCCATGTGGTAGCAGAGAGAACAATCTATGACTAGGGTGGCTGGAGTCTTTGACAATTTTTAGGGCCTTCCTCTGACACCACCTGTATAGAGGTCCTGGATGGCAGGAAGCTTGGCCCGAGTGATGTACTAGATGGCATATGTCAACAACCTCTCCCTCAACGTGACCAAGACAAAGGAGATGATTTTGGACTACAGGGGAAAAAAAGAGGACTGAGCACGCCCCCATTCTCATTGACGGGGCTGTAGTGGAACAGGTTGAGAGCTTCAAGTTCCTTGGTGTCCACATCACCAACGAACTATCATGGTCCAAACACACCAAGACAGTCGTGAAGAGGGCATGACAAAGACTATTCCCCCTCAGGAGACTGAAAAGATTTGGCATGGGTCCTCAGATCCTCAAAGAATTCTACAGCTGCACCATCGAGAGCATCCTGACTGGTTGCATCACCGCCTGGTATGGCAACTGCTTGGCCTCCGACCGCAAGGCACTACAGAGGGTAGTGCGTACGGCCCAGTACATCACTGGGGCCAAGCTTCCTGCCATCCAGGACCTCTATACCAGGCGGTGTCAGAGAAAGGCCCTCAAAATTGTCAAAGACTCCAGCCACCCTAGTCATAGACTGTTCTCTCTGCTACCGCACGGCAAGCGGTACCGGAGTGCCAAGTCTAGGTCCAAAAGACTTCTCAACAGCTTCTACCCCCAAGCCATAAGACTCCTGAATAGCTAATCATGGCTACCCAGACTATTTGCACTGCCCCTCCACCCCATCTTTTTACGCTGCTGCTACTCTGTTAATTATTTATGCATAGTCACTTTAACTCTACCCACATGTACATATTACTTCAACTACCTCAACTAGCCGGTGCCCCCGCACATTGACTCTGCACCGGTACCCCCCTGTATATATAGCCTCCCTACTGTTATTTTATTTTACTTCTGCCCTTTTTTTCTCAACACTTTTTGTTGTTGTTTTATTCTACTTTTTTATTTAAAATAAATGCACTATTGGTTAAGGGCTGTAAGTAAGCATTTCTCTGTAATGTCTGCACCTGTTGTATTCGGTGCATGTGGCCAATAACATTTTATTTTATTTTATTTGATGTCCTTAAAGGGGAACTGCACCCGCTGATTTTGCCTAGTTTTTTATTGGATTGCTCCTTAACCGGCCATGATAGAAGCCAAACGTGAGTTGGCTTGGGGGTGTGGTTTGATGTGGGTGTTCTTGAGTGTGTCCTTGCCACCTCCAAGACACACCCATCTGTCAGCATCTTGCCCACCGCTGTTTCCCACCCCTCAATCACAACAAAGCTCCTGCAGGTTGAGTTCAATAACTACAAGCAGATGTATGGTGAGATGCCAGAGGAAGCTTTGAGTAGATCAGTGGCCTACAGAGTAATATCAGATGAATGCAACTGCTGAATTTATGTAGATATTCTAAACAAATGTGGTAACAGGTCCATGTAGAATAAACAACCCTTTAAATAATGCAATAGAAGCAGTGTTCTGCTAATATAACAATGTGCACCTTTTATCGTTTATCGTCATTCCCAGCCGATACAGATACTGTGCCTATCGGCATTTTGTCTGGTGGGCTACATTGGCAAACATGTCAGAGTGGTCATACCTTCCTGTGTGGTGTCCCGTATACAAAAGGAGTTCCCTGATCCTGGTGCAGAATACACAGGGGTTCTCCTTCCCCATATTGACTGGTAACATTCAAATCAATAATTTAAAAAAGACAACACAAGTAAAAGTTGTGTCTATGAGAAAGATCTCATGTGAAAAGATCTGATATGATTGGTCAAAAGACCAATTAGTGGAAAAAATATCAGAATTGGGCTGCCTGTCTAAACGCAGCCGTTGTTTTGCAAGAATTTGTTATCTAATTGTGCAACGCCTAGCTGCTGGAGACTAACAGAAATTAGATCAATATACAATTAAACATGTCTTAATTAGCTGTGAAAGACGAAAAGCAGGAGAGATCAACACCAGGGCAAAAGGGAGTGTTAGCAAATATGTAGTTTTTATAGTTTACTCATGTTCTCCGTACCAGACAAAGCAGTGCCTAACACCTCTTTGCTCTAAAATAAGACCTTGTTCAGGGCCAGGAGTTTTCCCTGGTCAGGTCATGTGGTCAGGAAAACCTCCTTACCCTGCTCATACTGTACAGACATGCAGCTGGGTCAAAGTCAGATCCCATCCCTTAAGCATCACTGTGCTTCCTCTGTGTATGTGTATGTGAATACTGAATACACATTGCTTTTACACTCTCCGTTTACTGCTGCTGGCGAGTGTATGACGTGACCCGCATTCTAAACTCAGGGGCACTCTCAAAGTCCAGATGGGGTTTGAAGGCATTTGTTGGTCCACTTCTTCCTCATGCAGTGGAAATACGCTCATGGCCGTGCTTTTAAAGAAGAGGCATGCTTTCAGTATGGAAAGTGTTATCCCAGGAGAGGATCCAACAGCGAGCCGGCTGCTTTCTTCAGAGTCACATTGAATTTCAATGGACGGGAACAAACAGAAGTGTGTGTGAGCAGACTTCTAAGGCCACGATTTGGTCACACTAACCAGGTTTCCAGGCAACCTTTTTTTGCAAGCAAAGTACATGATGTAAGAAAAATGTCACGACAGGCCTGATGGAAACAGCAAATTTGTCGGTCAACCTTCCAAATGTCAACAAAACAAAATACGCTAGACAAGGTTGGGATCTTTTAGCGTCGGTAAAATTAATTATGTGAGAAATGGCGGTGGAAACACCTTTATGCGCAAATATTTATATAATAACCATCATATCGAAGTAAACTTGGAGTCACGCAATGATATTGTGTGGTCCTCGCACTACGACTACAGATTAAATAAGTTATGATGAACTTGATGAGGTTGATACTCCGTTCCAATAAATATCAAGGATCTTATTCTGATGATGATCGATACTTGGCTGCCGTTTCACAAATAAAATTAAATAGGCTATACCCGCACTGTATCTGCGAGCTGTTGGCTAGAGCGCACGTGCCAAGACCAGAGTGGGCACATTCGCTATATAACACAACATTTTTTGTGACAAAACCATCAGTAGAGTTGAAAATGCAATGGTACATGGGAATTTAACCGCAAAAGTTATTTTATGTGCACTACATCATCACGCACAGCCTTTTATCCACAACAAGTCAATTTGATGGAAACACACTGGTGGGAAAATATGCATATTGTTTTATGCATAATTTTGAATATTCACATTACAATCTGTCACCAATTGGATGGAAACCTAGCTACTGACAGGGAAAGAGATCTAGTTTATGCATCTGTGGTGATTTAAGAATGATATTTACAATATTGGATATGAATAGGAATAAAATACCTCTACAGTTACAGTATGTCAGATACCAAGATTATCATTGACAGAACAGGATGGTATTTAAAATATTGTAAATAACACTGTTACCCCTAGAGTTACAGAGATTATCAGTTGACAACTTTTTGTTGTTGTTGTTAGCTACTGTTTACTGGACAGTCTCTGGACTCATGTCCGACTCCCAAATCCAATAATCTGGAACAATATCCCTTCCTCTACATAGTTAATAAGGAGAATGTGTGTTAAGCAGGGGAAACAACAATTTTATTTTACCTTTATTTAACTAGGCAAGTCAGTTAAGAACAAATTCTTATTTACAATGACAGCCTACACCTGCCAAACCTGGACGACACTGGGCCAATTGTGCGCCGCCCTATGGGACTCACGGCCGGTTGTGATACAGCCTGGAATCTAACCAAGGGGTCTGTAGTGACGCCTCAAGCACTGAGATGTAGTGCCTTAGACCACTGCGCCACTCGGGAGCCCAACAATAGCCTACTGCTCTGTGGGGAAGGAAAGTAAACAAACATGTAGAGTTCCTTACCAGTTTATATTCAATTAAGCTGTACTGAGAACAAACAGATTGCTTTTATTACTAATTCCCTAATCTATAACACATTGGTTGATGTTTAACAGTTTTTCAAAATGCAAAATTATTTGGACATGATTTAAATGTTGACATTTTGGCTACAGTGGCAGTTATGATATTTTAGTTATAGATTATGAAGGGGGGGCAGATAGTTCATCCGGCCATAAAGTCATGCTCAAATCCTCTAGAAGTCTAAGAACTATCAAGTAGTCTGAAACAAAGTTGTTGTTGTTTTTTGCACCAATTTTCATTGGAACTGTTTTAAGGGTCACCAGGGGATTCATTGTGAAGTTTCTAGGAGGATGGCTCTCAAAAGGCATGTTGGAAAGGAAGTAGGCAGCCAAAGTTCAAAACTCATTCTTCGGAAAAACATAAATACATAAGAAACTTGTGGAAACACAAGAGATTCACACAGTGCAGAATGATTTCCCAATGGTTGTAAATGCAATCTATTTTTCGACAGGATATTTATGTATTTATTTGTTAGTACAGCAGTCACATCACGATGTCATTTGTCATCCTGACACCAACTTCATACAGTGAGGGAAAAAGGTATTTGATCCCCTGCTGATTTTGTACGTTTGCCCACTGACAAAGAAATGATCAGTCTATAATTTTAATGGTAGGTTTATTTTAACAGTGAGAGACAGAAAAACAAGATTTCTGGCTCCCAGGTGTCTTTTATACAGGTAACAAGTTGAGATTAGGAGCACACTCTTAAAGGGAGTGCTCCTAATCTCAGCTTGTTACCTGTATAAAAGACACCTGTCCACAGAAGCAATCAATCAATCAGATTCCAAACTCTCCACCATGGCCAAAACCAAAGAGCTCTCCAAGGATGTCAGGGACAAAGATTGTAGACCTACACAAGGCTGGAATGGGCTACAAGACCATCGCCAAGCAGCTTGGTGAGAAGGTGACAACAGTTGGTGCGATTACTCCCTCAGCCTCGGGCTCCATGCAAGATCTCACCTCGTGGAGTTGCAATGATCATGAGAACAGTGGGGAATCAGCCCAGAACTACACGGGAGGATCTTGTCAATGATCTCAAGGCAGCTGGGACCATAGTCACCAAGAAAACAATTGGTAACACACTACGCCGTGAAGGACTGAAATCCTGCAGCACCCGCAAGGTCCCCCTGCTCAAGAAAGCACATATACAGGCCCGTCTGAAGTTTGCCAATGAACATCTGAATGATTCAGAGGAGAACTGGGTGAAAGTGTTGTGGTCAGATGATACCAAAATCGAGCTCTTTGGCATCAACTCAACTCGCCGTGTTTGGAGGAGGAGGAATGCTGCCTATGACTCCAAGAACACCATCCCCACCGTCAAACATGGAGGTGGAAACATTATTCTTTGGGGGTGTTTTTCTGCTAAGGGGACAGGACAACTTCACCGCATCAAAGGGACGATGGACGGCGCCATGTACCATCAAATCTTGGGTGAGAACCTCCTTCCCTCAGCCAGGGCATTGAAAATGGGTCGTCGATGGGTATTCCAGCATGACAATGACCCAAAACACACGGCCAAGGCAACAAAGGAGTGGCTCAAGAAGAAGCACATTAAGGTCCTGGAGTGGCCTAGCCAGTCTCCAGACCTTAATCCCATAGAAAATCTGTGGAGGGAGCTGAAGGTTCGAGTTGCCAAACGTCAGGCTCTAAACCTTAATGACTTGGAGAAGATCTGCAAGAGGAGTGGGACAAAATCCCTCCTGAGATGTGTGCAAACCTGGTGGCCAACTACAAGAAACGTCTGACCTCTGTGATTGCCAACAAAGGCTTTGCCACCAAGTACTAAGTCATGTTTTGCAGAGGGGTCAAATACTTATTTCCCTCATTAAAATGCAAATCAATTTATAACATTTTTACATGCGTTTTTCTGGATTTTTGTTGTTATATTTTGAGGCAAAATCCTTTCTAAAACATGTCAAAGCCTTATCAGTGCCCTTTTCCAGTTTAATTTGGATTGATTTTGTCCTGTTCATCTCTCTCTCTCTCTCTCTCTCTCTCTCTCTCTCTCTCTCTCTCTCTCTCTCTCTCTCTCTCTCTCTCTCTCTCTCTCTCTCTCTCTCTCTCTCACTCTCACTCTCACTCTCACTCGCTGCTCGCGGTTGACATTGAGTTCAGCAAGGCCTGCTACTGCAATTAAAATGTCTGTCTGACACTGACAGGAAGTTTCCAAATTGTATGATGTGCCAGTTATTAAAGTCATCAGTGCTACCGTTATCGAGTGATTGAGTGTCTCAAAACTCACTGGGTTGTCATATTGGAACATTTGTGCATAACTCAAACTGTCTTATCTATGGCTACGTCCCAAATGGCACCCTATTCCCTATATAGCACTCTAGCCTGGTCAAAAGCAGTGCACTATATAGGGAATAGGGTGCCATTTGGGATGCAAACTGTAAGTATGGCTCTATTGGAGTATTCATGTGATATCTTCCCGTTTGATCTCCATTTCAAATTGAATCACAGCCCTAATAGAAATATCTGAGGGCTTCGTTGTTCTTTATTCACACATCATCACAGGGACGGGTTTCAGAAAGTTGAGGAAACTATCTATAACAATTAGGACAAATCCTTTTCACTGCATTAGCAGAATTGTGTGATAGTAATTTGCTGTGAGACATAAGGTATTATTTTACATAATTACATCATAATTGAATATACACTACCAGTCAAAAGTTTGGACACAGCTACTTATTCAAGGTTTTTTCTTTATTTTTACTATTTTCTACATTGTAGAATAATAGTGAAGACATCAAAACTATGAAATAACACATATGGAATCATGTAGTAACCAAACAAGTGTTAAACAAATCAAAATATATTTTATTTTTGAGATTTTTGAAATATCCACCCTTTGCCTTGATGACAGCTTTGCACACTCTTGGCATTCTCTCAACCAGCTTTATGAGGTAGTCACCTGGAATGGATTTCAATTAACAGGTGTGCCTTCTTAAAAGTTAATTTGTGGAATTTCTTTCCATCTTAATGCGTTTGAGCCAATCAGTTGTGTTGTGACAAGGTAGGGGGGTATACAGAAGATAGCCCTAGTTGGTAAAAGACCAAGTCCATATTATGGCAAGAACAGCTCAAATAAGCAAAGAGAAACGACAGTCCATCATTACTTTAAGACATGAAGGTCAGTCAATACGGAACATTTCAAGAACTTTTAAAGTTTCTTCAAGTGCAGTCGCAAAAACCATCAAGCGTTATGATGAAACTGGCTCTCATGAGGACCGCCACAGGAATGGAAGACCCAGAGTTACCTCTGCTGCAGAGGATAAGTTCATTAGAGTTACCAGCCTCAGAAATTGCAGCCCAAATAAATGCTTCACAGAGTTCAATTCACAGACACATCTCAACATCAACTGTTTAGAGGGGACTGTGTGAATCAGGCCTTCATGGTCGAATTGCTGCAAAGAAACCACTACTAAAGGACACCAATAAGAAGAAGGGACCTGCTTGGGCCAAGAAACACGAGCAATGGACATTAGACATGTGGAAATGTGTCCTTTGGTCTGGAGTCCAAATGTGAGATTTTTGGTTCCAACTGCCTTGTCATTGTGAGACGCGGTGTGGGTGAACGGATGATCTCCGCATGTGTTTTTCCCCCCGTAAAGCATGGAGGAGGAGGGGTTATGGTGTGGGGGTGCTTTGCTGGTGACACTGTCTGTGATTTATTTATTAGAGCCCACTGCTGTGGGAGGGTGTCAGAGAGTGTGCCCATTAAATGAAGGCAAGTGATAAATAATTCCGAAGTACCCAGATATTTACCATGGTTTTTTTTTATGTATCATTTCAGTCTGAGGGCCTCAAATTATGTGTGTGATCCCCCTACAGCAGCACTGGTTCTTTAATATGTTGGATTTGAGATAGACAAGTCATTGACCTGCCGACCCCAGTGCTGTCCATGGCCAAGGTGACTTTAAGGAAAGAGTACAGAGAGGATGGATTAACAGGCAGCCTTATGGCCTATGTTTATTTAGGCTCTGCACTGGGAAGAATATACAAGAAAAAGCTGTATGATGATTTATTTTTAAGATAGCCAGCCTAAGTCATCTTCACACAGAGTAGACAATATTTCTCTTTTACCATCCTCCTCGGGTCCGGTCAACAATGATGCTATCACTTTTTTAATAACAAACTTCAAAATGTATAATAACATGACTTCAAAGAAAGAACATCAGTGGGCTTTCTACATGAAAGTCTGTCTTAGGTAATGCACTTGCCTGATGCGCAACTGTTGGATGTTCTTAAGTCTGACTCTTAGCCCCTTTCTTCCTATTTTCTACTTGCCTCAATAAACATATTATTTCACTAACATTACCAGAGCATGAGCAATGCCATAGTATCATTTTTGTCTGCTTATATGTATACAATAGGCAGCTTAATTCAATACATTCCTTCTGGTCATTAGAATTGCATAATATTAATTTCCTTCCTTAAATCATGTTTATTCATGCTTCCCAGACATGATGCTGAAGGAGACATGAGCTTTCTAATGCAGTACGATATGTCCTTACCCGCTGTAGTAGAAAGCAATTTAGAGCCGCTGTGCTCTAGTGGAGGAATAGGTTCACATCTTGATTTTTCTCATAGTTGGGCTCTGGACTGTGTGTTCAGAATATATAGCTGAATCTCCTCTAGCTCTCATTAGGTGCTGTGAGGCGGATGAGGGAGAGAGAAGAGCCACTAGTTCTCAGGGAATACATGTACAGTATGTGTAACCCTGACCCATGACACCTACATATAAGGAGATGTACACTTGTCAGTCACATCTCTAAGTATACTGCATTCAACACATGCATTTGTCTGGCAAGGATGCTGCTCTCTTTGTGATGTAGCATTGGTTAATACATGACAACAGACATTGAAAAAGGAATCTTCAACCTCTTTTCAACCTTTGGATAAAAGCGTCTGCTAAATGGCATACTTCATATTGAGCAACTCAGCGTATAGAATGTCAAAAGGAACACATTACAAAGAGGTGGCTTTGTACACTGACCATCAGGGCCAGTTCCAGGCATAAGCAACATAAGCAGTCGCATAGGGCCCCCGACTGCTAGAGGGCCCCCGACCCTCAGTAGAGGTCTCATCTTACTATTATAAGTAAGAATAGTAGAATACATCATGTGCAATTTCGAAAATGTGGTTGTGCATAAGCAGCTTTTCTCTTTTAGGCATGTCAGCTAACACTTTTTTGATTGGTAGTTACACTATATATATACAGAAGTATGTGGAGACCTCTTCAAATTAGTGGATTTGGCTATTTCAGCCACACCCGTTGCTGACAGATGTATAAAATCGAGCACACAGCCATGCAATTTCCATAGCCTTACTGAAGAGCTCAGTGACATCCAACGTGGCACCGTTATAGGATGCCACCTTTCCAACAAGTCAGTTCTTTAAATGTCTGCCCTGCTAGAGCTGCCCCGGTCAACTGTAAGTGCTGTTATTGTGAAGTGGAAACGTCTAGGAGCAACAACGGTTCAGCCCCGAAGTGGTAGGCCACACAATCTCACAGAACGGGACTGCCGAGTGCTGAAGAGTGTAACGCGTAAAACTGCGTCTGGGAGCAACGTCAGCACAATAACTGTTTGTCGGGAGCTTCATGAAATGGGTTTCCATGGCCGAGAAGCCGCACACAAGCCTAAGATCACCATGTGCAATGCCAAGCGTCGGCTGGAGTGGTGTAAAGCTCGCCGCAGTGGAAACATGTTCTCTGGAGTGATGAATAACGCTTCACCATCTGGAACGACAGACAAATCTGGGTTTGGTGGATGTCAGGAGAACGCTACCTGCCCCAATGCATAGTGCCAACTGTAAAGTTTGGTAGAGGATAAATAATGGTCTGGGGCTGTTTTTCATGGTTCGGCCTAGGCCCCTTAGTTCCAGTGAAGGAAAATCTTAACACTACAGCATACAATGTCATTCTGGACGATTCTGTGCTTTCAACTTTCTGGCAACAGTTTGGGGAAGTCCTGTTTCAGCATGACAATGCCCCTGTGCACAAAGCGAGGTCCATACAGAAATGGCTTGTCGAGATCAGTGTGGAAGAACTTGACTCGCCTGAACAGAGCCCTGAACTCAACCCCAACGAACACCTTTGGGATGAATTGGAATGCCGACAGCGAGCCAGGCCTAATCGCCCAACATCAGTGCCCGACCTCACTAATGCTCTTGTGGCTGAATGGAAGCAAGTCCCCGCAGCAATGTTCCAACATCTAGTGTTATAGCAGCAAAGGGGGAACCAACTCCATATTAATGCCCATGATTTTGGAATGAGATGTTCGATGAGCAGGTGTCCACATACCTTTGGTCATGTAGTGTAGTTTAGCCGGCTATCTAAACTAGTAGTAATTATGGCCGAATACCAACCAGGAGCGCAGGGCACATGCCCAGGGGCCCTAACCTCCAGGGGGGCCCCCATTGATTTTGTTAGTCATTCACACTCAGATATCATATTAACATGGCATAAGTAATTACAAAATGTGTAGAATTGCAGGAAATGTGCTTTACAACTGCAAACATTTCCATCCACCCCATGGCAAAATGTGTAGAATTTAAGGAAATAACCTGTAAAACTGAAAATGCTTTATCTGTGCCCCATGGCAAAATGTAGTATGTAGAACTGCAGAAAACTTGCTTTAAACCTTACATTTTTCTCCACCGTCAAGAGGGGCGCCACTAAAAGATTTTGACACGTGGTGGGGGGCCTGTCATGCCAAATAGTGTCCCCCTCTGCGTCACAATAGGATTCGATGAGTTCTAGCTTCTATTGCTAGGGCTGTTGCTAGAACTTGCAAAATTCTGACCGGATTACGTAATGAACCAAAGCATCCGTTGCTATGCTGGTTGCTTGGCTCTATTTTACCTCGTAGCGGTCGCGAAGGAAGGAGGATGCGGGCAGTTGTAGTTATATTTCACGTATATGCGGGCAGTTGTAGTTATATTTCACGTATATACGGGTCCACTGAAATACCACGCAGGGCACTCAGAGAACTGATCCATTGTTCTAAGTTCTTCTTCAAATACTCTGACAGAGATAGTTCCCGCTCCCTGCTGGCCAATCAGAGTAGAGACTGAGCGTGGTTTAGACTTACTCAGCCTATCGTTGGTGCACAGGCTGGTCCCAGTCCCTTGGCGCTTCACTGTTGCACACTGTTGCCAGGCATAAGTTGTTATCTGCAGCTGGTCCAGAGAGTCGGCACTTTTTGCCGTACACGTCCTTGAGCGCGGTTTAACAAAGAGGCAGTGTTCGTGTATGTGAGACACAAGTTCTTATCTCATCCTACCCCCTAACGTTCCTCACATGAATCACAGCTTGTTATGTGAAACAATTTATATCAGTACAGTACAAACCTATTATGTTTAATCATTAATGCATTCTTTCTAAGCTAGGCATCACATCTAGTGATAAGATAATAGACCCCCACACTTCTTTTAGATAACTGGACCGATTTAGCTATGTACAACCATTTTTCAACAACCATTTTCTATCTAGCTAGTTGCTAGCTATACATATAGTTCAGTGGAGGCTGCTGAGGGGAGGATGGCTCATAATAATGTCTGGAATGGAGTAAATGGAATTGTATCAAACACATGGTATGTCCCATAGGGCGGCGCACAATTGGCCCAGCGTCGTCCGGGTTAGGGGAGGGTTTGGCCGGGTAGGCAGTCATTGTAAATAACAATTTGTTCTTAACTGACTTGCCTAGTTAAATAAAGGTTTTTAAAAAATGATATCTGAAATTATTATGATTTCAATTAATGTCATATCAGAGACCACACACTGTTTCAATTTGTCACCTTTTGCTTAAAGGTCAGTACCCTGTCTAGCCTGCCAGAAGTTTGAGAGGGCGAAGACTGTGGCACCGGAGTTGAAGCCCATCAAAGTTGTTTCACCATGGCACATGATCTGTAAGTGTCCCAATTCAAATTCTACCCAGATAAGTTGTTTTGTAATGGTTGCTTTATTTGACCACAGCAGAGTTCTATATTATAGAATGTGTGTGTGTGTGTGTCAGTCAGTACCCTTACAAATATGAAAATGTGCATACTGTCATCAAGGACGAGACTGGTGAGGCCACCTCCAAGGCGATGGTGGACATCTTCAACACCCACGGTTCTCCTGAGGTCATCTTGAGTGACCGAGGTCATGAACGCTGGAACAAGGTACGGATGTTATAGGTTATATTCTGTCACTAATGGTGTGTTTTATTTATTTTTTACAATGTGTTTTTGTTTTTCATGGTACATAATATTTCAATATCTTACATTGTCAATAGATATCACTTTCCTACCCCCTCCTCCAGGTTTGGTGAATGGACCAACCAGACACTCAAGACTGCCATGGACAAGTCCCGTGATTGGTACCAGGAAGGGTGGGAGAACAACCTGAAGGTAATTCTCTTTGCACACAACAGCAGCATCCAGGCCTCCACCGAATACGGACGGGAGCCGCAGCTGTTGACTGAGGTAAACAATGCAATTGTATATACAATTATTGCATATACTGTAGTCTTTCAAATTTGTGATTGACTTAGTGTTGTTGTTTGTCTATTGCTACTTTTGTATAACGTACTTTCAGATCACTGAAACCCCACCTGATGTGGTGGAAGTTGTCAAGCCAGATCAGAACGCCTTCGAGGACTACCTTCAGGCACAGACAAAAAGGATGTGGAGGTTTTTGACCAGGTAAAAATGATTGTCCGCTGTTAATTTATTTTCTGGTCCTCCAAGAGATATGTAAGAAATGTATTTGTAATATTAAATATAATTTCATTTAATCCTGTTATTAATCAAGGTGAGACTGAACATGGACAAGGCGCAGGAGAAACAAGAATCAAGAAGGGGACCAAGTGCTACGACATCCGGGCAAATTACTTGGTTTGGAAGAAGGACGAAAGGAAGTCGAGACCTGGGAAACCTCGCTGCTCTTTTGCTCCTAGCTGGGGTCACCATCTGTTAAAGTAAATATAAAAAATCTCTGATAACAATTTGAATTTGCACACAAAATAACCTGAAGCTAGTTTTAGTTTCCCTAACACTGATATTTTTCTCTTTGTCTTCCTAGGGTTACATAGTGGAAGCCAACAATCTTCTACAGTTGGAGCAGTTAAACGGTCAACCACTGAAAGCACTGAAGCCCTACACTTCAGTGAAGCCCAATAGACAAATATGTTAAGCTTTGGTTGACATTTGAGAAAGCAAGAAATCATAGTTATGCTGAGCTTATAAAAATATACCTCTCCAAATGACTTTAGGACCATTGACTGTCCGAACCCCCCAGGCGGTATCCCATCCACCAGAACCAGAGAGTTTGGATCAGTCGGATTCTTTGTGCTCTGAGTCGGAGGGGGAGCAGCTTGAGGTAGGCTATACCTTCCAAAAGTGTTGAAAAGTACATATCTCCCATTTATAACACTGCACTAATCCATCACATGTTCTCACAGTAAAGTGCAACCTGTGTGTTTGCTTGTTTCCTCCCCCATTCCCTTTAACTCTGCTCCTGTTCTCCAGGACCTAGGGGTTCTGCCCAACACCAGACGTGGATCCGCCTGATGTCCTCCATTACCAACCACCCTCCAACTTTTCGTTACATCATCTACAGCTACTGTTGTTGTCATGTTGTCATTATCTGCTAAGAAAGTATTTTTGCTCTATCGTACTGGGCACATAATATGGTGAGATACACAGATTAACTAAAAACACTAGCACTGCAAACACTCAGAACAAAGAGAGCAGCAGTGCCTGGACTTTGCAGTCTCCCTCTTCAAGTCCTCCTTCCGAGACTGGCTGCCTGTTGAGAACAAGTGACAGGCAGAACCTCCCACCCACACAGCAACCACCTCCTCTATATTCCACACACCAGAATTCAGTACTTTAGTCTATGATTGCCATGTGAGTATACAAAAAATCTGAACATAAATTAATGACACAACTGTAAGAAAAACTATCAAAGTTTATGCATTAAAATCTAAAATATTGCCAGGTTGGTTTTCACAGCTGTTTCACAAGGTGTTCATTATTGTAAGGTATCCTTTGATGGTATTTATTTGTTCCACATTATTCATTGTTGTACCCTAGGACCTATAATAGATACATATATATTAAACCACAAGGGTGTACTAATGAGCTATGCGAGACAGAACAAAAATTAATCATAATAGAGGACTACTGAAATTATATTATCTCAGTGTAGATTAGGGAAGTGCAGGTTAAAATAAAAACATGACAACCAGACAAGCCAGTGTATTAATCAAACAGATGTGCATATGAATGGAGTTGAAATTAGATGACTTTGTGATCTGTAAGGTAAGTAACTAATGTGTCAAGCAGATTACACGTTCTTTGCCATTTCTGAAATGTAGCCACGTTGAAGACATGGATTTCATGTTGTAATGTTAACAAGGTACCCAAAAGTAGTTCGAATTAATGTTTTCATTTTATTAGCTAAACAAAACTTGTTTAAACAGCGAACGCGGAAATCAGCCTTGTTTGCATAGCAATGATGAAAAGAACTGTAATGATCTCCAAAATTCTAATAATTAGGTCATCACACCTTTGATATAGCAACGGACGCTGATTGTTTATTGAATCCCATTGTGATGCAGAGGAGGACACTATTTGGTGGGGGACATTATTTGTCATGACAGGCCCCCCAACCAAATCTGGTTTAGGGTGCCCAAAAGGCTAGAGCCGGCCCTGCTGACTGTACATTCAGCTGTAGAAAGAAACATAATATTTCTTAGATGTAAAACATAAATAAAGTGAGCACCAGTGGGGACAAATTGAGGCCTGGGGATATGGCGTTGTCATTTAATGTGTATGGCCGTCAACACCACACAAAAGATCCATAATGTATCCAATGGAATCCTAACCCTGGCTACCATGATAGAATTTTGTTTTTCATAAATGCTTGTTGGCTTTTAACAACAACTCCAAGTTGATATTTTTGTTTGGGTGATGAATGTGCTATGAAGTCCTAATGTAAGTAGCCTTCAAGTAAAGTATTACGTGTGTCTAACTACTAACAGGCAGGGGTGCTACACAATTTACTGGCCCACAAGTTATGATTAAGGTAATCTCGTTCACCAGATACTTAATTAGCCAGGGGATGAGGTCATGATTAAAATATAACAGCAGTATAAACACCACACTCCAAAAGGTGAGTTTGGTAGACAGATGACTGAGTCATCATGCCCCGAAGGCACCTTATTGTACATGAGCATGCTTGCAGGAGAGAGAGAGAGACCGAACACTGGGCAACAGACCTAATCCCCTTATTAAAGCTGAGTCTGGGTTGCATCCCAAATGGCACTCTATATAGTGCACGACTTTTGACCAGACCCCTATGGGCCCTGGTCAAAAGTAATGCATTGTATAGTGAATAGGGTGCCATTTGGAATGCAGCCTAGATCTCCTCAACACAATTATACAGATGTTTCCCCCGTTCCACTGTGCCTGAGGTTACGGTAAAGCCACTCACGTGGAGTGGGCTTACGACTGCTCCTCAGCCTCTGAGAGGGGCTTCCCTGCTAGGATGAATGGGCCATGATAAAGTCTTCTTTTTAGATATGTGTAAGTCCTTTTCTGAAAGTAAGTATTACTTTCTTTGTCTCCCCAAGTTAGGCAAGCAGAGTAGTCACATAAACATGTGGTGCGTAAACATCATATGCCACATCATACTAACCTCGCGTGCCAGGCTTCACGGTTCCGGATGCAGAACACACGCAGGAATATGGCAGCTGGCCGTAAGACTAGCATGCTCCTGTAACTTCAAATATATACAACCTGAAATATGTACACCGAGTGTACAAAACATTAGGAACACCTTCCTAATATTTAGTTACACCCTCTTTTGCCCTCAGAACAGCCTCAATTCGTTGAGGCATGGACTCTACAAAGTGTCGAAAGCATTCCACAGGGATGCTGGCCCATGTTGACTCCAATTCTTCCCACAGTTGTGTTAAGTTGGCTGGGTGTCCTTTGGGTGGTGAACCATTCTTGATACACACGGGACACGGTTGAGCGTGAAAAACCCAGCAGCGTTGCAGTTCTTGACACACTCAAATTGGTGTGCCTGGCACCTACTACTATACCCCGTTCAAAGGCATTTAAATGTTTTGTCTTGCCCATTCACCCTCTGAATGGCACACATACACAATCCATGTCTCAATTGTCTCAAGGCTTAAAAATCATTTTTCAACCTGTCTCCTCCCCTTCATCTACCCTGATTGAACTGGATTTAACAAGTGACATCAATAAGGGATCATAGCTTTCACCTGGATTCACCTGGTCCGTCTATGTCATGGAAAGAGCGCTCATGTTTTGTACACTCAGTGTATATTACACTGCTTTAATACTGCTAATTAATTTGGCAGACAGCAATATTGTATTTCACACTAGAAACTATGAATTCAATATCCTGTATATGATTCATCAAGCCCTTCTCTGCCAAGGCAGAGTTAGAGGAAGATGTAAGTAAGCTTGTAAGTAAGCATTTTACCTGTTGTACTCAGCGCATGTGATAAATACATTGATTCGACTCGATTTTCTGATAGAGAAGATATTTGTCGCCATCTTGAGGCCTTTTCTACCTCTTTCAGAGCCGTACCAATTAAATATATACATGAATGTCATGCAACTTCAGACCGTCTCACACCAATGTAGCTTTTGTTGAGCAAGCAAATATCGCCATTAAGTTCACATACATCAATTTACATTATTTCTACTATAATATAAAGCTCCATAATAAATCTCTTAATACTATACTATGGATACCATTATATACCATTATAGAAGTCATAAATGACTAAGCCTAGTTCATTCCCTTTGTATGCAACACAAGAACGCTTCACAAAATGCTGATCCTGTGTTCTTGTGTAGAGTTTTTTTTTGCGTAGCTGCTTGTAGTTTTTTTTGCGTATGTACAGTCAGTACCAGTCAAAAGTTTGGACACACCTACCCATTCAAGGGTTTTTCTTTATTTTTACTATTTTTTACATTGTAGAATAATAGTGAAGACATCAGAACTATGAAATAACACATATGGAATCATGTAGTAACCAAAAAAGTGTTAAACAAATCAAAATATATTTTATATTTGAGATTCTTCAAATAGCCACCCTTTGCCTTGAAGACAGCTTTGCACACTCTTGGGTTTCTCTCAACCAGCTTCACCTGGAATGCTTTTCCAACAGCCTTGAAGGAGTTCCCACATATGCTGAGCACTTGTTGACTGCTTTCCCTTCACTCTGCCGTCTGACTCATCCCAAACCATCTCAATTGGGTTGAGGTCAGAGGATTGTGGAGGCCAGGTCATCTGATGCAGCACTCCATCACTCTCCTTCTCGGTAAAATAGCCCTTACACAGCCTGAAGGTGTGTTGGGTCATTGTCCTGTTGAAAAACAAATGCTAGTCCCACTAAGCCCAAACCAGATGCGATGGCGTATCGATGCAGAATGCTGTGGTAGCCATGCTGGTTAAGTGTGCCTTGAATTCTAAATAAATCACAGACAGTGTCACCAGCAAAGCACCCCCACACCATAACACCTCCTCCTCCATGCTTTACGGTGGGAACTACACATGCGGAGATCATCCGTTCACCCACACCGCGTCTCACAAAGACACAGCGGTTTGAACCAAAAATCTCAAATTTGGACTCCAGACCAAAGGACACATTTCCACTGGTCTAATGTCCATTGCTCGTGTTTCTTGGCCCGAGCAGGTCTCTTCTTATTATTGGTGTCCTTTAGTAGTGGTTTCTTTGCAGCATTTCGACCATGAAGGCCTGATTCACACAGTCCCGTCTGAACAGTTGATGTTGAGATGTGTCTGTTACTTGAACTCTTTGAAGCATTTATTTGGGCTGCAATTTCTGAGGCTGGCAACTCTAATGAACTTATCCTCGGCAGCAGATGTAACTCTGGGTCTTCCATTCCTGTGGTGGTCCTCATGAGAGCCAGTTTCATCATAGCGCTTGATGGTTTTTGCGATTGCACTTGAAGAAACTTTCAAAGTTCTTGAAATGTTCCGTATTGACTGACCTTCATGTCTTAAAGTAATGATGGACTGTCGTTTCTCTTAGCTTATTTGAGCTGTTCTTGCCATAATATGGACTTGGTCTTTTAACAAATAAGGCTATCTTCTGTATATCCCCCCTACCTTGTCACAACACAACTGATTGGCTCAAACGCATTAAGAAGGAAAGAAATTCCACAAATTAACTTTTAAGAAGGCACACCTGTTAATTGAAATGTATTCCAGGTGACTACCTCATGAAGCTGGTTGAGAGAATGCCAAGAGTGTGCAAAGCTGTCATCAAGGCAAAGGGTGGCTATTTGAAGAATCTCAAATATAAAATATATTTTGATTTGTTTAACACTTTTTTGGTTTCTACATGATTCCATGTGTGTCATTTTATAGTTTTGAATTTTTCACTATTATTCTACAATTTAAAAAATTGTCAAAACAAAGAAAAAACCCTTGAATGAGTAAGTGTGTCCAAACTGTCACGGATTCAGCCGAGGCTGCCCCTCCTCCTACTCACCGGAGTACTAGCTGCTACCGATCCATGTATCTATGTTCGACTTGTTCTGTCTTTATTGGTTACACCTGTTTCCCATTATGTAGTGATGTCTTCCCTATTTAACCCTCTGTCGTACACTGTGTGTTGTGTGTGATTGTTTCATGTTTCGGCAGTCGTTAGTGTGCGGGTTTGTTCCCTCCCTGTGTGGAGGTTGTTGTTATTTATTTTACCTTCGAGTAAAGTACGTCTTCTGATCAGCTCTGTGTCCTGCGCTTGACTTCGCCTACCACATTTCACTGACGCCCTGACAGAATCACACACCATCTACATGGAGTCAGCAGGTGCAGCAATGCCAGCCAGATCGATGGAAGAATGCGTACAACAACAACCGGCCATGATCCAGGCTCACGGCACCGCCATGGAACGTGTGGTTAACACTATGTAGCGATGGGAGAGAGGAGGTCTTCCTATACCTCCTCCGATTACACCACCACCTACACCGATACCCATTGCTTCACCTCCTGGGTCGAGTGGGATTCGGCTCTCGCTCCCGAGGGCTTATGACGGTACAGCTGCCGGGTGTCAGGGTTTTCTGCTCCAGGTAGAGCTCTACCTGGCAACCATCCACCCGGCTCCCTCGGGATACGAGAGCGTGTCCGCCCTCATCTCCTGTCTGTCCGGTAAAGCGCTGGAGTGGGCCAACGGCGAGTGGGAGGGAATAGACGCCGCAACTGTCTGCTATGCGGAGTTCACCCGCCGCTTTAGGGCGGTATTCGATCATCCACCCGCGGGTGAGCGTCTATTCCACCTCAGACAGGGGAAGAGGAGCGCGCAGGAATTCGCACTGGACTTTCGGACTCTGGCTGCCAGCGCAGGATGGAATGAGAGCGGCCTCATCGACCACTACCGCTGTAGCTTGAGGGAGGACGTTCGTCGGGAATTGGCCTGCAGGGACACCAACCTAAACCTGGACCAACTGGTGGACATGTCGATTCGACTGGATAACCTGTTGGCTACCCGCGGACGTCCGGATCAGGGGCCGTCCATTCCATCCCCCAGCACCTCCGACCCTACCCCTATGGAGCTCGGAGGTGCTGCTATGAGGGAGACCAGTAGAGGGGCCGTCCCCTGCACCAACTGTGGCCGCAGAGGACACACTGCTGGTCGGTGCTGGGGAGGGCCTCCTAGGAGTCGAGGCAGTAGGCAGCGCACTGATGAGCCGTTTCAGGTGAGTAGGCACCCAACTCACCCAGAGTATGAGTATGTATGAATGTTGTGTTTCCCGAGTTTTCTTCTCATTCCCAGCATAAGGCGCTAGTAGATTCAGGCGCAGCTGGGAACTTTATTGATCATCAGTTTACCCGTAAGTTAGGGATTCCTATTGTGCCTGTCGATGTGCTCTTCCCTATCCATGCCCTAGATAGCCGCCCTTTAGGGTCAGGGCTGATTAGGGAAGTCACAGCGCCTCTCAGGATGAAGACGCAGGAGGGGCATGAGGAGGTAATTAGTTTGTATCTGATTGATTCTCCTGCGTTTCCCATGGTGTTGGGGCTTCCCTGGTTAGCTTCTCATGACCCCACTATTTCATGGCAACAGAGGAATCTCAAGGGATGGTCTAATCAGTGCTTGGGGAGGTGTGTAGGTGTTTCCGTAGGGGCAACTACGGTGGAAAGTCCGAACCAGGTTCCCACCAGGCACATTCCGCCTGAATATGCCGATTTGGCTCTCGCCTTCTGTAAGAAGAAGGCGACTCAATTACCACCCCATCGACAGGGGGATTGTGCGATAAACCTCCAGATAGGCGCTGCGCTTCCCCGGAGTCCCGTGTATCCTCTGTCACAGGAGGAGACGGCGGCTATGGAAACATATGTCACCGATTCTCTGAGACAGGGATACATTCAGCCATCCACTTCCCCTGCGTCATCAAGTTTCTTTTTTGTGAAGAAGAAGGATGGTGGTTTACGCCCGTGCATTGACTACCGTGGTCTAAATCAGATCACAATAAAATATAGCTATCCATTACCTATGATTGCTAGTATGACGGAGTCATTGCACGGGACGCGCTTCTTCACTAAATTGGATCTCAGGAGCGCGTACAACCTGGTGCGTATCCGGAAGGGAGATGAGTGGAAGACAGCATTTACAGTGGGGAAAAAAAGTATTTAGCCTGCCACCAATTGTGCAAGTTCTCCCACTTAAAAAGATGAGAGGCCTGTAATTTTCATCATAGGTACACGTCAACTATGACAGACAAAATGAGAAATAAAATTCCAGAAAATCACATTGTAGGATTTTTTATGAATTTATTTGCAAATTATGGTGGATGTTACGAACCCCGTGGCTTTAAACGTCTAGGGTGGATGGACAAGAGACCCGTAACATAATTCATGCAAATTAGAATCGTGACATGGAACAGTGAGAACAAAAACTACACGACAACCATAAACTACCGTCAAACATAAAATGTTTATTTTTGAACACACGGTAAAGGTTTGGGGAAAAAGGGCTGAGCAGGACCCAAGAAATGAAACAATGGTGTAAAAAAAAAACTAAACTGATCTTGCCTGCCTCAAGAACCGCAAAGCTACTGCTAATCATACAAAAATACAGTGGGTGGTCTGCTCAGGTCTAACTAGTGTTTTTAGACAGTTTTCTTCCTACGGGTAATGTATGCCCAAGGGCAACTTGCTTAAATTCCCCTTTTCCCAGAAACACACAACAAAGTAACCAGCAAATGAGTGAGTACACAAAACACAGGACACCACAGTATCCATACTCACATACGAAAAATAGTCTCTAACAAAGTTACCAAACAGAGTAACCAGCAAATGAGTGAGTACACAAAACACAGGACACCACAGTATCCATACTCACATACGAAAATAGTCTCTAACAAAAAACACAACTGACCGGCTTTTAAATGTGTGTGATTGACAAACCAGAAATAGGTGGTGCAATGCAGAGGAATGTCCACTGATTGGTCCACCTCAGCAATCACTAGACACCCCAACGACCACCAATCAGGAACATACAGGACACCTGTGATTAGGGCAGAAGGAGAGGAAAAACACAAAAAGACACAGGATACCTGTATCCGTAACAGTGGAAAATAAGTATTTGGTCAATAACAAAAGTTCTCAATACTTTGTTGTATACCCTTTGTTGGCAATGACACAGGTCAAACGTTTTCTGTAAGTCTTCACAAGGTTTTCACACACTGTGGCTGGTATTTTGGCCCATTCCTCCATGCAGATCTCCTCTAGAGCAGTGATGTTTTGGGGCTGTCGCTGGGCAACACAGACTTTCAACTCCCTCCAAAGATTTTCTATGGGCTGAGATCTGGAGACTGGCTAGGCCACTCCAGGACCTTGAAATGCTTCTTACGAAGCCACTCCTTCGTTGCCCGAGCGGTGTGTTTGGGATCATTGTCATGCTGAAAGACCCAGCCACGTTTCATCTTCAATGCCCTTGCTGATGGAAGGAGGTTTTCACTCAAAATCTCACGATACATGGCCCCATTCATTCTTTCCTTTACACGGATCAGTCGTCCTGGTCCCTTTGCAGAAAAACAGCCCCAAAGCATGATGTTTCCACCCCCATGCTTCACAGTAGGTATGGTGTTCTTTGGATGCAATTCAGCATTCTTTGTCCTCCAAACACGACGAGTTGAGTTTTTACCAAAAAGTTCTATTTTGGTTTCATCTGACCATATGACATTCTCCCAATCCTCTTCTGGATCATCCAAATGCACTCTAGCAAACTTCAGACGGGCCTGGACATGTACTGGCTTAAGCAGGGGGACACGACTGGCACTGCAGGATTTGAGTCCCTGGCGGCGTAGTGTGTTACTGATGGTAGGCTTTGTTACTTTGGTCCCAGCTCTCTGCAGGTCATTCACTAGGTCCCCCTGTGTGGTTCTGGGATTTTTGCTCACCGTTCTTGTGATCATTTTGACCCCACGGGGTGAGATCTTGCGTGGAGCCCCAGATCGAGGGAGATTATCAGTGGTCTTGTATGTCTTCCATTTCCTAATAATTGCTCCCATTGTTGATTTCTTCAAACCAAGCTGCTTACCTATTGCAGATTCAGTCTTCCCAGCCTGGTGCAGGTCTACAATTTTGTTTCTGGTGTCCTTTGACAGCTCTTTGGTCTTGGCCATAGTGGAGTTTGGAGTGTGACTGTTTGAGGTTGTGGACAGGTGTCTTTTATACTGATAACAAGTTCAAACAGGTGCCATTAATACAGGTAACGAGTGGAGGACAGAGGAGCCTCTTAAAGAAGAAGTTACAGGCCTGTGAGAGCCAGAAATCTTGCTTGTTTGTAGGTGACCAAATACTTATTTTCCACAATAATTTACAAATAAATTCATTAAAAATCCTACAATGTGATTTTCTGGATTTTTTCCCCTCAATTTGTCTGTCATAGTTGACGTGTACCTATGATGAAAATTACAGGCCTCTCTCATCTTTTTAAGTGGGAGAACTTGCACAATTGGTGGCTGACTAAATACTTTTTTCCCCCACTGTAGTACCACCTCGGGGCAGTATGAGTACCTCGTCATTCCATACGGTCTGATGAATGCTCCTTCAGTCTTCCAATCGTTTGTTGATGAGATTTTCCGGGACCTGCATGGACAGGGTGTAGTGGTGTATATAGATGACATTCTAATATACTCCGCTACACGAGCCGAGCATGTGTCCCTGGTGGGTCGGGTGCTTGGTAGACTGTTGGAGCATGACCTGTATGTGAAGACGGAGAAATGTCTGTTCTTCCAAGAGTCCATCTCCTTCCTAGGACACTGCTTGTCCGCGTCAGGTGTGGAGATGGAGATTGACCGCGTTTCGGCTGTGCGTAATTGGCAGACTCCAACCACGGTGAAGGAGGTGCAGCGGGTCTTGGGTTTTGCCAATTACTACCGGAGGTTTATCCAGGGCTTTGGGCAGGTAGCGTTTCCCATTACCTCCTTGCTAAAGGGAGGGCCGGTGCGTCTGCAGTGGTCAGCTGAGGCGGACAGGGCTTTTAGGCATCTGAAGGACCTGTTTACTTCGGCTCCGGTGCTGGCTCATCCGGACCCTTCCTTGGCATTCCAGGTTGAGGTGGATACGTCCGAGGCTGGGATCGGTGCTGTACTGTCTCAGCGCTCGGGTACGCCACCAAAACTCTGCCCCTGTGCTATCTTTTCTAAGAAGCTCAGTCCGGCGGAGCGCAATGATGTGGGGGACCAGGAGCTGTTAACTGTGGTTCAAGCCCTGAAGGTGTGGAGGCATTGGCTTGAGGGGGCTAAACACCCTTTTCTCATTTTGACTGACCATCGTAACCTGGAGTACATCCAGGCAGCGAGGAGGTTGAATCCTTGTCAGGCAAGATGGGCCATGTTCTTCACTCGATTTGTGTTTACTCCCACTTACAGACCAGGTTCCCAGAACGCTAAGGCAGACGCCCTGTCCCGACTGTATGACACAGAGGAGAGGTCCATTGAGCCAACTCCCATACTCCCGGCGTCGTGTCTGGTGGCACCGGTGGTGTGGGAGGTTGATGCGGACATCGAGCGGGCGTTACGTACCGAGCCTACTCCCCCCCCCCCCCAGTGTCCGGAGGGTCGGATGTACGTGCCGCTCGAGGTTTGTGATCGATTGATCTATTGGGCTCACACTTCACCCTCCTCTGGTCATCCTGGCATCGGTCGGACAGTGCACTGTCCTAGTGGGAAGTACTGGTGGCCCACTCTAGCCAAGGACGTGAGGGTTTATGTTTCCTCCTGCTCGGTGTGCGCCCAGTGTAAGGCACCTAGACACCTCCCCAGAAACAAATTACAACCCCTACCCGTTCCACAACGGCCGTGGTCCCACCTATCGGTGGACTTTGTGACGGACCTTCCCCCCTCGCAAGGGAACACCACGATCCTGGTCGTTGTGGATCGATTTTCGAAGGCCTGCCGTCTCATTCCTATGCCAGGTCTCCCTACAGCCCTACAAACTGCTGACGCCCTGTTTACACACGTCTTCCGGTACTATGGGGTACCTGTGGATATTGTGTCGGATCGGGGTCCCCAGTTCACCTCTAGAGTCTGGAGGGTGTTCATGGAACGTCTGGGGGTCTCGATTAGCCTCCTTTCCAGTGTGTGTTAGGTTATCAGCCGGTCCTGGCACCTTGGCATCAGAGCCAGATCGAAGCGCCTGCGGTGGATGAGTGGTTTTGGCGCTCGGAAGAGACCTGGAACGCTGCTCATGTACACCTGCAGCGGGCTATCAGGCGACAAAAGGCGAGCGCCAATCGCCACCACAGTGAGGCTCCGGTGTATGCACCGGGGGATCGGGTCTGGCTCTCGACCCGAAACCTGCCCCTTCGCCTGCCCTGCCGGAAGCTGGGTCGGCGGTTTGTGGGGCCATTTAAAGTCCTGAGGAGATTGAACGAGGTTTGTTATAGGTTACAACTTCCTATTAATTACCGTATTAACCCCTCGTTCCATGTGTCTCTCCTCAGGCCGGTAGTAGCTGGTCCACTCCAGGAGTCTGAGATACGGGAGGTTCCTTCGCCCCCACTGGACATCGAGGGGGCTCCGGCGTACTCGGTCCGTTCCATCGTGGATTCGAGGCGTCGGGTGGGGGGCCTGCAGTATCTCGTGGAGTGGTAGGGGTACGGTCCGGAGGGACATCCTAGATCCCTCCATGTTGAGGGATTTCCACCAGAGTCATCCGACCCGCCCTGCTCCGCGTCCTCCTGGCCGTCCCCGAGGCCGGGGTCGGCGCACGGCTGGAGCCGCGCGTCAAGGGGGGTACTGTCACGGATTCAGCCGAGGCTGCCCCTCCTCCTTGCTCAGGCAGGCTTCGGTGTTCGTCGTTACCGGAGTACTAGCTGCTACCGATCCATGTATCTATGTTCGACTTGTTCTGTCTTTATTGGTTACACCTGTTTCCCATTATGTAGTGATGTCTTCCCTATTTAACCCTCTGTCGTACACTGTGTGTTGTGTGTGATTGTTTCATGTTTCGGCAGTTGTTAGTGTGCGGGTTTGTTCCCTCCCTGTGTGGAGGTTGTTGTTATTTATTTTACCTTCGAGTAAAGTACGTCTTCTGATCAGCTCTGTGTCCTGCGCTTGACTTCGCCTACCGCATTTCACTGATGCCCTGACACAAACTTTTGACTGGTAGTGTATATAGCGTATAAACTACGCTTTAGTCCCATGTCATCAAATGAATAATTAAAATAAAAAATGATGAAAGATACAATATTAATCAAAATCTGCAATAAAAATGGTTTATTAAAACAACCATTAAAAAGTATATAAGGGATTGAAAAATAAAATACATAGTTCCTGAAAGCCCAAAAAGTTTAAATGAAAATAAATCTATGAAATTGGTGTAGATGTAAATTCGAGGGTATGGCCGTATCATTCCCTGGTTAAAAGGGGAAAAGCACCACTTTCCTAACCGTAGGAGTAGAAGCTGCTGTCAGCCTACCATCCTTGTAATTCTTTAATTTAGGCTAAATATCTGTATCAAATTTAGAGGCTGCAATGGATGTGGATCAATGATTACAATAGTGTGAGGGCATCAGATGTACAGCACATCTAGTCAAAGGGTTGGGCTTCTTAGCTTATCTTGCTAATCACAGGAGAAGCTGTAGATGCTTGAATGACATTTAGAAGCTCATCTTCCTAGTTACAGGAGTAGGAGCTAATAAGGGATCAAAAGACCCAGATGGAATGTTGGTGTTGAGTAGCCTATAGTTGACCTTCCTTAAGGAGTAGAAAATAATGGTAAGCTAGTCCACTGACTGCCTGGTCAAAATTTAGTAGCATTAGGGGCATTTGAGTAAGATATTGCTAGTCCCACTGTTTTTTTGAAAACAGAAATTAACAACAAAAATCGAAATAAATTGTAGTATTGGGGCCAGTAGTGGTGTCCTCCTCAGATGTAGCCTGGCAAAAGCAACTGACATGGGCTGCACGTCTTCCAGGCTACCCCTCAGAGGTCCCAGAGGAGTCGCAGGTGACCAAGCGTTTCCAGGCCTTCTGGACTCCCCAAAAGAAGCCCTGGATGCCCTTCCTCATCTTGGATAATTTAACTGGCAAGAAGATGAAAATATGAAATAATTTCAGATAGATAATTGTCTGATAAAACCTATATTTATTACTTCTTTATACTTCTTTATATCTAATTGTCGCATGAGAACATTTCCCCCCGGGAATACTCACTCACGGGTGGAGAATCCACAGCAATGTACACCTCTGGCTGCTCTGTAGTGTCTCTAAGGGCGATGCTCACGTTGGACTGTGATCAGAATTCAAGGATGCACAATTAAACTTCAATTTCATTTCCTTTACATATTCCTATAATTATCCAATTATACCTACTGGTGCCGATATCAAAAAGTACAACCAATGACCATTCAAGAGTAATCTGAGCTTGTCTTACCTTTCTGCCGGTGGCATAATGCACCCCCTCAGATTCCGCCTCCTCCACATCATCCCAGCTGCAGGAATCACTGCATGAGTCTTCAAGGTCTGAGGCCTCGCCGTCATATGGGTTGGGCACTGAGGGTTTCAGGATGGCCAGTAGCTTGTGAGAAACAATGACAGAGACAATGGAAAGCATTTCCTGATCCTCAAAGAAATCCTCAATTTTCAAGTAGCGTTTCAAACGCTTGACCTTCCCTAGGTCAGTGTAGATGGCATCTGCCAGCTTCGATGTCATCTTAGAATCCAAACTTGTTTGCTGGCTCTCCATGTTCTCAATCAAATATTTGGCCACCTCATCATCAAACAATCTGATCAGCTCTGTCACCATATCACTGATCTGGATGCACTGATGCTTCTTGGTCCTTTTTGGCATGCGGCATATCTTCTTGACAAGCTTCATCAGGACTTGTTCTAGTAGACGCTCCCTAATGAAGCTGGTGGAACCGGATGTCACTTGTTCCACAGTGGACCGCTCTGGCTGTTCAATCACAGTCTTGATGCTGCTCTGTTCAGCGTTCTTATTCAAAGATTGACGGGTCGTCATTTCATTAAACAAAGCAGTCAATTCTTTCAAGTTGAGTGTAGATTCCAGATTTTTGGTGCCTTGAAGTTTGGATGGTGCTTCCATAATTCCATTCGTGACAAGGCAGACAATGTCCTTGTGCAGCTTGGGTGCCTTGTGGCACAGTATCTTCTGTAGTGCTTCCTCTGTGCCATAGCGTTGAGTCAACTTTCTATGCACAGCCAGCACCAACTGAAAGATGTCTGTTGCCTTCAGGCAGACATTTGCTTCGCTCCACCTGTTAGTCACCCTCACCCACAGAGCACTGGACAGCTTGTTGGTCACATCCTCAACTAGGGTCCAGCCAGACAGTTTAACCTGGTTCCGAGGAACAATCAGAGACAGCAGCCGGACAATGATATCCATCACCGCCTCTACGTGAACAATAATATACACAGGTTGGGACGTCTTCACCTCAGCCGATCCACATCGGCTCTTAACCATGACCTTGTCCTGGTGTGTCCTCAGGCAGATGTCTGAGGATAGCGGCCGGACAGAGACTTTGGGGAAGATTGAACCCAGATGATTGACTTCCCTGGTGAGTGCACTCGCAATGGCTGTTGTCATCTCCCCGCTGCCGTGGCTCAGAGCTCGCCTCAGGGCATCAGGGGAGCCCATGTGCTCCTCCAGCTCTCTGCAGAGGGCACTGACAATCCTTGCACTTGAGAGGCGGGAGTACGGCATCTTGAGATCCTTTGTCATTTCCAATGCTGAGGTAACGTCTGGGGAATCGGACATGTCCCGAAGGACAGAAACCACCATGTCCATTGCCACATCAGAGAGAGGGGTGGTTGGGGATGACACAGGTGATGCAAAGTCCTCCGGGTCAAGCTCATACCCATGAAGCAGCTTGGTGATCAGGTCTACAACCACCTCTGGTGTGGAATGTAGACTGGGAGAGTCCTCTTCGGAGGTCTCAATCATACAGGATTCAATTTCACTCAAAGCCCTTCTGACCATGATGTTTGTCTCAGAGACATCGGGTACATGGTTCTCTTTGAGGGGTTTGAAAGCTGCCTCACACAGCTGTTTCACATGGATGTTCTCGGAAGACATCACTGCTTCTTGAATAGTAGGTGGTTGATTGGCTATGGTTGTAGCCATGATTGTCCTTACCATCAGAGGACAAAGCTTCGCCACCAGTTCATACTGTAGCTTAAACGTCTCAGAGCGGCTGTCGTTCATGGGTACCTCAGGGATGTCAAGGCCCTGAAATAGCATCTTCTGGACCAGTTTGCCCACTACCCCCTCTAGCAGGCAATTAGTAGGGCTTGGGGTCTCATTCCCTCTGCCACTGGTATTGGAGGGTAACTCTTGCTTCTTGTGAAGGCCATGAATGGCCTCACTTTGCGCAATACAACCCTCAACAGGCAACTCCTCCACTGCAATCGTGTGCACAACCACATTGACGTCATTGGTGTGGGGTCCAATCAAAAGCTTCTTATAGGTTGAGTCTGTGACATATTGGAAAACACCTCCGCCTGTCTTTAAGTTCAGAGCTTTGTCTCCAAATGTCCTATCCAGGAGACACAATATTGACTCAGATAGTGGGTCACTGAACTCCTGGAGCTCTAGGCTGTTCTCAACTTCGAAGGGGCTGAGGCTGCAGCTGATCTGGGAGCTGTAATAAGAAGCATGCAGCTCTCTCTTGGACTCCAATGTGTCATGCAGCTTTGGATATAGGGCATCGGCAATGGAGTCTGTGAGCCGCTCATCCAAATTAACAGAGAAAATCTTATCCAGGCTTTTGTTGGAAGCCTCCTCTTTGGTTTTCCTCAGGATGTCCCGCACAGCTTCCCTTGGGTCAGAACCAGAAGTGCAAACATGTCCATTGGATGGTGTCTGGGTGCCAGTAAGTGATCCCTTGATCAAGAAACTCTGGAGTTCGGTGGCCACTTCCTTAGACATCTCCCTTCTGATCTTCAGAACATCGGGTGTCAGTGTAGCTTTCTCTGAGGTTAAAAGTGTCAGAACTCTGGCCAAAGCTGAGGGGCATCTCAGCTGATCACCCAGACATTCTAAGTCATCAGAGCAGGACTCCTTTGCAACTTTAAATATAACCGAACTAATAAGGTTCTGAGCCACAGCAGATGATTTTGCTGATGCTGCCTGGAGTGTCTCTAAGCTAACCTGATTGGAGGCAGCCATCTTTGTTGTTGCCTTGGCGATTATGTTGCTCACAGGCTTGATGGAGTTGCTCATAAACTGGGATCTCAGGCTTTCAAAGACTCCCTTCACTCTTTCTGCCTTCAGGTCTTTGTCACTGGCAACTACACACGACTGAACAGCACGGAGAGATACAGGGAGAGGAAAGCCCTGGGGTGAAGCCACATCTGTGATATGGATGGAGGACTCTGAGGATGTCCCCTCAAGGCGCCTCTGCAGCAACTCTATCATCTCCAGGACTCTGGCATTGTCCTGTGGTGAGATGGAGCACTCTCCTGAGAGGTTCACACTGTCTAGTGTGTTCTGGATTCCCAGCAGTGTTGCACTGAGTATCCTCCTGTCACAGGGAAGCACTCCCCTCAGAGCAGAGGAGGACCGGCTCTCTGATGTGTTGCATGGTGTTGATGCACCAGAGAGGTCACTCCCACTGTCATCTTCTTTTTTGGTCCTCATTATAATAAGGATTTCGTCAATGATCTCATCACTGTAGACTTCTAAGTCTTCTGTGATCACATGGGCCGTTGGGGTGGCGATACTCAGAGTACGACCCCCAAGAAGTTTGAAGGATGTCTCCGACCCGCTGCCAAGAGGGCCAACAGACACACATCGCAGTGTTTCACTGGATGACGAAGAACAACTGGAGGAGAGATCAAGCAGCTCCTCCTCAAAAGTCGGAGAGGAGGAAAGAATTCCCTCCATTTTCAGGACAGCGATAACATTCCCAAGTGTTGAATCTACAAGGTCCTCACCTAGTGGGCTACTCCTTAAGTGGCTGACAAACACCCTTGTAGGAGAATGGGAGACTGTGGTGGGAGATGGAGAGCCCTCCTCAACATTCACACTTGACTGCGCCTCCACAATTGCTAAAGACTGGGAGATGACGGAGCATACAAGTACCCCAGCCCGCTCAATAATGGAGGGGAGGGAAACATCCGAAGAGTCTGGAGGTGTCACACTCCCTCCTTGGACATTTTTATCTAGGCTGAGGCAGATCGATGAGACCTCAGTAGCAAATTGATGCTCCCGCACAGGGCTGCTGCTAGAGTCAGGTCCAGGAACAGTTGAAATAGATCTCACAGCCAGGGAGCAAGGAATGTCACTCATGCTGTCTAAAAGCTTGATGGAGCACGAGGAGGAGGCGGAGGTGCTCCTGGCTGACCCCTGCTTGGGAGGCATGTCAGTGGCTGAGAGTTTCAAAGTGGTAGACACCAAGGAGCTGCTGCTAGATGAGCCCTGGCTGGAGGGGAAGCTGGTGTTGTAGGAGGAGGAGAAACTGGCCAAGGTCTGTTTGAAGGGGATGACATGTCCATGACTAAAAGGACCTATCACATATGGGCTAGCTGAATGTGGTGTGCAGCCCACCACAGCAGATGAGGTTTCAGAGTCATCAGTGGCAGTGCATTGTCTGTCAGATTGTGGCCTGCCAGACTGTGACATAGCAGATTGTGGTGTAGCAGAACATGGCCTAGCAGCCTGGAGGTTATTAGTAGAGATCTGATTGGAGGCTGAGTGAGCTTGTTCCTCGCTGGACAGAGAAGTGCTGCTGCTAGAGTCACATCCAGAAACATTTGAAATGGAGCTTAAGGCCAGGGAGCAAGGAATGTCACTCCTGCTGTCTGAAAGCTTGATGGAGCACGAGGAGGGGCTGCTGGAGGGGAGGTTGGTGTTGGTCTCTTCGCTGGAGAGCAAGGAGGAGAAAGGGTCCAAGGTCAGTTTGACAGGAACGACATGCCCACGACCAACCACAGCAGATGAGGTTCCAGAGTAGTCAGTGGCAGTACGTGGTTTAGCAGATTGTGGCCTGGCAGATTGTGGCCTGGCAGATTGTGGCCTGGCAGATTGTGGCCTGGCAGATTGTGGCCTGGCAGACTGTGGCCTGGCAGACTGTGGCCTGGCAGACTGTGGCCTGACAGACTGTGGCCTGACAGACTGTGGCCTGACAGACTGTGGCCTGTCAGTCTGTGGCCTGGTATATTGTGGCCTAGCAGCCAGGAGGTTCTCAGTAGAGATCTGACTGGAGGAAGAGTGTGCTCGTTCCTCACTGGACAGAGAACTACTGCTACAATAAGTCTGGACAGCAGTGACTGGTTCATCGATGGAGATTGAGGAGGACCTACTGTCAGGACTCTGAGTGAAATAGATAATATTGACTTTGGAGAGTAGGGAGGTACAGCTGACAGAGCCCTGGGTTGAGTCTTCGTTGGTGTCTTTGCTGATGGGGAGCACACTCTCTGCAGCACTTTCTGAAGCTCTCTGCCTTATGAAGTCAACCATGGCAGGGATCAGGTTGCTATTTACCTCCTCCAATAATGAGCTCTTTATGTGCCCAATCATGAGCAGCAGGTCCCTAACAGTAATCTGTATATATGAACACAGAAAGGTACATCGACAGGATTAATCAGGATTTATGTTCGAAATCAAAACACGTTAATCACTTTTTTAGCAATTACTGTATATCAAATGTGTGGTCTCCAAATCAGTCATTGTTGCAACTTAATCATCTGTCTCATCTAGAAGTTTTACATTTACCAAAGTGGAAAATATATATCACATCATATCATCCAAATACTTGGATACAGATTTCTCAGGAGATGAGAGACAGGGAAGCAGTAATATGTCTACAGCCCCCAAAGAGTGAAAGCTGGGAACATGTTCATGACCAAAATGACCTACCACTGACGGGCTAGTTGAATGTGGTGAGCAGGTCATCACAGTAGACAAGGTTCCAGAGTGATCCGAGCCACTGCTGGGTCTTTCAGTTGGTGGTCTGGCAGTACGGGGTCTGGTAGTTTGTGGTCTGGCAGTATGTGGTCTGGCAGTATGTAGCCTAGCAACCTGGAGGTTCTCAGTCAAGATCTGACTGGAAAGAGTGTCCATCGAGGAGGTGGAGTGTCTGGAGGGAGAGTCCATGCCCAGAGGTGTGTGTGTCTCCATGCCCAGAGGTCTCCAATCTCCCATCTGGCTACCAGGCTAAGAGAGACGGGTAAGAGAGAGAGGCACATGGATGAAGATACCAACAGAAACACTGAGGTCCTACTGCTGCTTAGCAACTGTGAGTTGATATCAGCCCTAGGAGTGCCGCTGTTCCATCCTTACCTGTCCTATCAGAGACCAGGGGATTCTGCGCTCCAGGTGCAGCTCCCTGCACACTTCTCTTTCCAGCTCCTCAAGCCTGAGGCGCCGTTTCACATCCCAAGCCAGTTCGGCCAAGTAAAGGTTCTTCCCCTCTTTCATTTCACTCTGAAACCTTCACATACAAGGGAACATAAAACGTGATTTACCTTTATTTTTCTACAGCTCAAACTGTCCACCATATCTATTTCTTAAGTTATTGCTAGATAGGAGGTTGATGTGATGCCACACCTTTGCTTAGGTTTTTTAACACATTTTAGTAAAATATTCGAATAGCACTCACGTCTTCTTGAAGTAGTTTCTACCCTTGGCAATGAGCCATTCTCTAATATCCGTCAGTGAGATGTGGGATGGAACCTCCCCTTGCTGCTGCAAGACTAGGAACTGCTTCAGAAGCATTTTCTGAGAGAGAGAGAGAGAGAGAGAGAGAGAGAGAGAGAGAGAGAGAGAGAGAGAGAGAGAGAGAGAGAGAGAGAGAGAGAGAGAGAGAGAGAGAGAGAGAGAGAGAGAGAGAGAGAGAGAGAGAGAGAGAGAGAGAGAGAGAGAGAGAGAGAGAGAGAGAGAGAGAGAGAGAGAGAGAGAGAGATTAATTTGCACCCTTGCCTTCCACAAGTTTTTTCTAGTCTTGTCAAGTGATCTGAAAACCCTTTCCTGATCAATGAGTGACAGCAAATTACATACACAGTTGAAATATCTAACACACATGGAAAGGTGTGTCTTACAATATAGCTTTTGTGTTTTCATAATTGTGTATCTAGAAAGTAGACCACTCTAACCTGCTGGGCACAGCACTGCTTCTCCCACAGCAACTGAACTGACTTGATGTAGCTACTGTAATGATTGTACTCTTTACGAGTACACAGCACCTGAAAGGGAGGAGCCACAAAAGAGCCATTTTAGAGGAAGTTCATGTGTACAGACACCCAATCCCAATCCCAAATCTACCTCTAACCCCTACCCCAATATTGATTGATTTTGCCTTTATTTAGCCAGGTAAGTCATTAAGAACACATTCTCTTTTACAACCTGCACTAACAACGACCATATGCACTTGTAGATTTAGATTAGTGTAAACTAAGCAAAATGGCAAAAATGTCACCTAGCCATCATATTGCTTACACCTGTCCAATTTTATCAGTTCTATACAAGTGTCACTTTTAGATTTTGTAAAGAAAAATGAGGTTTGCCATGCCTTCTCATTTGAGGTGATGAGGCCTTTCTTCACCAGCCGCTTCTTCCTCTCCGGATGGCGGAAAAACCACTTCAGATGTTTGTCGTGGAGGCAGTTATAACTAACATCAATGACTCTCATGTTGGGGTCCGACAGGTCAAACCCTGGGGTCTCCTGATGGAGCTGTGGATAGTGTTTTAACAAACCTTAATGTCAATGGATACTACAGTGGGAATGGTTCTGGAATTAGGACTGGAAATGGGAGGGACATAATTTTAAAAATATCATTATGGGACATTAAAAAAAAACAAAAAAATGAGAATCTCAGATCATTTGGAATGTCATGCTATCACACTAACCTTCTCCCCCAGTTTTCCTCTGAAGAATACAGGGGATGTCCTCTCTGGGACATCCTGTGACCCCTACAAAGACAGAGACAATCATGACAAAACTTTTTAGACGTGGGGTTTTGGTAAGGGTTTTGATAGTAGACCCCCATCCCTGTCACTTGGTTTGCAATAATTCAACCTTTTGCCAATTCACTCTACATTAAACATTTTGAATCAAGCTCATATCTAAAACTAATTTGTTTGATCCATTTACATTGTTAAACTATTCTTAAAGTAGTCAACTAGCCAAAGGCCTACATGATGACTGATTCTGTAGTCTACATATTCATCCCATAGGCTTTCATCATCAATCTTTATAATTATACAAATGTGAAGCGACATTAATATGAAGAACGAACAAAGCATTATCCTAGGCCTAGTCACATTTTCTTCTTCTTTGCCCCCACTTTTTGACATAGTAGGCATATTGAAACTAATCTAAAAGCAAATGGGAGACACCCATCTTCTGAGCCAAAAAGTTATACAGCCCATGTGTGCTAGACTTGTGCAACTAATATTGTAAACAAGTGATGTCATAACTGAAACATGAATATCCTGTGTCTCCAGAAAAGGTAGGCCCTATGCCCCCCAAATGTCCGCTATCTGATAGACCTATGTTGTTGTATTGATATGCAAACTATGAAAGGATATTGTAGCCTAAACCTATTGATATAGCCTACAGGCCTATTTACTGCGTGCCCGCCCAATAAAGCGCACCTCCCGTTGTGCCTGGGCTTGCCGTAGCAGGTGCACTCTGTCGCCAAGCCTTCCACAGAATCATACCTCAACCCTAAAATGATTTCGAAACTGTCTATTATTTGCAGTGATGGATTTAAAGCATTATCACAACTTACAGACAGTTTGATGTGGTGCTTCAATGCACAAAGAGTCGGAAAACCGTGTGCACTTTGCCCATACACTACCTGTGGTGCCTGTTAACAAAGCCACAAAATTGCACCTGTTACCTCTCTTGGTCCATGAGAGCTCAATTTGGATGCTATTATGCCCCTAGCCTATAGATTGAAGAGGGTAGACCTATGTACTTTTGCCACTGAAGTCCTATTGAAAACAATGACTTGTCAGCAAGTTCCATGCACTGTTTGAACGAGCCATGTGTACCCAGGTAGGCTACACTTGATTTGCACTTTTCTGATTTCAATTAGTCCTAGTGGGCACACATTTTGTATACATCTGGCCCTTCATTGGACACTGTGTTAACAAACCTCCAAACGAGCTTCAATGCCATACAACACTCCTTCAGTAGCCTCCAACTGCTCTTAAACACTAGTAAAACTAAATGCATGCTCTTCAACCGAACGCTGCTTGCACCCGCCCACCCGACTAGAATCACTACTCTCGACGGGTCTGACCTAGAGTATGTGGACAACTACAAATATCTAGGTGTCTGGTTAGACTGTAAACTCTCCTTCCAGACTCACATTAAGAATCTCCAATCCAAAGTTAAATCTAGAATCGGTTTCCTATTTCGCAACAAAGCCTCCTTCACTCATGCTGCCAAACATGCCCTCGTAAAACTGACTATCCTACCGATCCTTGACTTCGGCGATGTCATTTACAAAATAGCCTCCAACACTCTACTCAGCAAATTGGATGTAGTCTATCACAGTGCCATCCGTTTTGTCTCCAAAGCCCCATATAATACCCACCACTGTGACCTGTACGCTCTTGTTGGCTGGTCCTCACTACATATTCGTCGCCAAACCCACTGGCTCCAGGCCATCTATAAATCACTGCTAGGCAAATCCCCGCCTTATCTTAGCTCATTGGTCACCATAGCAACACCCACCCGTAGTCTGCGCTCCAGCAGGTATATCTCACTGGTCATCCCCAAAGCCAACACCTCCTTTGGCCGCAATTCCTTCCAGTTCTCTGCTGCCAATGACTGGAACAAATTGCAAAAATCTCTGAAGCTGGAGACACTTATCTCCCTCACTAACTTTAAGCATCAGTTGTCAGAGCACCTTACCGATCACTGCACCTGTACACAGCCCATCTGAAATTAGCCCGCCCAACTACCTCATCCCTATATTGTTATTTATTTTGCTCATTTGTACCCCAGTATCTCTATTTGCACATCATCTCTTGCACATCTATCATTCCAGTGTTAATACTAATTGTAATTATTTTGCACTATAGCCTATTTATTGCCTTACCTCCATAACTTGCTACATTTGCACACACTGTATATATATGTATTTCTGTTGTATTTTTGACTTTGTTTTGTTTTACCCCATATGTAACTCTGTGTTGTTGTTTTTATCGCACTGCTTTGCTTTATCTTGGCCAGGTCGCAGTTGTAAATGAGAACTTGTTCTCAACTGGTTTACCTGGTTAAATAAAGGTGAAATAAAAAAATTAAAAAAATAGGACCCATGAGCGGGATACGCCTCTGCCTGTCATATTTATTTGATTTATAAGGGCGAGGTCAAGTTTACAGTTGAAACTGCTTCACTCAATTCTGCCTCACACCCCACCACTGTAGAGTTTAGTTAGCTCTTGACAGGGAATCTGACTCTAGGCCTGAGAGGGAGAACAACTCTGAACCCGAGAGGGAGAACGACTCTGAACCTAACAGGGATACTGACTGGGCCTGACAGGGGAACTGGCTGAACTGGCTGAGTGCAGAAGACTACGGACCTGATGGCAAAGTGAATGTGGGGCCTAGCGGGAAGGAAGGGAACTCTGACCCTACCAGGAAGGAAGGGAACTCTGACCCTACCAGAAAGAAAAGGAACTCCGACCCTACTGGGAAGGGACTTCTGACCCTACCGGGAAGGAAGGGAACTCTGATCCTACCGGGAAGGAAGGAAACTCTGACCCTACCATGGTGGCAGTGAACTGGACATCTAGGTTAGGGGGGACATCAGCGGTGACTTCTGGTGGGTCACCCGGGGTTATGTCTGGCGAGTTCCTCCTGGAGAGCTGGAGGATCCCCTGAGGCGAGGTCTGGGAGGTCTGGAGGTATCAGGGTCCTCGAGGCTGGAACTAGCAGGGTGCTAGCAAGTGGAGACAGCAGGGACATCAGGCCTGAGACTGGCAGGTCCCAACAGGCAGGGGCTGACAGGACCGGGCCAGCAGGAGCGGTCTGAGTCCGTGTGGCCGTAGGCTGGGTCTTGACAGCGGAAGGCTGAACTTCGAAGACAGGCCAGGGCTGATCCCACCAGGTCATGGCGGGAGAGGCCCCAACATCCGAGCTGCACTTGACATCTGCAGTAGCTGCAGGCTGAGGCACCATCCTAGGGGCAGGCAAGTCCCAGCCTACGGCCACAAGGACCAGGAGTGGGAGAGGCAGGTGGAGACTTCGTGGTTGAAGGTGCCAGGGCAGCAGACAGTCAAACCTCAGGCACCCGAGCGTCTGCCTTGACTAGCAGGGGATCCCCACTGAGAGGAGAGGACGACTTCACAACGGCCACCAGAACAGGCCCCATGGCAGCGGTTGGCTGTGGCTCCACGATTGGAGCGGGAGTTTCCTTAACTATGGCTAGTCGAGGCTCTGGCTGAGGAGGGTACAGACCTTGGTGTGGTGGAGTGTGCACTCTGGAGTTGTCTTCATCTGCTGGGGAGCTAGGTCGCTCTGGAGAGCAGAAGCGGACTTGGTGCTCCTGTAGCTTCGGGTCGGGTGGACCTAGCATGACGTCGGTCAGGGGAGCAGCTGGGCCACCCAGGGGGGAAGTGGTTAATCTGGTGAATAACAGGGCCACATCAGGACGTAGTGGAAGTCCCAATGGTCCTAGAGAGGTGGTGAATGCTCTGGTTGGAGAGGCTTGGAGTAGTGTCTCTCAGGGGAGTAGCCGGGCCGACTCAGGGAGTTTCGGCTGTGGTGGCGCTCCCGTGGCGGGCCTAGAGCGGTGGTGGTCAGGAGAGTAGCAACGGTGCCAGCGCTTCCACGGCGGTGACTCTGGCCTGGAGGTCCTAGAGCAGGAGTCTCCAACCCTGTTCCTGGAGTCTCCAACCCTGTTCCTGGAGAGCTACCCTCCTGTAGGTTTTCGCTCCAACCCCAGTTGTAATTAATCTGATTCAGTTTATCAACTAGCTAATTATTAGAATCAGGTGTGCTTGATTAGGGTTGGAGTGAAAACCCATAGGACGGTAGCTCTCCAGGAACAGGGTTAGAGAGCCCTGCCCTATAGTATGCCCTTCTGATCTCTTGTCACTCATTCAGCAGGTTGACGTAGTCCATCAGCAACTCCCAACTGGTGAGATTGTGGTCACTCCATGACCACTGAGAAAGCCTGGAGCAAGGCTTGTCAACGGTACGATGAGAGCGGTGTGTAGGGTCTCGCAGCTCATCTTCCTCTGGGAATCGATGGCCTCGTGTGTTTGGTGACTGACAATAACCCAATATGGCTTCGGACTGCAGGGTAACTCGTCTGCATCCTGGGGTGCAGAAAATAATCCTCATCTGGGTACTGGAACACCATCACTAAGTCAGAATCCGGCAATACGAAGGACCATGTTAAAACGGCTAGCTGAAGCTTGTCTGAGCGGTTGGCTAGATATCCCCTCACCCGCTAGTAACTTATGCTGATTCATTAAGACCTTATGGCTTGGTTTTTGCTCCTCTGACATGCACTGTTAGCTGTGGGACCTTATATAGACAGGTGTGTGACTTTCCAAATCATGTCCAATCAATTGAATTGACCACAGGTGGACTCCAATCAAGTTGTAGAAACATCTCAAGGATGATCAATGGAAACAGGATCCACCTAAGCTCAATTTAGAGTCTGAATGATTGTCGTATATTGTGATATAAGCATAATTCAATACAGTGACTTCAGAAAGTATTCAGACCCCTTGACTTTTGCCACAAAGTGGGGTTCAAACAATCTACACAAAATGCTCTGTAATGTCAAAGTGGAAGGATATATATATATATATTTTTTACTAATGAAAAATAAAACACTAATATATCTTGATTAGAAAAGTATTCTCTAAGAGCTTTGCACACTAATAATAATAATAATAATAATAATAATAATAATAATAATAATAATAATATCAGAGGATTAGAAATCCAGGGCTTAAAAACAAAGGTGTCATTGTAAACTGATGATTCATGTTTTCTTTTAAATCCACAACTAGAATCCCTCCACAGTCATGATTCTGTGAAGAGACAGAATCATTAGATCATTTGTTTTGGTTCTGTCCATTTGTAGCTTGTTTTGGTGGCGCAGAAAAGGTTAGAGAGACCAAAAAACGTGCTTGAGGCCAACACTGCTAAATGTCTGAAATGAACCGACTTATTTGGTTCTGCTGGTCCGAGTACTGCAGAGTATTGGGGTGCAGTCACCGTAGGAAGAAAACAAAGACACACTGACACAGTTCATGCAGTCAGTTATGCCTAATATTTTGTCTGTATATGGTATGAAATAGCTCATTAGGGAAGAGGGGAAGAGGGGGAACATTTAGACACAAGGCTACTTACAATATAGCCTAACAAGTTGTTAGATTGGCTTTTATACAGTGCATTCGGAAAGTATTCAGACCCCTTGACTTTTTCCACATTTTGTTTAACGTTACAGCCTTATTCTAAAATTGATTAAATCGTTTTTTTCCCTCTTCAATCTGAAAAATCTGTTTTAGCAAACATTTCTAAAAACCTGCTTTTGCTTTGTCATTATGGGGTATTGTGTGTATATTGATGAAAAATAAAATGTAATAATTTTTAGAATAAGGCTGTAATGTAACAAAATGTGGAAAAAGTCAAGGGGTCAGAATACTTTCCGAATGCATTGTAACACATAGGTAAGGCAATAGCGATCTACTAGAAATGTATACAGTGATTTTTATTAAACACAAGTCATCATGTATTACAATAAAACATTGAATGAATGCATAAATGCTAAATAATCCTAATGCATATGTTAAAGGGGAAGTTGGGTGCTGTCTATGTATTCTAATCAATATTTAGGCTATTTGCTTTGCTTCTAAATCGGTCTCTTCAGCCAGTGAAGCAGCTAGGGTTTTTGAACTGTAGCAGAGAGGAAGAGCAGTGTATCTGCCCCCTCAATGGCTAGTGTGGTCCCACCTGATCTTACCTCCTCCCGCCTGCCTTCCATCTTTGAGGATATGTATTTCCATTATTAGAGCAGTCACTCGACTTGTCAATATAATAGATCACATAATAGATCAACATGGGCCAGGGATGCTGGCCCATGTTGACTTCAATGCTTCCCACAGTTGTGTCAAGTTGGCTGGATGTCCTTTGGGTGGTGGACCATTCTTGATTCACACGGGAAACTGTTGAGTGTGAAAAACCCAGCAGCGTTGCAGTTCTTGACACATTCTTGGCACCTACTACCATACCCCGTTCAAAGGCAATTCAATCTTAAATCTTTTGTCTTGCCCATTCACCCTCTGAATGGCACACATACACAATCCATGTATCAATTGTCTCTTCTTCTTCTTTGGTATTATGGCGGTCTGCAAACAAATGTCATAGGTGCATGCCGCTGTATTGGCTGTGTATCAGTCTACTATTCTGTATTATGAATTCATTACACTTTGTGTAAAAAAAGACAAATTAAACTAAACAAAAAAACTGAAACTAAATACAAAAACAGTTGCCTTACCAACTAACCCTGAACCAATTAAAACATCACCACTATTCCACTACCTTTGCCCCATCTGATACTACTCCAGGCCAGCAGTCTTGGAGGACGGGACACTATCATTCAAAACATCTTGTAACTCTTCGGCAGTAAAATCTCGTACACCCAAGTACTTATCTGCAGCTGCCACCACAACATCTATCCTCTGTGATTTACATTCCATTCCTGCGGTACAATTGACAACCATGACCATGAACGCCAAAAGACTAAGCTTACTGAAGCACGTTATTCCTATCACTATATATATTGGCCTCAGCCTACTTACAGAGATCCTCTTAGGATCCCTCACCCTGGAACCATCTTCCTCTACTACTCTTTTCACTGCCGTGTAGCTCAATTGGTAGAGCATGGCGCTTGCCATGCCAGGGTTGTGGGTTCGATTCCCACAGGGGGGCAGTATGAAAAAAATATATATATGTATGCACTCACTAACTGTAAGTCGCTCTGGATAAGCGCGTCTGCTAAATGACTAAAATGTAAATGTACTCTGATCCTGGCAACCTCAATCTGCCTTTCTCTCACCGGACACCTCTGATCTCTAGCACCATGGCTACAGTTTACGCACAAAACTTTTCCCACCGATACTACACATTCCTTTGTCTCATGTCCTCCTGCACACTTCTTGCTTGAGAAATTGCTCTTTGCAAAGAAGCTATTTTTGTTTCTTTTTGACCATTTTAATTGAAAACAATCATTAATTGTTACCCAGAAATGATTTGATATTGATATAAAAACGGCTGCATTGGATCTGAAATATGGAAATGATCAGTGAAATCGCCAGGTAACCTATTGTTTTGGCAAAGATGCATCCGTAGCAGATTGCTAAACCGTATTTTACATAGATAATATGAATGTAGGCTACTCTGTTTTTGCCAGGCAAAGCAGGAGAAAATGTAACAAGTGATTTCTGGGCCCTAATCTGGATATGTGCACCTGACTTAGCACACCAATGCTGAAGACTGGTCATTCATTGTTCAACACAGGACTCACAACCTTTTGTTTCTGAAGCACAAATTAGATGTTTTTGAGACAAGAATTTGGTGCAATGCCGTAGGCCTATGTTTCTAACCAGATAGAATAGGTAAAGGTACAGTATAACTATAAAATACAAATGGTAGGCTACATGTAGCCTATTAAAATAAGTATTTAAAAAACATTTTATTTTTGTATATATGCAGTGCATTCGGAAAGTATCCAGATTTTGTTACGTTAAAGCCTTATTCTAAAATGGATTAAAAAATAATAATCCTCATCATTCTACACACAATACCCCATAATGACCAGCCGAAAACAGGTTTTTAGAACTTTTAGCAAATATTTTACAAACAATAATAAAGAAATACCTTATTTACATAAGTATTCAGACCCTTTGCTATGAGAATCGAAATTGAGCTCAGGTGCATCCTGTTTCCATTGATCATCCTTGAGATGTTTCTACAACTTGATTGGAGTCCACCTGTGGTAACTTCAATTGATTGGACATGATTTGGAAAGGCACACACCTTTCTATATAAGGTCCCACCGTTGACAGTGCATGTCAGAGCAAAAACCAAGCCATGAGGTCGAAGGAATTGTCCGAAGAGCTCCGAGACAGGATTGTGTCGAGGCACAGATCTGGGGAAGGGTACCAAAACATTTCTGCAGCATTGAAGGTCACCAAGAACACAGTGGCCTCCATCAGTATTAAATGGAAGAAGTTTGTAACCATCAAGACTCTTCCTAGAGCTGGCCACCCGGCCAAACTGAGCAATCGGGGGAGAAGGGCCTTGGTCAGGAAGGTGACCAAGAACCCAATGGTCACTCTGACAGAGCTCCAGAGTTCCTCTGTGGAGATGGGAGAACCTTCCAGAAGGACAACCATCTCTGCAGCACTCCACCAATCAGGCCTTTATGGTAGAGTGGCCAGACGGAAGCCACTCCTCAGTAAAAGGCACATGACATCACACTTGGAGTTTGCCAAAAGGCACCTAAAGGACTCTCAAACCATGACAAACAAGATTCTCTGGTCTGATGAAACCAAAATGTAACTCTTTGGCATGAATGCCAAGCGTCACGTCTGGAGGAAACTTGGCCCATCCCTACGGTGAAGCATGGTGGTGGCAGCATCATGCTGTGGGGATGTTTTTCAGCGGCAGGGACTGGGAGACAAATCAGGATCGAGGGACAGATAAACGGAGCAAAGTACAGAGAGATCCTTGATGAAAACCTGCTCCAGAGCGCTCACAACCTCAGACAGGGGCAAAGGTTCACCTTCCAACAGGACAGCGACCCTAAGCACACAGCCAAGACAACACAGGAGTGGCTTCAGGACAAGTCTCTGAATGTCCTTGAGTGGCCCAGCCAGAGCACAGACTTGAACCTGATCGAACATCTATGGAGACACCTGAAAATAGCTGTGCAGCGACGCTCCCCATTCAACCTGACAGAGCTTGAGAGGATCTGCAGAGAAGAATGGCAGAAACTCCCCAAATACAGGTGTGCCAAGCTTGTAGTGTCATACCCAAGAAGACTCAAGGCTGTAATTGCTGCCAAAGGTGCATCAACAAAGTACTGAGTAAAGGGTCTGAATACCTATGTAAATGTGATATTTAATTTCTTTTTTTTTTTAGATATACATTTGCAAAAAATGTCTACAAACCTGTTTTTGCTTCGTCATTATGGGTTATTGTGTGTAGATTGATTTAAAAAACAATTACAAAAATAATCAATTTTAGAATAAGGCTGTAACATACCAAAATATGGAAAAAGTCAAGTGGTCTGAATACTTTCCGAATGCACTGTATATTATTTTATTTTCAGTTTCACTCGCGACCCCCCAAAACCTCGCAACCCCCACATTGAGAACTATTGATCTATAAGCCATTTATTTAGTCAGTGATTTTCTTCTTTGAGAGAGACACACACTGACACACACGTGGCCAATACTGCAGGTAGCCTAGCAGTTAGAGCGTTGGGACAGTAACTGAAAGGTTGCTTGTTGGAATCCCTAACCTGGCAAGGTGGAAAAATCTGCCATTCTGCCCTTGAACAAGACAGTTAACCCCCACAACTACTCCCCGGGCGCCAATGATGTGGACATCGATTAAAAGCAAATTTATGCTTGCTCTGGCAATGCGTTCCGGAGGCTCCATACAGAGGGTGTGACGCAATTGCGGAGGCCAAATCGAGCTCCGTACCGCATTGCTGTGCGCCTCCGAAATTTTTTAACAATGCGGAGGGCTCCATATAGCTCTGTATGGTTCCACATTAACATGATTGGTTGACGGTAGGTGGGGGCGGGAGGTCCTGTATAAACACAATCTCTCTTCCTTAACAACTTCCTTCACAACAGCTCTGCTCTGCTTCGCAAAGCGCAAGAAATATGAATGCTGCTCATTCCGTTCACCAGCTCCGGAGGTCTACGTCACCAGCCTTCTAGGCGTCACTGACCTGGTTCATTACCACCAACCCCGGACTGTCTTGTTTCATTACGCACACCTGGTTCCCATTCCCACTGATTAGTATGTGTATATATGTGCCCTCTGTTCCCCATTGTCGATTATTGTCCCATGTCCGTTGGTCTCGTGAGTACATGGTATTACAGTTTACATGCCGAGTAATTGTGCACTTGTTATTATGGGTCTCGTTCCGTGTATTATTTACAGGTTTACACCTCACTCTTTTGTTTGGGTTACAGCCCTGTGTTATAATATTTATATATATATATATATATATATATATATATATATACAGTTGAAGTCGGAGGTTTACATACACCTTAGCCAAATACATTTAAACTCAGTTTTTACAATTCCTGACATTTAATCCTAGTAAAAATTCCCTGTCTTAGGTCAGTTAGGAACACCGCTTTATTTTAAGAATGTGAAATGTCGGAATAATAGTAGAGAGAATGATTTATTTCCGCTTTTATTTCTTTCATCACATTCCAAGTGGGTCAGAAGTTTACATACACTCAATTAGTATTTGGTAGCATTGCCTTTAAATTGTTTAACTTGGGTCAAACATTTTGGGTAGCCTTCCACAAGCTTCCAACAATAAGTTGGGTGAATTTTGGCCCATTCCTCCTGACAGACCTGGTGTAACTGAGTCAGGTTTGCAGGCCTCCTTGCTCGCACACGCTTTTTCAGTTCTGTCCACAGATTTTCTATAGGCTTGATGTCAGGGCTTTGTGATGGCCACTCCAATACCTTGACTTTGTTGTCCTTAAGCCATTTTGCCACAACTTTGGAAGTATGCTTGGGGTCATTGTCCATTTGGAAGACCCATTTGCGACCAAGCTTTAACTTCCTGACTGATGTCTTGAGATGTTGCTTCAATATATAATATATCTATTTTGTGAAGTGCACCAGTCCCTCCTGCAGCAAAGCACCTCCACAGCATGATGCTGCCACCCCCATGCTTCACGGTTGGGATGGTTTTCTTCGGCTTGCAAGCGTTCCACTTTTTCCTCCAAACATAGCAATGGTCATTATGGCCAAACGGTTGTATTTTTGTTTCATCAGACCAGAGGACATTTCTCCAAAAAGTACGATCTTTGTCCCCATGTGTACTTGCAAACCGTAGTCTGGCTTTTTTATGGCGATTTTGGAGCAGTGGCTTCTTCCTTTCTGAGCGGCCTTTCAGGTTATGTCGATATAGGACTCGTTTTACTGTGGATATAGATTATTTTGTACCTGTTTCCTCTTCACAAGGTCCTTTGCTGTTGTTCTGGGATTGATTAGCACTTTTCGCACCAAAGTACGTTCATCTCTAGGAGACAGAACGCATCTCCTTCCTGAGCGGTATGACGGCTGCATGGTCCCATACTGTTTATACTTGCGTACTAATGTTTGTACAGATGAACGTGGTACCTTCAGGCGTTTGGAAATTGCTCCCAAGGATGAACCAGACTTGTGAAGGTCTACAATTGTTTTTCTGAGGTCTTTGCTGATTTCTTTTGATTTTCCCATGATGTCAAGCAAAGAGGCACTGAGTTTGAAGGTATGCCTTGAAATACATCCACAGGTACACCTCCAATTGACTCAAATGATGTCAATTAGCCTATCAGAAGCTTCTAAAGCCATGACATCATTTTCTGGACCTACTGGAATTTTGATACAGTGAATTATAAGTGAAATAATCTGTCTGTAAACAATTGTTGTAAAAATGACTTGTGTCATGCACAAAGTAGATGTCCTAACCAACTTGCCAAAACTATAGTTTGTTAACAAGAAATTTGTGGAGTGGTTGAAAAATGAGTTTTAATGACTCCAACCTAAGTGTATGTAAACTTCCGACTTCAACTGTGTGTGTGTGTGTTTGTTTTGGGCTTTGTCCTCGTCGTTTTCCATGATGTACCTTATGTTGGGTTGAGTAATAAAAAAAACTATTACGTATTCCTGCGCCGGTCTTCTATCAGTATACAACGTGACAAATGCTCTGACTTCTGCAGAGGCCAATGCAGACTTCGGATTGACCATGCAGAGTCTTTAATAATAATCTATATCGCGCTTTTCATAGAATCTCAAAGCGCTTCAACAGCAAAAAACAAACAAGCAATATATCCTGACAGGTCAACCAATAGAGGCCAAGTCTTTGAAAGCTGCATCCTCCGAAGATGGAGGGTCCATTCATGGCTTGAACGGAGAGAGCTGGTCAGAGTATGGTAGATGATGGTTATGGAGTCTGCTGATGATCTTGTAGAGGGCAAGTCTGGGAACCAGCCTGAGTCTTATAGCCACTGAATTTCTCTTCTACTCTGGGTAGCACCCACTTGGGTGATGTCTCAGCAGCTCTGGGCACCAGAAAGCTCACCTCACAAAGTTCAGAATAGTAGCCAGTCGTCCTCACTACGAACACCCCCCTGCACCTCTCTGATTCAGATGGGTTGAGTTAAATGCGGAAGACACATTTCGGTTGAATGCATTCAGTTGTGCAACTGACTAGGTATCCTCTTTCTTTACCTTTCCATCCCAGCATATTCTGTAGAATTCATAGTATATTATGTATTCCTATTACCCTTCCTCCTTCTTTTAAAATGTGTTTCTATTACTTGGTTGTATTTATGTGTGTGTGTGGTGTGTAGCACTGTTGAGGAGAGCCTGTGAGTAAGCATTTCGCTGCAACATTTACGTCCTGTATTCTGGGCATGTGACCAATAAACTTTGATGACAGCCCAGCACTAATTTGCTAAATAAGGCATTTATAAGGTATTATAAGCCAATGGTAACCTATTAGGCATTTATTCAGTATTTGTTCTTCTTTATCTAATAAATGTGTTTATTCATTCACAACTAGGATGTTGCTGGGCTCAGTATAGGCAGTGTGGTCCCCTGGTCTTCTGGTCCCAGAGTCATGAGAAAGGATGCTAGGCTTAGCAAAGATGGCTCAGGGACAAGTGCAGTGGTGGTAGGAAGAAAACAGAGGGAGAGAGACACACAAATGTAATACCAATTCCTTAATATGTAATAGTAATTACCACTAGGGTATGATGTGTGGCTAAAATGCCAGGGCTGAATTTTTGTCCCAGTCCGCCCATGCTTGCCATAACAAAGGGGTTGAATACTTTTTGACTCAAGACATTTCAGCTTTTTATTTTTTATTAATTTGTAAAAAATTCTAAAAACTAAATTACACTTTTACATTATGGGGTATTATGTGTAGATCAGTGACACAAAACCTTAATGTAATAAATGTTCTTTTCAGGCCATAACACAACAAAATGTGGAAAAATTCAAGGGGTGGGAATACTTTCTGAAGGCACTCTACATATTGGTATGTTTAATCATATAAATAGATACATTATATTATGGTTTTCTTGGTAGCCTATTGGTTTCGTGGTTGTAAATGGAGTAGTATGTATTGGAAACATATTTATGGTAGACTGGCATTGCTTAATTGATTATGTGGGTGTAATTTGATCCACAGAAGTGTATTGTGCCATATCACAACGTGTTGTTGAACAAGTTTGAAGCGGGCTTATAGGCCTATTTATTTGGCAAGACAACTGTGCATAGTTGCATCTCACTGTGGGAGGCTGTAGGCTATGTTTTTTTTACTGCATTAGTTTACTGTTAATGTAACTAGCCTAAATATACTGTAGATTGTGTCATGTCTTTATCAATCTGATATTTGGTTACTAGGCATACTACTTGGTACTGCTGTTTTGTTCTGTTCACATTCATTCGTTGCAGTCGCAGTTGTGTCAGTAGGCTATTCTAAGCCAAACTGCTATTCAGTAGCCTATTTTTGTTTGCATGCATGAATAACTAGGCTACAAGGCTACTTTCAGCATTTAGTTTATATTATTTTGGTAAGACAGCTGTGTGTATGGCTGCATTCACATAGGCTGTTTATAATAGGTAAATTACCCTATCTATCTTGTAGCCTATATTCTTTACAAAACGGCCTTGCTTTGGTGTGTAGGGCGCTGTCCATTGTGCTGATACAGCGCAGCAGAAATACTACAGATTTTGCGCCAACCTACCTGTCACTTCAAAAGCACTCAATGATCTCTGAGTCTCAGCATTTGAACTTTGTTTATTTTTGATATAGTGTGATGTAAGCAGAATTCAATATAATTCCAATGCAAGAACCCCCAAAAAATGTGCCTCCTCATCGATTTCGACTGCCCCCTTAGTCACTTTATCCTGCTGTCGGGTCTGCGTGAGCGGCCTCGGCCATAAGGGTCTGTTTAAATCGCCATTCCTAACACACATTGATCTAAGCCAAATCGATCCATTTGAACTATAGACTTGATGCTGGCGACAGGGGATTTACATAGAACCTAGGACATGCACCCTTTGCCATAAATTGTTCAGTGTAATCAACACGAGAACTGTCTACAGTCAATCATTTCAAGGTAGGCCTAAGAGGTTCAAATGGACTTACTTTTCGGGCCTCGTCGGCATCGCCATCCATGCTATAGGCCTAGGCCTACTTCTGTCTCCAAGATGAGCCCGTAAAACATCGTACTTCATCTGAGATCGCCAAAGCTTGAATGCTGCTGAATATTGAACTGCTGGGTTTATAATAGCCCAGGCATAGAAATAAGAATGAATAGAAAGTGCGTCTCCATTCAAGTCAATTATGGCATAATGGGTAGACTGGCAGCCATTTTGATTGTACCCATGCCAGGACGAAAAAGCAGGAAGTGTAGCCTTCAATCTGTGCTGTGATTTGTTGAGTCTGTGATTTGTTTTTTGTAATGTCAACTCAACTGACATTACAAAAAAATACATTCCTTTGCATGAGCCACATCAGTTAGCATCATTTAAATGAACATTCTACATTACCATGGCAATCCAGCATCAGTTGATATAACGTTCAAACATACCATGGAAATTATTGCATCACAATACCAGGCAGCCATAGGGAGTGTACCCATAAGTTTACCAGTCTATTGCCAGGGTTAGAGTTCCAAGCCCATTCTATTCATTCTTATTTCTATTAGCCCAGGCCTGCTCCTATTACGATGCAATTTGCAGTCCACATCATTAAGCATAAATCATAGACCACAGACACTGAGACTCACTATTTTGCTCAAAATAGTGTGTGTAAGCTATACATTACTGTATTTAAACTTGGGATATCGCTTTCCAAATACCCTAAAGTGTTTATCATAGGGAGCGTTCGCCATCTACTCGGAATTCAGAGCACTCTCGTCTGAGTGCGCAGATTCTCTCTCATTTGTGTCTGGAAGTAGCTAGCAAGATAACCAACGTTAGCTTGGGTGCTTGACTGCCGTTGTGAGGTCAGAACGCTCGGATCAATCCTACTCCTCCGCCAGACCGTCCAGTGTGCGCTCTGAACACCCCAAGAGCGGACAATCTGACAACCCTCTGAATTTACAAACGCCCAGAGCGCACTCTGAGCGCAATCTGGCACTCCAGATTGAATTTGCGAACACACCCTTAGTCCAAAATGTGTAAATAGATCATACTCCACAGACACTAGGACGCGATAGACCGGCGTCCCACTGTGACATACTGTAGCTACACAGCTCTGAGACCACCATCAGCAGGGGACGCACAGTCCAAACAAGCATCTCCCCACAATTCCTAAGAAACACGTGCCTCTCCGGTAACCGTCCTCTATTCATTTGAATATGTTGACAGTTGGAGAAATTGCTTGAGCTGCGCTGTGAATTCGAAAAGTATGGAAGCCAACGGTCAATATTCTAGAACACTGCTGTGCATATGCGTGCATGTTTTGGACAATGATAAACCCTTAAGTGTATGCACAGCAGTGTTCTACAATATTGGACCATTGGCTTTCATACTTTTCCAATTCTCAGCGCAGCTCAAGCAATTTCTCCAACAGTCAACACATTCAAATGAATATAGGATGAGTACCGGGGAGATGTGTTGATTGGGAATTGTGTGGAGGTGCGCATTCAGACTGTGCTTCCCCCGTGGATAGGAGCCTCCGAGCTTCATAGATGTCACAATGGGACGCCGGGACTATTGTTTTTTAGACAGCTGCAACCTTTAAGGAGTAGGGCATTGAATCAAGGAGTTGGTCTGATGGAAATCTGTGATGTCATCGGCCTCCCCCTTTGCTTGAGGAACAATAAGAGGCACAATAGAGAACAAAAGAGGAAAGGCCCACCCCCCAGTTGTGCTATGTCATGACTTACCTGGACCATTTTACATTTGTCATTTAGCATACGCTCGACTTACAGTTAGTGCATACATTATTTTTAATTATTTTTATACTGGCCCCCCGTGGGAATCGAACCCACAACCCTGGCGTTGCAAACGCCATGCTCTACCAACTGAGCTACCTCCCTGCCTGCCATTCCATCCCCTACCCTTGATGATGCTGGGCCAATTGTGCGCCGCCCCATTGGTCTCCCGGTTGCGGCCGGCTATGACAGAGCCTGGATTCGAACCAGGATCTCTAGTGGCCTTAGACCACTGCGCCACTCGGGAGACGGACCACCTATTGAGATGTGCCTTTTGTTAAAACCTCTTAAGGATCTGACCCTTTTTTTCCATTTTTGCCTAAAATGACATACCCAAATCTAACTGCCTGTAGCTCAGGACCTGAAGCAAGGATATGCATATTCTTGATATCATTTGAAAGGAAACACTGAAGTTTGTGGAAATGTGAAATTAATGTATGAGAATATAACACATTAGATCTGGCAAAGGATAATACAAACAAAAAAACGTGTTTTCTATTCATTTTTTTGATGCTTCATCTTTGAAATGCAAGAGAAAGGCCAGACAGTGATGCACGATTATATATGTAATTTAGATGTCCACCAGATGGCAGCAGTGGGTGTGCAAAGTTTCCGACTGATCCAGTGAGGAATTACATCACTACACAATATTTTGTATCAAGTCTGCCAGGAGTTTTCCCAAATGTGCCGAATTGGTTTTGAAGTACATAACTTCATGCAAAAAAACACATATTGTAAAGTGGTTATCCCACTGGCTATAAGGTGAATGCACCAATTTGTAAGTCGCTCTGGATAAGAGCGTCTGCTAAATGACGTAAATGTAAAATGTAAACAAAAAATGCTATGGTAATATAAAATGTAAGTTTGCACACTCCCAAGAATGGCATTAATGATGGATCATTAGCTTCCCTACAGAAAAGACACTAACCTTCACACATCTAGATGGCCAGGCGGGGTGGGTGTGGAGTCAGAGGTCAAACTGTAGAACCCAGTTCCTACATTTGAATATAAATATTGATTTTTCAAACAAAACTACACTACATTGTATCTCTGGGACCCTCAGGATGACAAATCAGAGCAATATTACTGAATGTAAGTACATTATTTACCTTCAGAGGTGAATGTACCAAACCAATTGCTGTGATGTGTTTTGTTGTTGTGCACTATCCTCAAACAATAGCATGGTATTTTTTTTTTTGCTGTAATAGCTACTGTAAATTGGACACTGCAGTTAGATTAACAAGAATATAAGCTTTCTGACAATATAAAACATGTCTATGTCCCGGAAAGTTGGCTGTAGTTCACAACACCATTCTAGTCACATATCTTATACTGAGCAACAACCGTCCCGTATAAGGGACACCAATCCCGTAGAGGTTAAGTAAATCAGGTGTTAAGATGTGAAAAGGAGACTGGAATGCCACTAAGGAAAATGTATATTTTCTGACACACAAAAAAAAAGCTACGTTTGGTCAGATTTAGATGTGCATATTGGCTATTCTTCACAAACACACTTTGAAAGTAAATAAGTGGGCAGAACTCATTTTTTTGTTATTTGATAACAGAAACTTTGAAAGGGAGTGTTTGGTCCCACACTAAAAAAAAAACAACGTTAAAAACTGCCCCCTGAAGAAGTGTTAAAATCGAGTTTTATTTTATCATTTGAGTAATTGACTCTTAACCCTCCCGTTGTCCTAGGGTCAAAATGACCCGCCACTGTGTTGAACCAACTTTATTTAATTTTTATATTTTGGGGATCATTTGTGAGAAGGAGGCAGTGAGACTTTAAAGAAAGTATCACTGCCTCCTTCTCACAAATGATCCAAAAAATATAAAAATTAAATAAAGTTGGTTCAACACAGTGGCGGGTCATTTTGACCCTAGGACAACGGGAGGGTTAAAGGGATCGTTCACCCAAATTACAAAATGACATTGGTTTCCTTACAATGTAAGCAGTCTATGTATGACAGCAATCCATGCTTTGGTTTAGTTTCCCTGGCTCCGTTTTCAAATGCTAATGTTTTAGCATGTGGCACAAATCCCATGCAAGTCATGATACATATATTAGCATTTCTTTACACCTCATGTTCAAATCATCTATAAGTGGCTTTGTTGAGCTACACAATCAATTCACAATATATCAAGATACTTTAGGGAAATGTGCAAATGATGCGCGACAAATGCTAATATAGGTACCATGACTTCCATGAGATTTGTACCACAAATGCTAAAACGTTAGCATAGGAAAATTCTGCCACAAATAACCATTTATTATTTACATTTTGGTCATTTAGCAGACGCTCTTATCCAGAGCGACTTAGTTAGTGAGTGCATACATTTTTCATACTGGCCCCCCGTGGGAATCGAACCCACAACCCTGCCGTTGCAAGCGCCATGCTCTACCAACTGAGCTACAGTTTAGTATAAAGTATATGTACTACTGTAAGCTTTGATACACATTGTTTTATCGTTTTTGTTAGTCATACTGCACGATTCCTTGTTTTTGTCATTTTTATTTTTAAGCTTCTGTATTGCCCTCATCTACAGCCAGGTTTCCCAAACTCGTTCCTATCTCCCCACTGGGTGCACGTTTTGGTTTTTGCCCTAGCACTACACAGCTGATTCAAATAACCAACTCATCAAGCTTTGATTATTTGAATCAGCTGTGTAGTGCTACGGCAAAAACCAAAACGTGCACCCAGGAGGGCCCCCAGGACCAAGTTTGGGAAACCATGGTCAACAGCATACTACGATTCCCAGGGTGCATTTCGTCTCCCATGGTGCAATGCTCCGCCTAGTTAGCCTGCAGTTAGCTTAGCTAGCTACCAAGCCCAGATTAAGTTTGTCTAAATACAGTATATTGCTTGTCATAAATTATGAGTGCATTTCACATTACTTTTAGGTTTTAAATATATGACGCTTGCATGAATGTCATGCTGAATAATTGCTAATTTCATTGTCATCAATCAAGTGCAATACACTAAAGAACAATACACTAAATAACAGCAGTTTCAACTTAGCGACTGTCCTAAACAGTCCAAACATGTAACCAAAGACAGTAACATATTAAGATAGGCAGAAACTGCTTCTCCAATTAAATCTCTGATCACACTTGTAGACGTCATAACAACGTTGGCTAGCAAAGCTCACGCGCAGAAACACGTCATCGGGTCGATTGGTCGTCTCGCGCCGAACTGCCCATGTGCAGGCAGTCCTTCGATATAAAGTTGTTTTTGACTCAAATGAAAACGCGTCAGTGTCATTTTCACGAGGTTGTGAAGTAATAACATGTTCAATTACTTAAGATATTGGCTCGAATTCAGGTTCTGCCTTTAGATTTAGACAAAATGAAAAACTAAAATAAGTATTTTTCTGCTTCGTTGTTTCGCAAGCGTTCACGGAAGTCTTGCGATGTTGTGCCTCTTAGTTTAGAAACTCGGATGTAACATTAGGCCTTTTAGAAGAACACAATATTTATAACATTTACAGGAATCCTAGTCTCTCCGCACCAAAGACACACGCTAAGTTATCAATGATAGCTAAGTAGCTAAACCTGATGCATCTGAAATACAGCCTCAGCGACTGTCCAAGCAAACAAACACTGGAGGCCTATTGGAACTAATAAAAAGTATGAAGTTTACAAGTAATTAAATACAAAATATAAAAGGCTATTTGGGAAAGGGCACAATGGCTGCAACTTCGGTCGGTGGTGGTGAGAGTGGTTTTGCCTAATGGAACCATAGGCGTTTGAGCCTTGAACAAGAGAAAAATATTGGAGTAACTACTCTCATTCTACAGGTTTTTGAGCATCTATTTAATATATGTTAGATTAAGACATCCAGAGCAACACATAGCTGGGAGTTCCAATATGATCAGGAAACTAGACGGGTTATATAGATCGCTGAAAATGACTGTCAATCATTTCTTGTGTTAGTCATCTCAGGGATCCAACTTGAAAATGTAGCAGAAGCTATTTCCGGTTTAGCTCCTCACTAGTCTATAGACATGAAATCATAAAATTACACTACAACTGTGTAGGACATCACTAAATCATAGTAACCCACATTTAAAAAGTGGCGGAGTTGTCCTTTAGCATTAGAAAAAAAAGGGTCAGGGACCAATGGAGACTCACTATCCACACCTCCCTCTAAATCACACCTTCATGAAGAAAATTGCCAAAACTCTAATAAATAAAAAAAATGGCAGTGAAAGCAAAGATCCAAGTCATTACTTTAAATAAGTTGTTCTTGCTTTTAAATGAGTTTTGCTCTGGCAAAATTATTTGTCTGCAAATGTTTTGTTGCTTTTAACATTTTGTTTACAGATCTACAAATGTAGCTTTTGATTTCTCTCTCAACATCATTTCACTTTTCCTCATTCTTTACATTCAACTTAATTTTTCCATGTTCACGATTTATTTTATTTTGAATTCAATACTTAAGGCGTGAAATTGACCCCATATTTTTTCCCCAAACAATATACAATTGTGTTGCATTCCCTCCCCACAACATCGTAATAAACATCAAGGGCATTTTACTAAGACATATGCAATGTACACAGCTGAAAAACTGCTCCCAAAAACACTGGACACTCGCCTTGCCACCAAACTAGTCTTGATGATTTTCAGCAAAGGGAAATAACTAAATTAGAAAATATATTTATGCAAATAGTATGATATGAAAAATCAATTGGCACATTTGTATTATTGGCATGTCATCATGCATTTCTGTAAACTCTGGACATGGAGAAAAAAGACAGAAATAGTGGGCTGGGAAGTGGGTTGCTTGGTCGTGTTACCTACTGGCTTTACTTGAAAAATGTGTGCAGAGAAAAGTGTTGCAATGAAGCAGTTTCCACTATTGGGCCATGTGATAACGCACTTGTATACGCCATTTAAAAGATCCTATCTTGAGTCAGAAAACAAGAAAATCAGACAGGATATGTTGAGGGTATACCATGAATAAACAAAAAGTACTATCAGTCACTATAGTTGAAGCATCCAACTGAATATGGACCAGAGTTATTAGGAAGGTGTTATTCATCATAGTTTATGAAATGGGCAAGGTCAAAACAACATACAAAGAGTTGATCTCCACTATAAAACAAAGGTTCAGAAACTACAGCAATCTTAGCAGTGCCAAACGTTTGACAGAAAACAGCATTTATGCTTTAAACAGGTAAAGGAGAGAGGGAGGCTTGGTAGGGGAGTCTCCAGGGTAACATGTAAAAACAATAGTGGGGTTTACAGCGAATAAAAAATTAAAAAGAACATTCAAACCCATCCAATGTATTCATCCAAGATATGAGACGCTTTTCAAACCGTTTCAAAATGACAGTGAAAGCGTAAAAAGTGCACATAGTCCACTGATTCTTATCCAGCGTTTGGAGTAAGGGTTTAGGGGAGGATGGTGTGTGTGTGTGTGTGTATATATATAATGTGTGTGGAGCGGAGTGTGTGTTACGTGCTCTTCATCATCTTCCTCTTCTTCAACATCCTCTCTCGCCAGTCATCAGGTAAAGCCTCGAAGTTTGCATTCTTTCCAGCTTTTCCCCTGCAATCCAATAGATAAAGTAGTAGAAACAGATTATTTTCACTTAAAACATTATTAGAAGTTGTTAAAATATACAAATGTATTAGAAGTTGTCCCCATCAGAAAAATTGTTTGCAATCACAGTAGTTCAGGGGAAGCTCTTACGTGAGTAGCTGCTGCTGTTTCCACTCCTCGATGCCCCTCTTGTTGAGCTGGTCCCTGTCCTCGTCACTAGAACTAGACTTCTCCTCCTCGTCCAGTTCCTTCTGGATGCTCTGCCACTTCTTCACAAGGGACGGCATCTTCGTCTTGCTCTTCTTCGACTGGACACAGCAACCAGGGATGTGGGGAAGGGGAATAAAGGAGACAGTGGGAGATCGTCATTTAAGAGCTTCACTCTGGTTCGAATCAACTAGGGGAAAGCTTTCAATTGAAATATTTATTACATTGAATTAGACAGTGCCAATCTTTCACCATCCTTTTTCCTTATCAATGCATTGAACAGATGCCATTGTATATGAAAATCAAAGACACCCACCTTATCCTTCTTCAGTTTCTTGGTCTTGTCCGTGGGCAGTGTTTTAAGCCCTGTGGGGTCCAAGGCATTGGGGGGCTGAGTGGGGGGTAGCGGGGGGCGGGTTGGGGGAGGTGGGAGAGGTGGGGCCACAGGTTCAGAAGGCAGTGGAGGAGCAGCTACCGCAGACACACCCCAGTAGACCGCTCCTGACATCACAGGGGCTGAGGACACAGAAAGGAACACAAAAGTCAACTATTTGGTACAAGCATTAGTTTTCAAAGTGATCACAAGGTTTGCAATTAAACAGCCAAACACCTATACCGAGATACACTAGGGTCCTACATCTCCCATCAGAAAAAGTATTAAATCACAGTAATGTAGTACAGATCTGTGAAAGTTCTCATCATTGAGAGTCCTGCTACTTCAAGAATCATGTTAACATGAAAACCAGCAGGCACACAGACTCGATGATAATATCATGGCTTTTTACCTGCCATGGCGGTGGTCTGTGTGTAGAGGATGGCGCTGCTGCCGATGGTTACTGCCTTGGTCAGCTGACCTGCTCCTGAAGCCTTGCGTTTCTGACCCTTACCCAGGGAAGCTGTAGACTCCACAACCTGAGAGGAGAAAGACAAGCTTACAGTGAAAGCTTATGCTAATTTCCAACAAAATGCTTGCTATGCACGTCTCCCATCAGAAAAAAATGGTTTGCAATCACAGTAATTCAGAACAGGTCTGTGAAAGTTAACATAGAGTCATGTTAACATAAAAACCAGCAGGCCCACTGACTGGCACTTGACAACTGCTGGACTAGGAGGTCATCTAGAAAGTGTGCTTGGTTAGTCTATTCACAAGACTACTGAGATGAGACTTGAGGTCTGGATGAGTAGAATGGTCTCATACCTTCATGCTGCCAACGCCCAGGAGGAGGGGAGGCTCTGTTCCAGGTGCTGGAGGCTCACTGTCATCATCCTCCATCTCTACCTCCTCAATCTCTCCATCATCCTCCTCCAGGGGAGGAGGAGGGGGCGGGGGAGGCGACTCTGGGGGTGGAGGGGGAGGCAGGGGGATGTCGGACGGGGGAGGGGGCTGGTCAGGGGGAAGTGGGGGCTGAGGCACAGACCAATAAGAGGGAAGGCCAGGCTGAGTGGGGACGATGGGTGAGAAGACTGAAGCTCCTGCAATATGATAGAAAATTTATAAATGTACCCATTTTCTTTGTCAGAAGGGAGAAGTGAGTAAGGTTCACCAAATACTGACTAGTTAGTAACATATGACCGTGGCAGATTCCATAGCGCAAGACCTGTTAGTTAGTTACTGGAAGCCTAATGCTCTATGCATGTCCGTCTCCCTTCAGTAAAATAGTTTGCAATCAGAGTCTTTCAGTACAGGTCTGTGAAAGTTCTCATCATTGAGTCACGCAACTACCCAACTAGTGTGGTTTCAAGGCCAAGCGATTAATCTGGACCTATAGATACAGAGGATGTCAATCAGGAGAACATAAGGGAATTTTAAGAGAACGGTGAGGGGTCCTGAGGACTGACCTGCGAGCCCACCAGCGGGTACGGGCGGGGGTTTGGGTTCCCCCTGTATGGACAACTTGGTTTCCAGTCCTTCCTCCTCCTCCTCCTCTTCCTCAGCTGGGAAGTCCCACTGGGAGGCACTGGTGCGGTCGTTGGTGTAGAAATACCGCCTGTGCTCTCTAGAAGGAGGGAGAACAGAGATACAAGGCAGAGTCTCAACAGCTGGCCTTATAACTGGCTGAGTCGTAGTATACCCTGGGCGAGGGGGGGACTGCCCCGTAGGGGGCAGGAGAGGGGGAATGTTGGGCTGGACAGCCAGGTTAGCCATCCAGGAGAAGAGCCAGATTGGATCGGGATGTGGGACATTGATGGGGAACCCACCTTAACTCTCACAAAACCAAATCAACAAACCCAAAAAACTATCGGCTTGGGTCCTGCAAAGTTGATCATCAAAGCAGTGTTCAGATGTTCAGAGTAATGATCCACATAATGGTTGTCATGACAACATACTCACAGACAACCTTCAGACAACCTTTTGCCCCCCAAACATAGATAGATGCCAAAGAGAGACAGCAGTCATCAACTCAACAACCAAAGGCATGAAAAAAACAGTATTTATATTTTTTTACATCAGAAATATCTATACATTCACTCAATCAAGGAATAAAAACAGGAAACGTATGAAATAGAGTTGGTCTGACCTGCTGGGTCCTCGTCAACGCTCCGTCTTCGCTTTAACTGATGTTGTTTTTGACACTCCTCGTTTCCGGGGCTTCAATCTGTCACTCATTTCGCCCAGCAATGCATTCTGGGGGCTGTAGTCCTGTAAAGTGCAAAGCTCTCGCACACAACCACCTTCCTAGCTACCGTACCCCCGTTCCACTGACTGGACCCCCAAAACAGTCTACAGAGGGCCCCCCAAAGACAAGAGCCATAGTCTGGGCTATGGGTGGACAGGACAGGGTTCCCGTCTCTGCATCTGGTGGTATAGTGTTAGGGGATCAAGCTGGCCTGAATGGCTGCTCCCTTATTACCACTGACACTGCAGAGTGCCAGCATTGCATCACAGAAACCTTGAGGGTCTGTCTCTGTTTCATTTTATCCACTGGGATTGGTTAAGATCACCCTCATATCAGGTTAAAAAGGTGGCGACCCCAGCTCTGAGAGGGTTGTGGTCACACTGGGTTTGGGGGGGTGTTTAGAGATGTTAAAGGTAAGGAGCGCGTACCTGTCCCAGTGGCAGGACCAGCCTTTAGGGGCGGCGTTAAGTTCGTAATGTTTTATGTGCTCGGCGGCTTCCTGCAGCCTGCGGCGGAGATAGATCCCGTTCAGAGCCCCCTCCCGCCAATCAGCGATCCTCGTCTGAGAGAAGGATGGGTAGAGAGAAGGGAGAACAATGTAAAAAATAAAAATCTCCCATCAGAATGATCACTTGCAATTGCAGTCATTCAGTACAGATTGTTTCTATTTACAGTATATGGTTCTTTTATTTTATTTTTTATAACCATTTTAATTATTTTATTTTATTTAGTCCTGCATGTTGGAGCTCAAAGCTGTACCCTGCAATCACACCTGCAACCCTGTACATGTGACTATTAAAAACGGTGAATCTGAATCATGTCTGTGAAAGTTCTCACCATTGAGAGTCATGCAGCTAGCTAACTAGTGTGGTTTCGAGGCCAAGAGAATATAATCTGGACCTGAAGATATAGGCTTTCACTGTGACTGGAGGTAAGCTACAAAAACAGGTCATGGTCATCTCACCTCAGTCTGTAACAGAAGCAGCTGGAAGTTAGAGATGGTTTTCTTGTTGATCCCTAAGAACTCCATCTTGCTTGTTAAGGTGTTGGCCAGTTCCCCAATCTGAAACTGATCATTCAAAACACAATTTCTTAAAAATTAGTTATCCACCAGTTATTTTATCACTCATGAGTAGGCCCAGGGTTTTTCCTGCTCAGGCCCTACTACTGAGAGTTAAATTGGTGTGTGAGTTGTTCAGTACCTTGAGCTCTGGAGTTTCCACCTCCTCTTTTGGTGACACTTTGGTTAATGTTTTGTCCCCGGTCTCCTTCTCCAGCTCTTCCCCGGCCTTCTCAGGGACATTGGAATGTGCTGTAAGACACACAAGAGGCCTAGTACTAAGATGACGCCTACACCGATACATAAAGTTGAAGTCGGAAGTTTACACTTAGGTTGGAGTCATTGAAACTCATTTTTCAACCACTCCACACATTTTTTGTTAACAAACTATAGTTTTGGCAAGTTGGTTAGGACATCTACTTTGTGCATGACACAAGTCATTTTTCCAACAATTGTTTACAGACAGATTATTTCACTTATAATTCACTGTATCACAATTCCAGTGGGTCAGAACTTTACATAAACTAAGTCGACTGTGCCTTTAAACAGCTTGGAAAATTCCAGAAAATGATGTCATGGCTTTAGAAGCTTCTGATAGGATAATTGACATCATTTGAGTCAATTGGAGGTGTACCTGTGGATGTTTTCAAGGCATACCTTCAAACTCAGTGCCTTTTTGCTTGACATCATGGGAAAATCAAAAGAAATCAGCAAAGACCTCAGAAAAACAATTGTAGACCATCACAAGTCTGGTTCATCCTTGGGAGCAATTTCCAAACGCCTGAAGGTACCATGTTCATCTGTACAAACAATAGTACGCAGGTATAAACAGTATGGGACCACGCAGCCGTCATACCGCTCAGGAAGGAGACGCGTTGTCTCCTAGAGATGAACGTACTTGGTGTGAAAAGTGCAAATCAATCCCAGAACAACAGCAAAGGACCTTGTGAAGATGCTGGAGGAAACAGGTACAAAATAATCTATATCCACAGTAAAACGAGTCCTATATCGACATAACCTGAAAGGCCGCTCAGAAAGGAAGAAGCCACTGCTCCAAAACCGCCACAAAAAAGCCAGACTACGGTTTGCAACTGCACATGGGGACAAATATGGTACTTTTTGGAGAAATGACCTCTGGTCTGATGAAACAAAAATAGAACTGTTTGGCCATAATGACCATCGTTATGTTCTGAGGAAAAGGGGGGTTGCTTGCAAGCCGAAGAACACCATCCCAACCGTGAAGCACGGGGGTGGCAGCATCATGCTGTGGGGGTGCTTTGCTGCAGGAGGGACTGGTGCACTTCACAAAATAGATGGCATCATGAGGAAGGAAAATTATATGGATATAATGAAGCAACATCTCAAGACATCAGTCAGGAAGTTAAAGCTTGGTCACAAATGAGTCTTCCAAATGGACAATGACCCCAAGCATTCATCCAAAGTTGTGGCAAAATGGCTTAAGGACAACAAAGTCAAGGTATTGGAGTGGCCATCACAAAGCCCTGACCTCAATCCTATAGAAAATCTGTGGGCAGAACTGAAAAAGCGTGTGCGAGCAAGGAGGCCTACAAACCTGACTCAGTTACACCAGCTCTGTCAGGAGGAATGGGCAAAAATTCATCCAACTTATTGTGGGAAGCTACCCGAAACATTTGTACCCAAGTTAAACAATTTATAGGCAACGCTACCAGATACTAATTGAGTGTATGTAAACTTCTGACCCACTGGGAATGTGATGAAAGAAATAAAAGCTGAAATAAATCTCTACTATCATTCTGACATTCTTAAAATAAAAGTGGTGATCCTAACTGACCTAAGACAGGGAATTTTTACTAGGATTAAATGTCAGGATTGTGAAAAACTGAGTTTAAATGTATTTGGCTAAGGTGTATGTAAACTTCCGACTTCAACTGTACATTTATATGACAGAGTTGGTCTATGCAGCATATCAGATCAGAAGTCCTAGAGAAGTGTTTACATCTTAGGATGAACCACATCAGAACAATATAATGATGTAATCTGCACAGAATTTGTGTATCTGGACCAGATCGCACCCTAACTGTTCTCCAGACACTCACTTGTGTCGGGGTCTTCCCGTGTATCGGAGCCTCTGCTGTTTGAGTCGGGGCTGGCTGCTCTGAGGAAGGCTGTCTTCCACTTGGCCTTCTTCAGGAGCAGGCTACAGGGCTCGGGGGCCTCCTGACTTGCCTCAGAACAGGGGCTGGAGCCCCCCGCACTGCCATCACCCTCCTCCAACGCCCGCAACTCAGCCTAGAGGGACAAAAAGACGACAAATGTTCATGTTCGAGTCACACTATTAATTCTGCATGTATTTCATTGTGTCGACATTCTGGTCTGTGACTTTTTCAAAAGAGTCACAATATACAATATTTTGGACAACTTCATAGTTGAACCCCCTTTGCCCTTAGAACAGCCTCAATTCATCAGGGCATGGACTCTACAAGGTGTCGAAAGCTTTCCACAGGGATGCTGGACATGTTGATTCCAATGCTTCCCACAGTTGTGTCAAGTTGGCTGGATGTCCATTGGGTGGTGGACCATTCTTGATACACATGGGACACTGTTCAGCGTGAAAAACCCAGCAGCGTTGCAGTTCTTGACACAAACCGGTGCACCTGGCACCTACTACCATACCCCGTTCAAAGGCACTTAAATCTTGTGTCTTGCCCATTCACCCTCTGAATGGAACACATGCACAATCCATGTCTCAAAAAAATCCTTTAACCTGTCCCCTCCCCTTCATCTACACTAAATGAAGTAGATTTAACAAGTGACATCAATAAGGGATCATAGCTTTCACCTGGATTAATCTGGTTAGTCTATGTCATGGAAAGAGCAGGTGTCCTTAATGTTTTGTATACTCAATGTATAAACTCACTTGAAAGAGTTGTCAATTTCAACATCTCTGGTTTAATAAAGTATGAATAAAAACATAAGCTGACCTTTTTCCTCTCCAGAGCCAGCTCCAGCTCCATGGTGTCCTCCTCCGTCTCCTCTTCCTCAGAGTTCTCCTCAGACTGGTTCCTGCTGCGCTGGTCTCTCAGGGGGTGCGTGGGGGTATCTGGCTCATTCAGGGGGGGAGCGGGGGACCCTGGCAAGCCATCCTCCAGGCTGTTCTCCTTCTCCTCCAACCCTCCCACCAGCATCTTCCTCCACTTCTCCTCTGCTTCTTTCACCTCTGCAGGGATGAGGGGACCGAGGAGGGAGGCGGCCACACCATGACGCTCCTCTTCTTCACTGGTCAGGGCAACCACGCTCTCCATCACCTCCTGTCAGAGGAAAGGCACACAGAGTCATAGACATACACACACTTCCGCCAACAAATGGACAGTTGAGTACTTTGTTTGGATTCACACCGAATCATTGAGAGCACAAAAATACTCAAATAACTCACCTTCTTTTTTGTCTTAGATGTCAGGGCACTGACGGCAGTGGAGTGTTGTTCAACATGGTAACCTGCACTCTGTGTAGCGCCGTTGCCATTGACTGTTGAGCTACAGGGGATAAAATATAAAAGAGGTCAAATCTTCAACTCTAAGTAGAAAATACACATTTCAGAGTCTTGCTGTAAAATACAAATCCACTTGTGTATGACTAACATTTGTATATTATTATGTAGTACCATCCATTAACGCCTCACCTGTCTGCGTACTGCTGCAGGCCCTGCACCTGGTGGGCCAAGTAGTAAGGCAGCTGCCAGGCCACCTCATTGGTCTGAGTGTTCCAGTAGTAGTAACAACCTGTATTGTCATCCCACACCTCCTGCCAGTCACCCATCTCCAATCCGCCAACTGGCGGACAGGAAACACAAATAAGGAAGGAACTCCAGTTCTTTAAAAGCGCACACTTAACACATCCCAAACAATGGCTAGGCTAACTGCTACTTCTCAGGTAAGTTCTGCAATTTATGAAATACAACAAAACCGGTCACCTCCAGCTAGTGAAGTATGGGTATCATACTGGAAGTCTGCCCCAGTGCTCTCCGGCTCTGTCCCTGTCTCAGAGGCATGTTGCTGGGCTTTGGGTTCTGGACGTGGTGGTGTCGGGGCTGGGGCCGACAGATCCCCTGTGGGCTCCTCTGAACACGGCTGTGTGGTGATGGCATCAATTTCCTATTGGGGGGGGTGCAGTGATTAAATTAGGTTGTTGAAGGACACCACCTGTCTAAAGACATTATGAACAAAGCAGGGAAATACAGGCCTACATGAGACAATTGCAGGTGTATAGCAAGACAACTAGGAAAAGAGCCCTGATATCACCCTAATATTGTAGAAAAATAAGGAAGAGGATGATTTAAAAAATATATAAATTATTTGAATCTTCCAAGTTCCAATACAGTTACAAAACCTAAGACATAAAACGATGGGTTGAAAGTTAAAAGGGATGTCAAGTTATATTTTCCTCAGTGAGAAGCTATTTCAAGACGGTGTGCAGAGAAGGATTTACAGTACCAATGTCAGTGATAGAGTTTTACGAAAACATAAACAGGTCATCACATCGCTGAGAGGTAGGAACACAGCCGATTGAGAAAAGACCATGAAACAAACAGAAATAAAGTATTGTTATACTGACGGCCATGAAGTTGGCGAGTATGTCTGCAGACTGGTTGTGTTGTGTCCTGATGGTGGGAGGCTGCGAGTTTGTATCCTCTTCTTCATCATCACTGTCCTCATAGGCCCCCAGGAGGGACAGACCCTCTGGGGAGAAACAACAAACTTTTAAGGTAATGCACTGTTTGTAGGCAACCATGCTTGTGTGCGTGATTAGTAACCTGAGACCTGAAGACATCTTGTGTTACCCCTCCCAGATAATGCATAGGCTTGAGCTCAGCTAGCCAAGTACATCTCAACTCCACTATACCACATCTGCGGAGTTGAGTGCAGACGAGATTTGAGTGAACCTATGACTCCTTTGTCACCGTGCAGTCGATACTTTAAAAATTATTAATTCTTACACCCTTACCGTGTACCTATGTTTGTCCTCTGTTGCGTGTGTTTACTGAAATCCATACCTTTTAATAAAACAGTAACTAAATAAAACCACTGACTCTTTCCTCTTTGTGATTAAATCGGAACATGCATTCGCGCTCACTTGCCATTAGAGCAACAGCAACACTGAAACAATCGGTGGTTATATTAACGTTTTGTAAAAAATTATGGATTTTAGCTAATAAAGAAAGGCACGCAACAGAGGGCAAACCTATGTACATGGTAAGGGTGTAAGAATCTACATTTTTTAAGTTGACTGCACAGCTACTCGAGCCAGAGGTTCACTCCAAAAACTATTGCGCTCAACTCCGTGGATGTGGTATCGTGGAGTTGAGATATAGGTACTTATGCTAGCTAGAGCTCAGCAGGATGACAGTTATGGCAGGAGACCCAGGTTCGAACCCAGTCGTTCACGAGTTCACACAAGCTTGCAAACAAACGGGTATATGAACAAAGTTATGGCTTATCTTACCTGTGGCCTTAACTGCGGGGATCATCATTTCTGTGGTTACTTCTCTCAGAAAACTGTATCCATCACCGTTACCTTCATGTTCGTCTGCAAAACAGGCATCAATGCAATTGTCAAAGTAGCTAAATAATGATTATGTAGTTAGATATGTGGTCTGGATTCACAATTAACAGTTAGCTAACGTTACCATTGATATGCCTAGCTAGTTGTACCCAATTTTCTCACCGTGGTAGTTAGCTGGTTTAGGCATTGCCATTGCAGCGTTTGTTCACGAAATCAACAGGCCGCGCGCCACTAACTCGCTCTTTCACCAATATGTTAACATGCTAGCTGGCTAGGCTAACTAGCTAACGCTGTTTAGAAACCGAGAAACACCTCAAAAATAAATACATAGCATTTGGTATACATTGTTTCGAAAACAGCAACCAGTTATTTAAATATAGTGATCAAGTCAAGCAATGCATATATTTCCGGAAAATAAGTAACTAACGTAGCCAGCTACATTTTGAACAACTAGCTAGATAGGCTACGTCACCGGCGAGGCCAATGAGTTAACGTTAGGCTGGCTGGCTAGCTAGCTACTTTCTCTTCAGTGTTGATCAGTAGAAAAATGGGCCCGATTTTGAACGAATCAGCCACCAACCGTAAACTAAAACATAAAATATGATGGTGTCTTGGTGTTTTTACCTTCGGAACCTAAAGCGTCTTCTCTTCCACCGACGGTCCCGCTTCGAGGTGGGGAAAGTTGGAGTATTGTTCTGCGTCCTCCTGTTCCTGTGCGAGTTTTCTTTCTCATCGCTGGTCTGTGTAGCGCGATGCACTATCCCATGGAGCCAAGGAGTTGCTGCTTGTACCGTTGAAAAAAATATATACTATCCACATCCGGTGTCAAAGGGAGGGGATGATTTATAAAAAATCGTATATATGTTTTTGTATCTTGTATAATTAGCATAACATCACAGTTGCAATGCTGTTTTATAAGACAATTTGTGTATTTCTTATATTGCTATTGCATGTGTATAGGGAACATCATAAGGAAGTCCTGTAGGCATTGTCTCCAGTACACAGTAGTATATTTGATCAATTGAATTTGTGAATAATTGAATGTGAATATTTGATTGCATTAAAGTAGTAGATTCACCATGAAGTACATACATATGTTTGCAATATTTCAGTTCTCTTTATTTGGAAAGCCTGTCAAGATCAAAATCATAATCACAAGCTTTTCGTACAGTAGTGCACTTCCAAAAAAAGTATGATAGCTTAAAAAGTCTACAGCATGATTTGTTTAGGCTACATTTGTTTTTCTTGTTGTAACCTACTACTCACTCTCAGGCAGGGTTGGGTAGGTTACTTTCTAAATGTTGGCCTAATCCATTACAGTTACTACCCAGATAGCACATTTGGTTCCTTGGAAGTTGTGGGAACGTTTTTTGTTTCCCATTGGTCCTTGGAACAAAGCCATACATTTCTTGATCTGTAAAACTGCATAAAAAATAATAATTCTAAGAACGGAAGTGAACATTTTGAAGGTAATTAAATAACGTTCTGAGAACATGTTTCAATAACACTTTTATTAACACTGCTAGCTTAGTTTAACTGTTTTGAACTCTAAGCAAAGATAGGACACAGCATATTTCTTTTTTATTGTGGTACGGCGTCAGTGAGATTAAAACCAATTATATTCTGTTCTCTATTCCTGGAATTATTCCACTGCACCACCAAGATGGAGCTAGCATAACATTGTTTTTTTTACTCATACAAAGCAGTTAATTTTATTATTTTCAAACAGACCGCATTTCAAATGAAACAAGCACTCATTAAGATCAGGTGTGGGCAATTAGTGGGCGCAGTCAACACAACTGAACACACTTAACAAGATAGAGGATAGAGAGAGTTTTGGTGACGCTGAGAACGGAATGTACAGTGAGCTCCATAATTCACTGGACAGTGACCATTCTTTTGTTATTTTGGTTCTGTACTCTAGCACTTTGAGTTTGAAAGGATACAATGACAATGAGGGTGAAGTGCAGACTGTCAGCTTTAATTTGAGGGTATTTTCATACATATCGGATGAACCGTTTACGAATTATAGAAGCTTTTGTACATGGTCCCCCCCATTTTCGGGCATCAAAAAACATTGGACAGTTTAACATAATGTAGAATAAAGTAATCATTGTTAATATTTGGTCGCATATCCTTTGCATGCAATGACTGCTTGAAGTCTGCGATGCATCGCCATCACCAGACGCTGGGTATCTTCCCTGGTGATGCTCTGCCAGGCCTGTACTGCAGCCATCTTCAGTTCCTGCTTGTTTCGGGGACTTATTGCCTTAAGTCTCCTCTTCAGCATGTAAAATGCATGTTCAATTGGATTCAGATCTGGTGATTGACTCGGCCAGTCAAGGTTTTTCCACTTTTGGCCATCAAAAACCCCTTTGTTGCTCTAGCAGTATGTTTAGGGTCATTGTCTTGTTGCGTGATTAAGTGCCGTCCAATGAGTTTGGAGGCATTTGGTTTTATCTGAGCAGATAAAATATTTCTGTAGACTTCAGAATTCATTGTTCTACTTCTGTCTGCAGTCACATCATCGATGAAGACAAGTGAGCCTGTTCCACTGGCAGCCATACAGGCCCAAGCCATAACACCCCCTCCACCATGTTTCATGGATGAGGTGGTATGCTTTGGATCATGGGCATTTCTTTTTTTTCTCCACACTTTTGTCTTTCCATCACTCTAGTACATGTTAATCTTTGTCTCATCTGTCCACAAAATTTTTTTCCAGAACTCTTGGGGTTCTTTTAGGTGCTTTTTTAGCAAACTGTAATCTTGCCTTTCTGTTCTTCAGGCTTATCAGTGGTTTGCATCTTGTAGTGTACCCTCTGTAGTCCTGCTGGTGTAGTCTTCTGCGTATGGTAGACTTTGACACATCTACACCTGCATCCAGGAGAGTGTTTTTTGATCTGTTGGGCTGTTATCAGGGGTTTTTTCTTCACCATAGAGAGTATTCTCCGGTCATCCACTACAGTGGTCTTCCTCTGTCTACCGGGTCTTTTGACATAATTGAGTTCACCGGTTGTTTTTTTCTTGTTAATGATGAACAAAACTGTTGACTTGGGCATGGCCAGGGTTTTTGCAATGTTCCTGAATGATTGATTTTCATTTCTGAGCCTTATGACGGCCAACTTCATTTGCATCGACACTGCTGTCTTCCTCATGTTGTCACACCCCAATAACAACCTCCAAAGGCAATAGCAACGTCTAGAATCATTACTATTCATCAACAGCTCTCCTGCATTCACTAACGACACAAATGAATACACCTGCCTAACGACACACATCTGTGAAGCCAATTTAACAAATACTTGTAGTACCTTAAAATGGGGGGACCATGTACAAAAGGTGCTGTCATTTCTAAACGGTTCATCCGATATGTATGAAAATACCCTCAAATTAAAGCTGACAGTCTGCACTTCACACTCATTGTCATTGTATCCTTTCAAACTCAAAGTGCTAGAGTACAGAACCAAAATAACAAAACAATGGTCACTGTCCAATGAATTATGGAGCTCACTGTATATGTTTTTAAATAACATTCTTAAAACGTTATTTGAATAAAATTAATTATCTCCATCCATGGCTAATTTAGGAAAGGGACAATTTTAGCTAGCTAGCTAGCCACCAGAGAACAACAATTCATTATTTTTTCTGACAATTACGTTTTGCCTTTGATGAGATTGGTGTGAAGCCAAATCCAAACTGGCTTCCCTTGACACTTTTTTTTGGAGCGCCAGCACCATTCACAGTTGAGCTCACTCAGTTTAGCTCAACGCTGATTGGCTATTATTAATTTTTTTATCAAGGGAGGTCAAATGCTCGCTCGCTTCCCTTGCATTCAATGCTACGGGCGGCAACAATGTCATACTCTTTTTGACCAGACAGCATCAGATAGATGGGCTACATATAAAAAAGACAGAGGGGCGCTGTTTCCCTCGCTCGGATGCTTTCTCCGGAGAGATATATTCAGCCTCTTGCAAATTGAAGGAAAATTATGAAACACAGAGAGACAAAATATTGTATATGTTTTTTTTAGTTGTTTTTTTAGTTGGTACATTTTTGGGGGAAGCCTGGCTTCCCTTGGCATCCATGACTACACGCCACTGGGAAAATGGGCAGCAGGTTAGATAAACTTGGACTGTGGGTCACCATTATTATAGTCCGAATTGTACCCCAATGACAATTCAATTCAATTTTGTGTGATTAAGAAACATCTGAGGATTTCAGAAATGCATCATGTGTTGGGCTAATATGTTGGCTAGATGTCTGAAGAGGGTTTACAGAAGACAGAAATGCAAAAAGTGTCCCACTTTTTCTGAATCCACTCAAATAAACAGTACTAATAACAGAACTACAAGAAAAAATGAACAGGATATAGCACTACAAGAACCAGAGCCCTGCCTAACCTAAGTACAGGGGGTCCCTAATGCAAACTGGATCTCTTTCCTCCATTGGAAAAGCCTATAAGACTGTCCCACTTTAGCTACTCCATGCTGTCCTACTTTAGCTAGCTATGGTTGGTAAAGCGAGAAAACAACAAAACATTACTGACTTACACATTTTTTACATAATATTGGCACATTTTTACGTTAATTATTTTGATGCATCAGTACATAGTATGCACATTTACATTACAATTTGGCACAGTGATTTATGTATACGTTTTATAACCTTAACATCAAAACTGAAAAAAAGCTATGTCACTGACCTTACTGTGTGCTTGGGGGTGAACTTCCTGTTTGAAGCTTGCTCAGCCCCCATCTATGATGTCACACCAATGAAGGGATGTGATTTTGAGATGTGGTTTCTCTTCAAGGGTTTAGTAACAATAGTTTAGATTTTCTCTTGTCAGAAATAAACGCATCAGGATTAAGCTGTCCCAGTTTATATGACATCCCAATCTTTCTGAAGTCACCCTATAACCATAGTAGCAATTGTAAGGGAACACTTTGGAGATTATGGGGAAATTATCAGACCAAAGGTGAGGACAAAACAGTTCACCTGACATAAGACTGAATCCAAACATTACACTGTTGATTTTATGTGCATTTTACATTTACTGTACTTTTCACAGCATTTGTAAATAACAACATTTGAAAATCCTCTGGATACATTCAGTAACATAATAATAACATTCATACAATTTTTAGAGTAGGTGCTAGATGAGAAAAAAACGATTACAAGGGTTTGAGTGAGAGGTCTAACTGGTGTCTCCAAGTGGCCACACCTCTCCAAAGTTCCTAAGTAATTCCTAATATGACTCACGGAAAGAGTAGCTCAGTTGGTAGAGCATGGTGCTTGCAACGCCAGGGTTGTGGGTTTGTTTCCCACGGGGGGCCAGTATGAAAATGTATGCACTCACTAACTGTAAGTCGCTCTGGATAAGAGCGTCTGCTAAATGACTGAAATGTAAATAAGCAGCTTTTTTTTAGCACTCCTAGCTTTGCCATTGAGGAAGTGAAGCAAGCACATTCTGTAGTTTTTTGTTTTGAACACAGCCCTGCATCCCCACCATCACACAATTACTGTTGTGTTTACACAACACAACAACTTTCCATTATAAATCGCAATCTCGGTCAGGTGGACATCATTTGACAGCTTATTCTATTGCCAACATGGCTAAGTTCTAAAATATGATTTTACAGTGTTAGGCTTTCAAAAGCCAAACATATTGTAATTTTGGTGCGCATAGAATGGAGTCATGACTCATGAGTACATTCAAGTGTGAGTTCCGTGTCAAATATTCTTCACATTAGGACAAGGCCATTGCTATGGATATGTAGTTTTCGCCCACAACCCGCCCGCCCCTCTAGAAACCTCTTTCTTGAAGCTAAAATAATAATACATAATACCACATTTAATTTGTATAGCAATTTTAATTACAGTGTTATCTCAAAGCTCTACAATTAGGCATTAGGATCTGGCACACGTTCTGCGCATGTTACGCACACATTCGTTTTTTCAACGCTGCTGCTGCTCCCTTCACGTTTCGCTCTTTACCACCCTCTTCTGAACCATGACGATGTAGCCTATCGCCTCGATCACAACGACAGCTTTATTGCATTTTGGTACACCAGAAGTACATTAATTTCCAATGGAATGCTGCGTTTCAGTGTTGCCAACTTAGCGACTTTGTCACTATATTTAGCAAGTTTTCAGACCCCTCTAGAGACACATTTTCAAAAAAGCGACTAGAGACAAATCTAGCGACTTTTTCTGGTGTTATTGGAGACTTTTGGAGACTCTGACGTGAAAACACGTATCATTCTTACTCTTCTCAACGAGCAGCGGGTGCTTTGTTACCCCCGTCCCAAAGCACTCACAGGCGGCCCAGTCCTCGCGCAGCAGTCCCTCAGAGCAGGAGACCACTCCGCGTCCAGACTGGAAATGAATCGCGCATGCGGGAAGCCACCACTGGCTGATCCCGCTCTGGCTTACATTCAGGGCGGGATGTAAATGTAGGGTGTTTTTTACTCACTTTTTGTCTCTCCCATGACATTATTCCTCTCCTACAGCATCCATCACAATTACAGTGTGGGAAAAAAGTATTTAGTCAGCCACCAATTGTGCAAGTTCTCCCACTTAAAAAGATGAGAGAGGCCTGTAATTTTCATCATAGGTACACATCAACTATGACAGACAAATTGAGATTATTTTTCCAGAAAATCACATTGTAGGATTTTTAATAAATTTATTTGCAAATTATGGTGGAAAATAAGTATTTGGTCACCTACAAACAAGCAAGATTTCTGGCTCTCACAGACCTGTAACTTCTTCTTTAAGAGGCTCCTCTGTCCTCCACTCGTTACCTGTATTAATGACACCTGTTTGTACTTGTTATCAGTATAAAAGACACCTGTCCACAACCTCAAACAGTCACACTCCAAACTCCACTATGGCCAAGACCAAAGAGCTGTCAAAGGACACCAGAAACAAAATTGTAGACCTGCACCAGGCTGGGAAGACTGAATCTGCAATAGGTAAGCAGCTTGTTTTGAAGAAATCAACTGTGGGAGCAATTATTAGGAAATGGAAGACATACAATACCACTGATAATCTCCCTCGATCTGGGGCTCCATGCAAGATCTCACCCCGTGGGGTCAAAATGATCACAAGAACGGTGAGCAAAAATCCTAGAACCACACAGGGGGACCTAGTGAATGACCTGCAGAGAGCTGGGACCAAAGTAACAAAGCCTACCATCAGTAACACACTACGCCGCCAGGGACTCAAATCCTGCAGTGCCAGACGTGTCCCCCTGCTTAAGCCAGTACATGTCCAGGCCCGTCTGAAGTTTGCTAGAGTGCATTTGGATGATCCAGAAGAGGATTGGGAGAATGTCATATGGTCAGATGAAACCAAAATAGAACTTTTGGTAAAAACTCAACTCGGTCGTGTTTGGAGGACAAAGAATGCTGAGTTGCATCCAAAGAACACCATACCTACTGTGAAGCATGGGGGTGGAAACATCATGCTTTGGGGCTGTTTTTCTGCAAAGGGACCAGGATGACTGATCCGTGTAAAGGAAAGAATGAATGGGGCCATGTATCGTGAGATTTTTGAGTGAAAACCTCCTTCCATCAGCAAGGGCATTGAAGATGAAACGTGGCTGGGTCTTTCAGCATGACAATGATCCCAAACACACCGCCCGGGCAACGAAGGAGTGGCTTCGTAGAAGCATTTCAAGGTCCTGGAGTGGCCTAGCCAGTCTCCAGATCTCAACCCCCATAGAAAATCTTTGGAGGGAGTTGAAAGTCTGTGTTGCCCAGCGACAGCCCCAAACATCACTGCTCTAGAGGAGATCTGCATGGAGGAATGGGCCAAAATACCAGCAACAGTGTGTGAAAACCTTGTGAAGACTTACAGAAAACGTTTGACCTGTGTCATTGCCAACAAAGGGTATATAACAAAGTATTGAGAAACTTTTGTTATTGACCAAATACTTATTTTCCACCATAATTTGCAAATAAATCCATTACAAATCCTACAATGTGATTTTCTGGATTTTTTTTCCTTATTTTGTCTGTCATAGTTGACGTGTACCTATGATGAAAATTACAGGCCTCTCGTCTTTTTAAGTGGGAGAACTTGCACAATTGGTGGCTTTTTCCCCACTGTACATGCACATGGCCAATTATGCAAATTAGGTGATGACGTCATTTAGCGACTTTTAGGACAGCCAATAGCTACTGTGGAACTGTATATACCTTACTGAGGAATTGGCAACACTGGCGTTTGCCTTGCAGTATTGCGAGGCAGAGGCAGTTGCAGTGCGTTCTGTGTGGTGCATATGTTGGATTTATCGAACATATGCCTCAGACTGTATAGTAATTTGACAGTGCATTATAACTGCACATGTGCTGAAATATTCATATTTTTTTGCCTGGGCAAATTACAGAAACTCAAAATCTATAGCCCACGCGAATAAAACAAACATTCCAGTAAGCGAAATGATGTTGATTCCAGACATTGACATCACGTGCATTTCAGGTGCTGAATGAAAGGTTTGAAGACATGTTTTCCACCTATGGGGAAAATGTAATGGTTGTTTTTGTAGGGGTTTTGGATAAATGCAGAAAATAAGGTCTGTGGTAAACACAGGCTTAGGAGATCTTATACGTTATATTCTATGAGATAACCTTCATCAGCTAACTACACTTTTTGTGAATTTTGAAGAATTTATATTATAAAAAAAACACAAAGCAAATAAAGGCTTCATAATTCATAAAGGTCATGTCAACTGACTGCTATTATCTCATAGAACAAAACTTATATGATCTCCTAAGCCTGTGTTATCCTCAGGTAGGCCTACTGTACTTTTATATTCGTATGAGAAGGTTAATCGTTCATTTTTGATAAGCTAACATTACTTGAAGACATTCTGTTAGCAACTCTGTGCTTTTGCCTTGAAGCTAAAATTTAGAGTTTCTGTAATTTGCCCAGGCAAAATTTTATGTGTAGCCTACAGACGAGATAAACCCAATTGTGTCTGCACATGCTTGTGAATTTTTTGCATTATTCAATAGTGTAATGTGTTTTAGAAGAAAGGTTTCTATCATTGTTGAATAATTGTGTTTAGTGGCTATAGCGGCTACTGTGATATTTATGGTCAATTTGAGCTGCGGACCAAGAATGTTGCATTGCCAGCCACAACGAAAGTTAAGCAAAGGATGTAGTGTGAATTGAAAAGTAGAAATCTCCCACTGGGCACACACTGGTTGAATCAACGTTGTTTCCACGTCATTTCAACTAAATTACATTGAACCAACGTGGAATAGACGTTGAATTGACGTCTGTGCACAGTGGGCTCTTTCGCCACTCAGCTCCTCAGACTCTCATTTCATATCTCGTAGTGGGAATATGGCCTTAGTGGAGGCATTATCAAAATGTTCAAGGTGATACAACTCCTAATCTGGACCGCCTACAGGGTCACAGTGACTCTATCGGTTTGAGTAATGACTACAAAATCACTTTAAGTAACTGTACTGAGATACATTAAGTGCACTGGGTTTCCTCAAAAGTTTTGAGTAATGACAGCACATTAGGTTTTAGAGTGTGCTCTCAGGTAGCACAATATTCCACCTGTGTGTCATTTCTTTAACTAGTCTCATACAGCTGTGTTTTTATAATAGATAAGAAGCTCCTGTGATAATATTAAAAAGCCATTAAACACCTTTAAATCAAATCTATGTCCCTATCTGTCATATAACCTACATTTTGCATAATTCTGGATGAAAGATGTAGCTTGACTTTAACCATACATCAAAGATATTAATCTAATCACGTCGCTGAAATAAGCCTTGGCAGGTAGAGACAGTATTTCATATTCTGGAGAAATTTGGAAAATGAAATAGGTCTATATGTCTGATAACTAAGAAGTGTCTCAACACTGCCTCTGTAAGAGCCTATGACGACAATATCTGTATACAATCCTTTCATGAAAATAACATCTACACAGAAAATTGGCCAGTGTTACCAAGTGTTAATTTTTCTAAGAGTGAATGTAACACTCATTGGTGTAAAAGAACCCCCAGTGGTGGTGTTAATAAAAAGTGTTGTGTATGAGAGTGTGATTGTGTCAGTTTTACTCTGTGGAGAGTAAAACATTCCCATCAAAACCACGCCCATCATTATCATATTACCATGCATACTCTACTGCAGTTAGAGTTTTTAGTATTGTTTTTAATATCTGTGTTTTTGCATGTACATTGATTGATTCATTAATCTTATGCTACATAAAGATAAATAACATTTAAAAAAATCTAAATTAATCCAATCAGTTAGTTATATTGAACAAAAATATAAACGCAACATGTGTTGGTCCCATGATTCATGAGCTGAAATAAAAGATCCCTGAAATGTTCCATATGCACAAAAGGCTTATTTCTCTCAAATTTTGTCCACAAATTTGTTTACATCCCTGTTAGTGAACATTTCTCCTTTGCCAAGATAATCCATCCACCTGACAGATGTGGCATATCAAGAAGCTGATTAAACAGCATGATCATTACACCGGTGCACCTTGTGCTGGGGACAATAAAAAGCCACTCTAAAATGTGTAGTTTTGTCACACAACACAATGCCCCGGATGTTTCAAGTTTGCGAAATTGCAATTGGCATGCTGACAGCAGGAATGTCCACAAGAGCTGTTGCCAGAGAAATGAATGTTGATTTCTCTACCATAAGCCGCCTCCAACGTCGTTTAAGAGAATTTGGCAGTATGTCGAACCGGCTTCACAACCGCAGACCATGTATAACCACGCCAGCTCAGGACCTCCACACCCGGCTTCGTCACCTGCGGGATCATCTGAGACCAGCCGTGGCTGATCATCTGAGACCAGCCACGGTGGGTTTGAACAACATAATAATTTCTGCACAAACTGTCAGAAACTGTCTCAGGGAAGCTCATCTGCATGCTCGTTGTCCTCACCAGGGTCTTGACCTGACTGCAGTTGGGCGTCTTAACCAACTTCAGTGGGCAAATGCTCACTTTCGATGATCACTGACACACTGGAGATGTGTGCTCTTTACAGATGAATCCTGGTTTCAACTGTACCAGGCAGATGGCAGACGGCGTGTATGGCGTCCTGTGGGCGAGCGGTTTGCTGATGTCAACGTTGTGAACAGAGTGCCCCATGGTGGCGGTGGGGTTATGGTATGGGCATAAGCTACAGACAACGAACACAATTGCATTTTGTCGATAGCAATATGAATGCACAGGGATACTGTGACGAGATCCTGAGGACCTTTGCTGTGCCATTCATCCGCCGCCATCACCTCATGTTTCAGCATGATAATGCACGGCCCCTTGTCGCAAGGATCTGTACACAATTCCTGGAAGCTGAAAATGCCCCAGTTCTTCCATAGCCTGCATACTCACCAGACAGGTCACCCATTGAGCATGTTTGGGATGCTCTGAATCGTCGTGTACGACAGCGTGTTCCAGTTCCCACCAATATGCAGCAACTTTGCACAGCCATCGAAGAGGAGTGGGACAACATTCCACAGGCCACAATCAACAGCCTGATCAGCTCTATGCGAAGGAGATGTGTCGCGCTGCATGAGTCAAATGGTAGTCACACCAGATACTGACTGGTTTTCTGATCCATGCCCCTACCTTTTTTTAAGGTATCTGTGACCAACAGATGCATATCTGTATTCCCAGTCATGTGAAATCCATAGATTAGGGCCTAATGAATTGATTTCAATTGACTGATTTCCTTATATGAACTGTAACTCAGCAAGATCTTTGAAATTGTTGAATGTAGCGTTTATATTTTTTGTTCAGTGTAGATTTATTGCACCCGTTACTGAAATGGTTGTTCCTGTTAAAATGGTTTAGGTAGTCTCTTTTATCAATGTTCTTAACCCTGATAGTCATTATTAATGCAGGTAGCAGGTGAATAAAAATCTCAGTCTGTTGGCTGTCCAAACTCTGTCTGGATTCCAATAGAAATTACACATAATTTAGCAAACCAGCATAATTTGACTTGCAGGCCTGATGTGGCCTGTAAACCAGGAGGTTCCTAACACCACTGTGTTAGGGTAAAACTTGGCCATCAAAGTAAGGTCTTATGATATATGTAATGTATTGTCATAAACAGTTTAATTTTAATGATAACATTTGCCTACAGTAGGAACTCACTTGAAGTCCACAGGACTGAAAAGGAACGAATTTAACAACCATGTCTCTGTCACTAACAAATACAGTCATGGGTGTTAACGATACGGTTCACTTGAAAAGGCAAGGCACTGGGAAATTATATTGGAGGTGTGGCTTAGTGGGACGTTCAATTAGGTATTTTTGGCCACCTGTGAGTGGAAGTGTTGTATCAGTTTAAGTGGTCTATAGTAATGTTAATAACAATTTGAGCATGTCTGCTTCCAGTTCTTAAGTTTTTACAAATGCTTACATAAGAGCATGTGACAATAAAGACTTGTAAACATTATTGTAATGTCCTTAACCCAACTGTGTGACCTTGTCAAGAGATACTGAGCTCTTGGTGTAATGGGTAAAAATAATATATAAGGTGTTATTGCATAACACTGAACGTTTTAATTCCTTAACACTGACAAAGTGTAACAGTGTCAGCACTAAGCACAGTGTTAATTTAACACTCAAAAGTGTGGACCCGTATAGACACTGGCCCAGTGTTAAATTTAACACAGTCAGTGTTGATTTAACACGGGAGAATTTGCTGTGTACTCCCAACGCTATACATACAGTATACTACCCCCAGCAAAAGTTAATGAATAGGGACACCTGGTAGAATTTCACGGATAATCACCTGTTAAAAAAAACTGAAAACTATCTACAATTTTCATTCTAGTCTGCAAACAGTGATGTAAAAGTAGAAAACTTCATGTGAGATTTCTCCTGGTGCTCTTTGTGAGGTCCATGTTTCATCATGATGGAAAACCAATCGTAACAGCTTACTATTTGTCATCTGTGTTTAGGTCCATATTATTTGCCTGACCATATTTGGAACCCAACACCATCAGGCCTGTCTGCTTGTGTAACATGCCGAGACAAATGGCCGCTCTCCTGTAAGTGCTCCACTTGACTGGCATCCTGTTCTCCAGCCTAGCCACGGCTGAAGGTCAGACGCTTCCACAACCCTTTTCAAGTAGTGAGTTCAATTCTCCCTCTGAGGAAAGCTCTGAGGCAAGTTCCTTCACCTCAGTCAGAGTCTCACACACTTTCGACCCATCCTCACCATCCTCTTCATCATCTGAGCTGTCCGCCCAGCGTCCAACCCTCCTGACCCCCTCCCCGACCACAGGTGCGTTCACACAGGGGTTGTGGTCGTAGATTACCAGTTTCAACCCCTGCAAGTGAGAGAGACCGGGAAAGCGGCGGATTTTGTTGCGGTCCACATCGATCACGGCCAGAAAGTGCATGGCAAGCAACACTGGCGGGAACTCACACAGCTGGTTCCCGGCTAGCCAGATACTCCTCAGCTCCTCCAGCCCACCGAGCTCCATGGGCAGTTTGCTTATCTGGTTGTACCCCAGATGGAGGGTCTTGAGGTTGGGGAGGTCGCATACCACACTGGGGAACTCAGTGAAACAGTTGGTCTCCAACCACAGGGTATTAAGTTCTTTCAACTCACCAAGCTCCCGGGGGAGGCTCCAGAGCTTGTTGTTGCCCAGATACAGGATGTTAAGCTGGGGTAGCTGACACACCGCCGCAGGCAGCTCTTCGAAACAGTTGAAGTCTAGAGCTAGGAGCTGCAGCTTCCTCAGGCCCTGCAGGTCTGCAGGTAGGCTGTTCAGGTTGTTGCCACTCAGGTAGAGCTTGACCAGCTCATTGAACAGGCAGGCAGCCACAGGAAGCCGACGCAGCTGGAAATTGCTCAGGTCTAGTGTCCGATCAAGAGGCATCTCCTTCAGGTCGCCCACCAGGAAACGCTGGCAGCGCTCGGAGGGGATGAAGGCCACAGCGCCACGCATGACGTTCCCCATCATGAACACCCTGTCCCCACCCTGATGCTGCCCCACACTCACTTCTGATTTAGTGAGGGGGGAGTGAGCGGCTCATGGAAGAAAGTCCAGGAAAGTCCATTCCTTATCTTTCATGATTACTTAGCAATAGACGCTGTCAAGTCTGTTGCTATAAAAAATTAAATAAAAATAATAAAACATGAAATATGACTATATGATTGAATAACTTACGACTTGATTGAAACCCAGAAAGGCAATTCCAATGTCAAGCTACCGGTCCATGCATCAGCCAATTCTGTTGTGACCCCAACAAAACTGGAGATTATACTTGACGGTCTCTCAAAAGACACCTACTTCCAAATTATGTTTGCCAGCGTTCCCCCAAATAGCAGTATGCCATTGTTGTATCCCATAGAGTGAAAGTGCAGCGGATATTCCCAGACCCTTGCACAGACCTCTGTTGGCTCTCTCTCTGTCTGTCTGTGGTTCTGAGCTTTGCCTCTTAAGCAATAGCAAATGACGAGCTGGTCACTCCTCCCCATTTGTGCTTAATGACTTTTCCCCTCTTCATAACGGGAGAGAGACGGGGTGGGGGGTGGTATATGGTCTACAGAACAGAATGTAGTCAGTTGATAAGCGTAAGAGGTGTTAAGATATCAAAGAGCATGGGAGGTCATCTACATTCCATCCATCTACAAGCCCTCACACAGTCTGGGATTCATGCCTTTATCATCGCCACACAAGTGGCCATTTGCCCTTCGCTATGATGTGCAGAATTTGTGACTGTTAGCAGAGGCTGCCTGTCATGTTTCTGAGCTATGGCACAGTGTTACAGGCAGCCATGTGAGAGAGCCAGAGAGTGTTTTGGTCAAACTGGAAAACCAGTAAATCATCGGGTGGTTTGAAATGTTTTCTGCAGGGAGTGGAAAATGAAGTAACAGCCTCCAAAAAAAAGTAAAGCGGCGTATGAGGGGGACGTAAATGCCAGAGTGGTCTGGGCTTCATCAACCATAGGTTAGGGAGTCCTGTCTGCTTTGTTCACATTGACTTGTTGTGAGCTGTGAGTGTGTGAGGGCCCCTGCTGGTCGGAAGCTGGTCAAGCTGGTCTGACCAGCGTGGTCTAGCTGGTCAAGCTGGTCTGACCAGCATGGTCTAGCTGGTTATGCTGGCAGACCAGCCATCGTTGTGTTTTTACTGCTGACCAGCCTTCGTTGTGTTTTTGCTGTTGACCAGCCTTTGTTGTGTTTTTGCTGGTGACTAGCCTTCACTGTGTTTTGGACACCGGTGACCAGCATAAGCTAAAGCAAAACCAGCATCAAGTCACATTATACTGGCTTGCAAAGTGATGTTCAATTCGGATTGGAATCTAGGCAGAGAGGATTCCCACAATCAGCATTCAAAATGCTGATACTAGGGTTAGAAAGATGAATATATGAGACTACCTAAACAATCTGAACTGGAACAACCATTTCAGTAACGGGTGCAAAAAATCCAACTAACAGATTGGATTTGTTTAGAAAAAGGTATATTATTTATCTTTGTGTAGCATAAGATACATATATGTACATATCTACCTCATTTACCTCGTACCCCAGCACGTCGACTCGGTACTGGTACCCCATGTATATAGCCATGTTAACGTTACTCATTGTGTATTTATTCATTGTGTTTTTTTTTATTTTTATTATTTTTTTATTTATTTAAATTATATTATTATTATTATTATTATTATTATTATTATTTTTCAGGGGGAATGGATCAGCTTAATATTGCAGATAGATTGTATCTTCTATCAATGTAATTGTCTGCATCACTTCCAATCCACCATGTTTTATTTTATTTTATATATATATATATATATATACTCCCCTTTATTACTTTTCAACCCCACCATCCTTTCCCTACTTGGAGTAAATTAGTGAACAACAATGCCCAGGCCTCTACTTCCGGTCTATACTTACTATCTACACCTTATGGACAGAGTTAATTTTACAATAATTCTATTATATATATATTTTTATTTTATTTATATTTTTTGCTCCTGAACTTCTTCTACTCTCAACCTCTCCGATCATTTTCATGGTGTCCATCCGGTTTGCTTCTATATGCCATATCCTTCCAACTGTGCTCCTTCCCAAAAGCTCCCAACATACAACCTATATACTTATTATGGACACAGTATGCTTACATTATTAGCTATCTTTGTTATTATTTGTTGTTATTTGTTATTAGTCCCATCCTTCAACTCTATTCAATACCTCCCATCTATCTCTTAACACCATCCATATAGGATTTCTATTTGCCATATATATTTCGACCGTACTGTGATGTTTTACAAAAATTCTGAACCTTTCTATTCTCATTGCTTCTACAGATTGTGAATTGAAAATAAACATTTTTGCTAAAAGTATTATTATATTATTGATTGATTGACTATGACTTTTCAGATCACACAGTAATGCTATCTGCAAGGTTAGTTCCAGGTAAATATTGCAATCCTTTAGCCATTCCTGGATCTGTGTCCAAAAACAAGCTACAAATGGACAGTACCAAAACAAATGATCTAATGATTCTGTCTCTTCACAGCAAAACCTGCAGAGCTGGGAAGATTGTATCCCCCATATAAATAACATTCTATTGGTAGCAAGAATTTTATATAATAATTTAAATTGAAAGATTCTAATTTTTGAATCCGGTGTCGTTTTGCGTGTCAGTTCATAAACACTATGCCATGGGATCGGTACGTCAAAGATCTCTTCCCAACTATTTTGCAATCTATATGGGACGGCTGTCAATCCTTTGGTCCTTAAGTGAAACTGATATACTTTTTTATTTATCACAGTTTTCCTTAACCAATTATGTTCTTTAATGAAAGGCCGACAGACAAGTTCCTTTATTCATTGTGTTATTACTTTTCTATTATTTCTATTTTTTTCTCTCTGCATTGTTGGGAAGGGCCCGTAAGTAAGCATCTCACTGTTAGTCTACACCTGTTGTTTACGAAGCATGTGACCCCCAAAAACATATTTGATTGATTTGATTAATTAATCAATGAATTTATCTTATGCTACACAAAGATAAATAAAATACATTTTCCTAAACTAATTCAATGTGTTAGTTGGACTTACTTATTGCACCCGTTATTGAAATGGTCTTTCCAGTTTAGATGGTTTAGGTCAGGGATGGGCAACTGGTGGCCTGAAGGCCCTCCTTTTGTAGGCCCGTGGACCAATTTCACTCAGTCGGGGTCTCAACTTACTATTGAGAGTTAGAATAATATAAATTTGTTTGTGCATCAGCAGTCACTCAATTAGCCCATGTCAGAATTGTTTTTTGAATGGTAAGTTATTCTAGCGGCCATCTATCTAAACTCTATGGATGTGGGTACGCAGACCAACGAGCCACTGCAGTCCATGATGAGTTGCGTTTTTTTTAGGCCCCCACCCCCATCTAAGTTGCCCATAGCTGGTTTAGGTAGTCACATTTATTCATCTTTCTAACCCTGTCAGTCAATCTGAATGCAGATTGTTTGTGAATAAAGGTTGTTGAATATCCACACTCAGGCTGGATTCCAATAGGAATTAGACATCACTGGTGACCATCAAAAACACAATGAGGCTGGTCATCAGCGAAAAACACAACGAAGGCTGTTCACCATCAGGGGCTATGGACATATATTGTGGAACCAAGCCACAGCTGGTGGCTGGTACTAAAATGAGCTTCTAGGAAATGTTCTGTATGCAGTCTTTGATTCTGTTTCATTTCCCTTTTAAGAAGATTAAAGTGGGATGCAATCAGAGCCAGATTACGTACTGTAGTGTGAGTTTGAGCTTGCTTTTGGTCACATATGTGATTTAATCTGTACTTACTGCACCATGTGCATGGGAACCACATTCAATTACATAACCATGTCACGTTATTCTCTGCGAGCTGGAAGGTGGTATCATTCGCTGTCTCGTTAGTACACTCTATGTTATCTTCTGTACCTTTTTTAGGGTCTATTTTCTAACAAGATAAAGGGCAGGAATTTAATTTCCCTTATAAAATCAATCAAATCAAAATAAATGTTATTTGTCACATGCTTCGTAAACAGGTGTAGACAAACAGTGAAATGCTTACTTACATGTCCTTTTCCAACAATGCAGAGTTAAAGATAAAACATATCAAAGAAAAATAGAAATAGTGACAAAGAATAAATACACAATGAATAAGAAATAACAATAAGGAGTAAAAAAACATGGCTATACTGAGTCCATGTGCTGGGGTACGAGGTAATTGAGGTAGCTATGTACATATAGGTAGGGGTTGTCACGTTCGTTTAAAGACGGGTCGGACCAATGCGCAGCGTGATATGCGTACATGTTTATTTAACGCTAAACACACGACAAAACAACAAAGGAAACTAAACGTGAAGTCCAAAGGTACAACACAACAAACCTTACACGGAACAAGATCCCACAACTAGACAGTGCCAAAAGGCTGCCTAAGTATGGTCCCCAATCAGAGACAACGAGCGACAGCTGCCTCCGATTGGGAACCACACCGGCCAACATAGAAATACACATACTAGAATATCACACATAGAAAAAGCACAACAAGGAATATACACACCCTGACTCAACATACAAGAGTCGCCTGAGTCAGGGCGTGACAGGGGTAAAGTGACTTGGCAATAGAACAGATAATAGCCAGCTGTAGCAGCAGCGTATGTGGAGCAGTAGCAGCAGTGTATGTGGTGAGTGTGAGTGTGTGTGTCGCGCCAGTATGTATGTGTGCGCATGTTATGTGTGTGTGGGAATATGTAGTGTGTGTGTGTTTATGTGTGTATTGGGGTTCGGGTAGAATCCAGTGTGTGTGCATAGTCAGTGCAAGAGAGTTAGTTCAAAAAAGGGTCAATGCAGGTAGTCCGGGTAGCAATTTGGTTAGCTATTTAGCAGCCTTGTTTAGCAGTCTTATGGCTTGGGGGTAGAAACTGTTCCGGGTCCTGTTGGTTTCAGACTTGGCATACTGGTACCGCTTGCTGTGCGGTAGCAGAGAGAACAGTCTATGGCAGGGTTCCCCAACTGGCGGCCCGCTGGCTGAATTTGGGCCAAGTTTTTTGAGCAAAAAATTATAATAATAAAAAATAAAAAATAAATATGTGTGTAGAATTGTCATTGTTGGACATAAAATACTGTAAAAACACCAGGAAATCAGCTCCAAGTGATTTTATTTAAGAAATCTGTTCCCAAGTATTCCCAAGTAATAGAGAGACACGTGATCGTATACAAATGTTAGCAAGGTTTGAAATTATTATGTTTTAGTCAAACATTATATCTGTTTGGTCTTCTTGCGGCCAATTTGAAGTCTACAAATTATTTGTAATTATGTTCCGGCCCCCTGACCATCCGCTCCAGAAAGAAATCAGCCTGCGGCTGAATCTATTTGATGATCCCTGGTCTATGGCTTTGGTGGCTGGAGTCTTTGACAATTTTTGGGGCCTTCCTCTGACACCGCCTAGTATAGAGGTCCTGGATGGCAGGGAGCTCGGCCCCAGTGATGTACTGGGCCGTATTCACCACCGTCTGTAGCGCCTTGCGGTCCGGTACCTTGCAGTTGCCATACCAAGCAGTGATGCAGCCAGTCAAGTTGCTCTCATTGGTGCAACTGTATAACTTTTTGAGGATCCGAGGGCCCATGCCAAATATTTTCAGCCTGCTGAGGGGGAAGAGACACTGTCGTGTGGTTGTGTGTGGACAATGTTAATTCCTTTGTGATGTGGACACCGAGGAACTTGAAGCTCTCAACCCGCTCCACTACAGCCAATTGAAGTGCATGGGGGCGTGCTCCTTTGTCTTGCTGACGTTGAGGGAGAGGTTGTTGTCCTGGCGCCACACTGCCAGGTCTCTGACTGTGTGGCCGCGCACGACTTCAACACCATCTTCAAGTGGTAGGATTGATCAATGATGACGATGAGGCAGCCTCATCGTCATCATTGATCAATCCTACCACTTGAAGATGGTGTTGGAGTCGTGCGCGGCCACACAGTCATGGGTGAACAGGGAGTACAGGTAGCAAGTAAGCACACACCCCTGAAAGGCCCCCATGTTGAGGGTCACTGTGGCGGATGTGTTGTTGCCTACCCTCACCGCCTAGGGGCAGCCCGTCAGGATGTCCAGGATCCAGTTGCAGAGGGAGGTGTTCAGACCCAGGGTGTTGAATGTTGCGCTGTAGTCAATGAACTGCATTCTTACATAGGTATTCCTATTGTCCAAATGGGTGAGGGCAGTGTGAATTGCAATAGACATTGCGTCATCTGTGGCTCTGTTGGGGCAATATGCGAATTGGAGTGGGTCCAGGGTGTCTGGGATGATGGTGTTGATGTAAGCCATGACCAGCCTTTCAAAGCATTTCATGGCTACAGATGTGAGTGCTACAGGGCGATAATCATTTAGGCAGGTTACCTTGCTTTCTTAGGTACGGGGACTATGGTGGTCTGCTTGAAACATGTTGGTATTACAGACCGGGTCAGGAATAAGTGTCAGTGAAGACACTTGCCAGCTGGTCAGGCCATGCTGTGAGTATGCGTCCTGGTATTCCGTCTGGCCCTGCGGCCTTGCGATTGTTAACCTGTTTAAAGGTCTTACTCACATTGGCTACGGAGAGTGAGATCACACAGTCGCCTGGAACAGCTGGTGCTTGGGACACACACATGCATACCTCCCGTGGCTGGTCTCGGTCTGCTCACTGCTCACATCTGTGTTTTTATCTCCAGCCTTCCTCTATGCAGCGCATTACTCTTCATCTGGTGGCTTCTGACAGGCAGAGAGACATCATGGCCTGTAACATCCTTTTCTTCACGAAACATGGCTCTCTCTGGATATTCTGTCAGAATCGGTCCAGCCAGATGGGTTCTTAGTTCATCGCGCAGACAGAAATAAATATCTCTCCGGGAAGCAGAAGGGTGGAGGTGTGTGTTTCTTGATTAACGACTCATGGTGTAATTGTAGTAACATACAGGAACTCAAGTCCTTTTGTTCACCCAACCTAGAATACCTCACAATCACCGTATTATCTCCCAAGAGAAGTTTTCTCGGTTATAGCCACAGCCGTTTATAACCCCCCTCAAGCCGATACCACGACGGCCCTCAAAGAACTTCACTGGACCTTATGCAAACTGGAAACCACATATCCTGAGGCTGCATTTATTATAGCTGGAGATTTTAACAAAGCAAATCTGAGGACTAGGCTGCCGAAGTTCTATCAACATATCGACTGTTGAACTCGCGCTGCTAAAACACTCGACCATTGCTATACGAACATCCGGGATGCTTACAAGGCCCTCCCCCACCCTCCTTTCGGTAAATCTGACCACGACTCTATTTTGCTCTTCCCTTCCTATAAGCAGAAACTCAAACAGGAAGTACCCGTGCTAAGGACTATTCAACGTTGGTCTGACCAATCGGAATCCACACTTCAAGATTGTTTTGATCACGCGGACTGGGATATGTTCCAGGTAGCTTGCGAAAATAATTTAGACGAATACACCGAAACGGTGTCTGAGTTTATCAGGAAGTGTATGAAGATGTTGTGCCCACTGTGACTATTAAAACCTACCCTAACCAGAAACCGTGGATAGATGGCAGCATTCGCGAAAAACTGAGAGCGGGAACCACTGCATTTAACCACGGCAAGGTGACTGGGAATATGGCAGAATACAAACAGTGTAGCAATTCACTCTGCAAGGCAGTCAAACATGCAAAACGTCAGTATAGAGACAAAGTGGAATCGCAATTCAACAGCTCAGACACGAGACGTATGTGGCAGAGTCTACAGACAATCACGGACTACAAAAGGAAAGCCTGCCACGTCGCCGACACTGATGTCTTGCTTCCAGACAAGCTAAACACCTTCTTTGCCCGCTTTTAGGATAACACCATGCCACCGGCACGGCCCACTACCAAGGACTGTGGCCTCTCCTTCTCCGTGGCCGACGTGAGTAAGACATTTAAGCGTGTTAACCCTCGCAAGGCTGCCGGCCCAGACGGCATCCCTAGCCGCATCCTCAGAGCATGCGCAGATGCTGGGCCAATTGTGTGCCGCCTTATGGGACTCCGAATCACGGCCAGTTGTGATACAGCCTGGAATCGAACCAGGGGGTCTGTAGTGACGCCTCAAGCACTGAGATGCAGTGCCTTAGACCGCTGCGCCACTCGGGAGCCCAACATATCACATCTACCTTACCTGTAACTCTAGACCCACTTCAATTTGCTTACATAGGAATACCTATGTAAGAATGCTGTTCATTGACTATAGCTCAGCATTCAACACCATAGTATCCTCTGTAGTATCTGAACATTTATAGCTTTGGCTGAGGTTTTCATATTGTTGGTTAAATGAACTTTGCTTTGCTGAAACATCTGAAAAGTGTTACTATAGGGGCCCCCTAAAACAGTGGACATGGGGATATGTGGAGGCCAGGGATTGGTCTATTCAAAACACGCCATTTTGTGTTACATAGGATATACCATGTTTGAATAAAGGAACGAGAGAATAATCATATTTGAGATTGGGTTAGTTGTTCTCCAGATTCTGCAGAAATCTGTAAATTGATGCTGAAATCTTTGATGTAATAAAAGTTATAATCAAGTACAGTGTCAGCGGATTCCTTGTCAACACAGCATTGCAGCATTGTCTCGACACCACAGAAATTGGCGACGAGGATTTTGGGACGTGTTGCGTCTATTTCAGCGTTACATCATGGGCTCAGTGCTGACTCCCGCTCCAGAGGCCTGCAGATAAGGTGAGCTTTCTCACAACTTTGGGCACTGGTCAGTTTGTATGACTGTGTGTGCGTTGGGGGGACGCACCGTGAAGAACCTGTGTGTGCCTTGCTGTTATTGCTGTGTGATTGGATTCCGTTCTAAATGTCTAAAAGTTGTTTGCGTTGGAAACAACGCAAACAGGGGGGAGTGTCTAAAGGAATTGATAACACTGGGCCTAGGGATATTTGGCTTGAATAAAATTAAAGGGAAAAAGGAATAGAATGAAGAAATAAGGGACAAGGAACTAAGGAAAAATGTATACTAATTAGGACGTCGCTGATCTACGGAAGCCCTCAAACGAGGCGATCATTAGATGGGCCACAAATCCTGTGAAGTAACTAGGTTAATTTTCGGGTCAGTTCTAAGGGACTGTGAGTTTGTAGAATACACAATCGATTGTATGTTACCTCTCGGTATATAGTTGACGAGGTATATGTCCGAAGTAGCCTCTCGTTGAATATCTGCAACTCAAGGTAGCAGAAATTTAGGAAGTATATAAAGGAAATAGGAGCGACGGAAGCATGCTTTTAAGGACCGTATGAATGGATGCATTCTTGTTGATTATGTGTGTGTGAGAGAAAGAGAGTGGGTGTGTGCGCAAAATAAAGAGGTCTCTGTTGTGTTTCAGCTGTGTGTCGACTCATGCTATGATAAGATTTATGTTAGAGATATATACAGTGGGGAAAAAAAGTATTTAGTCAGCCACCAATTGTGCAAGTTCTCCCACTTAAAAAGATGAGAGAGGCCTGTAATTTTCATCATAGGTACATGTCAACTATGACAGACAAAATGAGAAAAAGAAATGTGATCCAGAAAATCACATTGTAGGATTTTTTATGAATTTATTTGCAAATTATGGTGGAAAATAAGTATTTGGTCAATAACAAAAGTTTCTCAATACTTTGTTATATACCCTTTGTTGGCAATGACACAGGTCAAACGTTTTCTGTAAGTCTTCACAAGGTTTTCACACACTGTTGCTGGTATTTTGGCCCATTCCTCCATGCAGATCTCCTCTAGAGCAGTGATGTTTTGGGGCTGTCGCTGGGCAACACGGACTTTCAACTCCCCTCCAAAGATTTTCTATGGGGTTGAGATCTGGAGACTGGCTAGAGCCACTCCAGGACCTTGAAATGCTTCTTACGAAGCCACTCCTTCGTTGCCCGGGAGGTGTGTTTGGGATCATTGTCATGCTAAAAGACCCAGCCACGTTTCATCTTCAATGCCCTTGCTGATGGAAGGAGGTTTTCACTCAAAATCTCACGATACATGGCCCCATTCATTCTTTCCTTTACACGGATCAGTCGTCCTGGTCCCTTTGCAGAAAAACAGCCCCAAAGCATGAAGTTTCCTCCCCCATGCTTCACAGTAGGTATGGTGTTCTTTGGATGCAACTCAGCATTATTTGTCCTCCAAACACGATGAGTTGAGTTTTTACCAAAAAGTTCTATTTTGGTTTCATCTGACCATATGACATTCTCCCAAACTTCAGACGGGCCTGGACATGTACTGGCTTAAGCAGGGGGACACGTCTGGCAATGCAGGATTTGAGTCCCTGGCGGAGTAGTGTGTTACTGATGGTAGGCTTTGTTACTTTGGTCCCAGCTCTCTGCAGGTCATTCACTAGGTCCCCCCGTGTGGTTCTGTGATTTTTGCTCACCGTTCTTGTGATCATTTTGACCCCACGGGGTGAGATCTTTGCCCCAAGTGGTCTTGTATGTCTTCCATTTCCTAATAATTGCTCCCACAGTTGATTTCTTCAAACCAAGCTGCTTACCTATTGCAGATTCAGTCTTCCCAGCCTGTTGCAGGTCTACAATTTTGTTTCTGGTGTCCTTTGACAGCTCTTTGGTCTTGACCATAGTGGAGTTTGGAGTGTGACTGTTTGAGGTTGTGGACAGGTGTCTTTTATACTGATAACAAGTTAAAACAGGCGCCATTAATACAGGTAACGAGTGGAGGACAGAGGAGCCTCTTAAAGAAGAAGTTACAGGTCTGTGAGAGCCAGAAATCTTGCTTGTTTGTAGGTGACCAAATACTTATTTTCCACCATAATTTGCAAATAAATTCATTAAAAATCCTACAATGTGATTTTCTGGATTTTTTTTCCTCAATTTGTCTGTCATAGTTGACGTGTACCTATGATGAAAATGACAGGCCTCTCTCATCTTTTTAAGTGGGAGAACTTGCACAATTGGTGGCTGACTAAATACTTTTTTTCCCCACCGTACATATACAGTGCCCTCCACAATTATTGGCACCCCTGTTTAAGATGTGGTCGAGGACTTCCAAAAATTCTCCTTTTTTTTAAACAACATAGAACCCAAATGCAAAAAAAGAGAAAAATCCAACCTTTTATTTAAGTACATTACTTTGGTGTAAAAAAAAAAAATCACACATTTAGAAAAAAAGAAACTTGAAATCATGTGTCCCACAATTATTGGCACCCCTGATGTTAATACTTTGTACAAACCCCTTTTGCCAACAAGACAGCACTTAATCTCCTCCTATAACATTTCACAAGATTGGAGAACACAGAGAGAGGGATCTTTGACCATTCTTCTTTGCACAATCTTTCTAGATCATCCAGTGTCCTGGGTCCTCTCTTATGCACTCCCCTCTTTAGCTCGCCCCACAGGTTTTCGATTGGGTTGAGGTCTGGGGACTGAGATGGCCATGGGAGGACCTTGAGTTTGTGACTGCTGAACCATTTTTTGTGTAGATTTTGCCACATGTTTTGGATCATTATCCTGCTGAAAGACCCAATGACGACCCATCTTCAGCTTTCTGGCAGAGGCCATCAGGTTTTTATTTAAAATGTCCTGGTAGTTCAAAGCGTTCATAATGCCATGCACCCTGACAAGGTTCCCAGGGCCTTTGGAAGAGAAACAGGCCCACAGCATCACAGATCCTCCACCATACTTCACGGTGGGCATGAGGTGCTTTTCGGCATACTCATCTTTTGTTTTACGCCAGACCCACTTAGAGTGTTTGTTGCCAAAAAGCTCAATCTTAGTCTCATCTGACCAAAGCACACGATCCCAGTTGAAGTCCCAGTGCCGCTTAGCAAACGCCAGACGTTTACGTTTGTGAGTGTTAGTGAGAAAAGGCTTTTTCCTTGCATGCCTCCCAAACAGCTTGTTGGCATGTAGAGAGCGTCTGATGGTTGTTTTGGAGACTTTGTGACCCCAAGATGCCACTCTTTGATGCAATTCTGTGACAGTGAGCTTAGGACTTTTTTTTACTTCTCTCACCATCCTCCTCACTGTGCCTTGTGGCAAGATAAACTTGGGACCTCTTCCAGCCTTGTTTGTCACTGTTCCAGTTGTTTTAAACTTCTTAATGATTCCTCTGACTGTAGATACGGGCAAGTTAAGGCGAGTGGCTATTTTCTTGTAGCCATTGCCTGACTTATGAAGGTCAACACAAATCTGCCTTACTTGAATGGTGTGTTCTCTTGTCTTTGCCATGTTGACAAATGGGTAAGAGAATTAGGCCTCTGTGTCACGTCATATTTATACCCCAGGGAAACAGGAAGTCATGAATTACTAATTAAAAGTTCCTAGATACCCTGACCAACTTTAGCAACTACAGAAAAATATATTTAAAAAAAAATCAATTACAATTTTCAGCGGAATTGTTAGTGGTGCCAATAATTGTGGGACACATGATTTCAAGTATTTTTTTTTCTAAATGTGTGATTTTTTTTTTTTACCACCAAAGTAATGTACTTAAATAAAAGGTTGGATTTTTCTCTTTTTTTGCATTTGGGTTCTATGTTGTTTTAAAAAAAAAGGAGAATTTTTGGAAGTCCTCGACCACATCTTAAACAGGGGTGCCAATAATAGTGGAGGGCACTGTATATGTTTTGGTTGAGAACAGGGGTTTTAGTTTTGGGAAGGAAAGATGTTAATTACGGTTAAAACCTTATGAGTCTCCATTTGAGAGAACGTTTTCAAAATTGTTAAAATCTATTAGCCCCCGGGAGGACGTTATGATTGTATAGAGAGGATTTGTAATGGATAAGAAAATAACTATAAATCTGCAGATTACAGTAGAATAAGTGAAGATAGTAAAGTTAAGAAACTTCGAAGTAGGATTTGTGTTCTATGTTTTGTGTTGGTTTGTGCGTTTTGTTCAGTGTTACTGTTTGTCTGTGTTGGAAAGAACGGAGGGACAGCTGGTCTGTCTGCTGTTTCACTTAGAGAAAAGTTACTTGCGGGAGAGCTCCTTTCACCCTGAAATCGAACTAATAAATGAACTGCGCATGTGTGGAGTTCTAAGGATTTTGTAGTTGCACAGAGCGAATATGCCACTCCCCTGCCTGCACTGAGCTGCTGTGACACACAGACTTATAGCTGAAAAAAAGAAAGGGGGGGATTTGAATACACACTAATAAAGTATTCTGTTTGTTAAGCGGCTGTTGCTTAATTATGAAACTATTTGATTGAGATCCATTGAATTTATAAATGAGAGTTATGTTGACGGATTAAAAGTAAATAAAGAAATAAAGAAATAAAATAAAATATTATTGCGCTATTTATAATATTCCTGAGTTAAGCAGTTTGCTTATTTCTTAGCACAAATGTGAACATAGGTATGTCTAAAAGGGTATTGTATGGTTGAAATAACCCAGTGAGTGCATAAAAGACTAAATTCTTGTCTGTCATGTGAATTTCTATCTCTAATTCAACCTAAGCTTGAATCATTACCAGAGGTTGTAAGGCTCTGGTTTTAATCATCAATGATTCAAGGTCCATAACCACGAAGAAGGATTTTTTGTATGTTTATTCATGGAGAGCTCTGGCGCCAAAGACACGAACATACGATTTTATACCTCCTGAACTTGACTCCTCCCACCTTTAGGTGGGTTTTCTAAACAGTTTCCGCCTCCCCCTTCACCCTTGAATGTTTAGTACCGCCCCCTCTGTTAGTGGGTTGACACTACATGATAATTCTAACATTTATACTGTATTTGGGGTGAAATCCTTTAGTCATTATTCTTAAAATCCAAATTAATCTAACATTGTCTGTTTCTTTTGTTCTCCTGTGATGTGAGAAACGAGAAGGAGGAGAAAGAGAGAGAGGAGGTGCTGACCAGTGTGTCACGCGATAGCATGTGCTGCTCCGGATCCAGTCCAATTAAGGCCAGTACTGTTCTATCCACAAACTTACTTTCCCTTACAGGATATAATAGATACATTGTGTATGCATAGAATATTTCACGTTGTGACCATTTGACAGGGACTTGGCAACAGACTGATCAAATGATGTAATTGAGAATTGCACATTAGGGTTTTTTGTGCATGAGTTGTTTTGATTAGAGTTGTGTTGGAAATCCAGCACAGAGATTATTCTGTAAAATTAAAGTGATTGGGTGCTTATTAAGCAATTAGTTTGTGGGTGCTGGATTACAGGTCTTTCTTTTTTGATTGCTCTGAAGTTGACTAGTTTCCTTTACTTTTCTTTATCGGATGTGGTAAGATTGGCACTAATCAATAATTTGGTAGAATAAAAAATAAAAAATAAAAAATAAAAAATAAAAAATAAAATAATAATAATTAATTAATTAATTAATTAACAATAAATAAGAAAATAATAATAAAAAATGTATATAAAAAATAAATAAACAAAAATAAACAAATAGGAGGGAATGATAAACTACATAGCTTTAAGTATTTTTTGGTTTACAAATTAATTAGTTTAAAATAAATAATAATAAAAAATAAAAATAAATCACAATAAAGGAATATAAAAGAGTTGTTACAATGGGGAAAAAGGACAGCAAAGCTATGAAAGTAATTACTCCTGTTGATGTAGTACAAAATAGTAACCCTTTAGTTAATGGTATTGCAAGGTTATCTGGAAAATGGAATAAACGTTGGCCTGACATTGAACAACCATGGCCAGTGGAAGGGACTCTTAGCCCAGACGTAATTAAAATAATGCAAGTGCTTGTGTCCACATATATAAGGCAGATCAAAAGAAGGGGAAAAAAGGGGAACAACGTAAAGAAAAGAGACAAAGAAAGCTGGGTGTTCTTAAGTTGTTTGAAAATAAGGGACAAAAACGGATAAAAGATACAAAAGATAAAAGAGACAGAGGTATAGAGAAAATGGCAAAAGAGGCGAAGGTAACAAAAAAACTAATGGCAGAAGTCTATACACCTTTCTCACGTAAGGATTCAACAAAAAGACCCCCACCTTACGAGGAAGAAGTAGAGTTTAAGGATGTCTATCCTCAGCTTCCAGTGATCATTCAGGAGGGTGATTATTGCATCAGAGATGAAGATGAACGAATAATAGAGAGAGGACAAGCAGAAACGACCATAAAGATGAATCCAAACTCCAAAAGTAAGAAGAAAACGACATGTCTGGAAACTAAGGGTAGAGTGAGGTTCAGGAGGATGGAATTTGAAGAAGATGATGATGATGATCAGAGTGATTCAGAAGAGATCATGGGTGGATATGACCCTGTGATCAGACGGAGGTTGGCTAGAGCGGAAAGAAGGGGTGATGAAAGTTGGAAGAAGAAGGATACAAGAAATTCGACCTCTGATGAAAGTGAAGATGGAGACAGCGATGAAAATTTGGAGATTAAAGGTGCTTCATGTTCAAGAGGATTTTATCCTACAATGACTAGCACAGAAGAAATAGAAAGACATATGGATCGATGCATATCATGCTTGGATAACGCAAATAATTTAGAAGAAGTAAGAGAATTGGAACAACTCAAGAAGTTGAAGATACAGAAGGAAAAACTGCTGAAAAAAGAATCCCAAAAATTGGAGAGGAAGTACACATTGCGGCCAAGAAAAGGGAGCACAAGTAAGAAGATGATGCCAGTGATAATTCGAGGACAGAACCTGGAGTATAAGCCTTTGCAGAATACCGATATGTCAGATATACTTGAGAAGCTGCCTACTCTTCAAGATGGAGCATATCCTTGGATTTCAAAGTTGGAAGAAATTACGGTGGGAACACAGTCTGACATAGGAGACATTAAGATACTTTTGGCTAATCTCCTTGGGATTCCAGGTATGGAAGACATTTTTCAGTGAGCTGGACTTAATCGATATATGGGGACTGCGGTGAATGATCCTGAGTTGTTAGCTGCAAGTAGAAATAGGCTGTGGAGAGCACTGAAAGATATGTTTCCAACAAATGTGCATCCTGACAACATTCTGATTGACCCACTAGGACAACAAGAAAATCCGAGAGCCTATGTGTCAAGAGCTCATCAAGTGTGGAGAAATATTACCGGAAATGATCCAGATGTGAGTCAAATAGAGCAGTCAATTTTGCAAGCTAAACTGCAGATGGGGCTGCCCTCACCAGTAAGGAGCAAACTGGCAGAGGTGGTTGGACTTGGAAGCATGGCAAAAGGTGTCTATACAGATCATATAGCCCATCAAGTGGATCTATACAGGAAAAAGGAACACAACCAGAAAGAACAGGACCAAGAAACTCTCAGAAAACTCAATCAAATACAACTGGTGGAGAATAAAAAGACGGAGAAGAAACAGGCTTTGGTTATGCAGAATCAGTGTTCATCAAATCAACAATCACTGCCACAGCTTCAACAGAACCAGGTCCAACCGCAATTGTCCCACCACCAGTTGTTTCATATCCACAGCCAGTTTCCGGACAGACACAGAATTGGAGAGGAAGAGGACGAGAAGGTTTAGGAAGAGGAAGAGGAGGAAGATTTAACCCATACTTCCAGCAATCTTGGAAGTGTGGGCAAAGTGACAGGTTGGTCACTTTGCGTGTGAGTGTAATGGGCCAGGAGGAAACACCATAGGAAATTTCAGAGGAAGATACAGGGGCCAGTCAAGATCATTTGGAGGACCAGTGAACCCTTATAGGGGCCCGGAGCCAGGATTCTAGAGGTGCCCAGAAGATCCGAAAGGGGGGTGTCAGCTGGTAGCATCAGGACCGGAAAAAGATCCAACAATTGAGGTGAAAGTAAACAACCGACCATTGAAAGTGATGGCGGATAGCGGAGCTGCTTTCACCTGTGTTCGGCCTGAAGATGCTACACATCACCCCATGTCCAATCAACTGATTCGGACAATCGGATTTGAGGGAGTGAAACAGCAGATTCCTCTTACGGAACCAATTGAGCTCTGCTATAAAAATCAGAAAATTACAATACCCATACTGGTATCGGAACATACACCTATTGCATTGTTGGGAAGAGATGCATTGTGTAGATTGAATTGTACAATAAAATGTACGCCAGACGGCTGTCTGGTAGAAGTGCCAAAAGAAAAGGTTTACCAATTGTTGATGACGACAGAGATTGACTTTTCTTCAGTATTTTGGATTGGAAATCTCAGTGCAGATTTTTTTGAAGCAGGCTAAGATATGGGAGAAATTCATTGTGGCAAACATGCCAGGTGCAAGGCTTCCGGAATATCCATTTAATTGTACGCTGAAGTATTTCAAGAATGCTGCCCAATCGAACTCAGAGGAATGGTTGAGTCACCAACCAAAGAAAGTTCAACTCAGCTCATGTTGCATAATTTTAGGACCACAACGAGCAGCTATGAAGATTAAAACAGACGATTATCTGGATAAAGAATTTGAGATTGAGAAGAGTGTGCCACATGTGACCTTGTTGGTCTCTGAAGACTATGAGCAGAAGCATATAGGAGAAATGATGACAGAAACAGAGAAAGCTGTTTTCGTACCAATGAAAGAGAATTTGGCGATTTGGAGGAGTGAAGATCAGCGATTTCTCAAAATCATGATTTCGGCTCAAGGACAAGGACAGCCACAAGCTGTACGGATGACACATGAATCTATTTGCAGTGCGAAGATGGATTCAGACCCTATGAAAGAGGAGATGTTGCAACAAGTTCCAGAAGGTTTGTGGTCTCAACACAGTGCCGATATTGGACTTGTGAAATCAGCCCAACCGGTGAAAGTTGAACTTCGACCAGGAGCCAGACCTCCTTGGAAGAATCAGTATCCATTGAAAGATGAAGCAATCCAAGGGATCGAACCACAAATTGAAGGACTTTCAAAAGCAGGTGTTTTGAGGACAACAAAAAATCCTCAGAGTAACACACCTTTGTTGCCTTTGAAGAAACCCGATGAGACTTATCGTATGGTTCATGATTTGAAAGCAGTGAATGAAGTAGGGACCTTTGAGAGCTATGGTTAAAGATACTGGGAGTGGTCAACTCCATAGCAATCTTTCCTGGACACAGGAAGGCCTTGTGGCATTTGAAATGATCAAACAGAGGCTACAGGAGGCACCAGTGCTCACACTACCAGACTACTCTAAGAATTTCTTGTTATATGTGTCTACTTCTACTGGAGGTAAATATGCATGTGCAGTTCTTTGTCAGCCGACAGGTACAGGGACGAATCCTCAACCTATTTCCTACTACTCTACTGCCTATTCAGAAGTAGAACTAGGGCTACCACTGTGCTACAGAGCAATGGTGGGAGTATATTCAATGTATGACAAAGCATCATCTGTTACGATGGGTTACCCAGTAACAATTCTTACCCATCATAGTCTCAGAAATCTTCTGAACTATGGAAAATATACATTGACTATGCCTAGGCTCAGAGACTATCATAGGCTCTTAGAGCAGGAAGATGTCACCCTAGTGAGGTGTGATACGGTGAATCCAGCCGAGAACTTGCCAACTTCAGAGGATGGTGAGCCACATGATTGTGTTCAAGAAGCAGAGAAATACTCGAGGCTTAGATCAGATTTGCAAGCCTTTCCATTACGTGAGGCAGACCTGGAGTATTGGACTGATGGGTCTTGTTATCGTGTGGGAGATAAATTGTGTGCTGGCTATGCAGTAGTTAAAGCCCAAGGAACTGGATTTGTTGTTGAAAAGGCTGACATAATACCACAGCCTGCGTCCGCACAACTTGCTGAACTTGTGGGGCTAACAGAAGCGTGTTTGTTAGCAGAAGGAAAGCGAGTGAAGATATATACTGATTCTGCGTATGCACATAGTGTATGTCATTTGTTTGGAGCAGTGTGGAAAGGTCGAGGGTTTAAGAAAATGGATGGTTCTCCGATACAACATCATGCGCAAATAATGAAACTGTTGCATGCTATGATGAAGCCTAAAGAGATAGCGATAGCTAAGTGTGCAGCTCATAAAACCGATGTGTCAAAAGTCACACAAGGGAACAAAGCTGCTGATGAAGCTGCAAAAGCCGTCACAGGAGCGGACAAATTGTGCAAGGTTTTTCTGGTCACTCGTGGAGTGGACTTGGAAGACAAAATTACGCTCAAGGATGTGATTTTGATGCAGGAAGCTGCTTCTACGATTGACAAACAGTTATGGCTAGACCGAGGTGCCATCAAATATGCTACTGGTCTTTGGAGAAACCATGAGGGGTTGATAGTAGCGCCTCTAGACCTATTAGGCCTGATGATTCAGGAAGCACATGGGTTAGCTAATGTTGCAAGGGGGGAGGTTAGGAGAAAGATCACAAAGGAGTATGGTTTTTGGGCACCATATTTGCTTGAAAAGGTTGACTATGTCATAGGCAGGTGCACAATCTGTCTGAAAAATAATGTTTGCAGGGGTGTGACTGTTCCTGGTTACATTCCAACACTGAGAGGTCCTATGCGTGAGTTGGTTATCGACTTTGTTGATATGATAAAACCAATTGAAGGGAAAAGATATATGCTGGTGGTTGTAGATAGATTTTCACGATGGCCGGAGGCATGTCCAACTAAGCGAAAAGACGCTCAGTCGGTTGCAAAGTTTTTGTGTAAAGAAGTCATAAGCAGGTGGGGATTTCCCGATCGAAATATCCTCAGCTAATGGGAAAGAGTTTTGTGAATAAATCAGTGAAATTGATTTTTCAAAAATTGGGGAAAAAGTCAGACTAAAATGTTATGAAAACTAGGGTTGAAGTAACTCTAGGAAATTTTGAATATCTGATTGTGCGATAATTTTCCAATTTCTTTGCATATTATTGTGATATTTAGTCTTTTCTTATGAATCAAAGGCGGAAAATGGAATGTGATTCATTTTATATATCATTTTTATATTATTTTTGATATTGATGTTTTAATCTTCATGTGTTGCTTTGCAAAATCTACTGGTTGGTCTTTTCTTTTCTTCCAGAAGCATAGGGGAATGTATAGAGGGGATTCAAATACTCAAACATGGACAATATGAATGGACTGGAGGAAGTTGAACAAGGACGGTGTGGAAATGTTCAGATTCCATCATCGACATTGCATTGAATGTCGACACTGCTGAGGAGATGCAGTGTAGTGGACTACATTCCAGTGTCTGCAATGATTTATATACATATTTGCATGTGTAATACATAATTTGTTTCATATTCTTTCTGTATTTATTTTTTGAAGAATGATGTTTTCTGTTGTTGGGTACATGTGGGGACCTCAGATGGTTTTGTTTTTTTCGTGGATGCTTAGGGATATTGGGTCTAGGCAGGGACAGAGAGAATCCACAGGAGGGTCCGATGGGTCGACCAGCCTGAATGTGGAGGGGTTTTTGATGGTATTTTGTTTTCTGAGGCTTTCATGTGTATTCGATTGCATCATAGCTTAAAATGCATTGATAAAGATTTATAAATTGATCGGGAGTACTTAGGTGGTCGCCTGAGGCAGAGGGGCCGTGAGAGAATTTTACTGTCTTGATTGATTGATGGATATTTGGAAAGAAAGCTGCCAGACAGGTTTTTCGCTCTTAAACTCCATAACAATTTGTTTACACTTCATAAACATTTGTTCACACTACATAAACTTGGTTTTATTGCTAAAGTTACACAAGGTGTGTCATAGTCCTATTCTTTTTGTTTTCGAGACTTAATTAGTCTCGAAGGGGGGAAATATGTAGTATCTGAACATTTATAGCTTTGGCTGAGGTTTTCATATTGTTGGTTAAATGAACTTTGCTTTGCTGAAACATCTGGAAAGTGTTACTATAGGGGCCCCCTAAAACAGTGGACATGGGGATATGTGGAGGCCAGGGATTGGTCTATTCAAAACACGCCATTTTGTGTTACATAGGATATATACCATGTTTGAACAAAGGGACGAGAGAATAATCATATTTGAGATTGGGTTAGTTGTTCTCCAGATTCTGCAGAAATCTGTAAATTGATGCTGAAATCTTTGATGTAATAAAAGTTATAATCAAGTACAGTGTCAGCGGATTCCTTGTCAACACAGCATTGCAGCATTGTCTCGACACTACACCTCCAAGCTCATCATTAAGCTTGAGGCCCTGGGTCTGAACCCCGCCCTGTGCAACTGGGTCCTGGACTTCCTGACGGGTCACCCACAGGTGGTGAAGGTAGGAAACAACACCTCCACTTCGCTGATCCTCAACACTGGGGCCCCACAAGGGTGTGTGCTCTGCCCACTCCTGTACTCCCTGTTCACCCATGACTGCGTGGCCAAGCACGCCTCCAACTCAATCATCAAGTTTGCAGATGACACAACAGTAGTAGGCTTGATTACCAACAATGACGTGACAGCCTACAGAGAGGAGGTGAGGGCTCTGGGAGTGTGGTGCCAGGAAAATAACCTCTCACTCAATGCCAACAAAACAAAGGAGATGATGGTGGACTTCAGGAAACAGCAGAGGGTGCACCCCCCTATCCGCATTGACAGGACCGCAGTGGAGAAGGTGGAAAGCTTCAAGTTCCTTGGCGTACACATCACTGACAAACTGAAATGGTCCACCCACACAGACAGTGTGGTGAAGAAGGCGCAACAGAGCCTCTTCAACCTCAGGAGGCTGAAGAAATTTGGCTTGGCACCTAAAACCACACGCTTGCTCTGTAAATGCACGCAAGTATTCTGCACATTTCTCCCAAACAACATTGGAGAAATCAGACTCTTGCGCTTACATGTCAGGACTGTTCTCTTGGTACTTAACCATGTCTCTGGACTTTACACATCTCCTGAAATATGTGGCGTTAAAGACTCTGGTAACTGTGGATTGTTGTTCAAGTGCTGTCTGTAAATCCAAATGTTGTAACCCTCGATCTAGACTTGCTATTATGTTGTGCTTCTACTGTCTGGAAATGTGCAATCTAACCCAGGTCCTGACATGTTTACCCCTGCCTAATTAAGTAGTCAGAGTGGCCGGAAGTTTCTGCATATGAATGTAAGAAGTCTTCTGCCAAAGCTTGATTTTGTGAATATATGGATAAAAACTGCCGACCCTGACGTATTTATGCTTTCTGAAACCGGGCTAAAAAAACCTGGCTCATAAATGGTTACAATGTTTTTCTTGCAGATCGTAAATCTAAGGGTGGTGGTGTTGCTATACATGTAAAAGACAAGTTCTCGGCGGTCTTTCTGACTTCTGTTACTAAACCTAAGCAATTTGAATATCTGTCTTTGAACCGAAAACTCGGCTCATCTTTAAATATTGTTGAATATTGTTGTTATAGACCTCCATCTGCTACTGCTGGCTCTTTGGATTGTATTTTCGAATTGTTATCACAGTATGTCAACTCTGAGTGTGTCTTGATGGGTGATCTGAATCAAGATTGATTAACATCTAGCTCTGATCAACTCAAAATTCTATGCAATACCTATTATCTCACTCAGATTGTCAACAGTGTAACTAGGTTGAATATAAAGTATCCTCTGAAATCCTCTTTGATTGATTTGATCTTAACCAATCCTCCTCATTGTTGTAATGCTTCTGGTATTTTTGCAAATGACATTGGTGATCACTGTGCTATTGCCTGTGTAAGAGAATGTAAAATTCCAAAGCGATCTCCACGTGTCATTACAAAAAGAAACTGGAAGCAGTTTGATATTCAAGGTTTTTTACATGATGTATTTAGCATTGAATGGAATAGAATATAATTAATCCCTGATGTTGAATTAGCCTTTTCTTACTTCCACGACGCATTCCAGGATGTATGCAATAGGCATGCCCCTTTCAAAAAATACAGGATTAAGGGCAGAGAGAACCCTTGGTTTACTGATGAACTTACTAAAATCATAAGGGAACGAAATGCTATGTGGGCTAAAGCAAGAGGGTCTGGTTCGGCGGATGATTGGATGGCTTTTAAATGTCTTCGAAATCTGAGTGTGGCTATGACCCGAAAACTGAAAGCGGACCACTACCTTAGATCTACTGAGGATAATTTAAATAATCCCTCCAAATTTTTACAAGTAGTGAAAGGTTTGGAGTGCAAAAAAGATACACAGCTTCCCAAACAATTGTTGTAACTGAGAGGACCTCTATTCTGAAAGCCTTAAATCAGCATTTTGTAGATGCAGGCAGTTTATTTGTAAAGGTTAAAGGTCTAAATGAGCCCCATGTGAAGTACCTGACACCCCTGTGCACTCCTTCGCCAAGTTCTCCTTCTCATCCTTCTCTGTTTCAGAAGTGCGTAAAGCCCTGAAAGAAATTGATAGAAAGAAATCCCCTGGCCCTGATGATTTAGACCCCCACCTCCTACCCCTAGCTGCATACATCATTGCTCCCCCTTAACATGTATTTTTAACCTCACGCTTGACGTTAAGGAAAGGCCAAAGTTATGGAAATCTGCTTTTGTACTGCCTCTCCTGAAAGGTGAAGATCCTTCGCTACTTGACAACTATCGACCCATATCAAAATTGTCTGTACTGTCTAAGGTACTGGAGTCCTTAGTTAGTAGGCAGCTGAAGGCCTACCTCCAAGAAAACAACATCTTAAATGGAATGCAATCAGGTTTTAGATCTGGCCACAGCACTGTTTCAGCAACATTTAAGGTTTTAAATTACATCCACAGAGCTCTTGACAAGAAGTGTATTGATTTGTCGAAGGCGTTTGACACCGTGGACCATGCTGTGTTGGTGCAAAGGTTAAAATGTTGTGGAATTACTGGTCATGCTCTAGATTGGTTTATAAATTACCTATCAAATCGTATATACAATGTGTAATGGCGGATGGTTGTAAATCTGAGTGAATAGAGTTGTGCTCAGGTGTTCCGCAAGGTTCTATTTTGGGCCCACTGTTGTTCATTTTGTATATCAACAACATTGGGGATCATATTGAAACAGCGGATGTTCATTTTTATGCAGATGATACTGTTCTTTATTCAAGTGGTAGTGGTTTATCTTTAGCTTTTGAAAATACCCAAAGAGCATTTTACACCATACAACAGAATCTGTATGATTTGAAGCTGGTTCTGAATTTGGGTAAAATAAAATGCATGGTATTTTCAAATGCCAGGCATGTTAATGATAATGTCATTGCTACATTGGATGGACATAATATAGAGTAAGTCAATGTGTACAAATATTTGGGAGTGTGGGTGGATGACAAGCTGAGCTTCACTGTTCATGTGGAGAACTTGTAAGGAAGCTCAAACTGAGAATAGGTTTTTATTACCGGCATAAGGCTTGTTTTCTCTGGAGGCCAGGAAGGAGCTGGTAAGACATAAATTACTGGCGGTTTTAGATTTCAGTGATGTTATATATATGCAGGCCTCAACCACTACCCTGAGAGCACTTGATTCAGTATATCATGCGGCCCTCAGATTAATTAACAATCAAAAACGTCTAACACATCATGGTGATCTCTACAGCGCGGTTGGTTGGTCGTCATTGACCTTGCGTAGGCTTAAACACTGGTATACACTGGTTTATAAGGCCATACTGGGTAAAATGACACTTTATCTCATTTCTTTTTTAATCAGGTCAATAAATAAATATCAATCACGGTCCCGTTCTCATTTGCTTTTAACAGTACCAAGAATTAGAACAGGGCATGGTAGAAATAGTTTTAGTTACTCAGGTCCATGGTCCTGGAATTCTCTCCTGAACATTTTCAAATGTAATGATCTAGTCACATTGGTGGAGTTTAAACACTTGATTGATGTAAATATCATAGAAGAGTGTAATTGTCTTTAGGACAGCTGTTTTCTAGTTATGACATTCGTGTTTCTTTACGTAATATGTAATTGTTGTACTGTATTTTACATTTTACATTTTAGTCATTTAGCAGACGCTCTTATCCAGAGCGACTTACAGTTAGTGTGTCTATAGTTTTTTTTCAATGTTGTGTTTGTGTATGTAAGTCATTTTGTCTGAAACTTTGTTCCCCCTGCTGCTGTTGGACCAGGTCTCTCTTGAAAAATTGATTTTATCTCAATGAGAAAAACCTGTATAAATAAAGGCAAAACAAAATAAAATTTGAAGAACAAAATTAAAACCCTCATAAACTTTTACAGATGCACAATTGAGAGCATCCTGTCATGCTGTATCACTGCCTGGTAGGGCAACTGCAACGCCCGCAACCACAGGGCTCTCCAGAGGGTGGTGCGGTCTGCCCAACGCATTACCGGGGGCAAACTACCCGCCCCCCAGGACACCTACAGCACCCGATGTCAAAGGAAGGTCAAAAAGATCATCAATGACATCAACCACCCGAGCCACTGCCTGTTCATCCCGCTATCATATAGAAGGCAAGGTCAGTACAGGTGCATCAAAGATGGGACCGAGAGACTGAAAAACAGCTTCTATCTCTAGGCCATCAGACTGTTAAACAGCCATCATTAGCACATTAGAGGCTGCTGCCTATAGACATAGACTAGAAATCACTGGCCACTTTAAGAAATGGAATACTAGTCACTTTAATAATGTTTACATATCTTGCATTACTCATCTCATATGTTTATACTGTATTCTATACTATTCTACAGTATCTTAGTCCATGCTGCTCTGTCAATGCTCGTCCATATATGTATATATTCTTAATTCCATTCCTTACTTAGATTTGTGTGTATTGGGTATATGTTGTGAAATTGTTAGATTTTCATTTTCATTTACGTCATTTAGCAGACGCTCTTATCCAGAGCGACTTACAAATAGATATTACTTGTTAGATGTTACTGCACTGTTGGAGCTAGAAGCACAAGCCTTTCGCTACACCCGCAATAACATCTGCTAAACACGTATGTATGTGACAAATACCATTTGATTTGATGAACAATAAGAATACTTGCAGATGTTTTAAAAGAGGGGTTGGCAACAACCGGCCCATAAGTTATTTTTTTGTCCAACCAAAGTACATTTAATTTATTTTTGGGTTAAAAAAGATCACCAGGAATTCAGTAAAATAATAAATACAAAAATATAGAAAATCTGTATTCCCACAAGTATTCCCACAAAAAAAAAGAGACGTGATCGTGTCTCAATGTAAGCAAGGTATGAAATGATTGTTATTTTCCAATATCATAAAAAAAACGTTTGGCTTAGTTGTGGTCAATTTGCAGTGTACAAATTATTATAATTATGTTCTGGCCCCCCGACCATCCGCTCCGACAAAAATCCGCCTGTGGTTGAATGTTGTTGCCTACCCCTGCTTTAAAATGTTATAAATACACATAATTGGTATCACTTTTTAAATCCTTTAATGGCATGGGTGAGGTGATTCGTAGCTAGTGAGAGACACATATCAATATGATATGGGGATACAGCATAATATCTAGGCTACTACTACTGCGATATTATATGCCTAGGGTTCATTGCCAAACCTCTATGTTTTGAAAATGACCGAAGTGGGAGTGGCTTATTATGATTTTTGGATTTGTTTACCTTCTGAGTTTGTTGATGCACTGATCATTGTCTACAACTGATTAGTGAGGTGAGTTCACCCAACAATACATGTATCTATAACAACTATATTGCTGACTATTCAAATACATTCTGTAGAGTATTAGCCACGATGTACCCACATAGGTAGAACGTTCATAATTTGTGTGCGGAAATGGTTAGGAGGTTGTAGAGAGGTCAGAGGGTAAAGGTTATTCACCCAGGACTCTCGATTGTAGAATACACAGCCATCTTGGATATACGAGCAGAAGGGAAATTAATGTGGTGAGTTTTTTTTCTTCTCCCCCCCCCGCCCCCACCCCACCCCACCCCCCAATATAAAACCATTTGGTCCGACTCAAATCGTTGCATGACAACACATTCATCTTTGTAGTCCTTGCCGTTCGGTTCGGTATGTTTTGGACTGGTTCGCGAATTTCAATTCGAACTGTCTTCTACGCTCTGTTTTTGTCTGTGGCTGCTAGCGTGAATTGAGACCGAGAGGTAGCTAACGTTACTGGGATTGGGAAGTGGATAGGAGGCAAAGTAGGCCCAACCTGCACATCACTACCTATGGGCAAACAGACTGCCTGACAAGGGTTGTCACAGCTAGTTGTTGAAGCAAACTTATTATAATCACACTCACGCTGTATTGTTAGCTAGTTAGCTAACTTTAGCTAGCTAGGATATAAACAATAACAATCATCTAACGTTACTAGCTAGTTAATAGCTATAACGTTAGCTAGCTCGCTTGTCTGAGTCCTGTAACCCAAATGCATTACTTAAAATCCATTGCATTACACCGGCACACCAAGCCACCTTGCCGGACCCCTTCGGTTCTCGAGAGCTATCTATCTCTCCTGTAACCGGTCCATATTATTTGCATCCCTCTATTTTGTTCGCTTTACTTGATAGGTAGCTAGCTATTTAGATATTTATGTTGTCTTGATTAGCTACCTAACTTTGTTAGCCACAACATGCTAAAGCCAAGGATAAACAAACAATGTATCCAGTCACGCAACTTGGCCACGCGAGAGTGGGTGGCTGTTTAGCTAGTTAGCTAACTACACTGCAAAATATAATGTGGCATGTTCATGTTGATACCCTTCCCCCTGAGGCTCCACTACTACACTGGCAGCAATCATCTAGCTAGCACAACAAGCATCTTCCTAGTTTTGTAATGCACTTATTTAAATAGTTGAACACCAGTGTCAGAGACGACCTCATTCAATGTGAAAATAATAAATGTGTGTAGGGCCATTTTAAATATGAATAGATATGGCTCCATGTTCACAAGGTGAGAAAGTGTCAGAGAGGGTTCTTGGATTGAAGGAACATTTGGTGTGGAGAATAACTGGAATTGGTTGTGAATTTAGTGGCACCTGAGCAGAAGCTTGTTGAATTGTGCTGAGGCAATGCTGCAGGGATGCACACAGTTTTTGTATGTTGACCAATGCAATTAAACAGTGGAAAATCATCACTTTAAAAGCGATTGTAATTGTTTTGCTGTAAGGCACACTGTATGCGCACATTGCGCAAGGTGTGTGGGCGTGTAGTTGTCTGGTGGTGAGATGTGAGGTTGGACTAGTTGAAACTGAAAGTGTAGTAGACCATTGTCATAGGACTAACGGTAGGCTACTGCATAACTGTTGTGTTTCACTCCTGTCCTGTCCATGATAGTTTAAAAAAATATGAAATGAACAATGTTTTGTCAATTAATGGATGCAGGCATGCTGGTTGACAAAGACTCTTTCTATGGACTTTTCGGAGTTGAAATACTAAAACCTGTTCCTTTATCTCACTTCTGCAGGTGACAAACGGAATGTTCAGTGCTACGAGAAAGAAGTTTGTAGAGGGGGTCGAAAGCGACTACCCTGATGAGGGCATGTACTACAGCCAGCCGTCGATGTTCTCACATAGGTCGGACAAAGACTTAAGCGCTCTTTCTGCTCGATCACACGTCCCTAGTACAGCTCCCTTTGAACTTGAAGTGAGTACATAACATTTTCACACGTTTCTTCTATTATTTAAATCTGTTGATGCGTATTTGTCATATTTAGTGAGATTTAGGCTAATCCATTATCCTACACTCCCCTCCGTATTTATTTGGATTTAGAAGCTAAAACTTTTAATTTGGCTCTATACTCCAGCATTTTGGATTTGAGATTAAATGTTTCATATGAGGCGACAGTACAGATGTCACCTTTGATTTGAGAATATTTTCATACATATCTGTTTTACCGTTTAGTAGGGCTGGGAATTGCCAGGGACCTTACGATATGATATTATCACGAGACTTTGGTGCCGGTACGATATGTGTTACGATTCTATATGTATTGCGATTCGTTACTGTGATTTTATTGCGATTTGATGTTCCAAACATATTGCTCACCATACTGTATGTCTGCTGCAGATGGATAAAAGAGCCATGAGAAAACGAGTTTTGATCAGTCATGGAAATAAAAGTGCTGAAAACAAATTGACTCCCTATTTAAAAAGAAGATGGAGAACAAGCTATGAAAGGAAAATACTGGAGTTTGGGTGCAGGTACAGCCAACTAGCGCAAAAAATTATATTTCGATATTGTCAATATGATACGATACGCTATATCGTCAAAAATAATAATATGTAACTGCATCGATTCCTCCTCCCCCCATAGTCCTAGTACGCAATGACTACATCAAGCTTGTGACTGTACAAACTTGTTGGTGCATTTGCAGTTTGTTTTGGTTGTGATTCAGATTATTTTGTGCCAAATAGAAATTAATGGTGAATAATGTATTATGTAATTTCAGAGTCACGTTTATTCTAAATAAGATTAGAATATGTTTATGAACACTTCTACATTCATGTGGATGCTACCATGTTTACGGATAATGAATGAATCGTGAATAATGATGAGTGAAAAAGTTAGAGGCACAAAGATCATACTCCCAAAACATTCTAACCTCTCACCAATAACAGGGGAGGCTAGCATTTTGTAGGGGGTATGATATTTATGCTTTCTCACTCATCATTATTCAAGATTCAGTCATGATTATCCATAATCGTGGTAGCATCCACAATGTAGAAGTGTTTACAAACATATTATATTCTTATTTACAATAAAATAGACTCCAAAATGACATAATACATTATTTACTATAAATCTTTATTAGGCACAACATACAGTGCCTTCAAAAAGTATTCACACCCCTTTACTTTTTCCACATTTTGTTGTGTTACAGCCTGAATTTATAATAGATTAAATTGAGATTTTTTTTTGTCACTGGCCTACACACAATACCCCATAATGTCAAAGTGGAATTATGTTTTTTGAAATTTTACAAAGTCATTAAAAATGAAAAGCTTAAATATCTTGAGTCAATAAGTATTCAACCCCTTTGTTATGGCAAGCCTAAATAAGTTCCGGAGTAAAAATGTGCTTAACAAGTCACATAAGATGCATGGACTCACTCACTGTGTGCAATAATAGTGTTTAACATGATTTTTGACTATCTCATCTCTGTACCCCACACATACAATTATCTGTAAGGTCCCTCAGTTGAGCAGTGAATTTCAAACACAGATTCAACCACAAAGACCAGGGAGGTTTTTCAATGCCTCGCAAGGAAGGGCACCTATTGGAAGATGGGTAAAAAAATAAATATATATATATTTGGATGGTGTATCAATACACCCAGTCACTACAAAGATACAGGCGTCCTTCCTAACTCAGATGCCGGAGAGGAAGGAAACCACTCAGGGATTTCACCATGAGGTCAATGGTGACTTTAAAACAGTTACAGAGTTTAATGGCTGTGATAGGAGAAAACTGAGGATGGATCAACAACATTGTAGTTACTCCACAATACTAACCTAATTGACAGAGTGAAAAGAAGGAAGCCTGTACAGGAAAAAAAAAATATTCCAAAATATGCGTCCTGTTTGCAACACTAAAGTAATACTGCAAAAAATGTGGCAAAGCAAATAGAGCTGTCCCTGACTAAAAAAAAACTTGGTTGACAGTCGTCTGTGTATTTTTCAAACGTGTATTTTTCAATATTTAGACACACCCTATGTGTTTGAATAAAATCAACTATATGCACTGAGCTTGTCTGACACGTTAAGTGCACTGTTTGATTAAATAATTAAGACACACAAATGTCTCGAGGGAGCCCGATGGCCACACTGTGCAAAAAAATAATGACGTGTGCCAGTGTGAGAGGCGTACGTTGTCTCTCTCCTCCCTGATTGCAGTGAAAGAGCTCCAAACCACAGCGTGTTTATCGCGCTGTTTGTGCTGAAGCTGCAACATAATTTCAGCCATTTCATTTCTTACTTGTTTCTCTGACTGAAAAGTTCTGCTACCGAAATCCCTAATTTGTTTAGGAAAAACATTCCCCCAACCCTTGCTCTCTTTATGTGAAACATATAAGCATCGCCTGCATGTGACCAATAGGGCCTGACGTATAGCCTATCATAATCACATCAATAAATTGGTTATAACAAACTCTGAACACCGTAACACGTGACAGCAAAATGGATGTGGAGGACGTGAACAATAAACTCGAAACGGGCTAATGTTTACTGGTTGCTCAGGAGGGAAAGGGGAAGTCAGATCTGTGGAAGACATTTGACTTACACTGAACAAAAATAAACTTAACATGCAACAATTTCAAAGATTTTACTGAGTTACAGTTCATATAAGGAAATCAGTCAATTGAAATGAATTCATTAGGCCCTAATCTATAGATTTCACATGAATGAGAATACAGATATGCATCTGTTGGTCACAGATACCTTTTTAAAAAGGTAGGGGCGTGGATCAGAATACCCATTAGTATCTGGTGTGACCACCATTTGCCTCATGCAGCGCAACACATCTCCTTCGCATAGAAACAGGCTGTTGATTGTGGCCTGTGGAATGTTGTCCCACTCTTCAATGGCTGTGCAAAGTTCTTGGATATTGGCGGGAACTGGAACAAGCTGTCGTACACGTCGTTCCAGAGCATCCCAAATATGCTCAATGGATGACATGTCTTGTGAGTATGAAGGCCATGGAAGAGCACACTTCTCCAGTGTGCCAGTGGCCATAGAAGGTGAGCATTTGCCCACTGAAGTCGGTTATGACGCCGAACTGCAGTCAGGTCAAGACCCTGGTGAGGACAACGAGCACGCAGATGAGCTTCCCCGAGACGGTTTCTGTCAGTTTGTGCAGAAATTCTTAAGTTGTGCAAACCCACAGTTTCATCAGCTGTCCGGGTGGCTGGTCTCAGACGATCCCGCAGGTGAAGAAGCCGGATGTGGAGGTACTGGCTGGCGTGGTTACACATTCTCTAAAACGACATTGAAGGCAGCTTATGGTAGAGAAACTAACATTAAATTCTCTGGCAACAGCTCTGGTGGACATTCCTGTAGTCAGCATCCCAATTGCACGCTCCCTCAACTTGAGACATCTGTGACATTGTGTTGTGTGAGACAACTGCACATTTTAAAGTGACCTTTTATTGTCCCCAGCACAAGGTGCACCTGTGTAATGATCATGCTGTTTAATCAGCTTCTTGATATGCCACACCTGTCAGGTGGATGGATTATCTAAGTAAAGGAGAAATGCTCACTAACAAAGATGTAAACAAATTTGTGCACAATATTTGAGAGGAATAATGTTTTTGTGCGTATGGAAAATTTCTGGGATCTTTTATTTCAGCTCATGAAACGTGACCAACACTTTACATGTTGCGTTTATATTTTTGTTCAGTGTGGTTGTGGAAACTACAGGGAGGGCATAGGAGCAAGCGTTTTGTCAGTATTATGTGTGCCAAACAGGTGCTGTTAGATTACAATATTATTTTTACTGACCATTTGAAACAGTGTAAATAACACTAAATACATTCTAAGTGTACCAGAAAGTGAGTGCTAACGGTAAAATATATATATATCCTTTATTACAGCTGACTAAAAACAGTTGCATACATTAGTGAATTGAGGTTTATTTATTGTTTAATTATTTAATGCTCCCTTCATTATTGAATAAAAAATAAAATGCTTGATTGCATTTCAAAGCATGAATAACTCGTATGCTGTGATGACATGAACAAATGAATGATTGATACAGTAGCATATACAGTATATTGAAATATAGGCCTAACTAAGTTACGGTATTAAGACTAAACAGGACGCATGCTTAGGCCTACAGCTCGATGGTGGTTATACAAGGCTACTAAGCTACTACACGAAGGCTACTAATGATAATTACATTACTTATTATAATGATGATCATAATAATAATTGTAATAACAATAAGAGATCAAGAAAAAGGAGGGTATAGGAGCGAGAGCTGTGTAACATATTATTTGTGACAAACAGGTGCTGTTAGATTACAATATTATTTTTCTGCCCGTTTGGAACAGTGGAAACAACACAAAATAAATTATATGTAATAGCAGCGATCCTGTGAAAAAAAAAAGTGTAAAGCCTTTTAATACAGCATAGCAAATAATAAAAACAGACGAATTTGTGAAATTGGTTTATGCAACATTTTGCAGTTGCGTGAGGCTTGGTGCTCATGGAATCAGTAGGCTATTAAACAAACACTTAAACAGGCAACAGAAGCAGGATCTGTCTTATTTTGTAGATACAGTGCATTCGGAAAGTATTCAGACCCCTTGACTTTTTCCACATTTTGTTACGTTACAGCTTATTCTAAAATGTATTAAATTATTTTTTTCCCTCAAAAATCTACATACAATACCCCATAATGACAAAGCAAAAACTGTTTTTTAGACATTTTTACAAATGTATATAAAAAAAAAAACGGAAATACCTTATTTACATAAGTATTCAGACCCTTTGCTATGAGACTCGAAATTGAGCTCAGGTGCATCCTGTTTCCATTGATCATCCTTGAGATGTTTCTACAACTTGATTGATAGTCCACCTGTGGTAAATTCAATTGGTTGGATATGATTTGGAAAGGCACACACCTGTCTATATACAGTGGGGGAAAAAAGTATTTAGTCAGCCACCAATTGTGCAAGTTCTCCCACTTAAAAAGATGAGAGAGGCCTGTAATTTTCATCATAGGTACACGTCAACTATGACAGACAAAATGAGAATTTTTTTCTCCAGAAAATCACATTGTAGGATTTTTAATAATAATAATAATATGCCATTTAGCAGACGCTTTTATCCAAAGCGACTTACAGTCATGCGTGCATACATTCTTGTGTATGGGTGGTCCCGGGGATCGAACCCACTACCTTGGCGTTACAAGCGCCGTGCTCTACCAGCTGAGCTACAGAGGACCATAATTATTTGCAAATTATGGTGGAAAATAAGTATTTGGTCAATAACAAAAGTTTCTCAATACTTTGTTATATACCCTTTGTTGGCAATGACACAGGTCAAACGTTTTCTGTAAGTCTTCACAAGGTTTTCACACACTGTTGCTGGTATTTTGGCCCATTCCTCCATGCAGATCTCCTCTAGAGCAGTGATGTTTTGGGGCTTTCGCTGGGCAACACGGACTTTCAACTCCCTCCAAAGATTTTCTATGGGGTTGAGATCTGGAGACTGGCTAGGCCACTCCAGGACCTTGAAATGCTTCTTACGAAGCCACTCCTTCGTTGCCCGGGCAGTGTGTTTGGGATCATTGTCATGCTGAAAGACCCAGCCACGTTTCATCTTCAATGCCCTTGCTGATGGAAGGAGGTTTTCACTCAAAATCTCACGATACATGGCCCCATTCATTCTTTCCTTTACACGGATCAGTCGTCCTGGTCCCTTTGCAGAAAAACAGCCCCAAAGCATGATGTTTCCACCCCCATGCTTCACAGTAGGTATGGTGTTCTTTGGATGCAACTCAGCATTCTTTGTCCTCCAAACACGACGAGTTGAGTTTTTACCAAAAAGTTCTATTTTGGTTTCATCTGACCATATGACATTCTCCCAATCCTCTTCTGGATCATCCAAATGCACTCTAGCAAACTTCAGACAGGCCTGGACATGGAGAACTTGCACAATTGGTGGCTGACTAAATACTTTTTCCCCCACTGTAAGGTCCCACAGTTGACAGTGCATGTCAGAGAAAACACCAAGCCATGAGGTCGAAGGAATTGTCAGAAGAGCTCCGAGACAGGATTGTGGGAGGCACAGATCTGGGGAAGGGTACCAACAAATGTCTGCAGCATTGAAGGTCCCCACGAACACAGTGGCCTCCATCATTCTTAAATGGAAGAAGTTTGGAACCACCAAGACTGGCCGCCCGGTCAAACTGAGCAATCGGGGGAGAAGGGCCTTGGTCAGGCAGGTGACCAAGAACCCAATGGTCACTCTGACAGAGCTCCAGAGTTCCTCTGTGGAGATTGGAGAAACTTCAAGAAGGACAACCATCTCTGCAGCACTCTACCAATCAGGCCTTTTTGGTAGAGTGGCCAGACGGAAGCCACTCCTCAGTAAAAGGCACATGACAGCCCGCTTGGAGTTTGCCAAAAGGCACCTAAAGACTCTCAGACCATGAGAAACAAGATTATCTGGTCTGAAACCAAGATTGAACTCTTTGGCCTGAATGCCAAGTGTCACGTCTGGAGGAAACCTGGCACCATCCCTACGGTGAAACATGGTGGTGGCAGCATCATGCTGTGGGGATGTTTTTCAGTGGCAGGGACTGGGAGACTAGTCAGGATCGAGGGAAAGAGGAATGGAGTAAAGTACAGAGAGATCCTTAATGAAAACCTGCTCCAGAGTGCTCAGGACTTCAGACTGGGGCGAAGGTTCACCTTCCAACAGGACAACAACCCTAAGCACTCAGCCAAGACAACGCGGGAGTGGCTTCGGGACAAGTCTTTGAATGTCCTTGAGTAGTCCAGCCAGAGCCCGGACTTGAACCCGATCGAACATCTCTGGAGAGACCTGAAAATAGCTGTGCAGGGACACTCCCCATCCAATCTGACAGATCTTGAGAGGATCTGCAGAGAAGAATGTGAGAAACTCTAGACCACCTTTACTCCACACACAGAGACGCATACAAAGCTCTCCCTCGCCCTCCATTTGGATAATCTGACCATAACTCTATCCTTCTGATTCCTGCCTATAAGCAAAAACTAAAGCAGGAAGCACCAGTGACTCGGTTAATAAAAAAGTGGTCAGATGACGCAGATGCTAAGCTACAGGACTGTTTTGATAGCACAGACTGGAATATGTTCCGGGATTCTTCAGATAGCATTGAGGAGTACACCATATCAGTCACTGGCTTCTTCAATAAGTGCATCGATGACGTCGTCCCCACAGTGACCGTACGTACATACCCCAACCAGAAGCCATGGATTACAGGCAACATCCGCACTGAGCTAAAGGGTAGAGCTGCCGCTTTCAAGGAGCGGGACCCTAACCCGGACGCTTATAAGAAATCCCGCTATGCCCTCCGACGAACCATCAAACAGGCAAAGAGTCAATACCAGACTAAGATTGAATCGTACTACACCGGCTTTGACGCTCGTCGGATGTGGCAGGGCTTGAAAACTATTACAGACTACAAAGGGAAGCACAGCCACGAGCTGCCCAGTGACACAAGCCTACCAGACGAGCTAAATCACTTCTATGCTCGCTTCGAGGCAAGCAACACTGAAGCATGCATGAGAGCACCAGCTGTTGCGGATGACTATGTGATCACGCTCTCCGTAGCCGATGTGAGGAAGACTTTTAAGCAGGTCAACATTCACAAGGCTGCAGGGCCAGACAGATTACCAGGACGTGTACTCCTAGCATGTGCTGACCAACTGGCAAGTGTCTTCACTGACATTTTCAACATGTCCCTGACTGAGTCTGTAATACCAACATGTTTCAAGCAGACCACCATAGTCCCTGTGCCCAAGGACACTAAGAAAACCTGCCTAAATGACTATCGACCCATAGCACTCACATCTGTAGCCATGAAGTGCTTTGAAAGGCTGGTCATGGCTCACATCAACACCATTATCCCAGAAACCCTAGACCCACTCCAATTTGCATACCGCCCTAACAGATCCAAAGATGATGCAATCTCTATTGCACTCCACACTGCCCTTTCCCACCTGGACAAGAGGAATACCTACGTGAGAATGCTATTCATTGACTACAGCTCAGCGTTCAACACCATAGTGCCCTCAAAGCTCATCAATAAGCTAAGGATCCTGGAACTAAACACCTCCCTCTGCAACTGGATCCTGGACTTCCTGACGGGCCGCCCCCAGGTGGTAAGGGTAGGTAACAACACATCTGCCACGCTGATCCTCAACACACGTGGGCCCCTCAGGGGTGCGTGCTCAGTCTCCTCCTGTACTCCCTGTTCACCCATGACTGCATGGCCAGGCACGACTCCAACACCATCATTAAGTTTGCTGACGACACAACAGTGTTTATTATTTATGCATAGTCACATATTACCTCAATTACCTAGACTAGCCGGTACCCCCCTGTATATAACCTCCCTATTGTTATTTTACTGCTGCTCTTTAGTTATTTGCTTTTATTCTTTTAGAAAATGCATTGTTGGTTAATGGCTTGTAAGTAAGCATTTCACTGTAATGTCTACACCTGTTGTATTCGGTGCATGTGGCAAATAAAATTTGATTTGATCATGTTATGGGTATGCTTGTAATCATTAAGTTCTGGGGAGTTTTTCAGGATAGAAAAGAAACGGAATGGAGCTAAGCACAGGCAATATCTTAGAGGAAAACCTGGTTCAGTCTGCTTTCCACCAGACACTGACACTGGGAGATGAATTCACCTTTCATCAGGACAATAATCTAAAACACAAGGCCAAATCTACACTGGAGTTACTTCCCAAGAAGACAGTGAATGTTCCTCAGTGGCGAGTTATAGTTTTCACTTAAATCTGCTTGAAAATCTATGGCAAGACCTGAAAATGGTTGTCTAGCAATGATCAACAACCAATTTGACAGAGCTTGAAGAATTTTGAAAATAATAATGGGCAAATGTTGCACAATCCAGGTGTGGAAAGCTCTTAGAGATTTACCCAGAAAGACTCACAACTGTAATCGCTCCCAAAGTGATTCTAACATCTATTGACTCAGGAGGTTGAATACTTATCTAATCAAGATATATTAGTGCTTTATTTTTCATAAATGTTTTACAAATGTTAGAATTGTCCTTCCACTTTGATATTACAGTGTATTTTGTGTAGATCGTTGACAAAAAATGACAATTCAATCCATTTTAATCCCATTTTGTAACAACAAAATGTGGAAAAAGTCAAGCAGTGTGAATACTTTCTGAAGGCACTGTAATCTGAAACACAACCAAAACAAACTGCAAATGCAGACTAACAAGTTCATTGCGTGCTAGGAATATGGCACAAAATACTACACTTTTGACTACTTTAATACACACACAAGTGAATTTGTCCAAATACTTATGACACCTTCAAATGGGGGGACTTGCGTTTCTAAACGGTACAACAGATACTTATGAAAATAACCTCAAATAAAAGGTGACATTCTGTACTGTCGCCTCATATGAAACGTTTGATCTCAAAATGCTGGAGTATAGAGCCAAATTAAACGTATTAGCTTCACCACCCAAATAAATACATAGGGGAGTGTATATGCCTAACTTTAGACTGCTGAGCCACTCAGTCATCTGAGGCACTGCATCGCAGTGCTAGAGGCATCACTACAGACCCGGGTCCGATCCCGGGCTGTATCACAACCGGCCGTGATCGGGAGTCCCATAGGGCGGCGCACAATTGGCCCAGCGTCGTTCGGGTTGGCCCATCATTGTAAATAAGAATTTGTTCTTAACTGACTTGCCTAGTAAAATAAAAAAGATATAACTTTGCCTTAGCATTGATTATGTTATTATTATCCTTGAAATTGAATACCCAAATTCCAGTGTAATTCCAATGTAATGTGATTTGTAAAGAATGGTATATGAACAGCCCTAATGTGCAATTATGTGTTGTTGATAAAGGCATTGTCATCTGTGGCTATTCTTGTTTCCAGTCCTCCCCCCTCTCATTATGTGGTTTACCTCTTTCTTCTCCTACTCCAGATGCTCTCGTCTCCCTCACCGTCGTCATCAGGTCAACTGTCCCAGCTTGGTGCCAGTTTATACGGCCCACAGAGTAAGCTGGCTGCATCTGTTTTCAGGGTCTTTCCTACTAAGGCCATAATACATTTATGTCTAAAACAATTCGGTAGTCAAGTCATACCTGGAGCTATTTGATCAATTAAAATAATGACCGTATATACTTGATAAATATACCCAATTCTAAACAGACTTCAACACTATTCCCTTAGGCACTTCTTGTTGATCTCAAAAGATTGCTATAAGAGATATCCAATCTCATGGTCACTTTGGAAGAGTGTTTACTGTTTCTATTTCTCGTGTTGCAGGTGCACTAGGCTTCTCGATAAGGGGCATGGGCAACAACACTCAGTTAAACCGCAGCTTAACGCAAGGCACCCAGCTACCGAGCCATATCACCCCCACCACGGGGGTGCCCACCTTGTCCCTCCATACCCCACCTTCGCCAAGCAGGTGTGTGGAAGAGATGAGACGTGAGACAGAAATGCTGGCGAGAGAGATAGCTTTGGCAATGTAAACAAATGTTTCCCATGCCAATAAAACCCATTGAATTGAATTGAGATATTCTGGAGATAGACATATAACACATAAGCCAGTGTGTTTGAATGCCAATAATTAGTTAGCCAGTCAGTTCAGTTCAGTGGTTCCAGAGCAGGACAGGACATTATTAGTAAAATCATCATCTGGCTTCATATCAATCTCCAACCCATTATGTGTCCTCGACAGGGGGATCCTGCCGATGAACTCGAGGAACATGCTAAACCACTCCCAGGTGGGCCAGGGCATCGGGATGGGCAGCAGCAGGACCAACAGCATGGGCAGCCCCAACCGCAGCTCCCCCAGCATCATCTGTATGCCCAAACAGCAGCCTGCACGGCAGCCCTTCACCATCAACAGGTACACAGTCACACGTTCTGGCTGGCCATACAATTGAAAGATCTGCTGTTCTCAACTCTCTGTATAAATCAATAGTTTTTTGTGATGATTGGAAATAGATATTAAGTGCTCCAGTTGGAGGCTAAAGTTGTCCTCTGTATTTCTGTAGCATGTCAGGATTCGGAATGAACCGAAACCAGGCGTTTGGGATGAACAACTCGTTATCAAGCAACATCTTTAATGGCACAGGTTAGTAGTGTGTCTCTTCATAATAACCAACTATCTGATGCTCAGTCTGGCCATTGATTGAAACATCACACTCAGGCCGGTTTTACCTGTATGTTTTCTGGCAAGTTTTTATAACGTCCACTTACCTATCCATTCACACAATCAATAAGACACACAGTCAGCATGAATAGTAACATACATTTACCTACCCATATGGCTTTCTTACAAGTCTTTAACCCTCCCCCTCACAGACGGCAGTGAAAACGTGACAGGGCTAGACCTGTCCGACTTCCCTGCGTTAGCAGACAGGAGTCGGAGGGAAGGAAGCGGAAACCCAACGCCGCTACTCAACCCACTAGCTGGAAGGGCCCCCTATGGTAAGAACTCTTTATAGTGCACTAGCAAGGATTTATAATTGTGGACTAAACTAGGAGGGCTACCTATAGTAAGGGCTCAACGTAGTGCACTAGAAAGAAGGGCTCCCTGTAAGAAGAGTTCATTGTAATGCACTAGGCTTGGATGCTAAGGGCACTTGGCAGTGCACGTGTAAAAGCATCAGACACATCACATTACTGTGGGCCAGTCAGTACTGCTAGACACATTCCCATTGTAAATACTCAGTTCACTTGTCTCTCTTCAAATATAAACTGTGGCGAGTCATGTGATGAAGAAAGGGAAAAGGCCTTCTCCAATGGTGTGTGTGTATATAACCCAAGGCTAAACTTCTTTCTCATTGTGGTGATTTATTTAAGAAGCCTCTTCTCTTCATCTCATGACCTCATCAGTTGGCATGGTGACGAAGCCATCAAATGAGCCGACGCAGGATTTCTCCATCCACAACGAGGACTTCCCTGCACTGCCTGGTCCCAACTACAAGGACCCTACTTTGAGCAACGACGACAGCAAGACAGTGAGTCACACAGACAGACAGGCTTCCTTTAGCCTGGTTAGCCTGTCTGTTTTCCTTGGTCGTTGTCATGCCAAACATGGATAAAGCAGAAACGGACAGGCAACCAGGCAAGGCCTCCTTATGTTGAGCAGCAACAGCTTTTATTTATTTTTATTTAACCTTTATTTAACTAGGCAAGTCTACTGCATATTCAAGTGTTTCACCTTATAGTTAGAAGAGCGGACATCTTATATTAAAAGCAATGTTCCATGATGTCATGTGGGTTATAGATGTAATAAAAATAAGATAATTATTAATTAATTAGTTTTTTGCTTTGTTCAGAACCTAAACTCTACAGGCAAGAGCACGTCCAGTGCAGATGGGCCTAAGTTCCCCGGAGACAAGACGACCTCGGCACAGAACAACAACCAGAAAAAAGGGATCCAGGTGTTACCTGACGGTGAGCCCTCTCAACCAATCACACCTCTCTGTCTCGACCTGGGTGGGTTTTGAGATGGTTCCTGCATGACTGTTGGCCAGTGGTGTTGTCCAAACTTTACACTAGCTGGAGGGAAAGCTCTACTTGGTTATTATTATTTTCCCTAAGTGTGGCTTTTCCTACCTCTGTAGGGCGGGTGACGAACATTCCCGGGGGAATGGTGACGGACCAGTTTGGGATGATCGGCTTGCTGACATTTATTCGAGCGGCGGAGACGGACCCGGGCATGGTGCACCTGGCACTCGGGAGTGACCTCACAACACTGGGACTCAACCTCAACTCTCCAGAGTAAGATGTCTGCTCTGTCTCAACGTTAGGTTGAAGGGATACATAACTCAAAAATCTACGTTTTGTCAGATGTTCTTATTCATCAAAAGTGGTCTTAAGTTAAGTCCATGTTGAGAGTAACATGTCCTCTCCTCTCCTGACAGAAACCTGTACCCCAAGTTTGCTTCCCCCTGGGCATCAGCACCGTGTCGACCTCAAGACATTGGTAAGACATTATCCTGACCACACACGCACACTGAAACACACCAAGATGCACGCCAAGACACATACACCAGGATAGTCCACTCAGTTGCCACAACTGCCACTGTTTTCCACCAAAACGCACACACCCGCACCCCGCACTGAGCCTGTTGGTGACCCTGGTGCAACCTCTCTTTCAGACTTCCACGTCCCGTCTGAGTACTTAACCAACATTCACATACGGGACAAGGTAGGTGATGAATCAGTAATCTAACCAGTTTGTGTAACACCCCATTTCATGTGGTATTGAGCTTATGCTCTTGAAGAAAACACAATGTCATCATTAGATAAACAAATGATGGTGTTGATAAAGACGTCTCTCCTCCTCAGCTGGCAGCTATAAAGCTGGCTCGTTACGGTGAAGACCTGCTGTTCTATCTGTACTACATGAATGGAGGAGACCTGTTACAGCTCCTGGCAGCGGTAGAGCTGTAAGTAGCACATCCAAACTACTACTGAAGGCATTGAACTTACTTTGTAGTATAGAGTGCCTTGCTCAGAGAAGTGTCTTTTATTTAGATATGATCCATGGTCGGACTCCCAAAAGTGATTTTAGAGATATATTACCTCACCGTAACGCCCAGCATCACTTTTAGGTTTTCTTTCAATAGTTGTCCAAAGTTCCACAGTTCTTTCCATAGGTTGTTATCAATAAGCGATTTGTGCGTCTTTTCTTTAGTGACTTCACTGTGCAGTAATGGGATTTCTCTCTCTCCTGTCTGTGCCTGGTGTTGGTGCAGCTTCAACCGGGACTGGCGGTACCACAAGGAGGAGCGGGTGTGGATCACGCGGGCGCCGGGCATGGAGCCCACACTAAAGACCAACACCTACGAGAGGGGGACCTACTACTTCTTTGATTGTCTTAACTGGAGGAAGGTAGCCAAGGTAAAGGTGTTGGCTTTAGTATATGCTATCCTCAATCAATACACTTAACATTAAAGGGATCGTTCAGGATTTTGGCAGTCTACTTCCCCAGACTCCGATTAACTCTAGTATACAATGTTTATGTCTCTGCGTCCAGTATGAAGGAAGTTAGATGTAGTTTCGTGAGCCAATGCTAACTAGAGTTAGTGCAATGCTAACTAGAGTTAGCATGCTAGCTGTTCTCATAGACGTCCAGTCATTGTGCTAACACTAGTTAGAAATTGCGCTAACGCTAGTTAGCAACTTCCTTCAAACTGCACGCAGTGACATAAAAATGGTATCCTCGAGTTCGTCTGACTCTGGGTAAGTAGATAAAGGGCTTCATTGCCAAAATCCCAAACTATCCCTTTAAGAGAAAGCTTTATGTGTGTGCCTTTTAGATTTAGATGTATGCCTTGAGTTGTGAATCTCCTTAGATGGAGTTACGTGTTTGACATACTAGTTTTGTTTTGGGAACTTGTAAGTGTTTAACGTTGGTTCTGACCCTCAAGAAAGGCTTGTAAAAAGGCTCAAGATAGGCCTTCTGTATCTCTCGGTTACTGGTGATGTCACACTGAGTTTTCAGTTCTTGATGATCAGTAGTCTCACTCGGGCCATATAAACTCAGCAGGAATCTTCCATTTCCATTGCTGATTGTGTGTTCTCAATCCCTTCAGGAGTTCCACCTGGAGTACGACAAGCTAGAAGAGAGGCCCCACGTCCCGTCTACCTTCAACTACAACCCAGCCCAGCAGGCCTTCTGAGGCCCAGTACAGTACAGTCCCAGGGGAACTGCTGTCCCTGCACACCTCCCTCCCAGCCTGAGGAGGGTGCTGTGGCCCAGGCATCCATCCTGGTTTTTATTCCTTGAGGATCTGGTTAAAATGACTGCAGAGGAGGCGCTCACCACTGTATAAGGGTGGGGAAAACTGAGCCCTGCCTTTCCCAAATGATGTGCTGCCCAAACACCTATATCTGTTCTGTTTTTATTCCTTTAGTTTCCTCGTTTTTGGAGGGGGTTGAGCAGGGTCTGTGTTTTGTTTACCTCTGAATAAGAAGACTGACTATACCGGCACACTTTACAGTGACAAAACAAGGGTTATGCCTCATTTTTTCAACAACAAAAAAAGTGTTAAGAACAGACAAAGGTGGGGAAGGCTAAGCCAACAAGTACCATCCCAGACGTGAGAATGAAAGGGCGGAAGAAATGCAATGTTCTTTGTTGCACTATTTAGTAATAAAAGAACACAAAGATTGTTTGTGCTTTTTTAAGTGAATTACACTCCCTCATGTTTTGTTTTGGAAAGATGAGCAGCCTGTCTACACATCTCTCTCTCTCCACTTCTCCTTTCATCTCTCCTCTTGTACATTCCCTCTTTTCTCCTCAACCGGCCCCACATCCCTTTCTTTCCTTTTGACAGGTATTTTCTGTCTGGTGTCAATATAGACACAGATCAGATACTTTCTTTAGTGAATGTTCTCACAACCTGTGGACAACCCTTACAAGGGTTGTTAGATTACCTAACCAGCTTCATTGTTCCAGAGCAAGCAAAACACTTTCCAGTCTTTGTTACGATTTTGTAATAAATGTGTAAAAATATATATTTTTATGTTTGAACATCACATGAATAGTGATATGTATGTCTGAATGTGTATATATTATATATGTGTATGTATATATATATATTTATATATGTATATGTGTATTTATATATGTGTGTGTGTATATATATATGTATATGTGTATTTATATATGTATGTGTGTGTATATATATATATATATATATATATATATATTTATATATGTATGTGTGTGTATATATATATATATATATATATATATATATGTGTGTATGTGTATTTATATATATATGTATGTGTATATATATATATATATATATATGTATATATATATATATACACGTGTGTGTGTGTGTGTGTGTGTGTGTGTATATATATTGGAGAAAAAAATTGCCCTGCCTTGTACCTCGTTTTTAGGAAGTCAGCATGGATGCAATATGTGGATAAAATAGGACATTTCTGGATCTGCTGGACAGGGCGTCGCACTCGGCACCGTGAGCACTTACGAAGAATTACAAATAAAGACGAACGAGGAAAGACCTGATTCTCAGCTAAAACAAGGAAATCCACCCCCAAACAAACCGACTAGTCAGTCCAAAGCAAGAGAACAGATGGACACATTTCACTTAAAGCTGTTTAAACAGCAGCATTTCATAGGAAATTGAAAAATTAATAATAATTTTAAGAATAATGAATACAGACCAATCTTGTATTTTCTGAAGTTCAAAGCCTCTTTTCTTTGTAATAAAGCAGAAAAGGCTTTCCTGAACTACTATTGTGTGGCGTCTGATTTCTGAGGGAAGGAGACATTCTGACATTTTAAATCTTCACATGGGTCTTGATGAAAACCAAACAAATTTGACACTGAATTTATATGAAATGATATCCCCCTTCCAGTGGTCCTTGGAGTTGTATATGTATTATCTGTGTATTACTGACCTGTTGATACACAATTTAAAGGACAGTCACAGACAGGACCATCTCGGGTCCAGTGTTATTGAATGACAGAAGGAGTAGGGAGGGATGGAATGTGTAGGGCTAATATATACTGAACAAAAATATAAATGCAACATGTAAAGTGTTGGTCCCATTTTTCTGAGGTGAAATAAAAGATCCTAGCAATATTCCATATGCCCAAAAATGTATTTCTCTCATATTTTCACAAATTTGTTTACATCCCTGTTACTGAGTATTTGTCCTTTGCCAAGATAATCCATCCACTTGACAGGTGTGGCATGTCAAAAAGCTGATCATTACACAGGTGCACCTTGTACTGGGGACAATAAAAGGCCACTCTAAAATGTGCAGTTTTGTAACACAACACAATGCCACAGATTGGAGCATGCAATTGTCATGCTGACTGCAGGAATGTCCAACAGAGCTGTTGCCAGAGAATTTAATGTTAATTTCACTACCAAAAGGCGCATCCAACGTCGCTTTAGACTATTTGGCAGTACATCCAACCAGTCTCACAACTGCAGACCATGTGTAACCATGCCAGCCCAGAACCTCCAAATCTGTCTTTTTCACCTGTGGGATTGTCCGTGGGGGGCGGCAATTGATTGATTTCCTTCTATGAACTGTAACTCAGTAAAATCTTTGAAATTGTTGCATGTTGCACTTATATTTTTGTTCAGTATATAAGGGCAAGGTCAGAGATGGGCAACTCTAGTCATCTGGGGCCTGATTGGGGATACACTTTTGCCCCAGCCCCTGCTAACACACCTCCAATAATCAACTAATATAATGGTCTTCAGTTTAGAATGCAAACACAGAAAGACAGTCGTGAAGAGGGCATGACAATGCCTATTCCCCCTCAGGAGACTGAAAAGATTTGGCATGGGTCCCCAGATCCTCAAAAAGTTCTACAGCTGCACCATCGAGAGCATCCTGACTGGTTGCATCACCGCCTGGTATGGCAACCGTTCGGCATCCGACTGTAAGGCTCTACTGAGGGTAGTGCGTACAGTCCAGTACATCACTGGGGCCAAGCTTCCTGCCATCCAGGACATCTATACCAGGCGGTGTCAGAGAAAGGCCCAAAAAATTGTTAAAGACTCCAGTCACCCAAGTCATAGTCTGTTCTCTCTGCTACCGCACGGCAAGCGGTACCGGAGCGCCAAGTCTAGGTCCAAAAGGCTCCTTAACAGCTTCTACCCCCAAGCCATAAGACTGCTGAATTATTAATCAAAATGCCACCAGGACTATTTGCATTGACACCCCAACCCCACTTTGTTTTTACACTGCTGCTACTCGCTGTTTATTATCTATGCATAGTCACTTTACCTCTACCTACATGTACAAATTACTTCAATTACTTCGACTAACCTGTATCCCCGCACATTGACTCATTACCGGTACCCCCTGTATATAGCCTTGTTATTGTTATTTTATTGTTACTATTTTTACTTTAGTTTATTTAGTAAATATTTTCTTAACTCTATTTTCTTAAAACTGCATTGTTGGTTCAGCGCTTGTAAGTAAGCATTTCACGGTAAGGTCTACACCTGTTGTATTTGGCGCATGTGACAGGCAAAGACAATATTAACTGTACACTTGTACATTTGAGTTGCAATCTTAGTCCCCTTCCCTTCATAGTCAAATTGAATGATGATCTCTTGGATCGCAGCCAGCAAATTAATAATGATTGTGCTGCCAGGGATTTACAATACCTCACTGACATAACTACAGATATAAAACGAATCTCTGTCTGGTAAATGTATTATTATTATTACAGTTTTGGTCAAATGTCTGAGGGATGTTTCTCTTGGCTTTACTTACTCACAAATCCTCGACCATTGCTATTCAAACTTCAAGGATGGTTATAAGGCCCTCCCCCGCCCTCCTTTCAGCAAATCTGACCACGACTCCATTTTGCTTCTCCCTTCCTATAGGCAGAAACTCAAACAGGAAGTACCCGTGCTAAGGACTATTCAACGCTGGTCTGACCAATCGGAATCCACGCTTCAAGATTGTTTTGATCACGCGGACTGGGATATGTTCCGGGTAGCTTCCGAAAATAATTTAGACATATACACTGAAACGGTGACGGAGTTTATCAGGAAGTGTATAGGTGATGTTGCGCCCACTGTGACTATTAAAACCTACCCTAACCAGAAACCGTGGATAGACGACAGCATTCGCGCAAATCTGAAAGCGCGAACCACCACATTCAACCATGGCAAGGTGACTGGGAATATGGCAGAATACAAAAACAGTGTAGCTACTCACTCCGCAAGGCAATTAAACTGGCAAAACATCAGTATAGAGACAAAGTGGAGTCGCAATTCAACGGCTCAGACACGAGACGTATGTGGCAGGGTCTACAGACAATCACGGACTACAAAAAGGGCCGACACCGACATCTCGCTTCCAGACAAGCTAAACACCTTCTTCGCCCGCTTCAAGGATAACACAGTGCCACTGACGAGGCCCACTACCAAGGACTGTGGCCTCTCCTTCTCCATGGCCGACGTGATTAAGACATTTTAGCACGTTAACCCCCGCAAGGCTGCCCGCCCAGACGGCATCCCTAGTCGCGTCCTCAGAGAATGCGCAGACCAGCTGGCTGGTGTGTTCATGGACATATTCAATCTCTCCCTTTCCCAGTCTGCTGTTCCCACATGCTTCAAGATGGCCACCATTATTCCTGTACCCAAGAAATCAAAGGTAACTGAACTAAATGACTATCGCCCTGTAGCACTCACCTCTGTCATCATGAAGTGCTTTGAGAGACTAGTGTCGTAGTAAATATATATAATGTTATAGCTTGGTCTGACTAAAATCTTGTGCATGACCCATCTTGTGTTGGGCCTTTGGATTTAATACAATGCACAAAGACTTCTATCTTGTCGGCCTTATCAGCAGGTGGCTATGGACAACACCCACGCCATAGGTCTCTCAGTTCTCCCAACTCACAAGTTATTGCTCTGAGGACATACACACACACACCCCCACACACACACACACATACACACACACACACACACACACATCATCATTGTTAAACATACACACATACACACACACACACATACACACACATACACACATACACACACACACACACACATACACACACGCACACACACACACACACACATCATCATTGTTAAGCACACACACACAAAAAACCCCCCTTCTCTTAGGCTGAACATCTGAAGACAGAGAACCCGACTCAGAGCCAATGCAATGGAAGTGACCTCGACCAACTCATCAGGACCAATCAGAAGATCAGAACTACTAGAATCAACCTACTTTATTTTATTGTATAAAATGTCAGCACACAATGTTTAGGGGCTCGCTCTCTCAGATATCTCCCTACGAGGTTGACGAACGGGTCCGTGCACGCTATTTACAGATATCTTTACCTCTGAATAAACTGCCTCATATTATACAATTATCCACCTTGTCCAAAAGTCTCTACTTGGTCTCCGTTCTCCAGTAAACTTGTTTTATCAACAAAACTTGGTAGCAGAGGATGGTTTTCTAACTCTGAATTCGGTCCATAAAAGTTGATAGAGACAGGAGACAAGTAAGAGACGGATCTGAAAGGACGGGTGACCTGTCCGCAGGAGCAGCCGGGAATCCAGCTCGCCTCAGGAAACTGATCTAGACGGCCGTCAATACAAAGGTAAGCAGAACCTGTTAAAACAAAATCTGCATATTGTATTGTAGGATAAACTAAATTATGATCAGTAAGTACTGGGCGTGAGTATGGATTACTGTAAAATTTATAACATATCTATTATGACTCAAAAGGCACATATGTAAAGATATCTGAATTCGTGTGTTGCTTAGGTTTTTACTGTTGAAATGTGACTCTAAGAGAAGAAGTCTAGTTACAGTGGTTTTATTTTCTGTTGAAATGCGGCTTTCTAGTGAGGAGCCTATTACAGAGGTTTTGGTCCACAAGCGATGGACCCCTTTTATTTGATCCACAAGAGAAGGATCTGGTGACTTGATAAAAAGATTCAGATAGTCGGGTTGAGTTAATTCCGTGAGAATCCAAGTCCAGAAAAGGTTCTCCCGACTAGACGCCAGTTGAATGGTTTAAACGACTGGGAGTCTCCTTGAGGAGAATCAAAAAAATAAAAATAAAAATACAAGTTCAGATAGTCGGGCAATTGGTTGACGTGGCACTCAACTATATGTACTGTGAGGAACTTAAACTGAATTCGTGTGTTGATGCTGATATGTAATGAAAATGTAATTGTTGAAATGATAACCTGAATGTTGTGTAAGATTGGCCGTTTCATGAGACTAACTAGTGGATAACTTTTAAGAGGACCACCGAGTCCTATTTTGCCTGTTATGTAGCCGCTGCGCTAAAAGCTGACTTGAACTTTTTCCCTCTTGTGGTGTTGGTATTTTCATAATTCCTAAAATTAGATTGATAATTATTTTGGAAGCGCTCGAGTTTGTTAATATATTGTTCCAAAAGGGCGATTCTGATACCTTTTGGGAAAATATATAATAACTCGAATAACTGAAAAACAATAATAACTTTTGCTAAATAATTCCTAAAATTAAATTGATAATTATTTTGGGAGCGCTTGAGTTTGTTAATATATTGTTCCAAAAGGGCGGTTCTGATACCTTTTGGGAAAATATATAATAACTCGAATAACTGAAAAACAATAATAACTTTTGCTAAATAATTCCTAAAATTAAATTGATAATTATTTTGGGAGCGCTTGAGTTTGTTAATATATTGTTCCAAAAGGGCGGTTCTGATACCTTTTGGGAAAATATATAATAATTCGAATAATTGAAAAACAATAATACCTTTTGCAAAATAATTCCTAATAATAAAGTATTGAACATTTTTTGTGTACGAGGGTGGGACATCAGAGATAAATCTCAGTCAGCGCCAAGAATACATTGCTGGATTCGGCCAGTGACGGGCTAAGAGCACCAAGATAGTCTAAAAAAAACTGTATAACCATGGCAACCACTACCGTCCCAAAACTCAAGTTTAATGAATATCTAGATCAAAAAAATACAGGATAGAGCGGGAGTGGTGCCGAATGGTTTTTTAATTCGATCTAAAAGTTGGTGCGAGAGGAAAAGGCAAATCATCGATCTAAAAACAGACGGAAGAGTGACCTGAAAATCCTGGAGAAATCAACTATTCGTCTTGGCTCAGGAAACCTGATCAGAGCGCGCTCTTCTAAAAAGGTATGCAGAGCCTGTTAAAACGAAATCTTGCATATTGTATTATAGACCAATACCAAATTATGATCAGTAGTACTGAGCGTGAGTATGAATACTTGTTAAATAATTTTCCATCCTAATGAATTAAGGCATACATGAGATATCTGGTATTGTGTTTTATACTAAGGAATTAAGGAATAAGGAATAAGGAATAAGGAATAAAGATAAACGTATCCAGAATGTGTCGAACTACGGATTGACGCATTGGTGGATAAGATTTGACCCACAACTAGATTCCTAAAGGGACCCAGTTTGAACTGAGACCTTTTGCATAAATCCTATTAGGGGAGGTCCTACCCTATAGGTTGCGAGGAGGTAGAAGTTTAACTGTGGCAGAGTTCTAGACATTAGGTGGAGGGAGAGGTATGGTTTTGAGGGACGTCTGGACGCAGATAAACTCGAATCCATGCTTAAAACAGATACATAAGGTGTGTAAAGGAGAAATGAGCAGTGAGAGAGAAAGAGAGAGTTGCGAGGGGAGGGGCTGGAGAGAGCGAAAGTGTGGCTTTTGGAGCGAGGAAAGACTGGAGTTGGCTGGGAACACCACGGGGTGATTATTTGAGAGGTGCCTGTGGGTTTCTGACGAGGGATGAGATGGGTGAGAAAGTAGAGAATATTTACATTTGCATTTTTGGTGATTTGGCAGACGCTCTTGTCCAGAGCGACTTGCAGGAGCGATTGAGGGTTGAGTGCCTTGCTCGAGGGCACATCGGCAGATTTTTCGCCTGGTCGGCTCGGGGATTGGAACCGGCGACCTCTCGGTTCTTGGCGCGGCGCTACTGATCACTAAGCTGCCTGCCGCCCCATATGAGTTTAAGGTTGTGGCGTTGTTTGATCATGTGATAAGGTTTAATTTGTAATCGGACCATAACTAAAGTGGTTGTAGAAGTAATGTATAGGTAGGGGAGAGCCAATAGGGGGCTCCATTGAACTATTATGGTTTATTTGGCATTTCAATGGCATAAGGTGAAATCTGTATGCATGAGGGGAATTCGATTATGTATTATTATAGTATTATGGACACTCCGTAATAAATAAACTGAACCAAACAAGACGTTACTACAGCAATAGAGAATAGTTAATGTTGTCACGTTAGTTCTTAAACCCGATGATAGAGGAAAATGCAGAACGCTGTTAGAGTGTGTTTTATTTAGGCTACTAGGGTGTTTGAGACGGAAGGGCTGGCTAGACGGGGGGTGATGACGTGGCTGGATGTGCGACGTGAAAGTATTTACTTTGTGAGAATCGTAGATGGTGTGGAGTGACTGGCGATGTCCCTGGTTCGAACACAGGTAGGGACAGTAGACAAAGCTTTCGCAGTGGGGCTATATACCTAGATTACTATGTGGATGTGAAAGGTTGAATTAGATAGCTTAAATAGAAGTATTCTAGAAAAGTCTATGAAAATATGTTATAAGGTTACCATGCGCTCTCCCCGAAGGAGCAAGGGGAGGGTGAGAGACAGTACAGTTCAGATGGTAGGAACATTATTAAATGTATGCTAATCAACGATAGCAAGTATTTGTTTTATTAATTAGGGCATAATCAGAGAGAACAGTTAAATAAATTGAATAGCGAACTGAAATGGTTTAGCGGGAAAATATAAATGTTTGGTACATGTAGCAGAGTTAGGGTAATCAATTAAATAATAATTGTATACGCGAGGAATTTTGAGTGGTTTTATAGATTAGTTATGAGGAATTAGATTGATACAAACAATTATTGATGGGTTAAGACTGGGGATAACCAGGAGAAAGAGATTAGCTCATCTCGTTGGAATGTTGCCAAGGGCTAGGGGAGCAGTAGTGAAGTTAGGCCGTATTTAGGTCATGAAAGTTGTGAAGAAGATTATAATTTGGTAATAATATATTTGATTTGAACCATAAATAACAGAAGAGAGAGTGGAGGAATGGCAATTGGATAATGAAATACCAATATTAACTAAAGTGATTGTTTAGGTAGGTGGTAATATTGACACATGGCCAAATCATGTGTCAAAGAGGGGGATGGTTGGATTAAATATTAAATATATACGAAGGAGAGGACAAAATACTTTATTAAATATATACGAAGGAGAGGACAAAATACTTAAAAAAAAAAAAAAACATGTATGATAGTTTATTAACCACACCTGTATGTCAGAGGTTTTGTGCCCCACAGGTGAACTAAAGGAGAAGGTGACCCACTCTATCTAACCAGGAGACTGAATCAGGCCTGGCGGGAAGGGCCCTACCAAGTACTGCCTTTGCCAGCAGAATAGCTGAGAGATCCATCTGGGTGCATGTCACACACTGTACAAAACCAGCTACACCTGACGAACAAACACAGAGTTAGGAGAAAGATCCGATCACCACTATGGTTCGGGGGTTGCCTCCTTAACGAAGATTCCCTTACCCTGTCTGATCATCCCTGTGTGAGTTCGATAGAAGGTAAAGCAATGGGTTGGCCTCTGGCATCTGACATGTTCTCAGGGCAAGGGTGGGGATTCACAGGTCTCCCGACGGTAGGTAGCTGTCTGATTGTGGGGGCCATATTCCTAACACACACGGACCCTCCTGTTTCAGCCAGAAGTGGTAGTTAACCTAACACAAGTTGAAAAGGCATAGGAGACAGCTAGACGTAGGGAAAGGGGAAATTCTAGAGTAAACCTCTCTGAGGGAGGTAGTGAGACCGGGGCTGTGATAAAGATAGTGCAAAACTATGGACCTGGAGGAAGTAGTACAGGTGGAAACGGGGTATAGAAATCTTAACCTGTGGTTGGAATGGATTCAGTATACGGGGAAAAAAACTATGTCTAAAGAGGACTGTTTTGCCTGTAGGACAGCCAAACCAGGGATAACAACTACTCCGTTCCCCTTGACAGGCTTTAACTCTCTGTCAGGTTTTTCCTCCATGCAAGCCACCTGGGAATGTGGTGAAAGAGTCTTATGGTAACTTGCACTATCTGTTTCCCCCGATAACAAAGTCATCCCGACCTGGGTTGCCTCAGTTTGAAGTCACAGGGGATTCTTATTATTGTTTTTCTAGGACTAGTAAGGATAGGATACAGGGTAGGGCATCTTAGCTCCTGCTCCCACACAGAGAATGTCACACCTAAAGAGACCATGACTAAATCTCTCCTCTTTGTTGCAGCAAGAGGATTATAGGAGCCAAAACCAGGCCCGTGCTGACATCTGATGGATGTGTGGTGATAACTGATTGTGAACTCACCTACATACGCAAACAATCAAACGTGTCAGAGATTGGTGAGTTGTCACATAGAAAGTAGGACCTCCTCCCGGGATCCTTTGATGAAAGGATATATATTGATGGGATCCACAATCAGATCGCAGCTGGGTTTGAATCAAGTATTTTCTGGTGGTCAAACAATTAATAAAAATGTAGATTGGATAAATTATATTTAATATAACCAGCAAAAGATTTATTAACCACACTCGTGATGCAATAAAGGGATTAGCTGAGCAGACAGCGGCAACTAGCTTAATGACATGGCAGAATAGAATAGCTTTAGATATGCTTTTGGCTGAGCGGACGGGGTTTGTGTTCTGTTTGGATATATGTGCTGTACTTTCATCTCCAACAATATAGCACCGGACGGGCCCGTGACCAAAGCGCTTGAGTGACCATCACCACGCTGGCGAACGAACTGGTTGAGAACTCTGGTATTGATAGCTCCATAAACGGTTGGTTTGATAACGTATTTGGTAAATGGAAAACTATTGTTGTGACTATTCTGGGTGAAGTTATGGCCTCTATGGGTATACTTGTTCTTTGTGGATGTTGCCTTATTTCCTGGCTGAGTGACTGGTTTGGTGAGTACTCTTCTATGGTGGTTACTGGATTTCTGACCCTAGTAATTGTGTTTTTGCTGTTAATGTGTTGTGCTGCTTGCATCGTCCCCTGTCTCAGGAGGTCAGTGGTAGGAGTGGTGCAGGCGTCAGGTATGATGCTGTTGTTACCGGCCCAGGATGATGCAGGTGACTCTGCTACTGACTCTGAGACCAAGCTGGATGATCCATGTTTTGCCTAGTAAAATACATACACGCATTTATTTTCAGTTCTTGCTCATTTATTACCTTACGTTTTTACTAACCACTGTGATTGTTTATTCTTCCTGATGTGAAGGTAAAGGATTCCTGGGTGGCTGGTAGCCAACTCAGTACATGTTAGGTGTAGGGGAGGAATAGAGGGTTAAAATTATTATTTTTATTTTCTATTAACATTAAATGTTGTGATTTAATTTCCATATCCTGTTATTCTTAAGGGTGATTATACTCTGTTTAGAGTGACACCATAAAATTGTTGGGTTTTATTTTTTGGATCTGTATGTGATGAATAGCTTGGAAGGAATGCATTAATGAGGAGCACTATACTGATATGGATTGTTTCACATAACAGGCTGATAAGAACACTCTCTCTTTGTTGTCTGTGAAACTGTCCTTGAACATGGGTACATGGAGTACAGTTTTTGGGGGCTCGTCCTTTTGGGTGCTGACTGTTGTACTATTAATAAAAACGTCGATAGAATTAACTGCATACATTAATGTTAAAATTAGGCAATTGGACACAACAAGGTTTTGAGGCGGTGCATGGCCAGTTGGCTGCAACCTCTCTCATGGCTTTCCAAAATCGTATTGCTGTCGACATGCTCCTGGCTGAAAAAGGAGGAGTATGTGCTATGTTTGGTGAACAATGTTGTACCTTTATTCCCAACAATACAGCCACAGATGGCAGTTTGATAATTGCCCTGGAAGGGTTACGAACTCTTAATGGTAAGATGAAGAGCCACTCAGGGGTGGACACTTCAATGTGGGACTCTTGGATGGATGCGTTTGGTAAATATAAAACGCTTGTTTCTTCTATACTTGTATCCATCTCAATTTTGCTGCAATTCTAGTGCTTTGTGGATGCTGTTGCATTCCATGCATACGGACGCTGACAACCAGGATTATAACCACCGCTATTGATCCACATCCTGCAGATAACGGTCAGATGTTTCCTTTGCTTGCTATTGACGATGCTGACCAAGGATATCTGGATGATGAATAGCATTTAAGCTTTTGTCACGTCTCTTGTGAGACGTGAAGAGGGGGAATGTAAAACTTTATCTTTTGATAAAGTTTTCCCTATTTTGCCAATTGCAGCATTTAAGCTTTTTGTCACGTCTCTTGTGAGACGTGAAGAGGGGGGAATTAAAACTTTATCTTCTGATAAAGTTTTCCCTATTTTGCCAAATTGCAGCATTTCAGCTTTATGTCACGTCTCTTGTGAGACGTGAGGAGGGGGGAATCAAAACTTTATCTTCTGATAAAGTTTTCCCTATTTTGCCAATTACACTGTTAGCTTGTGTCACGTCTTAAGTTTTCCTTCTTTACTGTTACTTGGTCACGTCTCTGGGGAGACGTGAAGAGAGGGATTTGTCGTAGTAAATATATATAATGTTATAGCTTGGTCTGACTAAAATCTTGTGCATGACCCATCTTGTGTTGGGCCTTTGGATTTAATACAATGCACAAAGACTTCTATCTTGTCGGCCTTATCAGCAGGTGGCTATGGACAACACCCACGCCATAGGTCTCTCAGTTCTCCCAACTCACAAGTTATTGCTCTGAGGACATACACACACACACCCCCACACACACACACACATACACACACACACACACACACATCATCATTGTTAAACATACACACATACACACACACACACATACACACACATACACACATACACACACACACACACACACATACACACACGCACACACACACACACACACATCATCATTGTTAAGCACACACACACAAAAACCCCCTTCTCTTAGGCTGAACATCTGAAGACAGAGAACCCGACTCAGAGCCAATGCAATGGAAGTGACCTCGACCAACTCATCAGGACCAATCAGAAGATCAGAACTACTAGAATCAACCTACTTTATTTTATTGTATAAAATGTCAGCACACAATGTTTAGGGGCTCGCTCTCTCAGATATCTCCCTACGAGGTTGACGAACGGGTCCGTGCACGCTATTTACAGATATCTTTACCTCTGAATAAACTGCCTCATATTATACAATTATCCACCTTGTCCAAAAGTCTCTACTTGGTCTCCGTTCTCCAGTAAACTTGTTTTATCAACACTAGTCAAGGCATATCACCTCTATTTTACCTGTCACCCTAGATCCACTTCAATTTGCTTACCGCCCCAATAGATCCACAGACGATGCAATTGCCATCACACTGCCCTATCCCATCTGGACAAGAGGAATACCTATGTAAGAATGCTGTTCATTGACTATAGCTCAGCATTCAACACCATAGTACCCTTCAAGCTCATCATTAAGCTCGAGGCTCTGGGTCTGAACCCCGCCTTGTGCAACTGGGTCCTGGACTTCCTGACGGGCCAACCCCCAGGTGGTGAAGGTAGGAAACAACATCTCCACTTCGCTGATCCTCAACACTGGGGCACAAGGGTGTGTGCTCAGCCCCCTCCTGTACTTCCTGTTCACCCATGACTGCGTGGCCAAGCACGCCTCCAACTCAATCATCAAGTTTGCAGACGACACAACAGTAGTAGGCTTGATTACCAACAATGACGAGACCGCCTACAGGGAGGAGGTGAAGGCTTTGGGAGTGTGGTGCCAGGAAAATAACCTCTCACTCAACATCAACAAAACAAAGGAGATGATCGTGGACTTCAGGAAACAGCAGAGGGTGCACCCCCCTATCCACATCGACGGGACCGCAGTGGAGAAAGTGGAAAGCTTCAAGTTCCTTGGCGTACACATCACTGACAAACTGAAATGGTCCACCCACACAGACAGTGTGGTGAAGAAGGCGCAACAGAGCCTCTTCAACCTCAGGAGGCTGAATAAATGTGGCTTATCACCTAAAACCCTCACAAACTTTTACAGATGCACAATTGGGAACATCCTGTCATGCTGTATCTCCGCCTGGTACGGCAACTGCACCGGCCACAACCACAGGGCTCTCCAGAGGGTGGTGCGGTCTGCCGAACGCATTACCGGGGGCAAACTACCTGCCCTCCAAGACACATACAGCACCCGATGTCACAGGAAGGCCAAAAAGATCATCAAGGACATCAACCACCCGAGTCACTGCCTGTTCACCCCGCTATCACTAGAAGGTGAGGTCAATACAGGTGCATCAAAGCTGGGACCGAGAGAATGAAAAACAGCTTCTATCTCAAGGCCATCAGACTGTTAAATAGCCATCACTAGCACATTAGAGGCTGCTGCTGCCTATTTAAATCACTGGCCACTTTAAGAAATGGAACACTAGTCACTTTAATAATGTTTACATATCTTGCACTACTCATCTCATATGTATATACTCCATTCTATTCTATAATATTCTTCTGTATCTTAGTCCATGCCGCTCTGTCATTGCTTGTCCATATATGTATATATTCTTAAATCCCATTCCTTACTTTTTTTGTGTGTACTGGGTATATGTTGTGTAATTGTTAGATATTACTGCACTGTCGGAGCTAGAAGCATAAGCATTTCGCTACACCCGCTATAACATCTACTAAACACGTGTATGTGACAAATACATTTTGATTTGATTTGTACTGGCATACCCGTTAATGACCAAGATTAACCTAATGGTCATGGTATTGGCTACACCTTTACACATTTAAATCAGCCCAAGGCCAAGCCAATAAGTATCCCATATACTGTGTATTGCGTTGCAGTAAAGGAGTGGGTGGAGTAGGGAGTCACCAGTACTCTGTATTAAACCCATTGCCCAGCACAAGATACCCATTCACGTTTTGCAGACTCTATTGAGTATTTCCAAAAAAGTGTATTTCGTTTACAGGTATGCCAGTACGTCATTGTTTACATTGTGTCTTTGTTTACATTTATTTATTTGCCCCATGACTTCAGGGTGCTTATGGGTAATGTATTTTTTTGTTAACAAAATACAGGACAGATGTGTTGGGGATATTACTGATATGAAATACACCGTGTGTTGGTTTATATGTCTCATACAAGAAAAACATATATTTGTAAAACTGTATGCTATTTGAATGTGATTTATTGGAACATGACAATTCATATGCTGGAGAATATTACATTTTCTGTCATAACATGATTGCTTACACTAGATGGTGTATTTCACTGTTGAAGAGCATCACTGTGTGAAGGGAACTGTGTGTGTGTTTGAGCAATGCCATAGCTTTGAAGGAGCTTCAGCCATTCAGGGAGGAGGAAAACCGCTATGGACAGAATAAGCAGAGTAAAAGGACAACGATGGAGTATCTACTTCTCCAAAATCTATTTATTCTCTCACCTGTGTAATATGCTATGGTTTCACATTTTAGGTAAGTCACCTTTTTCTCTCTTAACATACTATCTTGGAACTTTACATATTTTCAACTTCAGACCAAATTTGTTTATATGCAAATTAGTTATGCAAAAAAAAGTCATTGATTCACTCACTGTCACTCAATTCCAGATAGACTCACTCTGAATATTCTGACAGTGTCTGCCATTTTCAGAGTTACCTAATGAATTGAATATCTCCCTCAAGTTGTTTGGCTATTGTGTGACTGCTAGTTTCCCTGTCTGACAAGGGACTTTGTAATAGCATGGGAAGACCCTGAGTATGTGGGAGAATGCCTAGCAAATTATACCATACAAGCATCAGATGTTATGTGTCCGACAGTCGTGCTGTCGCTATGACTCTCTTGTATGCTTGGCTGTCTTATATGCTCAAGTGTAAAGATACCATGTATCTAAGTCATTTATCTGTGTCTGTGCATCACAAGTGTGTTACATTACACACTAAGGCTACATTGCCTTATGAAGGTATTCATATCCCTTGACTTATTCCACATTTTGTTGTGTACAGCCTAAATTCAAAATCACCCATCTGCACACAATAGCCCATAATGAGAAAGTGAAAACATGTTATTAGCAAATTTATTGAAAATGAAATACAGAAATATCTCATTTACTGTATATATGTATTCACACCCGAGTCAAGACATGTTAGAATCACATTTGGCAGCGATTACAGCTGTGAGTCTTTCTGGGTAAGTCTCTAGGAGCTTCGCACCCATGGATTTTACATGAAGCTGGTTGAGAGAATGCCAAGAGTGTGCAAAGCTGTCATCAGGGCAAAGGGTGGCAATTTGAAGAATCTCAAATATATTTGTTTAACACGTTTTTGGTTACTACATGATTCCATATGTGTTACTTCATAGTTTTGATGTCTTCACTATTATTCTACAATGTAAAAATTTAAGAAAAACCCTTGAATGAGTAGGTGTGTCCAAACTTTTGACTGGTAGTGTATTTAAAGTGGTACTCAGTGATGTGTTGTGTTGGATTTGCCCCAAACATAACGCTTTGTATTCAGGACATCAACTTAATTTCTTTGCCACATGTTTTGCAGTTTTACTTTAGTGCCTTATTGCAAATAGGATGCATGTTTTGGAATATTTTTTATTCTGTACCAGCTTCCTTCTTTTCACTCTGTCATTTACGTTAGTTTTGTGGAGTAAACTACAATGTTGTTGATCCATCCTCAGTTTTCTCCTATCACAGCCATTAAACTCTGTAACTGTTTTAAAATTACCATTGGCCTCATGGTGAAATCCCTTAGTGGTTTCCTTCCTCTCCGGCAACTGAATTAGGATGGACGCCTGTGTCTTTGTCGTGACTGGCTGTATTGATACACCTTCCAAAGTGTAATTAATAACTTCACCATGCTCAAAGGGATATTCAATGTCGGCTTTTTTATTTTTTACCCATCTACCAATAGGTGCACTTCTTTGCGAGGCATTGAAAACCCTCACTGGTCTTTGTGGTTGAATCTGTGTTTGAAATTCACTGCCCAACTGAGGGACTGTGTGGGGTACAGAGATGAGGTAGCCATTCAAAAATCATGTTAAACACTATTATTGCACACAGAGTGAGTCCATGCAACTTATGTGACTTGTTAAGCACAATTTTACTCCAGAACTTATTTAGGCTTGCCATAACAAAGGGGTTGAAGACTTCTTGACTCAAGATATTTCAGCGTTCCTTTTTTTATTAATTAGTAAAAATGTCTAAAAATGTCATTCCACTTTGACATTATTGGGTATTGTGTGTAGGCCAGTGAAACGAAATCTCAATTTAATCCATTTAAAATACAAGCTGGAACAAAACAAAATGTAGAAAAAGTCAAGGGGTGTGAATACTTTCCGAAGGCACTTTTTACCACACCTTTTACACAGCAACAAGTGCATTTATTATTTTCTTATCTTGCCAGTAGTTCATGACTACTACCATTAGTGTTCACTGATAACATCAACATTAAGGATGATACATACAGTAACTGTCTGATTACCTCCTGCTGATTTTCTTCGACCCAGTTGTATCAACTTGTGAGTTCAGGTTGGCCCTTGTGTGTCATACTGTTCACAGTGTTATCTGCCCACTCTCTAGATGCAGGCCACAGTGCTGGGTCTCCTGGCTGCCTTAGCAGCGGTGGTCTTGGGCTGGGTACTGGAGGGAGATATGTTCCTCAGTCACGCTACTCTCCTCTGCTCAGCCAGTGTAACTACGGCCTTCATGGCTTCACTGCTGCATGGTAAGGACACCAAATAGCCCTGTCTACATGACCAAAAGTATGTGGACACCTGCTCGTCGAACATCTCATTCCAAAATCATGGGCATTAATATGGAGTTGGTCCCCCCTTTGCTGCTATAACAGCCTCCACTCTTCTGGGAAGGCTTTCAACTAGATGTTGGAACATTGCTGAGGGGACTTGCTTCCATTTAGCCACAAGAGCGTTAGTGAGGTCTGGCTCTGATGTTGGGTGATTAGGCCTGGCTCGCAGTCAGAGTTCCAATTCATCCCAAAGGTGTTCAATGGGGTTGCGGTCAGGGCACTGTGCAGGTCAGTGAAGTTCTTCCACACTGAGCTCGACAAACCATTTCTGTATGGACCTCGCTTTGTGCACAGGGGCATTGTCATGCTGAAACAGGAACACAAAGTTGGAAGCCCAGAATCGTCTAGAATTTCATTGTATGCAGTAGCATTAAGATTTCCCTTCACAGGAACTAAGGGGCCTAGCCCAAACCATGAGAAACAGCCTCCACCAAACTTTACAGTTGGCACTATGCATTGGGGCAGGCAGCGTTCTCCTGGCATCTGCCAAACCCAGATTAATCCGTCGGACTGCCAGATGTTGAAGCGTGGTTCATCACTCCAGAGAACGTGTTGCCACTGCTCCAGAGTCCAATAGCGGCGAGCTTTACAAGCTTCGGCCGTCTGTGCGGGGAGGTCCATGGCCACTTCGGTGGTCGCGGAGCGACACCTCTGGTTGTCTCTGACAACCATGAAAGAAGCAGACAGGACGTCGTTTTTGAACGCCCCCTTCTCTGACGACGGGCTCTTCGGAGTCGCCGTCAAAGAGGCGACAGAGAGGTTTTCAAGACTGGATGAAGAAAAGAAGCAGCTGGCCAGACACCTGCCATTGGCAGGGAGGTTAGGCCCTGCGCCCCAGTCCCAAAGACCGTCCACTTCCGCCGCCCAGAGTAGGCCATGGTCTACGGCGAGGTGGCGTATCCGGCGACAGTCGGCGGCTACAGGAGGCAGGAGAGCGGGCTCCGCCCCCCCAGCAGCCATGGTGGCCACAATGGTGCAGCCGGCGAGGGAGGTCGTAAGGACGCCGACCTGGCAACCTAAGGGGGGCCACAAGAGGAGGCGCACGTGACAGGACGAGGGGGAGTGGATAGAGGACGCGTCGATGGTGTCGAACGTGCCCACTGTTCCCCCCCACCCTTCGGTTGAAGGGATGGGTGATGATGCTTTTGTTGATGTATGTAATAAAGAGTTGGCTCCACCTGACTTTGTCAAAAAAGAGCCCCTTTTCCATAATACGTCCGAGAGCGTTCATATCTCACCCTCTCCCGCTTTCTCTGCATTGCTGGCAGTGGCAACGAAGCTGTACCCTCTCACGCTGGCTAGACCAGACGTTGCAGAAGGGTTATGCCATCCAATTCCATCGGACCCCACCCCCATTCAGGGGAGTGGTGGAGACGGTGATGAAAACGCATGTGTCTCACATAGCAGGCTGCAGTCTCGGTCAGACTCTGACAGGATGACGCAACCGCTATTCGGGGATGGCGCACTGTCTCAGACCAAGGTCTCTGTTAGTGCGAATCAGACCCGTGCTGCGTTCACGGAGGGCCTGATTACTATGGTTACGGACGTAACCAATGTATCGGCGCCCCCATTTCTCTCAGAACGCGCTGATGCTCACCACACTGAGTGTAGCTCAGCCCACCAGGGGTGCAGAGCTGAGCACACACAGGAGGTGAAGGTAAAAAAGGTACCAAGGCGCCGCCTTGTGTTACCTCATAGAGACCTCACATTACAGACTCCTAGGAGTACTGTAGTGAAGGGCTCTCATAGCGAACTGCAGTCACAGCCTGATTCTGGAATGATGACGCAATCGCTCTCTGGGGATGGTGCTCTGTCGCAGGCTGTGGCCTCGGTCAGTGCAGTTCAGACCCGCGATGCGTTCACGGAGGGCCGGAATACGATGGTTACGGGTTTAACCAACGTATTTGCGCCCCGTCTCTCTCAGAACGCACTAATGTTTCCTCTCCCTTTCATGGGAGTCCCGCCTTGGGCTGTTCCACCACCTCAGTGTTGGGGAACAGCGGCGGCAAGGGCCATAGAGGAATACAGGTCCTTCCTACTGAATGTACCACAGCTTCGCACTCGCCCGCTTTCTCTGCATTGCTGGCAGTGGCAACGAAGCTGTACCCTCTCACGCTGGCTAGACCAGACGTTGCAGAAGGGTTATGCCATCCAATTCCATCGGACCCCACCCCCATTCAGGGGAGTGGTGGAGACGGTGATGAAAACGCCCGAAAAAGTGGCCGCTCTGGTTTCAGAGATTACGGAACTTTTGGCGACGGAGACGTTCACAGTAGTTCCCCAGGAGCAAAGGAACAAAGGGCTGTATTCGCCCTACTTCCTGGTGCCCAAAATGACGGGGGGAATGAGGCCGATATTGGATTTACGCATTCTCAACGAGAGCGTAACCAAACGGCCCTTCCGAATGCTCACGACAAAACGTCTACTGGAATGTGTCCAGAAAGGAGACACTTGTACAAGCATAGACCTAAAGGACGCGTACTTTCATGTGCCGGTACAGCCGCGTCACAGGAAGCTTCTGTGATTTGCCTTTCAAGGAGTAGCGTAGGAATACACGAGGATGCCATTCGGGTACGCCCTGGCACCTCGCACGTTTTCCAAGTGTGTGGAGGCGGCATTGGAACCGTTGCGTCGTCAGGGAATAAGGCTACTAGCCTACCTAGATGACCTACTGGTTCTCGCCCCGTCAGCAGAGCTGGCGTTCACTCACACGACACAGACAGTGATTCATCTCACATGTCTGGGGTTCGCTGTGAATTGGAAAAAGAGTGTGCCCTGGCCCAGTCATCATATTGTCTATCTGGGATACAGCTAGACACTGTAATGATGAGGGCTCGAATTTCGGTCCCTCGAAGGGTAGCCTTGTTGCTAGCCCTGAGGAAGTGTCGTCCGAATCACACGGTAACGGCGCTGTCGGTCATGTCACTCTTGGGTCTCATATCGTCAGCCCATTCTGTGGTTCCGCTGGGACTCCTGCACATGCGCAGGATGCAGCGATGGTTCGCCCAACTAAGACTAGACCCAGTGCGTCAACGTCATCGGTTGGTGGTGGTTCCCCTCTCGCTCAGGGCAGATCTGAACTATTGGAGAAACCCGCGCGTTCTCACGCACGGAATCCTGATAGGCAAAGTGTCCTCCTACATTCCAGTGTATACAGATGCCTCTCTGACTGGATGGGGAGGGACATGTCAGACCCAAGCGATAGGAGGTGTGTGGCCTCTTTCGAGTCGCCACATCAACCTCTTGGAGTTGGAAACGGTTCGACTGGTTCTGACCCACTTCGCGTCTACCCTTCGGGGTCGCGATGTGCTGGTCTGGTCAGACAACCGGACCACAGTAGCTCACATAAATCGCCAGGGAGGAGTCAGGTCTCCTGCTCTCCACCGGGCGGCAGAGGAATTGTGGCTGTGGGCTCACGAGCACCTTTGCTCATTGAGAGCAGCACACATTCCGGGCTACTTGAACGTAGGAGCAGACCTCATGTCGCGAGGGGGTCCTCGAGACGACGAGTGGAGTCTGCATCCGGACATTGTTCTCAAAATGTGGGAACAGTTCGGGAGAGCCGAGGTGGATCTATTCGCATCACACGTGAACGCGCAATGTCCCCTATGGTTCTCTCTGAGGGAACAGGACGAACCGCTACTGGGAAGAGACGCATTTGCGCACCAACCGCGGCCGAGAGTACTTCTGTATGCATTCCCTCCGCTGTCCTGCATTCTCCCACTGTTAGCCAGGGTGAGATCAGGAGGGCTGTCAATAATATTGATAGCCCCCGATCGCCCAGGGGCTCCATGGTTTGCGGAGATGAGTCAGATGTTGATTGCGCCACCTTGGCCAATTCCACATCGACGGGACGCATTGTCTCTGGCGGGGGGTTCGATAGGGCAATTGCCCATAATTGGCCAACCACTGAAGGCTTGGCTCCTGAGAGGGACAGGCTAGAGCGCCGTGGGTTATCTGATGCAGTGATCAGGACCATACAGGGTTCACGTGCCAGTTCCACTTCCAGGATGTATGCCAGTAGATGGAACGTTTTTTCATGGTGGTGTGTCACACAGGGTGTAGACCCCATGAGCTGTCAGGTTGAGAGTGTTCTTTTTTTCCTGCAGTTGATGTTTGATAAGCAGCGATCGCCCGCCACCATTAAGGTGTTTGCAGCGGTGATTTCAGCTTGTCACGAGGGGTTTGGCAGAGACAATGTCTTCAGCCACCTTCTAGTGAAACGTTTCTTATTGGGAACGCGGCGGCTTAGGCCAATGCCTAGAGCCACGCTTCCTCAGTGGCATTTGGCTTTGGTACTCGAAGCGCTATGTAAGTCGCCGTTCGAGCCATTGAATCAAATACCCCTCAAGATGCTGTCTATGAAGACGGCACTGTTGCTCGCTTTGACTACTGCTAAGCGTGTCAGTAATTTGCATGCTCTTTCGACGAGACCCGACTGCCTTGCCATTAATGGCGATCTGAGCAGAGCGGTGTTACGTCCTAACCCGGCATTTGTGCCAAAGGTTATTAAGAGCTCATATAGGTCACAGACCGTGGAGCTGTGGGCTTTTTCTCCCCCTCCTCATAGGGAGAGGAGTGAGGAAAGGCTCCATCGCCTGTGCCCAGTGCGCACTTTGGCGTGTTACGTTGAGCGCACAGCAGCGATTAGGTCATCGCCTAAGCTGTTTGTGTGTCACGGTGCGGCTGCACTAGGTAGACCACTTTCAAAACAGCGCTTGTCTCATTGGCTTTGTGAAGGCATTGAGACAGCTTATGAGGCAGCGGGGCGACAATTGCCTCAGGGTATAAGAGCTCACTCCACTCGTGGAATAGCAGCTTCTACTGCCCTTCTCAGAGGAACAGGGGTAGAGGATATATGTACAGCGGCGTCATGGTCGACACCGTCTCCATTTATCAGTTTCTATCTCTTGGATATGTCTTCTAACTCTTTGGCTCAGTCTGTACTCAGCGTGGCTGAGGGGAGGACTTGAGCTAGGAGAGAGGAATGCAGGACTGAGGAGACAGGTCTCTTTCAGGTCTGCTTCTGATGGAAGGACATATTGGTATGATGAGGGAGAATAGTAGTAACCTTGGTTACGGTACTATTTGACCGTTCATGATATTTTTGACGGAATGTGACGTCATCTATCTGCTTGTTCAGATTAGTATGAATCATGTTCTGGGATCTGCCCACTAATCTATGGATTTCCATTGATTGAGTGAGGCGGCCTACCGTGTACACAATGTAGAGTGACACTTTGTCATTCCATTCGTGGTCGTTATTATTGTGTCAGGATATTGAGTACCATCTATCTGCTAGTACAGATTAGTATGGTTTGTATTCTGGTGATCTGCCCACTAGTCACTGGTGTTGCCATTGGACTAGGTGGGGCGGGTTTATAACTGATGACGCAGTATATTGTGACACTTGTATTGTCATACAGTGGTTGCAGTACTGCGGGACTTGGTTGCATCCATTGCTAGGCCTGACCTTTTCGTCTCGATGGGAAGTGTTGGGCTCGGCAGGGAGTACATTTTGGAGCGCTACGCTCCGCCTTAAACCAATAGGAGCAGAGCTCCCCTATGGGGCGGAGCTCCACGATATAGCACGATTAGTTACCGGAGTGTAACTCCAGTTCTATGAATGGAGCGGAGCCCCATAGGACTTAAGGCCCTGCCGACCCTCTAGTCTCGCTGAAGATAAATATCTCGGGAGGCTGATTGAGGGGAGGCATCCCCTCTTATAGGGACACCTGTACTCCTATTGGCTGCAGGTGTGTGCATAATTTTGTCTCAGGCTGATACTGCCTTAGGGCAGAGGGTAAACCAATAGGAGCAGAGCTCCCCTATGGGGCTCGGCTCCACTCATAGAACTGGAGTTACACTCCGGTAACTAATCGATTATTTCCCCTCTCCTGCTTATACAGATTAACATAAAAAAAAGCTTTTTCTGCCTCTGAATGACGAGTAGCCTACTTTTCAGGTAGACGTAGTAGTACACAGGTCTACTGTACAGTGAAAACATTGCTCCCCTAGAGGCAGAGTGAGAGAGTGCTTTTGGGACGCAGAGCTTCGCGCTGGGACTGGTTCTCTCGCAGCCATTTTCTGTCCAACCACACGGCCGTTTAGAGAAGCTAACCAACCAGGGCTGTATCGGAGGTTTGTGGCTGGCTCCGGCCAATGATTGCTATCCGATTTCGCTTTACCTCGAATCGAAATCTCCGCGTTTGACTGTTTCTCTTTATTTGATGGTAGTGTGAATGGGAATTAGCAGCGGGAAAGTAGAAATGAAGACTGCGAGTTGTGAAATTACAGGAGCCGCTAGTAAATGGTATCCTGCTAGCCTATATGGGTTCTCACGCACAGGCCCTCCACAAACAAAGACTAGCTGTAAACATTGCTAAAATCATCTGTCAAATGTAGCTATACTAACTGGCTATGTTAGGCATGGTGGTCAGACTGGTGACGTCGACGGGATATCTTGAATTTTGTTTAAACATGAAGAATTTTCCAAATCGTGAGTTACTAATCGATTCAACAATGGCCATTAAATGGTGTCTTTTTTGATTTGGTATGAATGCGAGTTGACTAGTATGACCTAACATTAGCTAGTTAGCTCTCCTTCCCATCTAGCTAGCGCAGCTTATCATAGCTAGCTAACGTTAGCTAGGTATCTAAAGTTGTCTTGTTTTATCTTAGGTGAAATGCGAACTGTTCTGTCCCCGCGTATTTATCTCGACCTCAAAGCCTTCTCTGGGTTTTGGCAAGTTCGATTCGTAGATATTAGCCACTACTAGCTAGCCAGTTAGCTATTTTATTTGCCCTCTGGCTAGTTGTCAGTCAACGCGGGAACAAAGGGAATGTTGCAGGTAGACAATGCCAGAGCCATGGGCTCTGGAAAAGCTAGTGTTAGCTAAACTCTAACTGGGTAACAAAGCTAGTGTTAACTAAACTGGGTAGCAAGCGGCTTATCGATTTTACCATCCACGTCTGAACTAGTAACAAATCGTAACTTTTATGCAACTGTATGGTAGATTTACCGTTCCATGCTAATGTGAATGTACTCTGATTTACAGCCGCGACTGGACAGCGGTGCGCATAGCTACAACACAGCACAATGAGACAGATATTTCACCGGATGTATAAATGCGAAGCATCCGCTTGGCGTTTCTACTCCAGGAGTGAGGGTAAGCCCAGTGGCCTGCAGTAGTAGAAGATTGAACGAGATCGATTTAGGCCTACATTCTGTAAATTTTCTCATTGATGAAACATTTGATCTCAATACAGTTAATTTTCCCAAAACTAAAGTGAACTAAGTTTTGTAGACTTTACCCTTCGCCAAAGATTTAAAAAGTTAAGTTGTTTAGGAGTGCAAAGGCGAATTGAGTTATTCCACACGCGCGCTCATTGTAGGCGTTTCCTAACGGAAATTTACAAATGTTCGCTAGAAGGCGCCAATAGGATCTCGTTAACTTGTGCTTGACTCTGCCCACCTAGCTTGTTCTGTCCACTATGACTAATTTGTTCCCATTTCAAACGACAGGCTATGGTCTATCTTGGTTTAGTTATACAAATCTTTGCTACAACAACCTGTGCTTTCTTCTTCTTTGGTATCATTGCGTTCACATATTGTGTGCTCAATCACGTTACATTTGTGATATAAAAAGGAAGGGGGATTAAAAACCCACTACCCCATTCCACTACTTTGACCCTATCTGCTCCTGCACCATGCCAACAGCATGCCACCACATCTATTTTCTGTGATTTACGTTCCATTTCTGCGGTACAATTGATAAACCATTGCTAAGAAGTCAACCTTACTGAAGCATAAATCACTCGTTGGCCTATCCCTTTGTGCTGGCACAAATATACGCGCACCCTTGACCCATCCTCAACTTTCTTCACTGCCTCAGCATACTACACCTTCTGCACTACTCTGACTCTGGCCACTTCAACCAGCCTTTCTGGCACTGGACACTTCCGATCCCCAGCAACATGGGCACCCCTACAGTTGACACACACAACTTTATCCACCAAAACTACACAATCCTCTATCCCATACCCTCCTGCACAATTCCCACATCTTGGAATCTCCTTTCTACACACTGCTGCGACATGACCATAAATGTTGCACCTCAAACAGCGCAGTGGATTTTGCACAAAAGCTCTAACAGGATAACTGATATATCCTAACATTACTTTGTCAGGTAGAGACTCTGACACCTCAAAAGGACTGACTGTGACTCCTCTGTTTCACCACCCTCCCCACCGTGTCTGCGACGTACCAAACAGCGGGCGTCGCAAACACCAGGGATCTTGAACTTCAATTGCTCCACCTTAACACTAACCCAGAAATCCCTCCTTTCAATGGTACCCTGTTCCTAAGAGCAAAGTAAGAAACAGATCTTGACCCAAGTTGCGTGACGCGGAGCTCCTGCTCCCTCTGATTAGAAGAAACACAAACAAATATCACAAGTCCACTACAGGTTACCTTCACTGATTCAACTGCACTCCTTTCTCACCCACCCTGAAGCAATAAATGGATCCGCCCAAGAGAAAGGTCCACTTTCTCCAAAAACGTCACTCCTGCTGGACCAGATTCTTCTTTATTATGTCCAATGATTCCAAGCCCTTCACAACACCTTCCACCTCACTTAACTTACCCTCATTCACTTCCATTTCCCCTCCAGAACTCTGTCTGGCACACAGCTCATTCTGTTTGCGCTTTACACCAATCTTCTTCGACACCCCATCTCCATTTTTATCGCCATCTTCTTCAGATTCAAATCCGTCCTCTGCTTTCCTCATTCTCTTCTTTCTCTTTTTCCGGCTCCATTCCTCCTCAGAAATTGTGTCTGTGTCCATGCCCCAATATTCCTGATATTGTTCCATGATTCCCCTGTTGCACCATTCAGCTCAAGACCACTTGTTTCATGCCAGCTAACAACCTCAAGATGTCCTCGCCGTCTGAAAAAAAATTATGCTTCCTAGGTGACTAACATGTGCTTTCAGTTTTTGATTGGCTATTTGGATAGTTCATCCAGCCAGTGATTGGTTAATGTAGCTGAAACAGGTTAGAATACACAGTTAACCCATATTGTTGTATTTCCCATGAATGGAGTAGGGTGTATCTGCAGCCCGCGTTTACTACATTCTGCGCCCACTATGTGTCACTTACTACATGCCACGCCCACTGCCATTGAGGCTGCTAGCTAGCTAGGACACTGGCACACACTGTCCTTCACACCTGCCGGCCGAGCACTGCTTTCCCGCCGTTATTTTAACGTTACGGCAAGGGTAATCACTACCTGGTTGTGCCACGCAAGAGTTGAGTTGGCGACATTAGCTAGTTACTTCCCCTGCCGTAACGTTAACGTAACTGCGGGAAAGCGGTGCTCGGCAGGCGGGGGCGAAGGACGTTGTGTACCGGTGTCCTAGTTAACTAGCTAGCAACTTCCCTCGCCGTAATTTTAATAGAACTGTGGGAAAGCAGTGTTTGGCATGCGGGGGCGAAGGACACTGTACCGGTGTCCCCTAGCCTAGCTAGCAGCCGCCGCCTTTGGTGGTATTTTTTGGTGGTTGGCATTGGTGCATTACCGCAACCTACTGTGCTGGAGTGTGGCCCATAGACAGAGCTAGCAGCCTCAATGGCAGTGGGCATGGCATGGCATGTAGTTAGTAACATGTAGTGGGCACAGCATGTAGTAACTGCAGTCTGCAGATAGACATTATTGCTTGAATGTCCTAAAAATAACTGGGTTATAACTTCTGTCTGTTTACAGATGGACGGCGACAGTTCAACGACAGATGCCTCTCAGTTGGGAATGTCAGGGGAGTACATGGCAGGAAGCCACTACGTTCTCCAGTCACAGGACGGTAGGTGGTGGAATTCACCTCACAGACTAAGCACCCCTAATCATTAGCGCCCTATTCTCTGACATCCACAATGCCTTGGTCAGAATAACATGGGTGCCCAATGCTGCTGGACACCATCAGAGCACCCCTATATAAACATAAAGATACTGAAATGGGCTCTGCCACCTTTCATAAGCCCAAAGGTGCTTCACAAATAACCAGGCTTACATACTGTAGTAATCATAAATGATCAGGATATCACATGTAGATTTTATCTGGATAGAAGTAGAGAAGATTTGTATAGGCACAATGTGGTGTTGAATAGGGATGTAACATGCCCCTCTCCCTGACAGATGACGGTGATGAGAGCCTGCATGACCATGAGGAAGGCAACGGCAGCAAGGAAAACTTCCGTGAGCAGGACATCTACCTCCCCATCGCTAACGTGGCTCGCATCATGAAGAACGCCGTCCCACAGACAGGAAAAGTATGGATTCAAATAAAAATGTATTTATCACAATTGGCGAATACAGCTGGTGTAGACTTTAATAATAATAATATGCCATTTAGCAGACGCTTTTATCCAAAGCGACTTACAGTCATGCGTGCATAAATTATTTTGTGTATGGGTGGTCCCGGGGATCGAACCCACTACCTTGGCGTTACAAGTGCCGTGCTCTACCAGCTGAGCTACAGAGGACTTTACAGTGAAATGCTTGCTTATGAACCTTTCCCAACGATGCAGAGGTTAAAAAATAAAATAGTAACTAACACAAGGAATAAAATACACATGAATGGAGCTATATCCAGGAAGTACCAGTACCAGATCAATGTGCGGAGGTACTTGAGGTAGATATGCAAATTAAGGCAAGGTAAAGTGACTAGGCATCCGGATGGATAATAATAAGAGTAAAATGGAAAATGATGTGTGTAAAAGTGTGTGTGTATGTACGTTTGTTTATGATGTGTCTTAGGGCTGGGCGGTATACTGTATTTTACTATATACCGGTATTGATGCACGGACCGGTTTGGGTTTTTACTTTACCTTCTATAACGGTATTTGAATGTTTGGTTTGTTAAATGTGATATGCCGTGCGAAACGTCCATTTTTATAGTTTACTTCGCTACTTGAGTCATCTCTCTCTGCTCTCTCTCCATGCTGCTTTCCACACAGACCTAGCCCCACCCTCTGACACTCAAGGAGTGCATTTGGTGTTGCTCGGCCACAAGACACTTGCGTTCAGTCTGCATGGTCAATGCAGCACATGCAACAATGTTGATGACAACAATGCTGTTTTCACTTAGTTTCTTAATATAAATCCACTAGCGTTCTATAATTACTCTATTAGTTTGTGTTTCCTACATCTGCAAACAGCTAGTTAGTTTTTTCTTAGCAAGTTGGGCCTAAATCTTGTTAGCCGCTAATACTAATCACTAGTTAGCTAGCTAGCTAATAAATGTACTGAGTCAGAGCAAACGTAATTAGCTATACAGCCTGATAATACCAGTGATGGTGTAGACCTACATCAGCATGTTGTTTGTGCAACAGTATCTTCTAAATCAAAGAGGAATACGTGAAGCATTAATATTTTTAGCTACATGAAGTAGCTAAGAGAGAACACTCAATGTAGGCAAAGATTATAGGGTCCCGTAGGAAACAAATATCAACACTTTGGTTCCTACCCTGTCAAAATAACTCCTCCCTAGCATTTTCATTCATTGTCATGTCAAACAACACTGTATTCAAAGTGCGCACTAATATATTCTAACTATAGAATTAGAATAATCATTCTATTTCCATGATTCCAACAGTTCACCCAAGTGTTTTGCTCTAAATCGCAAGTCATGTCGCAATTGCAACATTTGGTTAAAAATAAGGCCTAGATTGTTTGCCGATATGGTGCTGCCCTACGTAGTGTGGAAATGAACTCACATGAGTGCAGAAATGGATGAAAATGCTGAAAAATATTTTTGTTGTTGAATTGAACTGTATAAAACAAGCAGAATGGAGAAAGACCCATTGAAATCACTTAGAATGTATGTGTTGCCACTGTGGTTTATTCCACACTGGGTCAAACAGCTGAAAAGACAAAGACATGTTTCCAACAGCACAAGTATTTATACCTTCCTATTTGCCAGAGTCTCCTCCTTGCACATCTAGACAGCCATAGCCGGAGTCTCCTCCTTGCACATCTAGACAGCCAATACATCTCTGTTGCTAGGCAGGAACTTAGGTGATGTGTGTGTAATAGAACTGTTCTTGTCACTTCATCTGACCTGACCTTGGCCCACATTCCACACTCCTCCCTAATCCATGGTAATCCAACCTTATCAGTGACTGAAACCAGACTGTTACCCTTTGGACCTCTCTATAGGATCCATGAGATTTAACAGTAACATTGTACATGTAAAGTAGTTCTAGAGGATGCCTGGCTGTTCTTTAAAAGTAATTTCCTCTCAATCTTAAATAAACATGCCCCATTCAAAAAATACAGAACTAAGAACAGATATAGCCCCTGGTTCTCCTCGGACTTGACTGCCCTTGACCAGCACAAAAACATCCTGTGGCGTACTGCATTAGCATCGAATAGCCCCCGCGATATGCAACTTTTCAGGGAAGTTAGGAACCAATATACACAAGCAGTTAGGAAAGCAAAGGCTAACTTTTTCAAACAGAAATGTGCATCCTGTAGCACTAACTCCAAAAGGTTTTGGGACACTGTAAAGTCCATGGAGAATAAGAGCACTTCCTCGGCTAGGAAACACTATCACCACCGATAAATCTACAATAATCGAGAATTTCAACAAGCATTTTGGTACGGCTGGCCATGCTTTCCACCTGGCTACCACTACCCCGGCCACCAGCTCTGCACCCTCCGCTTCAACTTGCCCATGCCCCCCCCGCTTCTCCTTCACACAAATTCAGACAGCTGATGTTCTGAAAGAGCTGCAAAATCTGGACCCCTACAAATCATCTGGGCTAGACAATCTGGACCCTTTCTTTCTAAAACTAGCCGCCGAAATTGTCGCAACCCCTATTACTAGTCTGTTCAACCTCTCTTTCGTAACGTCTGAGATCCCTAGAGATTGGAAAGCTGCCGCGGTCATCCCCCTCTTCAAAGGGGATGACACTCTAGATCCAAACTGTTACAGACCTTCATCGACCTGGCCAAGGCTTTCGACTCTGTCAATCACTGCATTCTTATTGGCAGACTAAACAGCCTTGGTTTCTCAAATGACTGCCTCGCCTGGTTCACCAACTACTTCTCAGATAGAGTTCAATGTGTCAAATCGGAGGGCCTGTTGTCTGGACCTATGGCAAGTTCAATTCTTGGGCGACTCTTTTCTCCGTGTATATCAATGATGTCGCTCTTGCTGCTGGTGACTCTCAGATCCACCTCTACGCAGACGACACCATTTTGTATACATCTGGCCCTTCATTGGACACTGTGTTAACAGACCTCCAAACGAGCTTCAATGCCATACAACACTCCTTCAGTAGCCTCCAACTGCTCTTAAACACTAGTAAAACTAAATGCATGCTCTTCAATCGAACACTGCTGGCACCCGCCCACCCGACTAGAATCACTACTCTCGACGGGTCTGACCTAGAGTATGTGGACAACTACAAATACCTAGGTGTCTGGTTAGACTGTAAACTCTCCTTCCAGACTCACATTAAGAATCTCCAATCCAAAGTTAAATCTAGAATCGGTTTCCTATTTCGCAACAAAGCCTCCTTCACTCATGCTGCCAAACATGCCCTCGTAAAACGGACTATCCTACCGATCCTTGACTTCGGCAATGTCATTTACAAAATAGCCTCCAACACTCTACTTAGCAAATTGGATGTAGTCTATCACAGTGCCATCCGTTTTGTCTCCAAAGCCCCATATACTACCCACCACTGTGACCTGTACGCTCTTGTTGGCTGGTCCTCACTACATATTCGTCGCCAAACCCACTGGCTCCAGGCCATCTATAAATCACTGCTAGGCAAATCCCTGCCTTATCTTAGCTCATTGGTCACCATAGCAACACCCACCTGTAGTATGCGCTCCAGCAGGTATATCTCACTGGTCATCCCCAAAGCCAACACCTCCTTTGGCCGCCATTCCTTCCAGTTCTCTGCTGCCAATGACTGGAACAAATTGCAAAAATCTCTGAAGCTGGAGACTCTTATCTCCCTCACTAACTTTAAGCATCAGTTGTCAGAGCACCTTACCGATCACTGCACCTGTACACAGCCCATCTGAAATTAGCCCACTCAACTACCTCATCCCCATATTGTTATTTATTTTGCGCATTTGCACCCCAGTATCTCTATTTGCACATCATCTCTTGCACATCTATCACTCCAGTGTTAATACTAATTGTAATTATTTTGCACTATAGCCTATTTATTGCCTTACCTCCATAACTTGCAACATTTGCACACACTGTAAATATTTTTTCTGTTGTATTTTTTGACTTTATGTTTTGTTTTACCCCATATGTAACTCTGTGTTGTTGTTTTTATCGCACTGCTTTGCTTTATCTTGGCCAGGTTGCAGTTGTAAATGAGAACTTGTTCTCAACTGGCTTACCTGGTTAAATAAAGGTGAAAAAAAAAAATTTGGTAACATGAATAAGTATATATTTTAAGCTAGAATCCAACACCACCCTAGGGTCACGTAGGGGTGGGCGATATAAACTAAAATTCATATCACGATATACTGTACAATAAAATAAAAAAAACATTTAATGAGCCCTTCAAAGTTAATAAATTACAAAATATTGCTTTTAACCTTATAGAAACAGAAAGGAGGCATTGCTCTTTAAAAAATTAAAAAATAACTTCTGTGGTAAACCTGTGCAAACATGAAACATAAACAAAGGTATATGAGTTAAATAAATATGCAGTAATTTATTTTTAAAATATTTAAAGTACTCCGGATGTAAAACTTTTTTTCCTGCCAAATATAAGAAGTGCTGTCTTTTTTCAGCATAACACCGGTCATTATGAATTCAAGTTGTAAACCTTTTCAAACTAACTTCAAGCATTAACCAGACTGTCTGTATGTTTCTCAGTTCAGCATGTAACAATTCACTGCCTCCCTCTTCACAAGTTCCGTGCCAGGAACACCAGCCTATTGACAGTTTCTGGCTTCAAAGTTGCCCTGTGGCATGTGACCACATTGCCCCCAGGGCTAAATGGTCCCTCAGAGGGGGAACTTGTGGCAGGGATGTGTCAGTATTTATTTGTCAGACAACTCAATTGTGGGAAGTTGGATGCGTGAACTCGCCACCACTCCAAAGGATCAGCCTCACTGTCTGTTGTCATCATCAGAGTGTAGCTGTCCAGTTTTCTTAAAGAAGCTCTCAAGGCTCTTGGACTTCTTTGCTGATTGTGGAGCAGTGGCAGCTTCTTTCTCTCTCTCACTCTGGTCCTCTTCAAGAGATAAGTCTCCCACGGCTGTGTTCCCTACCAGGAGGGCTTCTGTCTCTGAGGCAGCTCTCACCTTCACCTCCACCAGCTTCTCAGTGGTCATGTAGGTGTCTTGAACCTTGGGTCCAGAAAGGTAGCCATGGTGAGCAGCTCATCTGTTTTAGGGTCGGTTTATTTGTCATTCAAAGGGGCGGCAGGTAGGGGGCGGCAGGTAGCTTAGTGGTTAAGAGCGTTGTGCCAGTAACCGAAAGGTCACTGGTTCTAATCCCCAGTCGACTATATGAAAAATCTGTCGATGTGCCCTTGAGCAAGGCACTTAACCCTAATTGCTCCTGTAAGTCGCTCTGGATAAGAGCGTCTGCTAAATGACTAAAATGTAATTCAGGTAATTGAGGACCCTCATCTTCATCTCTTGGGTCAGTTTGGCTTCGCCCTCATTTGATTTCAGAACCTCCGTCTTGAACAAATGGAGGACCGGCTTCAGATAGGACACACTCACGTATGTCACTCCTGACAGGGCATCTGTGAAATCCTGGAGGGGCTTAAGTGCTGCCGTGATAGATTCAAAGACCTCAATGTCTTGCCAGGAGGGTGCAAGGTGCCGTGTTTTTTTGTCTGCTGCCAGGACTTGTGTGATGGCCTATTCCTGCTCCAGGACTCTTTCCATCATCTGTAGTCGAGTTCCCTACCTTGTCGGGGATTCCATGATTAGCTTGTGGAGGGGCAGGCTCCGTTTATCCTGTGCACTTGTCAGGGCCTTCTGCTTCTTCCAACTATAGGAAAATGTGCTGACCACTGTCTTGCACACTCCTGTGGCCCTGGAAACCTGAGGTTAGTTTTGGACACTCCTCTCTGCAAAATAAAAAGGTGAAAAAGAATGACATGATTCACAATTATTCAATAGAAATAACATTGCATCTGCTGTAATTACAACAATTTACAGCATGGACACTGGACAAGATTATACATTTAATCCATCTATAGATTTACATACAACTGTTGTGTTAATTATTTATGCATAGTCACTTTAACTCTACCCACGTACATATTACCTCAACTAGCCGGTGCCCCTGCACATTGACTCTGCACCGGTACCCCCCTGTATAAAGCCTCCCTACTGTTATTTTATTTTACTTCTGCTCTTTTTTTCTCAACACTTTTTTGTTGTTTTATTTTACTTTTTTATTAAGAAATAAATACATTGTTGGTTAAGGGCTGTAAGTAAGCATTTCACTGTAATGTCTACACCTGTTGTATTCGGCGCATGTGGCAAATAAAATTTGATTTGATTAAGAGCGCTATGTTGCTTTAGAAAACGGGATCATTTGAGTAGGCTATTTATTATTGAAAGAGAGAGGATAGATTAATATATTGAAACCATAGGCTAATGTATTAATTATAAATAAAAGCAATGTAATCGATGTCATGTTTGGATATTGCACACATTTACAAATATTATAGATTTGCATAGCTGTATACTGTCACACCCTGGCCTTAGTTATCTTTGTTTTCATTAATAGTTTAGTTAGGTCAGGGTGTGACATGGTGAAGTATGTGTTTTGGTTTGTCTAGGGGTTTGTAGGTTTAATGGGGTAATGTCTTGTCTAGGTGTTTGTATGTTGATGGCTGCCTGGATTGGTTCTCAATTGGAGACAGCTGTGGTTTATTGTCTCTAATTGGGAGCCATATTTAAGGCAGCCATGGGCATCATGTGTTGGTGGGTAATTGTCTATGTTGAACGTTTGTTGCTTGTCTGTGCACTTACGTTATTTAGCTTCACGGTCGTTTGTTGTTTTGTTAGTTTTTGGTTAGTGTTCGGTTTCGTGTTTTTCTCTCTTCCTTAATAAAGAGATGTATTTTGCACACGCTGTGCCTTGGTCCAATATCTCACAAGAAGACGATCGTGACATATACAGTATCTCACAAAAGTGAGTACACCCCTCACATTTTTGTAAATATTTGAGTACCGGTATATCTTTTCATGTGACAACACTGAAGAAATTACACTTTGCTACAATGTAAAGTAGTGAGTGTATAGCTTGTATAACAGTGTACATTTACTGTCCCCTCAAAATAACACAACACACAGCCATTAATGTCTAAACCGCTGGCAACCAAAGTGAGTACACCCCTAAGTGAAAATGTCCAAATTGGGCCCAAAGTGTCAATATTTTGTGTGGCCACCATCATTTTCCAGCACTGCCTTAACCCTCTTGGGCATGGAGTTCACCAGACCTTCACAGGTTGCCACTGGAGTTAGGGGTGGGCGATATGAGCTAAAATTCATATCACGATATTTTCCACTGTCCAGACGATATCGATATGATATCACGATATATGACGTAAAAAAATATGAATCACATTTTAATATCCCTTCTTGGTTAAATTATATTAGTTAAGGAAAAATATGTATTTGAACCTTATATAACCAGAAAGAGTGAGGCATTGGACCGTATGGACCTGAAAAGTTTTTATTTGTATTGTGCAAACATGCATTCCGTAAACATGAGGTAGGTAGGCCTATATATATATATATATATATAAATTAGATATTAAGTAAAATTAAATAAAAAATAACAGGAGATAAAGAAAATAAGGTAATTACAAATTCAAATACGTGTGTTTGTTTTGGCTACGGTCCGTAGATATGTAAAAAACTAACCGTTTGAAACTAAACCTTTCAAGCCTCAACCATCAATTATCAACAATATCAACAAATCTTCACTAGAACTTTCTTCACAAGTTCCGTGCCAGGAATACCAGCATGTTGACTGTTTCTGGCTTTAGTGCTGCCCTGTGACATGTCACCACATTGCCCCCAGTGCTGAATGCCCTCTCAGAGGGGGCACTTGTGGCAGGGATGCATAAGTATTTCTTTGCCAGACAACTCACACGTGGAAAATTAGATCCGTGAAATCGCCACCACTCCAAAGGATCAGACTCGCTGTCTGCTGCCGTTGCCAGAATGTAGCTATTCAGCTCTTGCTCAATGATCTGCCTCTCTGAACATGAGGCAGGTGCACTGCTGGTCTGCTTAAAGAAGCTCCCAAGGCTCTTCTTGGGCTTCTTGCCTGATTGATGAGCAGTGGAAGCTTCTTTCTCCCTGTCAGTGTGATCCTCTGCAAGAGACGATTTTCCCAGGGCTGTGTTCTCCACCAGGAGGGCTTCGGTCTCTGAGGCAGCTCTCACCTTAAAAAATGAAAATAATTAAACTTTATTTGTATAGCACCTTTCATACATAAAATGCAGCCCAAAGTGCTTTACATTTGAAGCAATAAAACAAGAACAAATGAATAAATACCTTAATGTCCTCCAGTTTCTCAGCGGACATGTACCTGGTCTTGAACCTTGGATCTAGAAAGGTAGCCATGGAGAGCAGCTCATCTGTTGCAGGGTCAGTGTACTTGTTATTCAAGTAATCAAGAACCTTGATCTTGATCTCTTTGGTCAGTTCTGTATCGTCCTTGCTCAGATTTAGAACCTCTGCATTTAACAGATTGATGACAGGCTTCAAATAGGACACGCTCACATACGCTTCTCCTGACAGGGCATCTGTAAAGTCCTGGAGTGGCTTCAGTGCTGCTGTGACTGATTCCAAGACCTGGATGTCTTGCCAGGTAGGTACAAGGTGCCGTGTCTTTTTGTCCCCTGCCAGGACCTGTGTAATGGCCTTTTCCTGCTCCAGGACTCTTTCCATCATTTTCAGACGAGATCCCCACCTTGTCGGAGATTCTGTGATGAGCTTGTGCAGGGGCAGGCTTAGTTCATTCTGTGCTGTCATCAGGGCCTTCTGCTTTTTCCAGCTGTATGAGAACGTGCTAACCACCTTTTTGCAAACCCCTGTGGCCCGGGAAATCGCACACCCCTGTGGCCCGGGAGCGTTTTGGACACTCCTCTCTGGAAATTGGGAATAAGAAATCAAAATAATAGGGTGAAAAATAATCGAATCACAATACAATAATAATTAATAATAATGCATTTTTATATAGAAATCACAATACAATATAACTTTTAATCTTTGTTTGAGGATTTACGGCATTTACATTCAACTGTTACACATTTTACAAATCTGATGTGCTTAGATTTAGCCTACGGTACATGGCTGATGTGAGCTGTATTTTTTCTTAATAATAAGCATCATACAGGGTAGGCCTAGGCTACAGTCCTGAAACTTACCAATAGCATTGTGCAGCCTGTGTCCGAAACATCCAAGGTTTGCCCACTTGTTCAGCTGCAATGCCTTGATCATGTTCGATCCGCTGTCGGTCGTCATACAAACTTGACGCGACTCTTTTAATCCCCAGGACGACAGTATGTCCCTCAGCCCACCTGCAATTATTTCCCCGGTGTGGTCGTCTGGGAAATAAGACGTCTGTAGGCACTTACTTTTCAGTTTCCAGTCACCGTCTATGTAATGGATTGTGAGGCTTATATAAGGTTCTGTGGTACGACTTGACCATAGATCGGCAGTAGTGGAGAAGAATGGAATGTTATTTATCTCACTGTAAACTCTGTCCCAGCATTCTGTGTAAAGCTGTGGCAGGCATTTTTGGCTAAAATATTTGCGGCTCGGGATCTCATATCTTGGGTCCAGAGTTTGAATCAACTTTCTGAACCCCTCTTTCTCCACAGTTTGAATCGGTACCATGTCCTTCGCTATGTGATTTGTAATCGCAGCTGTGATGTCTATCCATTTTTTGCTCGTCTTCTCATAGCAAGTACCGGCAGCAAATGATGATATAATTGATTGTTGAGTGCGAGTCTGGCTTGTCTTCGGGCGAGCTCCTGGGCTTACTGTCTCACGCATTCTGGTGCATTGTTCATACTCACGGACATGTATGTTTTTTAAGTGATTGAACAGGTTGGTCGTGTTTCCACCTTTTGCTAAGACAACACGACGACACAACTTGCATAGGGTAGTGTTTTGGTCGGGGTCGGAGATTTTAAAGCCAAACCAGTTCCAAACAACAGAGGTGCCCCTTTCTTCTTAACCAATTTATCCTCCTGCTCTTGAGCAACATCAATTTCTGTGTTTTCGCTCATCCTGGATTGTAAAGTTTTCCCCCAATAGTTAACCTGCCTCCTAACTGCAGCTGCCTGCACACTTCTTTGTTGCTAGCACTACATGCGTGCAACAAGTGCATGCGACGTGCGCTCATAAAAATAGGTCAACATATTAACATACATTCTTTTATTCGTAAGAACCAAGAAAGGTTGGATAAAAAAAAAAAAAAAAGATGTAGCTACTTAGTACTATCACTCAGTTGAAATTTGGAACAAAAAAATATTGATGCAAAATTCGAATTTATGAATTCTGAATAAATCGCGGTATCCATGATATTGCTAAATCCATATCATGGCGCGGCACAATACCGGTTTTTACTATCAAACCGGTATATCGCCCACTCCTAACTGGAGTCCTCTTCCACTCCTCCATGACGACATCACGGAGCTGGTGGATGTTAGAGACCTTGCACTCCTCCACCTTCCGTTTGAGGATGCCCCACAGATGCTCAATAGGGTTTAGGTCTGGAGACATGCTTGGCCAGTCCATCACCTTTACCCTCAGCTTCTTTAGCAAGGCAGTGGTCGTCTTGGAGGTGTGTTTGGGGTCGTTATCATGTTGGAATACTGCCCTGCGGCCCAGTCTCCGAAGGGAGGGGATCATGCTCTGCTTCAGTATGTCACAGTACATGTTGGCATTCATGGTTCCCTCAATGAACTGTAGCTCCCCAGTGCCACTCATGCAGCCCCAGACCATGACACTCCCACCAGCATGCTTGACTGTAGGCAAGACACACTTGTCTTTGTACTTCTCACCTGGTTGGCGCCACACACGCTTGACACCATCTGAACCAAATAAGTTTATCTTGGTCTCATCAGACCACAGGACATGGTTCCAGTAATCCATGTCCGTAGTCTGCTTGTCTTCAGCAAACTGTTTGCGGGCTTTCTTGTGCATCATCTTTAGAAGAGGCTTCATTCTGGGATGACAGCCATGCAGACCAATTTGATGCAGTCTGCGGCGTATGGTCTGAGCACTGACAGGCTGACCCCCCACCCCTTCAACCTCTGCAGCAATGCTGGCAGCACTCATACGTCTATTTCCCAAAGACAACCTCTGGATTTGACACTGAGCACGTGCACTCAACTTCTTTGGTCGACCATGGCGAGGCCTGTTCTGAGTGTAACCTGTCCTGTTAAACTGCTGTATGGTCTTGGCCACCTTGCTGCAGCTCAGTTTCAGGGTCTTGGCAATCTTCTTATAGCCCATCTTTATGTAGAGCAACAATTCTTTTTTTCAGATCCTCAGAGAGTTCTTTGCCATGAGGTGCCATGTTGAACTTCCAGTGACCAGTATGAGGGAGTGTGAGAGCGATGACACCAAATTTAACACACCTGCTCCCCATTCACACCTGAGACCTTGTAACACTAGCGAGTCACATGACACCGGGGAGGGAAAATGGCTAATTGGGCCCAATTTGGACATTTTCACTTAGGGGTGTACTCACTTTTGTTGCCAGCGGTTTAGACATGAATGGCTGTGTGTTGAGTTATTTTGAGGGGACAGCAAATGTACACTGTTATACAAGCTGTACACTCACTACTTTACATTGTAGCAAAGTGTCATTTCTTCAGTGTTGTCACATGAAAAGATATACTCAAATATTAACAAAAATGTGAGGGGTGTACTCACTTTTGTGAGATACTGTATATTTGGCTTAACATATAAGAAGGATCAGGCAGTGTAGTCAGCTATAACTTTAAACAGAGAAGATAAGGAATACAATAGTTATTCTGCATTTTAAGTTGTTGTTTTTAAGTTACGTTATTTTTCTACCTAGCTCTGTTTTCAACAAGCATTTTGCTACGGCTGGCCATGCTTTCCACCTGGCTACCACTACCCCGGCCACCAGCTCTGCACCCTCCGCTGCAACTTGCCCATGCCCCCCCCCCGCTTCTCCCTCACACAAATTCAGACAGCTGATGTTCTGAAAGAGCTGAAAAATCTGGACCCCTACAAATCATCTGGGCTAGACAATCTGGACCCTTTCTTTCTAAAACTAGCCGCCGAAAGTGTCGCAACCCCTATTTCTAGCCTGTTCAACCTCTCTTTCGTAACATCTGAGATCCCCAGAGATTGGAACGCTGCTGCGGTCATCCCCCTCTTCAAAGGGGATGACACTCTAGATCCAAACTGTTACAGACCTATATCCATCCTGCCCTGCCTTTCGAAAGTATTTGAAAGCCAAGTTAACAAACAGATCACCGACCATTTCGAATCCCACCGTACCTTCTCCACTATGCAATCCGGTGTCCGAGCTGGTCATGGGTTCACCTCAGCCACGCTCAAGGTCCTAAACGATATTATAACCGCGATCGATAATAGACAGTACTGCGCAGCCGTCTTCATCGACCTGGCCAAGGCTTTCGACTCTGTCAACCACCGCATTCTTATTGGCAGACTAAATAGCCTTGGTTTCTCTAATGACTGCCTCGCCTCGTTCACCAACTACTTCTCAGATAGAGTTCAATTTGTCAAATCGGAGGGCTTGTTGTCTGGACCTCTGGCCGTCTCTATGGGGGTGCCACAGGGTTCAATTCTCGGGCCGACTCTATTCTCTGTGTATATCAATGATGTTGCTCTTGCTGCTGGTGAAGCTCATATCCACCTCTATGCGGACGACACCATTTTGTATACATCTGGCCCTTCATTGGACACTGTGTTAACAAACCTCCAAACGAGCTTCAACGCCATACAACACTCCTTCTGTAGCCTCCAACTGCTCTTAAACACTAGTAAAACTAAATGCATGCTCTTCAACCGATCGCTGCTTGCACCCGCCCACCCGACTAGAATCACTACTCTCAGCGGGTCTGACCTAGAGTATGTGGACAACTACAAATACCTAGGTGTCTGGTTAGACTGTAAACTCTCCTTCCAGACTCACATTAAGCATCTCCAATCAAAAGTTAGATCTAGAATCGGCTTCCTATTTCGCAACAAAGCCTCCTTCACTCATGCTGCCAAACATGCCCTCGTAAAACTGACTATCCTACCGATCCTTGACTTCGGCGACGTCATTTACAAAATAGCCTCCAACACTCTACTTAGCAAATTGGATGTAGTCTATCAAAGTGCCAACCGTTTTGTCACCAAAGCCCCATATACTACCCACCATTGTGACCTGTACGCACTTGTTGGCTGGCCCTCACTACATATTCGTCGCCAAACTCACTGGCTCCAGGCCATCTATAAATCACTGCTAGGCAAATCCCTGTCTTACCTTAGCTCACTGGTCACCATAGCAACACCCACCTGTAGTCTGCGCTCCAGTAGGTATATCTCACTGGTCATCCCCAAAGCCAACACCTCCTTTGGCTGCCATTCCTTCCAGTTCTCTGCTGCCAACGACTGGAACGAACTGCAAAAATCTCTGAAGCTGGAGACTCTTATCTCCCTCACTAAATTTAAGTGTCAGTTGTCAGAGCACCTTACCGATCACTGCTCCTGTACACAGCCGTTCTGAAATTAGCCCACCCAACTACCTCATCCCCATATTGTTATTTATATGGCTAATTTGCACCCCAGTATCTCTATTTGCACATCTATTTTTCCAGTGTTAATACAAAATTGTAACTATTTTGCACTATAGCCTATTTATTGCCTTACCTCCATAACTTAATACATTCGCACACACTGTATATATATTTTCTGTTTGTATTTTTGACTTTGTTTTGTTTACCCCATATGTAACTCTGTTGTTGTTTTTAATCGCACTGCTTTGCTATATCTTGGCCAGGTTGCAGTTGTAAATGAGAACTTGTTCTCAACTGGCTTACCTGGTTAAATAAAGGTGAAATAAAAATAGCAATGTGTAGCCTGTGTCCGAAACAACCTAGTCTTGTCCATTTGTTCAGCTCCAATGCTTTGACCATGTTCGATCGCTGTGGGTTGCCATACATACTTGACGCGACTCTTTCAAGCCCCAGGATAAAAGTGCCTCCCTCAGCCCAGCTGCAATTATTTCTCTGGTGTGGTCGTCTGGGAAATAAGAGGTCTGAAGGCATTTGCTTTGCAGCTTCCAGTTGTCGTCAATGTAATGAATCGTGAGGCTAATGTCTGTCTCTGTGGTCCGGCTTGACCATAAGTCGGCAGTGGTAGAGAAGAATGCAGCATTACGGATTTCTGTGTAGAGTTCTGGCAGACATGTTTTGCTGAAGTATTTACGGCTTGGGATCTCGTATCTTGGGTCTAGAGTTCGAATCAACTTTCTGAAACCATCTTTCTCCACAGTTTGAATTGGTTCAATGTCTTTCGCTATGTGATACGTAATTGCACTCGTTATCTCATTCCACTTCTTGCTCTTCTTGTCATAGGGAGTACCACTAACGAATGATGCCTTGAGTAATAGCTGAGTGCGGGTCTGGCTTGATGATGTCTTGGGACTTTCTCCGGGGATTTGTTGCACACATTCTGGTAGATTCTTCATATTCACACACATGCAGGGTTTTCAGGTGGTGGAAAAGATTGCGTCGACACAACTTACACAGTACTGTTTGTTGGTCGAGGTCGGATATCTTAAAGCCAAACCAGTTCCAAACGACAGAGGAGGCCCCCTTTTTTCAAACCAATTCTTTGTCGTCCTGCAAATCAACCTCAATAGCGTTATTTTCCTTGTCTACAGTCATCCTCAATGCTTGCTTACACTTTTGCGCTTGATTTTCGTACACTTTTGCAAACGAAAGGAGTTTACTTCACTAAATGTTTGCTTACTCTGCAGTTGCGCATGCTTGTTTGTTGACTTTGATTGGCAGGCAGATTGCGTGTAACGTCCATGCTTCTAGTTTTTTTCTTTGCTAAAAAAGACAGTTTTTAGTAAAATAAACAATTTGAACTAGCCCACTAGGCTGTATCACTCGACAGACATTTTGAACGAAACAAAAACGCCTTATGTCATACATTAATTTATCATGATATGGCACAATGTCATACCGGTATACCGCCCACCCCTAGGGTCAAGCACTACTCATAAAGCAAATTTAGAATAAAAACAAACTACCGTCAAATACCATCATAACATCCCATTTTTTTTAAACTACCGTGATATGATATTTTGGCCATATCGCCCAGCCCTATTGTGTGTCTGTGTGTGTGTGTGTGTTACAGTGCCTATTCAGGCCCCTTGACTTTTTCCACATTTTGTTACGTTACAGCCTTCTTCTAAAATTGATGAAATTAATGTTTTTCCTCATCAAGCTACACATAATACCCCATAATGACGAAGCAAAAACTGGATTTTAGAAATGTTTGCAAATGTAAAAAAATTAAACTGAAATACATTTACATTTTTGTAATTTAGCAGACGCTCTTATCCAGTGCGTTAAGTATTCAAACCCTTTGCTATGAGACTCGAAATTGAAATCAGGTGCATCCTGTTTCCATTGATCATCCTTGATGTTTATACAACTTGATTGGCGTCCACCTGTGGTAAATTCAATTGATTGGACATGATTTGGAAAGGCACACACCTGTCTATATAAGGTCCCACAGTTGACAGTGAATGTCAGAGCAAAAACCAAGCCATGAGGTCTAAGGAATTGTCCGTAGAGCGCCGAGACAGGATTGTGTCGAGGCACAGATCTGGGGAAGGGTACCCAAAAATTTCTGCAGCATTGAAGGTCCCCAAGAACACAGTGGCCTCCATCATTCTAAAATGGAAGACGTTTGGAACCACCAAGACTCTTCCTAGGGCTGGCCGCCCGGCCAAACTGAGCAATCGGGGGAGAAGGGACTTGGTCAGGGAGGTAACCAAGAACCCGATGGTCACACTGACAGAGCTCCAGAGTTCCTCTGTGGAGACGCTCCCCATCCAACCTGACAGAGCTTGAGAGGATCTGCAGAGAAGAATGGGAGAAGCTCCCCAAATATAGGTATACCTAAGAAGACTCGAGGATGTAATCTCTGCCAAAGGTGCTTCAATAAAGTACTGAGTAAAGGGTCTGAATACTTATGTAAATGTTTTTTTATTTTCAGTTATAAAATTGTTTTTTCATTATGGGGTATTGTGTGTAGATTGATAAGGGGTCTGAATACTTTCTGAATGCAGTGTATGTATGTATGTGTGTGCAGATGTAGTGTTTGAATGTATGAGGAATTTGTGTGGGAGTGACAGTAGTGTGTGGGAGTGAGTGTGTGTGTAAATGGTGTGTATATAAAGTCTAGTGAGTGTGCGTAGGGTCAGTGCAAGATAGTAACTGCAGATAGTTTTGGTACCATTAATTGACTGCTGTCTGTCTTGTGGGTAGAAGCTGTCTTGGCGCCTGTTAGTCGGAGAGCCGATGCTCCGGTATCGTTTGCCGGACGGTAGCAAAGTGAACAGTCTATGGCTTGGGCAACTGGAGTCTTTGGCAATTTTTCAGGCCTTCCTCTGACACTGCCTGATATATAGGTCCTGGAGGCAGAGAGCTCAGCCCCAGTGATGTACTGGGCTGTCCGCACCACCCTTTGTAACGCTTTGCGGTAATGCTGGGATGCTGCCAGTCAGGATGCTCTCTTGGGGACGAGGCACTGCCGTGTCCTCTTCACAACTGTGTGGGGGTGTGTGGATGCCAAGGAACTTGAAACTCTCGACCCGCTCCACAACAGCCCCGTCGATGTGGATGAGGGCGTGCTCTCCCCTCTTTCTCCTATAGTCCACAATCAGCTCCATGGTCTTAGTGACATTGAGGTAGAGGTTGTTGTCCTGGCACCACATTGCTATGTCTCGGACTTCCTCCCTCATTGCCGTCGGTGATCAGGCCTACCACAGTCGTGTCGTCAGCAAACTTGATGATGGTGTTTGCTTAAAGAAGTTTGCTTTGCTGTTTTTTGCTTTTCTTTATTTGGATTCTGTAAGGTTTATAAATCTACACAAATCAAGATTGAAAGAGTGGCAAAGCCAGACACAGACTACATAATCATCATATAGGGCTGCCAACAACCCCTAAATTACTGTCATAACCAATTTGAGGCCATGTATTTTGAAGTAAGAGGGACGCATGCAGTGGTAGAGGAACCACTGAGACTGAATACACTGTGTTCAGCACAGAAGCACCTTTGAGGTCACCCAAGGATACACTGTACATTTTTTTTATCATCTTGCAAGACTAAATATTCACCAGTGTGGGTGTGTTTCTCCTCTGCCACGGCCCAAACACAAAATGAATGTTATTGATGTGTCCCTTTCTTGGCCATTTAACTAGTCACACACTGATAATACTCCCCCTTCCAGCTACGGTGGAATCTTCATACAGTAGGCTATGTCCTTGAGCCTCCTGGTACTCCCTCATTCCAGCTCCAGGTGGTAAAGCTCTCAAAGGCTGCTTGTTTGCTGCCTGACTTTTGTTCAGTGTTTTCCCACCAAGCATGGCTTCCATGCCAGATTAACAACAACAGATGTGACGTTCCACGTAAGTTGCACAGGTCAGGTTGACTTGGCCATCTGTGTTTTTCACCAAATCCATCAACAACACATCAAATTTGAACATGAGGGGTGGTTTCTCTGACACACTTTCTGAAGATTCTCCAATGACCATGCTTTTTAGTAGGGCTGGAAATTGCCAGGGACCTCACGATACGATATTATCACAATACTTAGGTGCCGATACAATGTATTGCGATTTTCACGATTCTATATGTATTGCAATTTGATGTTCCAAACATATTGCTCACTATATGTGAGCTGCAGAGAGACGAGAGAGCATGAGAAAACAAGTTTTGAACCTTTTAGGCTGCATGTTGACCCAGATCCACCTTTATCTATTAATTATTTCCAGATAGCGAAAGATGCCAAGGAGTGTGTGCAGGAGTGTGTGAGCGAGTTCATCAGCTTCATCACGTCGGAGGCCAGCGAGCGCTGTCACCAGGAAAAGAGGAAGACCATCAACGGCGAGGACATCCTGTTTGCCATGTCCACCCTGGGGTTCGACATGTACGTGGAGCCCCTGAAACTCTACCTTCAGAAGTTCAGAGAGGTGAGAGGGAGAAGGGAGAGAAAGCCTGTTTGTGTGTGCAATTTCTCGACGTAAGTCATTACCTGTGGACTGGTGTGTACGAGTTCTCAGGAAATCTATGTATGGCCTTAACTCAAACACAAAAGGCGTGATATTGCTGTGTCCTTCCCTTTTTTGGGCCATTAACTTATCACACTGTTGATGCCGTGGAAATACAGCTCAATGTATAATACTAACACATTCTCAATTTGTATCTATAGGCGATGAAAGGGGAGAAGGGAATCGGAGGCGTATCTGTAACAGAGGGACTTGGAGAAGAACTCACAGACGACAGCTTCGGTAAGTGGGGCCTCAATCCTCATAGAAACCATCAACAGTCGTGGTTATCTTCCTCCAGCACTCTGTTAAAAGCTCAAGGATTAGGCCTAAATGAAAGGATGAGAAGTGATGCATGTATAAATGTACTACTTTGTTATTTATGTGACCGGGTCATCAGCTAGTTTATGGTCCAGTTGACTTTCATGGCCTTATTTACTGCAGTTTTTCCCCCCTGGACCCCAGGCATATTCCTCCCCTGAAGATCAACAGATAAGAGATGGGCCTTTTATCCTGGTCTCCCTAGGAAAATAGATGATTAGGCAGTAGTCTAGAGGTTAGAGTGGCCCGGGGCCTAAACCAGAAACCTTTTGGCTGCTGGTTCAAGCCCCGGGCTGGGCCTGGTCTCCTTGGGTAAATATATTTTAGTTGCTAGACAGCCATTTTCAAGTCTTGCCATAGATTTTCAAGCCGATTTAAGTCAAAACTGTAACTAGGCCACTCAGCAACATTAAATGTCTTCTAGGCAAGCAACTTCGGAAAGTATTCAGACCCTTTGACTTTTTCCACATTTTGTTAGGTTACAGCCTTATTCTAAAATGTATTAAATAGTTTTTTTCCCCACATCAATCTACAAACAATACCCCATAATAACAAAGCAAAAACAGGTTTTTAGAAAGTTTTGCTAATTTATAAAACAAAATACTGAAATATTACATTTACATAAGTATTCAGACCCTTTACTCAGTACTTTGTTGAAGCACCTTTGGCAGCAATTACAGCCTCAAGTCTTATTGGGTATGACGCTACAAGCTTGACACACCTGTATTTGGGGAGTTTCTCAAATTCTACTCTGCAGATCTTCTCAAGCTCTGTCAGGTTGGATGAGGAGCGTTGCTGCACAGCTATTTTGAGGTCTTTCCAGAGATGTTCGATCAGGTTTAAGTCCAGGCTCTGGCTGGGCCACTCAAGGACATTCATAGACTTGTCCCGAAGCCACTCCTGCGTTGTCTTGGCTGTGTGCTTAGGGTTGTTGTCCTATTGGAAGGTCAACCTTTGCCCCAGTCTGAGGTCCTGAGAGCTCTGGAGCAGGTTCTCATCAAGGATCTCTCTGTACTTTGCTCTGTTCATCTTTGCCTCGATCCTGACTGGTCTCCCAGTCCCTGCCGCTGAAAAACATCCCCACAGCATGATGCTGCCACCACCATGCTTCACCGTAGGGATGTTGCCAGCTTTCCTCCAGACGTAACGTTTGGCATTCAGGTCAAAGAGTTCAATCTTGGTTTCATCAGACCAGAGAATCTTGTTTCTCATGGTCTGAGAGTCTTTAGGTGCCTTTTGGCAAATTCCAAACGGCTGTCTTGTGTCTTTTACTGAGGAGTGGCTTCCGTCTGGCCACTCTACCATAAAGGCCTAATTGGTGGAGTGCTGCAGAGATGGTTGTCCTTCTGGAAGGTTCTCCCATCTCCACAGACGAACTCTAGAGCTCTGTCAGAGTGACCATCGGGTTCTTGGTCACCTCCCTGACCAAGGCCCTTCTCCCCGATTGCTCAGTTTGGCCGGGCAGCCAGCTCTAGGAAGAGACTTGGTGGTTCCAAACTTCTTCCATTTAAGAGTGATGGGGGACCTTCAATGCTGCAGAAATTTTTTTGTACCGTTCCCCAGACCTGGGCTTCGACACAATCCTGTCTCGGAGCTCTACGGACAATTCTTTCAACCTCATGGCTTGGTTTTTGCTCTGACATGCACTGTCAACTGTGGGACCTTATATAGACAGGTGTGTGCCTTTCCAAATCATGTCCAATCAATTGAATTTACCACAGGTGGACTCCAATCAAGTTGTAGAAACATCTCAAGAATGATCATTGGAAACAGGATGCACCTGAGCTCAATTTCGAGTCTCATAGCAAAGGGGCTGAATACTTATGTAAAGAAGGTATTTCTGTTTTTTATTTTTAATAAATAAATAATTGTGTGTAGATTGCTGAGGAAATGTTTTTATTTAATCCATTTTAGAATAAGGCTGTAACTTAACAAAAGTCAAGGGGTTTGAATACTTTCCTATTTTGTTGCATTACAACCTGTAATTTAAATTGATTTTTATATGGATTTCATGTAATGGACATATACAAAATAGTCCAAATTGGTGAAGTGAAATGAAAAAAATTACTTGTTTCAAAATATTCTAAAAAATAAATAACGGAAAAGTGGTCCATGCATATTTATTCAGCCCCTTTTCTATGAAGCCCCTAAATAAATAAGATCTGGTGCAACTAATTACCTTCAGAAGTCACATAAATAGTTACATAAATTCCACCTGTGTGCAATCTAAGTGTCACATGATCTCAGTATACAGTGGGGAGAACAAGTATTTGATACACTGCTGATTTTGCAGGTTTTCCTACTTACAAAGCATGTAGAGGTCTGTAATTTTTATCATAGGTACACTTCAACTGTAAGAGACGGAATCTAAAACAAAAATCCAGAAAATCACATTGTATGATTTTTAAGTAATTAATTTGCATTTTATTGCATGACATAAGTATTTGATACATCAGAAAAGCAGAACTTAATATTTGGTACAGAAACCTTTGTTTTCAATTACAGAGATCATACGTTTCCTGTAGGTCTTGACCAGGTTTGCACACACTGCAGCAGGGATTTTGGCCCACTCCTCCATACAGACCTTCTCCAGATTCTTCAGGTTTCGGGGCTGTCGCTGGGCAATACGGACTTTCAGCTCCCTCCAAAGATTTTCTATTGGGTTCAGGTCTGGAGACTGGCTAGGCCACTCCAGGACCTTGAGATGCTTCTTATGGAGCCACTCCTTAGTTACCCTGGCTGTGTGTTTCAGGTCGTTGTCATGCTGGAAGACCCAGCCACGACCCATCTTCAATGCTCTTACTGAGGGAAGGAGGTTGTTGGCCAAGATCTCGCGATACATGGCCCCATCCATCCTCCCCTCAATACGGTGCAGTCGTCCTGTCCCCTTTGCAGAAAAGCATCCCCAACCCTGTGTAGAAAAGCATCCCCAAAGAATGTTGTTTCCACCTCCATGCTTCACGGTTGGGATGGTGTTCTTGGGGTTGTACTCATCCTTCTTCTTCCTCCAAACACGGCGGGTGGAGTTTAGACCAAAAAGCTATATTTTTGTCTCATCAGACCACATGACCTTCTCCCATTCCTCCTCTGGATCATCCAGATGGTCATTGGCAAACTTCAGACGGGCCTGGACATGCGCTGGCTTGAGCAGAGGGACCTTGCGTGCACTGCAGGATTTTAATCCATGACGGCGTAGTGTGTTACTAATGGTTTTCTTTGAGACTGTTGTCCCAGCTCTCTTCAGGTCATTGACCAGGTCCTGCCGTGTAGTTCTGGGCTGATCCCTCACCTTCCTCATGCCGTGTAGTTCTGGGCTGATCCCTCACCTTCCTCATGATCATTGATGCCCCACGAGGTGAGATCTTGTATGGAGCCCCAGACCGAGGGTTATTGACCGTCATCTTGAACTTCTTCCATTTTCTAATAATTGCGCCAACAGTTGTTGCCTTCTCAAAAGCTGCTTGCCTATTGTCCTGTAGCCCATCCCAGCCTTGTGCAGGTCTACAATTTTATCCCTGATGTCCTTACACAGCTCTCTGGTCTTGGCCATTGTGGAGAGGTTGGAGTCTGTTTGATTGAGTGTGTGGACAGGTGTCTTTTATACAGGTAACGAGTTCAAACAGGTGCAGTTAATACAGGTAATGAGTGGAGAACAGGAGGGCTTCTTAAAGAAAAACTAACAGGTCTGTGAGAGCCGGAATTCTTACTGGTTGGTAGGTGATCAAATACTTATGTCATGCAATAAAATGCAAATGAATTACTTAAAAATCATACAATGTGATTTTCTAGATTTTTGTTTTAGATTCCGTCTCTCACAGTTGAAGTGTGCCTATGATAAAAATTACAGACCTCTACATGCTTTGTAAGTAGGAAAACCTGCAAAATCGGCAGTGTATCAAATACTTGTTCTCCCCACTGTATATACACCTGTTCTGAAACGCCCCAGAGTCTGCAACACCACTAAGCAAGGGGCACCACCAAGCAAGCGGCACCATGAAGACCAAGGAGCTCTCCATACAGGTCAGGGACAAAGTTGTGGAGAAGTACAGATCAGGGTTGGGTTATAAAAAAATATCAGAAACTTTGAACATCCCACGGAGCACCGTTAAATCCATGATTAAAAAATGGAAATAATATGGCACCACAACAAACCTGCCAAGAGAGGGCCGCCCAGTAAAATTCACGGACTAGGCAAGGAGGGCATTAATCAGAGAGGCAACAAAGAGACCAAAGATAGCCCTGAAGGAGCTGCAAAGCTCCACAGCGGAGGTTGGAGTATCTGTCCATAGGACCACTTTAAGCCATACACTCCACAGAGCTGGGCTTTACGGAAGAGTGGCCAGAAAAAAAGCCATTGCTTGAAGAAAAGAATAAGCAAACACGTTTGGTGTTCGCCAAAAAGCATGTGGGAGACTCCCCAATCATTTGGAAGAAGGTACTCTGGTCAAATGAGACTAAAATTGACCTTTTTGGCCATCAAGGAAAACACTATGTCTGTTGCAAACCCAACACCTCTCATCACCCCGAGAACACCATCCCCACAGTGAAGCATGGTGGTGGCCGCATCATGCTGTGGGGATGTTTTTCATTGGCAGGGACTGGGAAACTGGTCAGAATTGAAGGAATGATGGATGGCGCTAAATACAGGGAAATTCTTGAGGGAAACCTGTTTCAGTCTTCCAAAGATTTGAAACTGGGACAGAGTTTCACCTTCCAGCAGGACAGTGACTCTAAGCATACTGCTAATGCAACACTAGTGGTTTAAGGGTAAACATTTAAATGTCTTGGAATGGCCTAGTCAAAGCCCAGACCTCAATCCAATTAAGAATCTGTGGTATGACTTAAAGATTGCAATACACCAGCGGAACCCATCCAACTTGAAGGAGCTGGAGCAGTTTTGCCTTGAAGAATGGGCAAAAATTCCAGTGGCTAGGTGTGCCAAGCTTATAGAGACATACCCCAGGAGATAAGGTGGCTTAACAAAGTATTGACTTTGGGGGGGTGAATAGTTATGCACGCTCAAGTTCTTTTTTTTGGTCTTATTTCTTGTTTGTTTCACACACAAAAAAATGGCATCTTCAAAGTGGTAGGCATGTTGTGTAAATCAAATGATACAAACTCCCCAAAAATCAATTTTAATTCCAGGTTGTAAGGCAACAAAATAGGAAAAATGCCAAGGGGGGGTGAATACTTTCGCAAGCCACTGTAGCCTTGTGTTTTAGGTTATTGTCCTGCTGAAAGGTGAATTTGTCTCCCAGTATCTGTTGGAAAGCAGACTGAACCAGGTTTTCCTCTAGGATTTTGACCGTGCATAGCTCTATTCTGTTTATTTTTATTAAAAAAGAAAACTCCTTAGTCCTTGCCGATGACAAGCATACCCATAAGATGATGCAGCGTCCACCATGCTTGAAAATATGTAGAGTGATACTCAGTGATGTTTTGTTGGATTAGCCCCAAACATAACGCTTTTTATTCAGGACATAAAGTTAATTTCTTTGCCTGATTTTTTTTGCAGTTTTACTTCAGTGCCTTATTGCAAACAGGATGTATGTTTTAGAATATCTGTATTCTGTACCGGCTTCCTTCTTTTCGCTCTGTCATTTAGGTTACTATTGTGGAGTAACTACAATGTTGTTGAGCCATGCTCAGTTTTCTCCTTTCACAGTCATTAAACTCTGTAACTATTTTAAAGTCACCATTGGCCTCATGGTGAAATCCCTGAGTGGTTTCATTCCTCACCGGCAACTGAGTTAGGAAGGACGTCTGTGTCTTTGTAGTGACTGGGTGTATTGATACACCATCCAAAGTTCAATTAATAACTTCACCATGCTCAAAGGGATATTTTTATTTGTACCCATCTACCAATAGGTGCCCTTTGTGAGGCATTGAAAACCTCCCTGCTCTTTGTGGTTGAATCTGTGTTTGAAATTCACTGCTCGACTGAGGGACCTTACAGATAATTGTATGTGCGGGGTACAGAGATGAGGTATTCATTCAAATATTATATTAAACACTATTATTGCACACAGAGTGAGTCCATGCAACGTATTATGAGACTTGTTAAGGAAATGTCTACTCCTGAACGTATTTAGGCTTGCCATAACAAAAGGGTTGAATACTTATTAACTCAAGACATTTAATCTTTTCATTTTTTATTAATTTGTAAAAATGTCTAAAAACATAATTCCACTTTGACATTATGCGGTATTGTGTGTAGTCCAGTGACATGAAATCTTAATTTTAATCCATTTTAAATTCAAGCTGTAACACAATATAATATGGAAAAAGTAAAGGGGTGTGAATACTTTCTGAAGGCACTGTAGGCTGCCGATGTTGTGTCCCAATGCTAGAGCTGTACTCCTGCTGACCCTGTGCCTCTCAACATGTTTGTGTATATCAGGGGGTGTTTGGATAGACCGAAGACAATGTTCCATTCTAACCAATGGACAATAAAGTTGTTTTAGTTTATAGCATAGTTCAGGGCTATTTATCAATATTCTTATGGGGGACAGATTTTAAAGTTAATTACAGGGTGCCGGACATTTTCAACATGCTTAGGGACTTTAGTGGTCTAATAATTGTTGATAATTGGTGACTTAATTAATTAATCTGCCTACTATTTCAAATTAATAGCGTTTTATAAGGGCACCAGTAATAATTTTTATTCAAAGAGAACAATTAACTTGAAACTCTGATTAGTAGTTTAGCCTCCGTTCATCAAGTCTCATATCAACAATCTTAAAGGAAACGTAAGGTCTTTAAATTGTATTAGAGCCAGCATTTGTCAAAGCAAGAGAGAACCACACTTCTTTATAAAGATAGGATTCATTATTACGCTTAGAAACACACAATAAAAAGAAACACACAGATTATGATTGATCTATTAAGCTTATCATTTAGCAATGGTGAATAGTCAAGGAGGAAACACAGAGAATGCTGTCATATTTACTGAGTCAGGTCCTCGCTCTCTTTCTCCTCGACCTGCTTCATTACCGTCGATTGGTGCAGTCAGCTTTGTGTTGCATCACACGGTATAAATGTGTCCGAGACCCCACTCTTGATCCATTCTTCAGCTAAGTGTAACGGGTCTGTCCATTTTTCTTAATTCCTTGTCAGTGTTCCGTCTCGGTTTCTCCATGAGGGAGCCGTGCCTCTCTGAGTTCAGAGGCCGTTTCCTAAAGTTCTGTTTCAGTCCAAGACTGACAACTCTGTCATGCCTACTCTACTTTCTCCCTCCTGCAAGACAAGTCGATTGAACTATCCATTCGTCTGTGTAGTTGGGGAGCCAACTTCCTCTACCGGACTTTCCCCATTCTCCTGTTGATGAAGATTTTTCAGTAAACTATTAGATAAACAAAGTTAATCACAGACATGACGAACTTGGAGTCAGAATTAAACATGGGTACTCTCTGTTGCTGGGCAAGAACTTAATTGGTTCCTTTCACTGGGTTTGTGTGTGTGTGAAATGGGGATCTGACCTCGGGTCGAATTCCTCGCTCTTACCTAATCCATGGCTGTCCTCTCTCCTCAAACAAAGTCTTGGGAGCGGAGCCAGAGTTGAACAGAGTTCAGACTAATCATTAGTAATTACAGCATGACGGGAGGGAAGAGAGGAGTTGGGTATGTTTGAGAGATTGAGTGTGGACCTGTCATGTCCAACAATCAATCTTCAGGTCAAGCCAGGGTGAACCGGGGTTAAACTGAACATTATTATTTTTGCATGACAAGGGCTTGATTGTACTACTATTGATTCTAAACTGAATAAAAGCCTAATTTAGCCACTATCATAGACTAAGGAAGTGGGCGGAGAGGTCGAGAGGGGGAAACTGAGGATGGTGGTGGGGGAACCCAAGAGGGAGGGGCTTTAACCGGAGATGTATGTGAAAATTACTATATAAACTGAGAGCTGGGAGGTGGAAAGGGAGATGCTTTGCAAATCACCTCGGCTTTGTCTATTTGTAATAAAGTCTAACTTAATTCTACGAAAACTCTGAAATACTTTAGATCTTTGATTAGTATAAGGAAAAGATTTTCCACATCACTGTCTGTCTCTTGGCTGAGTTTAACTCAGTTTCCAAGGAGATAGGATCATTCGTCCAATGGGCGTGGCCTTGGTTTGCAGAACTTGATTCTCCTTCATTATATTATCTGTTTAGTAAGTCCTCTAATTTATAGGGACTCACAGAAGGCGGGCTCTAATGGCTGGACAGTGTGACATTAGGAACGCCCCGTTGATTCGGAGAACTCAACCCGTTTAATGTTCATATGAGATAAAGCTGAGATTTCCTCATAAGTGTTCACAGAAATTGTCACAGAAATTGTCCTCTGAACAGGAAAAAACCAGCTTAAAAGGAAATAGCCAATTAATAGATTATTAACACGACTTGAATAAGTTGCATACATTTGATGTTATAGTGAAATATATATTATACTTTTAACAACATATGAAAAGCAGAGGAAAAATATCACAATGTATATTGGGTTCATACCAAAACATGTTGTGCGTTTTTTAGTTTAATACATTGATAAGAAACATTTAATATGTTCTGACGTTATTAGCACCCTTTTTCGCTCTTTGTTCTCAAATAAATATTTTGGACTCTATTTTGTCTCATGCTCTTTCCAGGGGGCACTCAGGGTAGGAATGAAATGGGGGGGAACAGATAAGCTATGGCCCCTGATGTCCTATATGGCCCGTCATATAATGAAGCACATTCCGGTGACTCTGGTAACTCACTAAAGGGCAGGAAGGGTGACCCTGGTTCCTGTGTTAATGTTTAATTGTAAATCACCCCTGTTGCTGTCGTAGAAATATTTGACTCAAAAAGTAGTCAACTTAAAAATATTTCTCAAGAGACTGGAACTTGTGAATTTAGACTTTTATTGTTTGCATAACAAAGCCGAGCTTGCTCCATGGAGCAACAACTGTCTCTCTTTGGCTTAGAGCTCCCTTTTATACACACAAATGCATAATCATGTTACTTAGCATATACAGTCCCTCCCCTTAGGGCAAATGATTAACTTATTTTAGTGCCACTCTACCCTTATATTTCAATGTCCAGATGTCACATGTGGTTTACTCCAAAAGGTCATGGGCGCTTTTCCACAGGAAGCCTCTTCCCTAATCTCATTATATTGGTAGCAGACCCTTTCCCTAATCTCATTATATGGTTGCAGACCCTTTCTTTACAAATAATACACGTACATACATTAAGGCATTTATCATTTACCATCCTCCCTGGCCCTTGAGATTATGTGCATGTGGCCATGTGTCAGGTCATAGGGTCATAAGCAAAACAAATGATAACACTAGGTCCATTGTTACTCCAATCTCCACACAGCCATCACATGTCATTGACATACCCAGACCAGCTGCAGGGAGTTTATGAAAAACACATAAATGTCTCTGCTCTGTATTAACCATTCAACTGGTTCTCAATCCATAAACATTTTAAGGCATATAGGTGTTTAATTCTACAACATATGTACTTGAAAATCATCCATATTGCGCATGTTGTCCTCGTGGGCCCTCGTCGCAACACATGCAATTCTTCTGAAGAACTGTTATCAAAAACAAAGCACACACACACACCATATAAAGCATTAAATGTTGTGAAAAGTAATTAGGTAATTGAAAATCCTCTGAAAACGAAGCTCTTTCTCTTTACTGCCCAAACACAGATTGTCAGAACATGGACCAGCAAGCTATTTGATTCTCTATTTTAGGAAACAAATGTATACAAATTATTTAAAGGTAAATCATGCAGAAATTGCTCCGCCTTTTCCTGGATGCATGTGGCATTGTGTGACAAAACTGCACATTTTAGAAAGGCCTTTTATTGTCCCCAGCACAAGGTGCACCTGTATAATGATCATGCTGTTTAATCAGCTTCTTGATATGCCACACCTGTCAGGTGGATAGGTTATCTTGGCAAAGGAGAAAGTATCACTAACAGGGAAGTAAACAAATTTGTGCACCAGATTTGAGAGAAATAAGCTTTTGGTGCGTATGGACAATTTCTGGGATATTTTATTTCATCTCCTGAAACATGGGACCAACACTTTACACATTTATATTTTTGTTCAGTATAGTTTATGGTCTAGTTGCTCTAACTGTCATAACTGCAGTTCCTCCCCCTGGGCCCCAGGCATATTCCTCCCCTGAAGATCAACAGATAAGTTATGGGCCTTTCATCCTGGTCTCCCTGGGGAAATAGATTCTTAGGACCCTAAGGAGCTAGGAACAAAATATGTTTAAAATATATTCTGTCCTTTATTCATTTCTAACAATGGGTAACAGTGAGTGACACAGACTATTGCTTCAGGGAAAACGTGAGTCTGCATAATGTTAACCCTTTACACTCGTACCCGTATACGGGTTGAAAATTGCAGATTTGGGGACTGATAAGCGCCTAAATTGGACCACAGTGGCTGTACAGTAACATGCTATAAATGACGTCAGAGTTCAAGCACTGCGCTGTGTTTTTTTGTTGTTGTCTGAGTGACGGAAATGCTGTAAATTAAGAGGGCTCGATGTATTTTGAAAGATGAGACGTTGAGGATTATAATAAATACCGCTTTGATGTCATAGAAGCAAGCCAAACACCTATGAGTCCAAATGTGCACTTCACATTTCCATATCATAAAACTGTCATATACAGTGTCAACGTTTTTGATCATATAGGTTAATTCCCACAAGTATTAAGGGTATGAATCTGTTTCCTCTTGCAGCGAATCAGTTGCCTGCTGGAATAATAACTGCTGATGGACAACAACAGAATGTCATGGTGTACACCACCTCGTATCAACAGGTAAGGGTGCTCCTGAGTCTCCATGCATGCTGCTAGTACTCATTAAAGACCAAACACGTGAGAGTGATGAGTTGCACCATCAGTCGGGGCGCTGGTTGCAGTGGCACAGGCGTCCCGTCCCGCACCTCTCTGGGGACACACCCATGTGCACAGGGGCCATCTGACTCACCCACCACCACCACAAAACATGTTAAACCATGATCAATGAATAAATAATAGAAGAAATGTCTGAGTAACCATGGCATGCAGCTAACCATAAATAAGTGAGAAACAAAGATCTCTACATGTAAGTTCTGCTCTCCTTCCTCAAGATTCCTGGAGTGCAGCAGATCCAGTTCTCTTGATGAGGTTCCGGAATTCCCCATTCTGAATCGGAACACGTTGTTTGGAATGGGGAGGAGATTACTGCATTACTGAACACTCAGGTCAAAAGATGGTGGTCGGAAGATGAAACACCCATGGGCAAGTGAGAGGGGAGCGTATGCAGAACTTTGGGTTTGGATCAGAATCAGATTGTTTTGGTCACGATAAAGAACCGGACTGGAGCTGATCTGGAGCCAGTTATTTGGCTGTTTTTCGTTTGTTTGTTTATTGGAGATTGTTTTCAGAGTACTTCATATTTTTTTGTTTTCCTCCATGTTGTGTATCACTTTTTGAGTTTTATCCGAGTTTGAGGGAGGGAATGAATTGGGGGTGGCGGGCGTGAACATGAGAAATAAAGTTGAAATGTGTGTCTAGGGAATTGGTGACCTCTTTGAAGCAATAAAAACAAAAGTAGTTGAATGTTGACTTCTGAACTCCATTGTGAACAATTGTGAGTGGAATGCCATTATTTAAAATTAGATTAATGTAACTCTTTTATAATTTCTGTAAAGTTATTTTATGTCAGTCCTTTTAATAAAAATGTAAGCGTGATGCCAGTCTCTCCATTCTCCTGTAACACTACAGCACCACCTAAAGTGCTACCCTAGTCGGGTGGGGCCTATGGTTGCCTGCTGCCCAGAGAATGACAAGAGTATGGAGAGAAGGGAGACTGGAAGTTGTTGGAAGAACCAGTAAGGAGTGGCCTTGCTACTTGTGAAAGAGACCTGACCATGTTGGCGCAACAGTTGGGGAAGGAGACCACTGAGAAGAAAAGGCTGTTGAGGTGCCATCATCTTCTGCTACACCATCTCTCTATTCCTGCTAAGGCTGAAGAAGAGGACAAAAGAGTGTGGGTGAGCTGAACCTGAGTGTAAAGTAGAGTTCTGCTACTCTACCCAAGCCTGACAGGCCCCAACATTATACATTGGGTTTGGGCCAGTTTTCTTTTATCAATAACTAAGGTCAGGGCAGGGCTCGGGTATCGCTAAATTGATCACTAACATTTTGAAGCTGAGCCATTTACTCGTGCTCTGCTGCGCAGTACAGTCATATCTGACTGAGATCATAACATGGTGTCAAATGTGCTTCAACCTCGTCAAATATAAGACAGGATAGATACCGAAAATAATGTTTGTTGAGATTTGTCGAAGTTTAGAGTGATGAAAAGTAGCTAACAGCTAACTGCTATCTAATGTCTCGTCATTGAGCAGAGCAACCGAGCAGCCCAAGCGGAGCCGTTGCGATGGATACTCACAGACGCGGAGCTAATGCTATGGATACTCACAGACCCAGAGCCGCTTTGAGCAGCGCGCAGGAGCGAGTGACAGACAGAGAGGAGCAGCTAATGGATTTACTAACTGAGGAAGTTATTTCGAGCAGGGCCGGGCCGGGCCTTAAATTCGGCAGAAGCAATCGGGCTGGGTAGGGTAGGGCCTCGGGCATGGCTAGGGCTCGGCCTTAAAATGCATGCCCGTGCAGGACTCTAGTGTACACCTTCCTGTTGAAGCGAGCTGCACTGCTTCCTGAGTTTTACTCTCTTGATGCTGAACGTTAGTAGGAGACCGAACCAAAATTTAACTTTGACTGAGATTAACATGTGTCTTGTCACGGTCACCTATAGTTATCAGATCATTGCATATTATGTCTGTACAGGTGTCTGTAGCATGTTTGAGCTTCTGCTGATCGCTTTGGAACGTTCATAATAAAAATAAAAAAGTAAAAGTAAACACAGCTTATCGCTTTGCAATGATAGAAAATGTGTTTTATTTGTGGAGTCTTCTGCTTTGATGCTGGAGATCTACTAGACTCTGAAGCAGTATTACTTGCAAGCTGGGAAGCTAGTTATGCATGTCAGTCTTACTGAAAGTGTTTACATAGTGATGTAGAAAATTGTCCTTGTCCTCAGTAAAACCCAAAGTACTTTCAGAGTTTTTGTAGAATTAAGATAGACTTTATTACATAAGCAATATAGCCGAGGTGGTCTGCAGAGCAACTAACTTTCCACCTCTCAGTTTATATACAGTTCCATTTTGCTCATTTTACATACTTTTTAGCTTAATCCCTCCCTGTTTAGTTCCTCCACCACTGTTTCCAGTCTTCACCTCTTGACCACTCTGCCCACTTCCTTATGTTATAATAGTGGTGAAATCTGACTTCTCTTCCTTCTATGTATTCAGTTTCTGGAAACAATAGTGGCACGACCAAGCCCTGTCATGTAAAAATAACAGAGACATTTCCTGGCTCTGTTGTGATCCCCTAATTGATTCCTAAGCATATCAATCAATACTTAAACATGGCAGGTCTATTTTCTGAGCCACAATCAATCCTCAAACATATACAGTTCCCACACATAGCAGGCAGTTCTCACACATGGCAGGCCCATTCCCAGGTCCATTTCCTGGCTCTGTTCCAGGCCTCTCCCCTGTGTGCCACTTAGTCCAAACGCCTGTATTGCTGTGATTAACCATGTTTAACTTATAGTCTGAAAAGATTTAACTATGTTTAACCCTGTCTCTGTTCCAGGCCTCTTCCTTCTGCACTACCTAGTCTCAACGCCTGTCACATGTCATGTTGTTATTAACTATGTGTTATGATGTCTTTTCATGGTGGTGGGAAGAAGGTTAAATTTATGAGATAAGTGATTCTGGGTGCCGCACAGTCTGAATACCAAGGATTCCATTATGTCGAGGGAGCTTAATCGTGGTTTATCTTAGAATGATTGATGGACATGATATACTGACTTGGGTACAGGGTAATACCATCAAAGAAGGGAGTGCCAACTGAGGGTTAGCAGATGTTGTTGAAGAAACGTGTCACATGAGGTATATAAACTGAGGTTTTCTTTGTTCAGTAGTTCGGATGGCAAGAGGCGAAATACGTGCCTTTTGTTAGATGAACCCAGTACCGAATATTAAATATTTGTATGAACTCTCCATCTAAGTGTTAAGTATATTCTTGTATCATGAATTACTTGATACCCGAGAAACTCATCATAACACTATGTTTAACTCACCGTCCGAAAATATTTAACTATGCTTAACACAGTTTAACTTATAGTCTACTGAGTCTGAAATGATCCAACTATGTTTAACATATAGTTCAACTTATAGTCTACTGAAGAATCCCCAATAATAGTGAGTGGGATAGATTGGAATTCAAATTTGTACAGATCGCACTTCAAGGTGGGAAAATCATGTGACAATCCACACAGTGTGGAGTAGAGGAGGATGGATACCTCAGCTGCCTGTGTTCAGCAGTGGTCAAAACAACCAAAAAATAGGAACTGTTTTCACTTTCCTTGGGAGTCAAAACTGTTCCAACAAGATATAATAGTTGATATCAGGCCCCCATAACAGCGTTCACATGTCTGGTCATATCAGATCTGAATATTCAAAGCAGGAAGGATTGATTTGCAAAGTGTCTAGAGGGACAGTCAACCTGTCATAATGGTGAGGGGATAGAGTGAGAATTTGATAGAAGATTTTGTAACGACTACAATATTCCACCCTGGAACATTTAACGGTGTGAAATGTATTAGAATAATAAGACTATAATCTAGTAATGTGTGTGAGTAGGACAAGTTAAGGTTATGACATTGTGTTACTATTTAGCAATATAAGTAGGAGTTAGGTCAGACAACAAAGGAGAAGAACTGTCGACAGACAACTTGTGACAACTGTGAAACCAATAATAGAAAATAGGCCTCCCAACTCAGGGAGGGGAGAAACCGATAGGCTTGGAGAAGATTGTGAAACATGTTGCAGAATATTACATTTACATTTACGTCATTTAGCAGACGCTCTTATCAATATGATAAAGAATGATATGTGTACAGTGGAAAAATACAGCCCGCCTAAAGCGGGGTGGGATTTTTCGTCTGACGTGTGTGTGTATAATGGATGGGCTCTAAACTTGAATAAAATAAAAGATTGACCTAATGCAGAAATGGGACTTTGTTTAATTCATTATTAAACTAGAGCCTTACACCCTCTGGGAATTATTCAAAGCTTGAGAAGTAGTTGACTTCAACCATTGAGATAACATTCTCATGACAGAATTATGATGGTTAAGGTGTTGAAAAGAATGGCAGGCTAAGGCCTAGTTTTCTGTGACATTGTAGTGGCATAAAGCATGAATAGGAAGGCCCCACTCACACACCCACAAACTTACAAAGAAGTTTCACTTACACACACAGAGCACAAAGATGAATGAACATTGAGAGAAAATTGACATTGACCCTAGAAAAGAAGAAGAAGAAGAAATGATTTGGAACTGGAATTTATTAAAATAGTAATTAAAGGTTAAATATATTAAAGGTTGAAAACATTTGGAAATGTTAAAGGGTATTAAGTAATATAGTAAAATAGTTAAGAGTGAGATGTTTGTTTGCTTTAAGGTACAATGCATTTAGGCTATGTTTATTAGACTTAGAGGATAGGGCCTGTATGAGGTTGATAATGAAATAGCATAATATTGAAATGTCATAATGTTGAAATGTTATAATGTTGAAATATGTAAAATGTTGGATATTTGAGATGTAATGGGAGTAATAAGGTAGGTTAGAGGGAGATTAGAATTGAGTGAAATTAGAAGGGTGAAGGGAATAAGAAGGGTTCATGTTTAAAAGTTTTAGAAGTTAATGTTAATGATTGCAAGTGTATTAAATGTGCTATTTTAACCTAGAATTAGCCCAGGTTAGATTAACCAGCATGATTACATCCTGTTGAGGCGTATGTCCTGTTGAGGCACACATCCTGCTGAGGTGAGGATGAAGTGGGGCTAGTGGGTGGTGAAAAGCCCTTTTTGAAAAATGGCCACATTAGGTGTCAACCACTGAATGCGTAATTGGAACAGGCGTTAAACAAAATGAGTTAGCAGAAGAAGGATTAAGGGTATAAAAGAGGCATGATTTTTGGGAGAGGGCACTCTCTTTAAGCTTGCGAGGAGAACCTGTCGCATGCTGGATAAATAATTTGATGTAGCTTTTTAGCTTAAGATATATTTTGATTTTTATTATACTTACTGTTAAAGTAAAAATTATAGTAGGAATCCTTAATGTTACCTTATTGATAGAAGTGTTAAAGTAGCAGTGCATTTTCCACATTTTGTTACATTACAGCCTTATTATAATAATTATAATAATATGTCATTTAGCAGACGCTTTTATCCAAAGCGACTTACAGTCATGCGTGCATACATTTTTGTGTATGGTTGGTCCCGGGGATCGAACCCACTACCTTGGCGTTACAAGCGCCGTGCTCTACCAGCTGAGCTACAGAGGACCACCCATACACGAGGGAAATTCTTTATTTAATAAAATTGATTAAATAAAGAATTTCCCTCATCAATCTACCCACAATACCCCATAACCCTAACCCCATAACGACCCAGTCTGAGGTCCTGAGTGCTCTGGAGCAGGTTTTCATCAAGTATCTCTCTGTACTTTGCTCCATTAATCTTTCCCTGCCTCTGAAAAGAAATCCCCACAGCATGATGCTGCCACCACCATGCTTCACGGTAGGGATGGTGCCAGGTTTCCTCCAGATGTGACGCTTGGCATTCAGGCCAAAGAGTTCAATCTTGGTTTCGTCAGACTACAGAATCTTGTTTCTCATGGTCTGAGAGTCCTTTAGGTGGTGCCCTTTGGCAAACTCCAAACGGGAAGTCTTGTGCCTTTTACTGAGGAGTGACTTCCGTCTGGCCACTCTACAATAAAGGCCTGATTGGCGGAGTGCAGCAGAGATGGTTGTACTTCTGGAAGGTTCTCCCATATCCACAGAGGAACTCTGGAGCTCTGTCAGAGTGACCAATGGGTTCTTGGTCACCTCCCTGACCAAGACTCTTTTCCCCCGATTGCTCGGTTTGGCCAGGCGGCCAGCTCTACGAAGAGTCTTGGTGGTTACAAACTAATTCCATTTAAGAGTGATGGAGGCCACTGTGTTCTTGGGGACCTTCAATGCTGCAGAAATATTTTGGTACCCTTCCCCAGATCTGTGCTGCAACACAATCCTGTCTCGGAGCTCTACGGTCAATTCCTTTCGAACTCATGGCTTGGTTTTTGCACTGTCAACTGTGGGACCTTATATAGACAGGTGTTTGCCTTTCCAAATCATGTCCAATCAATGGAAGTAACCACAGGTGGACTCCAATCAAGTTGTAGAAACATCTCAAGGACAATCGATGGAAACAGGATGCACCTGAGCTCTATGTCGAGTCTCATAGCAAAGGTTCTGAATACTTATGTAAATAAGGTATTTTTGTTTTATTTTTAATAAATTATCACATTTCTAAAAACCTGTTTTCGCTTTGTTGTGTGTTGATTGAGGAAACATTTTTATTTAATACATTTTAGAATAAGGCTGTAACGTAACAAAATGTGGAAAAAGTCAAGGGGTCTGAATACTTTCCGAATGCACTGTAGGCCTACCATCTCCTGCCGTCATGCTCTTGATGAAGGCACTTAATCCCCCACAAAGAAGAACTGCACTATCAGTCACATGTTGTCAACATGTGGTCAACCCTCCATCTGGAGAGCTCCTGGGTGTGCAGGCTTGGCTTTTGATCCAGCACTGAAACACCAAAGTCTGCTTATCAAGGTCCTGTTGAGCAGCTGATGTTTAGGCTACAATATGGTTAGACCAGGGCTTGAACAAAAGCCTGCACACCCAGTAGAAATCCTGGAGGATGGATATTGCAACATTACAACCTAATACATTTGTCTAAAAAAAGTATTCCTTCATTCAATGAATCAGGGATCAAATGGATAAGGTAGGCTACTTCAAAGCAACTGGACATGTTTATATATAAGGCACAAATATTCATGTTTCAGGAGAGTGTGGAGGAAATGTATAGAGAGCCTTGAAAATGTTCATCTTGTCTCTTTTTGTCATAAATAATCCTTGGTTCCTGCCTGTGCTTGGTAAAGATATGAGTGGGGGGTGTCATTACCCTCCTGTTAGGACCATCTGGCAGAACTCCTAGAATGTTTATGTAGCTGTATATAAGGCACTATGTAAGGAACGCCCTTTTAGAGCTCACTTCAGACCGGTACTTTATGCATCTAAGTTTGACTGTGACCTCTCCAGATTGCTGACAATAAAGAGTGATTCATTTAATATTTACTTTGAGTGTCCCTGTGTAGAATTTCCACGCAGGAGATCTATGCGCAGTAAGTTATTTGTCAATTAGGCTATTCTTAGAAAACATTTTTAATGGTGTCGCAATTACATGGCTACTGTTTAATAGAGGAATCCCAGCTTTCCAACGGTGCAGATTTATTTAGGCTCTACAGTGCCGGTGGAAAGGTGAAAACAAAAATAATGCTTAGTTAGCTATAGTTAACTAGCGAGAACTGCTACAAGTTATGTTTTGAATTGGCTATCTAGTTAGTCTGTCTGTCATTATTTTATACCTGCTGCTGAAATGTCGCGGGCTCTCTCCTCAGACAACCGCCCACTCGCACTGGCACCCATGCAGCACACAGACACGCACTGAAGGGTCATTCCGATAATGGCTGATATGTAGATTTTTAAGTGATTGATAATATTTAAAAGCGTGCCTTCATGAATTACATTAACAAAAATTATGCAACTGATATCTATAAATTTTCATGACCTTACAAACCCTAATTTTACAATTTGGACAGCGCAACATGCGCATTCAGACTGATTGATCGTCAATATGCGCAATCTAGAACATCCTAATATCACGCACATTTTCACAGACTAGCGGCAAATAAACCTGAACAAAGTGGAATCAGGAAATGAATGCCCACTCTCCATTTGCTATTCAATGCAGATCCCATCTTCATTTCGCTTTGATCAACCTTTTTTTGCCTATGTGTGAATCTAGGCCAGCCATAGGCTACTTTGTTTTCTAGAGGAACAAATTGAAGTGCCGGTATGGCGCTCCGGACAGCTCCGTCCCAAGTCAAGCACTGCTCACTACTGTAAATTGCTTTGGATAAGAGCATCTCCTAAAATGTAAAAGGAATGAATGGACCATTTCAGTTTTCACAAAGAGATAAGTTTCATTTGTAAAGTATTTCAGGAAACGTATCAGGTGTGGTCCCCTGTAGCTCAGTTAGTAGAGCATGGCGCTTGCAACGCCAGGGTTGTGGGTTCGTTTCCCACGGGGGGCCAGTATGAAAATGTATGCACTCACTAACTGTAAGTCGCTCTGGATAAGAGCGTCTGCTAAATGACGTAAATGTAAATTAATGCTGGTAAACACTCAAACACATTTAGTAAAAAATACAATAACAAGTAGGGCACTGGGCCTTTACTAGTCCTGTGTTAGCGGAGATTCATTCTGACTGTTTTGAGGAAGTGTATGCTGACTACGGCATCTCAAAATGGACCAACAGTACTATTGCCACTCTTTTGTCGTTTTTCAAGCGAAGGTCTTTTAGGGGAGTATGCGAGCACACTCATTCTGCTAGGCGCTAGCCGAACTGAAGAATGCTGGCGCATTAACTCCGCCATGGTTCGTTGGACAAAACTAATGGGGAAATGAATGGCTCCTAGCATAAAAAGGTGGAATCTGTGTTATGTTTGGAAACGAGTGCTGCACTTTTATTCCAAACAATACTGCCCCAGGTGGAACATTCACTGAGGCAATGATCAAGTTTAAAGGATTAAGACAAGAAGTCAAGAACAATGCTGGGACTGGTTGGACTAAACTCTGGGAAAATGCTTCACTGTGGGGATGGTGTTCTCGGGGTGATGAAAGGTGTTGGGTATGCGCCTGACATACCTGTCACGACTTCTCATCATTCCATTTGTTTTGTCTTGGTTATTACACACACCTGATTCATATCCCCTCATAAGTACCTGTATAAGTGTTCCCTTTGCCCCCTTGTCTTTGTGTGTGATTGTTTATTGTGGAGGTTAGTTTAGCTCGGTGGAGCTCCATGTATTTTGTTTAGCTGGGATATTTCACCCATGTGCCTTGTTGTTTACCAGTGCGCCTGATTACACACTGGAGTGTTTGACGCATTGCTGCGTACCGCTGTGCCTTCGGAATAAACCCTTTTTTTCTTTTAACCCAACCCTGATCTGTACTTCTCCACAACTTTGTCGCTAACCTGTTTGGAGAGCTCCTTGGTCTTCATGGTGCCGCTTGCCTGGTGGTGCCCCTTGCTTAGTGGTGTTGCAGACTCTGGGGCCTTTCAGAACAGGTGTATATATACTCAGATCATGTGACACTTAGATTGCACACAGGTGGACTTTATTTAACTAATTATGTGACTTCTGAAGGTAATTGGTTGCACCAGATCTTATTTAGGGGCTTCATACCAAAGGGGGTGAATACATATGCACCCACCACTTTTCCGTTACTTGTTTCATTTCACTTCACCAAATTGGGACTATTTTGTGTATATCCATGATATGATGGGTTTACACAGGGTTTTAGGAATGAGGTCAATCCATTAGTATAGGTCACTCTTGGTGCCACGATGTCTGGATGCCAGGATGTCTAGGAGGCTCACTGGTGTTTATCTTAGAATGATTGATAGATGGAATATCTTGCCTGGGGTACAAGGTGATACCATCAGGGTGGGGAGTGCCCACTGATGTTTACATTTACATTTTACATTTTACGTCATTTAGCAGACGCTCTTATCCAGAGCGACTTACAGTTAGTGAGTACATTACTTTTTTTATTTTTTATTCATACTGGCCCCCCGTGGGAATCGAACCCACAACCCTGGCGTTGCCAACGCCATGCTCTACCAACTGAGCTACATCCCTGCCGGCCATTCCCTCCCCTACCCTGGACGACGCTGGGCCAATTGTGCGCCGCCCCATGGGTCTCCCGGTCGCGGCCGGATACGACAGAGCCTGATACGACAGAGCCTGTTTACCAGATGTTGGTGAATAAATGTGTAACATGGACTATAAGAAGGGAGATATTTTCTTTGTCCATCATTCAAATAGCAAGAGGCAATTGACTTGTGGCTTTTTATGTTGAATCCGGTACCGTATTATTGAATAAATTGTATAATCCATTTAAATTACAGGTTGTAATGCAACAAAATAGGAAAGGTGGATGAATACTTTTGCAAGGCACTGTACAGGGGGTACCGGTACAGAGTCAATGTGCGGGGGCACCGGTTAGTCGAGGTAATTGAGGTAATATGTACATGTGGGTAGAGTTAAAGTGACTATGCATAAATAATAAACAGAGTAAGCATCAGCTTAAAAGAGGGGGCTGGGGGGGGGCTTGGGAGTAGAAGCTGTTAAGAAGCCTTTTGAACCTAGACTTGGCGCTCCGGTACCGCTTGCCGTGTGGTAGGACTCTTACCCTGCCCACACCACCAAACGGACTCTTACCCTGCCCCCACCACCCAACAGACTCTTACCCTGCCCCCACCACCCAACATACTCTTACCCTGCCCCCACCACCCAAAGGTAATTTATGGTTGCTACAGTTGTAAATGTCCATATATTATTATCATCTTTATCTTGTCTCATTCACTTCTCTTGATTTTATTTGATTTATTTTGACCTGCACTGTTGGAGCCCAGAGCATAAGATTTTGTGTCCCTCTCCATGTGACTAATTAACTAATCTAATTAACAATGGGATTTTAAAGTGTTTTCTAAAATTGACTATTATAATAATAATATTATTATGAATAGTATTATTACTATTATTATTAATAGTAGCATCATACATGTTATTTGTATTACTGCTTTTACCATGACAACTGTCTAGTAATCATTACTTTTAATGCTGTTAACAAAAGGTGCTATAATATTATTTGTGCTATAAAGGCGATTGACTGTATTGCTTTTTTCATATTGTTAAACAACATTCTAAGTCTGCTAACATTTTCTCATAAAATGAAAAAAATCACAATCATCATTGCAGGACTTTTATTTTGAAGGAAAATCGCAGAGGTCACGACCTTATTCTTTCTAGGTCTTGTTTATTCATTCTGGCGGAACAGAGGTGAAGCGAGGTAATGGCACCATTGATCTACAATAAGAGGTAGACCCGTTCCTCTACTTCATTATAAATGGACTTCCTATTTCAACACAGTGGGAGGATTCAACACCTATAGGTTCATGTAAAGTCTTCATACACTTAATACAAGTATTCAGCCTATAAATTAAGATTCTATCTAGTAAAACTGCAATTACATTTTTTTATTTAATGATTTTATTTAATTAGGTGATGTTTTGCAGTGCTACCAGGACAGGGCAGTGTGACACAACAACCAGGTTTGGCAGAAGGACTCCAGACCAGTGGTTCTCAACCTGTGGTCCTTGGGGGTGGTGCAGGTGGTCCGCAATTACTTTTTAGATTGTAGTATTTTATTATTCAAAAAGAATAACAGTTGGGAGTATTAATGGTATTATAATCCATTTTACATTCCTTTTCACAATGCAACTAGTTTATAATAGTAATAATAAGACACAGACACGAATGATCTGCTTGGCGTGTTGACACACTGGTGGTTTGTTGTGGCCGAGTATTGGTGCTAAACCGTGTTGTTGGAGGCTGGCATGCTAGTTGGCTGTGGCGTCATAGGATTTGGTGCCCTGGACGGTTTTCACAGAAGAATACTGTACCAAGTTAGCTAGCTGAATAAACTAAGTTAGTCTATTCCTAGAAAACATTGAACCGCTGTAGTTTACAACAATTATAGTTTCTGAGGTGGAAGTTGGGAGAGTTATATTTGGGTGTTTCAGTGTAACGTAAGTGAGGGAGGCCCCGCTCTCTCGCTTTCCCAGATGTTTAGTTCATTTTATTCTGATCTCCTTTGCATTATTGTAGCCATTTTCTGTAGCCTGTCAACTATGTGTCTGTCTATCCCTGTTCTCTCCTCTCTGCACAGGCCATACAAACGCTTCACACCGCGTGGCTGCTGCCACTCTAATCTGGTGGTCCCTGCGCGCACGACCCACGTGGAGTTCCAGGTCTCCGGCAGCCTCTGGAACTGCCGTTCTGCGGCCAACAAGGCAGAGTTCATCTCAGCCTATGCTACCCTCCAGTCCCTCGACTTCTTGGCGCTGATGGAGACATGGATTACCACAGAAAACACTGCTACTCCTACTGCTCTCTCCACGTCTGACTATGTGTTCTCGCATACCCCGAGAGCATCTGGTCAGCGGGGTGGTGGCACAGGAATCCTCATCTCTCCCAAGTGGACATTCTCTCTTTCTCCCCTGACCCATCTGTCTATCTCCTCATTTGAATTCCTTGCTGTCACAGTCACTAGCCCATTCAAGCTTAACATCCTTATCATTTATCGCCCTCCAGGTTCCCTTGGAGAGTTCATCAATGAGCTTGACAAGTTCCTTTCCTGAGGATGGCTCACCCCTCACAGTTCTGGGTGACTTTAACCTCCCTACATCTACCTTTGACTAATTTCTCTGCCTCCTCCTTTCCACTCCTCTCCTCTTTTGACCTCACCCTCTCACCGTCCCCCCCTACTCACAAGGCAGGCAATACGCTTGACCTCATCTTTACTAGATGCTGTTCTTCTACTAATCTCACTGCAACTCCCCTCCAAGTCTCCGACCACTACTTTGTATCCTTTTCTCTCTCGCTCTCCTCCAACACAACTCACTCTGCCCCTACTCAGATGGTAATGCGTCGTCGCAACCTTCGCTCTCTCTCTCCCGCTACTCTCTCCTCTTCCATCCTATCATCTCTTCCCTCTGCTCAATCCTTCTCCCTCCAATCTCCTGATTCTGCCTCCTCAACCCTCCTCTCCTCCCTTTCTGCATCCTTTGACTCTCTATGTCTCCTATCCTCCCGGCCGGCTCGGTCCTCCCCTCCTACTCCGTGGCTTGATGACTCATTGCGAGCTCACAGAACAAGGCTCCGGGCAGCCGTGCGGAAATTGAGGAAAACTAGACTCCCTGCGGACCTGGCATCTTTTCACTCCCTCCTCTCTACATTTTCTTCCTCTGTTTCTGCTGCTAAAGCCACTTTCTACCACTCTAAATTCTGACCCTAGGAAGCTCTTTGCCACCTTCTCCTCCCTGCTGAATCCTCCTCCCCCTCCCCTCGCCTCCCTCTCTGTGGATGACTTCGTCAACCATTTTGAAAAGAAGGTTGACGACATCCGATCCTCGTTTGTTAAGTCAAATGACACCGCTGGTCCTGCTCACACTGCCCTACACTATGCTTTGACTTATTTCTCCCCTCTCTCTCCAGATGAAATATTGCAACTTGTGACGGCCGGCCGCCCAACAACCTGCCCGCTTGACCCTATCCCCTCCTCTCTTCTCCAGACCATTTCCGGAGACCTTCTCCCTTACCTCACCTCGCTCATCAACTCATCCTTGACCGCTGGCTATGTCCCTTCCGTCTTCAAGAGAGCGAGAGTTGCACCCCTTCTCAAAAAACCTACACTCGATCCCTCCGATGTCAACAACTACAGACCAGTATCCCTTCTTTATTTTCTCTCCAAAACTCTTGAGCGTGCCGTCTATAGAATGATTTTATGTATCATTAAGGCAAATGTAGGGAGATGCCAAAGGTAAAATATAATTAACATGTTTGATATTTTATAATCCAGATGCATGCTTTAATGAGGAATATAGCCATGTGGTATATGACTATGTTTAAATGAATGTATGTGCTCTTTCACAGGGGCTCTCAACCTGTGGCCCATGGGCTTATTATGGACACATTGTATGCGTTACATTAGTTCTTTTTTAAGAAGGGGCCTAATAAACACAGCCAATAGAATGATAGAATGAGAGGCTTCATATAGAAAAAAGCATTCATGACCTTTTGGAGTGGACATTGTGTGACAGCTGGACGTTGGAAAAGAAGGGTGGTGCAGAACTAAAATAAGTTAGGAATTTGCCATAAGGGGGTAACTGAATATGCCATGTAAGCATGTTTGTGCATTTGTGTATAAAAGGGAGCTCTAAGCCAAAGAGAGACAGCCGTTCCATGGAACTGCTCGGCTTTCGTTATTAGATAATAAAAGTCAAATTTGTGGATTCACAGGCTCCAGTTTCTTGAGAGACATTTTTGAGTTGACTACTTTTGAGTCAAATATTTCTACGACACGTCTTTAGCCAACTCTCCTGCTATCTCTCTCAGAATTACCTTCTTGATCCAAACCAGTCAGGTTTCAAGACTGGTCATTCAACTGAGACTGCTCTTCTCTGTGTCACGGAGGCTCTCCGCACTGCTAAAGCTAACTCTCTCTCCTCTGCTCTCGTCCTTTTAGACCTATCTGCTGCCTTTGATACTGTGAACCATCAGATCCTCCTCTCCACCCTCTCCGAGTTGGGCATCTCCGGCGCAGCTCACTCTTGGATTGCGTCCTACCTGACAGGTCGCTCCTACCAGGTGGCGTGGCGAGAATCTGTCTCCGCACCACGTGCTCTCACCACTGGTGTCCCCCAGGGCTCAGTTCTAGGCCCTCTCCTATTCTCGCTATACACCAAGTCACTTGGCTCTGTCATATCCTCACATGGCCTCTCCTATCATTGCTACGCAGACGACAAACAATGAATCTTCTCCTTTCCTCCTTCTGATAACCAGGTGGCGAATCGCATCTCTGCATGTCTGGCAGACATATCAGTGTGGATGACGGATCACCACCTCAAGCTGAACCTCGGCAAGATGGAGCTGCTCTTCCTCCCGGGGAAGGACTGCCCGTTCCATGATTTCACCATCACGGTTGACAACTCCTTTGTGTCCTCCTCCCAGAGTGCAAAGAGCCTTGGCGTGACCCTGGACAACACCCTGTCATTCTCCGCTAACATCAAAGCGGTGACCCGATCCTGTAGGTTCATGCTCTACAACATTCGCAGAGTACGACCCTGCCTTACACAGGAAGCGGCACAGGTCCTAATCCAGGCACTTGTCATCTCCCGTCTGGATTACCGCAACTCGCTGTTGGCTGGGCTCCCTGCCTGTGCCATTAAACCCCTACAACTCATCCAGAACGCCGCAGCCCGTCTGGTGTTCAACCTTCCCAAGTTCTCTCACGTCACCCCGCTCCTCTGCACACTCCACTGGCTTCCAGTTGAAGCTCGCATCTGCTACAAGACCATGGTGCTTGCCTACGGAGCTGTGAGGGGAACGGCACCTCCGTACCTTCAGGCTCTGATCAGTCCCTACACCCAAACGAGGGCATTGCGTTCATCCACCTCTGGCCTGCTGGCCCCCCTACCTCTGCGGAAGCACAGTTCCCGCTCAGCCCAGTCAAAACCGCTGCTCTGGCACCCCAATGGTGGAACAAGCTCCCTCACGACGCCAGGACAGCGGAGTCACTCACCACCTTCCGGAGACACTTGAAACCCCACCTCTTTAAGGAATACCTGGGATAGGATAAAGTAATCCTTCTACCCCCCCTTACTCCACCCCAAAGAAAAAAATAAATAAAATAATAATAATAATTGTAAAGTGGTTGTCCCACTGGCTATCATAAGGTGAATGCACCAATTTGTAAGTCGCTCTGGATAAGAGCGTCTGCTAAATGACGAAAATGTAAATGTAAAAATGGTAGCAGAGAGAACAGTCTATGACTAGGGTGTCTGGAGTCTTTGATAATTTTTAGGGCCTTCCTCTGACACCGCCTGGTATAGAGGTCCTGGATGGCTGGAAGCTTGGCCCCAGTGATGTACTGGGCCGTACGCACTACCCTCAGTAGTGTCATGCGGTCGGAGGCCGAGCAGTTGCCATACCAGGCGGTGATGCAACCAGTCAGGATGCTCTCGATGGTGCAGCTGTATAACTTTTTGAGGATCTGAGGACCCATGCCAAATCTTTTCAGTCTCCTGAGGGGGAATAGGCTTTGTCGTGCCCTCTTCACAACTGTCTTGGTGTGTTTGGACCATGATAGTTTGTTGGTGATGTGGACACGAAGGAAATTGAAGCTCTCAACCTGTTCCACTACAGCCCCGTCGATGAGAATGGGGGCGTGCTCAGTCCTCTTTTTTTTCCTGTAGTTGTGATGAGTGTGATGGAAGGAGTCAGGCGCAGGAGGGTAATCACCGAATACAGAGTTTATACCTTCGATACACAAAATACGCTGGAATAGCGACAAACGAAACGGGCACATGGGAAACTATCTACCCTGGCAATACACTGTAACGGTATCTCCATACAATACATAGGCACAGGGGAAATATCTACCGTGGTAACAAAATGGTACGAGTAGCTCCACCGAGCTACACTACTCTCACATTCAAACAATCACCCACAAGGACAAGGGGGCAGAGGGAACACTTATACACAGACTAATGAGGGGATTAGAACCAGGTGTGTGTGACTGACAAGACAAGACAATTGTGATGATGATTGGGGTGGCAGTGGTTAGAAAGCCGGTGACGATGAACGCCGAAGCCTGCCCAAACAAGGAGGGGAGGAAGCCTCGGCGGAAGTCGTGACAGTAGTCCACAATCATCTCCTTTGTCTTGATCACTTTGATGGAGAGGTTGTTATCCTGGCACCACACGGCCAGGTCTCTGACCTCCTCCCTATAGGCTGTCTCATCGTTGTTGTTGATCAGGCCTACCACTGTTGTGTCAAAACGTAATGATGGTGTTGGAGTGGTGCCTGGCCATGCAGTCATGGGTGAACAGGGAGTACAGGAGGGGACTGAGCACGCACCCCTGAGGGGCCCCCGTGTTGAGGATCAGCGTGGCAGATGTGTTGTTACCTACCCTTACCACCTTGGGGCGGCCTGTCAGGAAGTCCAGGATCCAGTTGCAGAGGGAGGTGTTTAGTCCCAGGGTCCTTAGCTTAGTGATGAGCTTTGAGAGCACTATGGTGTTGAACCCTGAGCTGTAGTCAATGAATAGCATTCTCACGTAGATGTTCCTCTTGTTCAGGTGGGAAAGGGCAGTGTGGAGTGCAATAGAGATTGCATCATCTGTGGATCTGTTGGGGCGGTATGCAAATTGGAGTGGGTCTAGGGTTTCTGGGATAATGGTGTTGATGTGAGCCAGGAAATTGACCTGTTATTAGATTGAAGGGTTAAAACAGAGCCAGGAAATGGCTCTGTTATTTTTTACATAATAAGGTTTGGTTGCTCCACTATTGTTTCCAAAAACTGAATGAATAGAAGGAAGAGAAGCCAGATTGCGCCACTATTAAAGAATAAACATGATGGGCGTGGCGGTCAAGATGTTAAAATTGGAAACAATGGAACTAAACAGGGAGGGATTAAGCTAAAAAGGTGTGTACTTTGAGCAAGAATGAAACTGTATATAAACTGAGAACTGAGGGTTGGAGAGTTAGTTGCTTTGCAGATGAGCTCCGCTCTATTGCTTGTGTAATAAAGTCTATCTTGATTCTAAATGACAAAAACTCTGGAAGTACTTTATCTTTTAATACAGATAAGGACGATTTTCCACAACAGTTGCTCTGCAGGCCAGCTTGGCTCTATTGCTTGTGTAATAAAATATGTGTTCATTCTACAAAAACTCTGGAAGTGCTTTATTTTTTAATAAGGATATGGAAGAATTTCCAGAATAACAATGACATTGTTATTTTGAATACATTTTCGAATTCCAAAGGGAAACGCAACTAGTTTGGGTAGCCATGGGTTGGTTGTCTGCAAGCCCCTTTCACCAGTCTCCGGCACGAGCCTATCGTTCCACAAATAACGGTGGAGTAGGGGTGAAGGGGGCGTGGTTGGGGTTCTCCACAATATTCAAGAGGCTGTATGTTCTTCTGCTCTGTGATAAAGCAGAAGAACGTTGTTGGCGTGTTGGCTGATGCTGGATGGAAAGGAGCAGTTAGTGAGTTTTTTTTTTCAAGAAGACAACAATGGTTTTTAACGGACAATTTGTCTTTAGAGTAATCTGTAAGTACCTTTTCTAAAATATTGTATATCTTACTTACATGATGGGGAGGATGGCTGTACAGCTGGTCACTTTAACCATAACATTTATCCCACAGTTTGTGTTTTCGGACTAAAGCAATCAATTTTAGACAGTGGCTGGCTGAAAAGGTTGAACGTATATTTCCGACCCGTTTGCTAAATGGTCCTGCCTATGGCATTGTGATTTTTGAATACATTTTCGAATTCCAAAGGGCAAGGCAACTCAGATTAGCTTGGATAGCCATAGGTTGTCTGTAAGCATCTTTCACTTGAAATGCAGAGGGTGTTGAAGTGTTGTACAGGGTGTTATACAGGGTGTAGAAGTGTTGCACGGGGCGAAAGTTCACGCCTGGCTTGTCTGCTTGGTTTGGCGCCAGGAGTTTGAACCGAAATTGCTTTCTGCTGAGCAGAACCACCATTTTCTTTCGTTCCTTTCCGCTGTTCCGACCAGCAACATAAATAACAGGTTCGAACCAAAAACAAGTACATTGCCTTTCTGTGCCTTTTTTAACATCAAAAGGTCCAAAGTTCTGGGCAAAGACCCAAAACATCCCCATCAAATTAAATATCTTTCTTGATCAAATAACATGGAAAACAACCACTTTTTTTGTGCAGTATTCATTTACCATCCTTACAAACCACTTAATGTAAATGTACATTACTGTATTGTACATAGGCTGGTCATCTAGGTTTGTACCTGTAGGCTTTCCATCACCATGAAGAAAAACAATGCACAATACAGTAATTGATTACATTGAGACATCAAGTGGTTTGTGATGATGGTCAGTGGGCCAGTTCCAGGCCCAGAACGGACCCACTACCAGCCTGGCCAGCCTGCTCTGAGCACCACCACGCCATGAAAGGGCGAGAGAGGAAGGGAACGGTAGAGGGGATAGAAGGAGGATCGAGCATTGAAGGGAAAGAAAAGAAGAGGAAGACAAGCCGCTGATCTGCATACAGCTGGATGCCGGTCTGTTTGAACATTGGTGTTACCATGCCAACGAGAAGAGCTAACTAATGCTGAAATGGAATACTACAAAGAGCGAGAGTACCTCAGACTGCCACTGGACACATAATGAAAGTAGAGTACCTTATAGAGTTGAAACCTCACATCTAATCTAACCTCACATCTTTTACTGATATCCACATGGCAGTCAAAGCTAGCTTTTTGGTCTAGCTGGTGTTGTGTATGGTTGACAGAGCGAAAAGACACCACCTGTACCCCAAGCTCAAGGCAGAACAATAAACCAGTGAGAAGACGGTCACTGGGATACTGGAGCACATGCGAGAGAGAACTTTAAACTGTGGTCCTCTGTAGCTCAGCTGGTAGAGCATGGCGCTTGTAATGCCAAGGTAGTGGGTTCGATCCCCGGGACCACCCATACACAAAAATGTATGACTGTAAGTCGCTTTGGATAAAAGCGTCTGCTAAATGGCATATTATTATTATTATTATTATGATGTGGCTTAGTTGGTAGAGCATTACACCTGCAACAGTAGGGTTGTGGGTTCAATTCCCACAGGGGACTGGTATGAAAATGTATGCATACACTACCAGTGCTTGACTTGGGATGAAAAAAGTGCAGGAGCTGTGCTTTTTCCAAGTCGGTCCAATAGACTGTTCACTGAAATTCACAAATGACATTATGCTATATAGACCTCTGATTATTCACTGTTAAGGGTTCATAAACATTTTCCATGACTTAATAACATGTTCATGACTATTATTATAGCTTACATGGAAAAATGTAACCATTATTGACACTGGAAGGCTGCTGTGCCTAATCCCATGTACAGTGCATTCGGAAAGTATTCAGACCCCTTGACTTTTTCCAAATCTTGTAACGTTACAGCCTTATTCTAAAATTGATTTAAGTTGTTTTTCCCCCTCATCAATCTACACACAATACCCCATAATGACTAAGCAAAAACAGGTTTTTATAAATTTTTGCAAATTTATTAAAAATACAAAACTGAAATATCACATTTACATAAGTATTGAGACCCTTCACTCAGTACTTTGTTGAAGCACCTTTGGTAGTGATTTATAGCCTTGAGTCTTCTTGGGTATGAAGCTACAAGCTTGGCACCTGTATTTGGGGAGTTTCTCCCATTCTCTGCAGATCCTCAAGCTCTGTCTGGTTGGATGGGGAGTGTCGCTGCACAGCTGTTTTCAGGTCTCTCCAGAGATGTTCAAGGCCAGACTCTGGCTGGGCCACTGAAGGACATTCAGAGACTTGTCCCGAAGCCACTCCTGCGTTGTCTTGGCTGTGTGCTTAGGGTCGTTGTCCTGTTGGAAGGTAAACTTCGCCCCAGTATGAGGTTCTGAGCTCTCTGGAGCAGGTTTTCATCAAGGATCTCTCTGTACTGTGCTCCGTTCATCTTTCCTTCGATCCTGCCTAGTCTCCCGTTCCATGCTCCTGAAAAACATCCCCACAGCAAGATGCTGCCACCACCATGCTTCACCGTAGGGATGGTGCCAGGTTTCCCCCAGACGTGACGCTTGGCATTCAGGGCAAAGAGTTCAATCTTGGTGTCATCAGACCAAATAATCTTGTTTCTCATGGTCTGAGAGTCCTTTAGGTGCATTTTGGCAAACTCCAAGAGGGCTGTAATGTGCCTTTTACTGAGGAGTGGCTTCTGTCTGGCCACTCTACCATAAAGGCCTGATTGGTGGAGTGCTGCAGAGATGGTTGTCCTTCTGTAAGGTTCTCCCATCTCCACAGAGGAACTCTGGAGCTCTGTCAGAGTGACCATCAGGTTCTTGGTCGCCTCCCTGACCAAAGCCCTTCTCCCCTGATTGCTCAGTTTGGCCGGACTACCAGCTCTAGGAAGAGTCTTGGTGGTTCCAAACTTCTTCCATTTAAGAATGATGGAGGCCACTGTGTTTTCGGGGACCTTCAATGCTGCAGAAATGTTTGGGTACTCATCCCAAGATCTATGCCTCGACACAATTCTGTATCGGAGCTCTACGGACAATTCCTTCAACCTCATGGCTTGGTTTTTGCACTGTCAACTGTGGGACCTTATAGACAGGTGTTTGCCTTTCCAAATAATGTCCAATCAATTGAATTTACCACAGGTGGATTCCAATCAAGTTGTCGAAACATCTCAAGGACGATAAATGGAAACAGGATGCACCTGAGCTCTATGTCGAGTCTCATAGCAAAGGGTCTGAATACTTATGAAAATAAGGTATTTCTGTTTTAAATAAATTATCAAATTTCTAAAAACCTGTTTTTGCTTGGTCATTATGGGGTATTGTGTGTAGATTGAGGAAACTTTTTTATTTAATACATTTTAGAATTAGGCTGTAACGTAACAAAATGTGGAAAAAGTCAAGGGGTCTGAATACTTTCCGAATGCACTGTAGGCCTACCATCTCCTGCCGTCATGCTCTTGATGAAGGCACTTAACCCCCCACAAAGTAGAACTGCACTATCAGTCACATGTTGTCTGTGCTTGGTAAACCCTCCTTAGGACCCTCTGGCAGAACTCCCAGAATATGTTCTTTAAGTTAAGATAGGAAACGGAGCCAGTCACATGTAGGAACCAATCCTATTAATCATGTTTATGTAGCTGTATATAAGGCACTATGTAAGGAACGCCCTTTTAGAGCTCACTTCAGACCGGTACTTTATGCATCTAAGTTTGACTGTGACCTCTCCAGATTGCTGACAATAAAGAGTGAATCATTTAATATTTGTACCTGTGTAGAATTTCCACGACAGGAGATCAATGCGGCGTTATTTGTCAATTAGGCTGTTCTTAGAAAACATGTTTTATGTTGTCGCAATTACATGGCTACTGTTTAATAGAGGAATCCCAGCTTTCCAACGGTGCAGATTTATTTAGCCTAGGCTCTACAGTGCCGGTGGAAAGGCGACAACGACATTAATGCTTAGTTAGCTATAGTTAACTTGTAGCAGTTCTTGCTAGTTATGTTTTGAATTGGCTATCTACAGTGGGGAGAACAAGTATTTGATACACTGCCGATTTTGCAGGTTTTCCTACTTACAAAGCATGTAGAGGTCTGTAATGTTTTATCATAGGTACACTTCAACTGTGAGAGACAGCATCTAAAACAAAAATCCAGAAAATCACATTGTATGATTTTTAAGTAATTAATTTGCATTTTATTGCATGACATAAGTATTTGATACATCAGAAAAGCAGAACTTAATATTTGGTACAGAAACCTTTGTTTGCAATTACAGAGATCATACGTTTCCTGTAGGTCTTGACCAGGTTTGCACACACTGCAGCAGGGATTTTGGCCCACTCCATACAGACCTTCTCCAGATCCTTCAGGTTTCGGGGCTGTCGCTGGGCAATACGGACTTTCAGCTCCCTCCAAATATGTTCTATTGGGTTCAGATCTGGAGACTGGCTAGGCCACTCCAGGACCTTGAGATGCTTCTTACGGAGCCACTCCTTAGTTGCCCTGGCTGTGTGTTTTGGGTCATTGTCATGCTGGAAGAACAAGCCACGACCCATCTTCAGTGCTCTTACTGAGGGAAGGAGGTTGTTGGCCAAGATCTCACGATACATGGCCCCATCCATCCTCCCCTCAATACAGTGCAGTCATCCTGTCCCCTTTGCAGAAAAGCATTCCCAAAGAATGATGTTTCCACCTCCATGCTTCACGATTGGGATGGTGTTCTTGGGGTTGTACTCATCCTTCTTCTTCCTCCAAACACGGCGAGTGGAGTTTCGACCAAAAAGCTATATTTTTGATGACTGCACGTGTTTCCTTGCAGGTAACCATGGTTAACAGAGGAAGAACAATGAGTTCAAGCACCACCCTCCTTTTAAAGCTTCCAGTCTGTTATTCTAACTCAATCGGCATGACAGAGTGATCTCCAGCCTTGTCCTCGTCAACACTCTCACCTGTGTTAACTAGAGAATCACTGACATGATGTCAGCTGTTCCTTTTGTGGCAGGGCTGAAATGCAGTGGATATGTTTTTGGGGGATTAAGTTCATTTTCATGGCAAAGAGGGACTTTGCAATTAATTGCAATTCATCTGATCACCCTTCATGACATTCTGGAGTATATGCAAATTGCCATCATAAAAACCGAGGCAGCAGACTTTGTAAAAAAGTTATATTTGTGTCATTCTCAAAACTTTTGACCACGACTGTAGTTAGGATTTTTTTCATGTAGCGTCATCTGAACGATAGCTGAGCAGGTAGTCAGCGTCTCAGGGACCAGAACTAGGGAACGAGGTCGAATCCTGGCGAAAGCATGTTATTTTGAAAATCGTTTTACGTTAAACCACACTTTCTGCACATTGTTGTTCAAACAATTTGTTTTATTTAGTCAAGTACAAGCTTCTGTCTTAAGCATCCTAAATAATGCCATAGATTCCATTTTTGACAGCAAAAAAAAGGAAGCATTATGGAAGGTGTGAACTTGTATGGTAACTGACCGTCATCTTGAACTTGTACTAAGACCCGCGACTAGCTGCCGCGCCACAGAGATTTGATGAATATTGTGGGTTAAAGTTCTATATGAACATCATACTGCTTTTCATTGCTGATCAGCAGATGTCACATGTGCATTGTGTTAAAAGCTCAGAGTAATGAACCCTTTTTCGGCACAATTTGGTGAATGCCCCAAAGGCTTCAGAAAGCCTCGGTTTCCCATGACTATGTCTGAACGAACCAGAGGTAACTCATTTCAGGGTTTTAGGACTACAAGCTGTTGTGCTCTATGAAGTGGGCAAGTTAGTTGTATCCAATTTTATTTGTCACATACAGTGAGGGGAAAAAAGTATTTGATCCCCTGCTGATTTTGTACGTTTGCCCACTGACAAAGAAATGATCAGTCTATAATTTTAATGGTAGGTTTATTTGAACAGTGAGAGACAGAATAACAACAAAAAAATCCAGAAAAACGCATGTCAAAAATGTTATCAATTGATTTGCATTTTAATGAGGGAAATAAGTATTTGACCCCCTCTCAATCAGAAAGATTTCTGTCTCCCAGGTGTATTTTATACAGGTAACGAGCTGAGATTAGGATCACACTCTTACCTGTATAAAATACACCTGTCAGGGACAAGATTGTAGACCTACACAAGGCTGGAATGGGCTACATGACCATCGCCAAGCAGCTTGGTGAGAAGGTGACAACAGTTGGTGCGATTATTCGCAAATGGAAGAAACACAAAAGAACTGTCAGTCTCCCTTGGTCTGGGGCTCCATGCAAGATCTCACCTCGGAGGAGTTGCAATGATCATGAGAACGGTGAGGAATCAGCCCAGAATTACACGGGATGATCTTGTCAATGATCTCGAGGCAGCTGGGACCATAGTCACCAAGAAAACAATTGGTAACACACTACGCCGTGAAGGACTGAAATCCTGCAGCGCCCGCAATGTCCCCCTGTTCAAGAAAGCACATATACAGTGGGGAGAACAAGTATTTGATACACTGCCGATTTTGCAGGTTTTCCTACTTACAAAGCATGTAGAGGTCTGTAATTTTTATCATAGGTACACTTCAACTGTGAGACAAAAATCCAGAAAATCACATTGTATGATTTTTAAGTAATTAATTTGCATTTTATTGCATGACATAAGTATTTGATCACCTACCAACCAGTAAGAATTCCGGCTCTCACAGACCTGTTAGTTTTTCTTTAAGAAGCCCTCCTGTTCTCCACTCATTACCTGTATTAACTGCACCTGTTTGAACTCGTTACCTGTACAAAAGACACCTGTCCACACACTCAATCAAACAGACTCCAACCTCTCCACAATGGCCAAGACCAGAGAGCTGTGTAAGGACATCAGGGATAAAATTGTAGACCTGCACAAGGCTCGGATGGGCTACAGGACAATAGGCAAGCAGCTTGGTGAGAAGGCAACATCTGTTGGCGCAATTATTAGAAAATGGAAGAAGTTCAAGATGACGGTCAATCACCCTCGGTCTGGGGCTCCATGCAAGATCTCACCTCGTGGGGCATCAATGATCATGAGGAAGGTGAGGGATCAGCCCAGAACTACACGGCAGGACCTGGTCAATGACCTGAAGAGAGCTGGGACCACAGTCTCAAAGAAAACCATTAGTAACACACTACGCCGTCATTGATTAAAATCCTGCAGTGCACGCAAGGTCCCCCTGCTCAAGCAAGCGCATGTCCAGGCCCGTCTGAAGTTTGCCAATGACCATCTGGATGATCCAGAGGAGGAATGGGAGAAGGTCATGTGGTCTGATGAGACAAAAATAGAGCTTTTTGGTCTAAACTCCACTCGCCGTGTTTGGAGGAAGAAGAAGGATGAGTACAACCCCAAGAACACCATCCCAACCGTGAAGCATGGAGGTGGAAACATCATTCTTTGGGGATGCTTTTCTGCAAAGGGGACAGGACGACTGCACCGTATTGAGGGGAGGATGGATGGGGCCATGTATCGCGAGATCTTGGCCAACAACCTCCTTCCCTCAGTAAGAGCATTGAAGATGGGTCGTGGCTGGGTCTTCCAGCTTGACAATGACCCGAAACACACAGCCAGGGAAACTAAGGAGTGGCTCCGTATGAAGCATCTCAAGGTCCTGGAGTGGCCTAGCCAGTCTCCAGACCTGAACCCAATAGAAAATCTTTGGAGGGAGCTGAAAGTCCGTATTGCCCAGCGACAGTCCTGAAACCTGAAGGATCTGGAGAAGGTCTGTATGGAGGAGTTGGCCAAAATCCCTGCTGCAGTGTGTGCAAACCTGGTCAAGACCTACAGGAAACGTATGATCTCTGTAATTGCAAACATAGGTTTCTGTACCAAATATTAAGTTCTGCTTTTCTGATGTATCAAATACTTATGTCATGCAATAAAATGCAAATTAATTACTTAAAAATCATACAATGTGATTTTCTGGATTATTGTTTTAGATTCCGTCTCTCACAGTTGAAGTGTACCTATGATAAAAATTACAGACCTCTACATGCTTTGTAAGTAGGAAAACCTGCAAAATCGGCAGTGTATCAAATACTTGTTCTCCCCACTGTACATGCCCGTCTGAAGTTTGCCAATGAACATCTGAATGATTCAGAGGAGAACTGGGTGAAAGTGTTGTGGTCAGATGAGACCAAAATGGAGCTCTTTGGCATCAACTCAACTCGCCGTGTTTGGAGGAGGAGGAATGCTGCCTATGACCCCAAGAACACCATCCCACCGTCAAACATGGAGGTGGAAACATTATGCTTTGGGGGTGTTTTTCTGCTAAGGGGACAGGACAACTTCACCTCATCAAAGGGACGATGGACGGGGCCATGTACCGTCAAATCTTGGGTGAGAACCTCCTTCCCTCAGCCAGGGCATTGAAAATGGGTCGTGGATGGGTATTCCAGCATGACAATGACCCAAAACACACGGCCAGGGCAACAAAGGAGTGGCTCAAGAAGAAGCACATTAAGGTCCTGGAGTGGCCTAGCCAGTCTCCAGACCTTAATCCCATAGAAAATCTGTGGAGGGAGCTGAAGGTTCGAGTTGCCAAACGTCAGCCTCGAAACCTTAATGACTTGGAGAAGATCTGCAAAGAGGAGTGGGACAAAATCCCTCCTTAGATGTGTGCAAACCTGGTGGCCAACTACAAGAAACGTCTGACCTCTGTGATTGCCAACAAGGGTTTTTCCACCAAGTACTAAGTCATGTTTTGCAGAGGGGTCAAATACTTATTTCCCTTATTTAAAATGCAAATCAATTCATAACATTTTTGACATGCGTTTTTCTGGATTTTTTTGTTGTTGTTCTGTCTCTCACTGTTCAAATAAACCTACCATTAAAATGATAGATTGATCATTTCTTTGTTAGTGGGCAAACGTACAAAATCAGCAGGGGATCAAATACTTTTTTCCCCTCACTGTAACTATTACCCCACCCCCAAAGTCAATACTTTGTAGAGCCACCTTTTGCAGCAATTACAGCTGCAAGTCTTTTGGGGTATGTCTCTATAAGCTTGGCACATCTAGCCACTGGCATTTTTGCCCATTCTTCAAGGCAAAACTGCTCCAGTTCCTTCAAGTTGGATGGGTTCCGCTGGTGTACAACAATCTTTAAGTCATACCACAGATTCTCAATTGGATTGAGGTCTGGGCTTTGACTAGGCCATACCAAGGCATTTAAATGTTTCCCCTTAAACCACTCTAGTGTTGCTTTAGAAGTATGCTTAGGGTTATTGTCCTGCTGGAAGGTGAACCTCCCTGTATTTGGCGCCATCCATCATTCCTTCAATTCTGACCAGTTTCCCAGTCCCTGCCGATGAAAATATCCCCACAGCATGATGCTGCCACCACCATGCTTCACTGTGGGATGGTGTTCTCAGGGTGATGAGAGGTGTTAGGTTTGCGCCAGACATAGCGTTTTCCTTGATGGCCAAAAAGCTCAGTTTTAGTCTCATCTGACCAGAGTACCTTCTTCCATATGTTTGGGGAGTCTCCCACATGGCCTTTGGCGAACACCAAACATGTTTGCTTATTTTTTTCTTTAAGCAATGTATTTTTTCTGGCCACTTTTCCTTAAAGCCCAGCTCTGTGGAGTGTACGGCTTAAAGTGGTCCTATGGACAGATACTCCAATCTCCACTGTGGATCTTTGCAGCTCCTTCAGGGTTATCTTTGGTCTCTTTGTTGGCTCTCTGATTACAGTTTTTCTCAATTGCTAAAACACAATTTCTGAAACCTTGCTCCATTTCCTGAAAACATTAAACACAAAACCTCATCTTCAAGCACTATTTACAAAACCTCTGACTCCTCTTGCAAAATGAAACATTTGCCTCAAAACAGTTTTACCTGTGTTCAAAATCAAACACTGCTCTCAAATCATAAACCAAGTGATCAAAATGATATACACTCTCAAGCAGTCAGTAAACAATACACCGAAAAATAGAAAACACATTGTTCAAAACATACAGTTCTCAGGGAGAAGTACATTTTTAATCTCAAAACAAATTTCATATTTTTCCATCATTGTCTTTTGATGAACGAAAACATGTTCTATCATAGTAGGTCAACATTTTTTGTTCTTCCTCCTCCTTGTACCCCTATTTTTACAGTACTGTACCCTGCATCTCACAAACTTGTCCTTTGTCTCTGTGATACTGTAATTCTTATACTTTGTTGATATGAATCTGCAACCAGTCAAAATCTATTGAACAGTCAGTACTGTTAACAAATAGAAAGCCCAATGTTCAGGGCCATACAATTTGTCCATTGTACAGTATACAGCCTACAATGCACTGTACTACAGTATACAATACTAAAAGGGACAAAAATCAAAGGAGTAAACATGTGATCAATGTGCTTCTTCTTGTCTTTGGGCTGGGTCAGGCCAGAGCACTTCGTCGACATCACAAGCAATATTGTCCCTCCTGAGGCAACGGGGGAAGAAGCCTCTTGTGTGCCGTATCCAGCCCTGACATGATTCCTCACATATATCACCACAGGCTAAATCCATGGCTTGCAGCAGATTTACTCTGGTGTAGGGTTGTCTATCATACACTTTCCATCTCCAAGAGGAGATAAACTCCTCAATCGGATTCAGGAAAGGCGAGTATGGAGGGAGGTACAAGTTCATAAACTGCCCATTGATGTTTCTGAATGTACACTTACTTGCACATACTGAACTCCCAGTTCTCTCACCCTTGGTGAGTTGCGTTCAAAAGGTACTCTGAATACTTGTTTCATTCGCATCCTGTTACGATGGGGACACGGTCAATTGTGGAAATGCTCACACTGTCGATTCCCTGGAAGTGTGTGTTGTCTTGTATCACTCGTTCCTGGATTTCTCTGAGTCGTATTGCATTATCTTGAAGGACCATGCCAACTATAACGGCCTCTTGCTCCCGAGTGAATATACAGTGGGGAAAAAAAGTATTTAGTCAGCCACCAATTGTGCAAGTTCTCCCACTTAAAAAGATGAGAGAGGCCTGTAATTTTCATCATAGGTACACGTCAACTATGACAGACAAAATGAGAAAATAAAATCCAGAAAATCACATTGTAGGATTTTTAATGAATTTATTTGCAAATTATGGTGGAAAATAAGTATTTGGTCAATAACAAAAGTTTCTCAATACTTTGTTATATACCCTTTGTTGGCAATGACACAGGTCAAACGTTTTCTGTAAGTCTTCACAAGGTTTTCACACACTGTTGCTTGTGTTTTGGCCCATTCCTCCATGCAGATCTCCTCTAGAGCAGTGATGTTTTGGGGCTGTCGCTGGGCAACACGGACTTTCAACTCTCTCCAAAGATTTTCTATGGGATTGAGATCTGGAGACTGGCTAGGCCACTCCAGGACCTTGAAATGCTTCTTACGAAGCCACTCCTTCGTTGCCCGGGCGATGTGTTTGGGATCATTGTCATGCTGAAAGACCCAGCCACGTTTCATCTTCAATGCCCTTGCTGATAGAAGGAGGTTTTCACTCAAAATCTTACGATACATGGCCCCATTCATTCTTTCCTTTACACGGATCAGTCGTCCTGGTCCCTTTGCAGAAAAACAGCCCCAAAGCATGATGTTTCCACCCCCATGCTTCACAGTAGGTATGGTGTTCTTTGGATGCAACTCAGCATTCTTTGTCCTCCAAACACGACAAGTTGAGTTTTTACCAAAAAGTTCTATTTTGGTTTCATCTGACCATATGACATTCTCCCAATCCTCTTCTGGATCATCCAAATGCACTCTAGCAAACTTCAGACGGGCCTGGACATGTACTGGCTTAAGCAGGGGGACACGTCTGTCACTGCAGGATTTGAGTCCTGGCGGCGTAGTGTGTTACTGATGGTAGGCTTTGTTACTTTGGTCCCAGCTCTCTGCAGGTCATTCACTAGGTCCCCCCGTGTGGTTCTGGGATTTTTGCTCACCGTTGTTGTGATCATTTTGACCCCACGGGGTGAGATCTTGCGTGGAGCCCCAGATCGAGGGAGATTATCAGTGTATGTCTTCCATTTCCTAATAATTGCTCCCACAGTTGATTTCTTCAAACCAAGCTGCTTACCTATTGCAGATTCAGTCTTCCCAGCCTGGTGCAGGTCTACAATTTTGTTTCTGGTGTCCTTTGACAGCTCTTTGGTCTTGGCCATAGTGGAGTTTGGAGTGTGACTGTTTGAGGTTGTGGACAGGTGTCTTTTATACTGATAACAAGTTCAAACAGGTGCCATTAATACAGGTAACGAGTGGAGGATAGAGGAGCCTCTTAAAGAAGAAGTTACAGGTCTGTGAGAGCCAGAAATCTTGCTTGTTTGTAGGTGACCAAATACTTATTTTCCACCATAATTTGCAAATAAATTCATAAAAAATCCTACAATGTGATTTTCTGGATTTTATTTTCTCATTTTGTCTGTCATAGTTGACGTGTACCTATGATGAAAATTACAGGCCTCTCTCATCTTTTTAAGTGGGAGAACTTGCACAATTGGTGGCTGACTAAATACTTCTTTTCCCCACTGTACCTGTCCTTCCACCTGCATGTGGCAGCCTTGCAATTCTACAAAAAGTAGTTATGCAGTTACAAAACATATTCATGCAGTACAATACATACAGTGATTAACTTTACAAATGTCTATTGAAACAGCTGCATATAGTGTAGTACAGTAAATTTACAATTACAAAAATACAGTAGTATACTGTACCTGTTCTCTTCTCTGAATGTCCTTACTATGGTGGACACAGAAAATCGGCTCAAATTGGGTTGCACTCTAAGTCCTGCTTCCCTCATTGTCAGTCCATGGACAAGAACATGGTCTATGACTATTGGTCGAATTTCATCAGATATTTCCACTCTTTGTCTTCCTCTTCGTCCTCCTCTTCCTCTTTCTTGCCCTCCTCTTCCTCCTCATCGCCCACCTCGCATACGTCCTCGTCCTCTCACATTGTTTCTTCTATCCATTCTCAGACTTTCTCCTTCCCACCTTCAACAACCTGTTTGCTCTCTGAACTGGCTTATATTGGTTGTGTCGCATCATTTGAAACAGGTTAAATCAATTTTGAGTGGTTGTGTTCAATCAATGACAAGTGTTCTCTATTTGTATTTGATTGTTGCCACTTGTGTTTACCAGTATGGATGACATGTGCATTAGAGTGCAGAATGTGTTTTGAGAATGAGAATGTGTTTAGAGTTTTGCTGAAAAGTCTAAGTGAGATCTGCATATTGTGTTTTACCATGTGAAATGGTTTAAGGTATTGACAACAGACTGCATAATTAGCTAAATGAGTCCAGGCAACTGAGAACTTTGTTCAGCCAATGGGTTTTAGTGTTTTAGCAATTGAGAAAAACTGTAATGCCCTCCTTGCCTGGTCCGTGAGTTTTGGTGGGCGGCCCTCTCTTGGCAGGTTTGTTGTAGTGCCATATTCTTTCAATTTTTTAATAATGGATTTAATGGTGCTCCGTGGGATGTTCAAAGTTTCAGATATTTTTTTATAACCTAACCCTGATCTGTACTTCTCCACAACTTTGTCCCTGACCTGTTTGGAGAGCTCCTTGGTCTTCATGCTTGGTGGTGTTGCAGACTCTGGGGCCATTCAGAACAGATATATTACTGAGATCATGTGACACTTAAATAAAGTCCACCTGTGTGCAATCTAACTAATTATGTGACTTCTGAAGGTAATTGGTTGCACCAGATCTTATTTAGGGCCTTCATAGCAAAGGGGGTGAATACATATGCATGCACCACTTTTCCGTTATTAAAAAAATAAATAAATAAATGAAAAGTTTCAACTTTTGAATGAATTATTATTATTTTTTTTACAAGTTATTTTTTTCATTTCACTTCACCAATTTGGACTATTTTGTGTATGTCCATTACATGAAATCCAAATAAAAATCAATTTAAATTACAGGTTGTAGCGCAACAAAATAGGAAAAACGCCAAGGGGGATGAATACTTTTGCAAGGCACTGTACTGCAGTTGCACCCAAGCAGCTCATAAATCTGTATGCTCAGATTTATGACTAAATCAAACAAGACAAGCCTGTATCATCAAAACTACTAACATATAACAGTGGACAATTCTAAGGGTAAAAACTGCATAGTATGTCTAATTTTAAACCAGTATAGTATGTAATGAATATTACATTTCCACCACAGGACCGTATATAGACAGTTGTTTGCCTTTCCAAATCATGTCCAATCAATTGAATTTACCACAGGTGGAAATATAAACCTATTTTCGCTTTGTCAGAAATGTTCCATACACACACAAAGCTTATTTCGCTCAAATTTTGTGAACAAATTTGTTTACATCCCTGTTAGTGAGCATTTTTCCTTTGCCAACATAATCCGTTGTGAGGAGCGCACATTTCTGTACTGCGTAATTACAAGGTGTGTGTGTGTGTGTGTGTGTGATAGATATTGTCGCTATTTAAAACTGAGCACACAATGGACAGCTATGCGATCCATCGTGGAGACAAGTGCTCACCTTGATACAGCACCAGCGGGTGCAAAGCGCCACTCGCTGGGCCACCTCATTTGATATTGTTCCCATTCCCTTTTCGCCAAGTTTAGAGTTGTAAACTAATAGAAAGTAGAAGTGTGAGAGAGAGAGAGAGAGAGAGAGAGAGAGAGAGAGAGAGAGAGAGAGAGACTGACTCAAAACCCCCACAACTGAATAGATAAGAGCATATCTTTAGTGCACCGCTTAGAAAACAGGGCTGAGAGCTCTTCATGCAGAATGGGGCCCATATGAACTCTGCAAAAAAGAAACACCCTTTTTCAGGACCCTGTCTTTCAAAGATTATTTCTAAAAATCAAAATAACTTCACAGATCTTCATTGTAAAGGCTTTAAACACTGTTTCCAATGCTTGTTCAATGAACCGTAAACAATTAATGAACATGCACCTGTGGAACGGTCGTTAAGACACTAACAGCTTACAGACGGTAAGGTCACAGTTATGAAAACTTAGGACGCTAAAGAGGCCTTTCTACTGACTCTGAAAACACCAAAAGAAAGATGCCCAGGGTCCCTGCTGATCTGCGTGAACGTGCCTTAGGCATGATGCAAGGAGGCATGAGGACTGCAGATGTGGCCAGGGCAATAAATTGCGATGTCTGTACGGTGAGACGCCTAAGACAGCACTACAGGGAGGCAGGACGGCTGATTGCCCTCGCAGTGGCAGACCACGTGTAACAACACCTGCACAGGATCGGTACATCCAAACATTACACCTGCGGGACAGGTACAGGATGGCAACAACAACTGCCCGGGTTACACAAGGAACGCGCAAATGACCATTGAGCACGTCTGGGACCTGTTGGATCGGAGGGTGAGGGCTAGGGCCTTTCCCCCTAGAAATGTCTGGGAACTTGCAGGTGCCTTCGTGGAAGAGTGGGGTAACATCTCACAGCAAGAACTGGCAAATCTGGTGCAGTCCATGAGGAGGAGATGCACTGCAGTACTTAATGCAGCTAGTGGCCACACCAGATACTGACTTACTTTTGATTTTGACCCCCCCTTTGTTCAGGGACACATTATTCCATTTCTGTTTGTCACATGTCTGTGGAACTTGTTCAGTTTGTCTAATTTGTTGAATCTTTTTATGTTCATACAAATATTTACACATGTTATGTTTGCTGAAAATAAACGCAGTTGACAGTGAGAGGACGTTTTCTTTTTTTGCTGAGTTTATATACGTGTGTGTTTGTGTATAAATGTGTATACACACACGTGTGTGTGTATATAAATATATGTGTATACACGTGTGTGTGTGTATATATATATATATATATATATATACACACACACACACACACACACGTGTATACACATATATTTATATACACACACACGTATATATATATATATATATATATATATATATTTGTGTGTGTCAAGGGGTCTGAATACTTTCCGAATGTGATATATAAATATAATAATCCATTTTAAAATAAGGCTGTAAAATAACAAAATGTGGAAAAAGTCAAGGGGTCTGAATACACCCCCCCGTGTTTTGTTATATAACAGCCTCATTCTAAAATTGATTAAATAAATAAAAATCCTCAATCTACACACAATGGCAAAGTGAAAACAGGTTTTTAGAAATGTTCGCTTATGTATTAAAAATAGAAACAGAAATGTCTTATTTAAACAAGTATTCAGACCTTTTGCTATGAGACTCGAAATTTACATTTTAGTCATTTAGCAGACACTCTTATCCAGAGCGACTTACAGTTAGTGAGTGCATACATTTTCAAATTGAGCTCAGGTGCATCCTGTTTCCATTGATCATCCTTGAGATGTTTCTACAACTTGATTGGAGTCAAGCTGTGGTAAATTCAATTGATTGGACATGATTTGGATAGGCACACGCCTGTCTATATATGTCAGAGCAAAAACCAAGCCATTTGGTCGAAGGAATTGTCCGTAGAGCTCTGAGACAGGATTGTGTCAACACGTATACGCTGAACAAAAGTCTAAACAGAACATGTAAAGTGTTGGTCCCATGCTTCATGAGCTGAAGTAAAAGATCCCAGAAATGTTCCATACGCACAAAAATATTATTTCTAAAATTTTGTGCACATTTGTTTGCATCCCTGTTACTGAGCATTTCTCCTTTACCAAGATAATCCATCCACCTGCATATCAAGAAGCTGATTAAACAGCATGATCATTACACAGTTGCACTTTGTGCTGGGGACAATAAAAGGCCACTCGAAAATGTGCAGTTTTGTCACACAACACAATGCCACAGATGTTTTGAGGGAGCGTGCAATTGGCATGCTGACTGCAGGAATGTCCACCAGAGCTGTTGCCAGAGAATTTAATGTTAATTTCTTTAACATAAACCGCCTGCAACGTAGTTTGAGAAAATGTGGCAGTATGTCCAACCCGCCTCACAACCGCAGACCACGTGTATGGCGTTGTGTGGGCGAGCGGTTTGCTAATGTCAATGCTGTGAACAGAGCTCCATGGTGGAGGTGGGGTTATGGTATGGGCAGGCATAACCTACGGACAATGAACAGAATTGCATTTTATCGGGAGCAATTTGAATGCACAGAAATACCGTGATGAGATCCTGAGGCCCATTGTGAGGCCCATTTCTTTTAAGGTATCTGTGACCAACAGATGCATATCTGTATTCCCAGTCATGTGAAATCCATAGATTAGAGCCTAGTGATTTAATTTCAATGGACTGATTTTCCTCATATGAACTGTAACTCAGTAAAATCTTTGAAATTGTTGCATGTTGCGTTTTTATATTTTAAAGTATATTTATCACCTCTGTTTTCCCAGACAAGTCCTTCCCCCTCCTGAGTCTAGGATGTACAATTCATCTCTGTGGCTATGCAGGTGGTGTTATCGTGCCAGCCTGAATCCAGAACCGTTAGTACTCCTCCATGCATCTCCCGGTCTTCTTATCAGTGGGGAGTATACATTCTTGCACCTTGCTGCAGTCCATCGTTAATGATCCTCTCATACTGTGAGAGAGAAATTATGTATGTACCTGATTTGTTTGATATTAATAGTTACTCTTTGTTAAGTATATAATGGTTAAGACATTTCTGTTCTACTAATGCTGTGTTTTGGTAAAGGGATGGTTTCCACTTTAGCTCCCTGCAGCTAATCTGGGCGTATGGTCACTAAAGATAGCTTGAGCTAAACCCCTCATTGTTTCTAATCATTCTTGCATCTGGGAAACTAAGCCGGGCTGGGGGTTAAAACAACACCAGGTGCAGATAACCCACCCGATCTGAGTGGGAGGGATGGAACCAGCCATGACTAAACATTTTAGTGTCAGCTATATAAGAACCAGGATTCCTCTAAGGTCAAGGTCTCGGCACGCACACACACTTAAGTGTGCGGTCGACCAGCTCATTATTGCAATAATTAATCGATGTTAAATAAAGATTCATTGTTTGAATAATTGTCCAAGTCTCTCTCAGTATACATGAATTTCCACGACAATTTACAGAGCTATTTTAGAATAAACAATATATCCATACTGAGGTGAATATGATGCAAAACATATTGAGAGAATATAATGATATATAACAGTGAAGCTATAACATATTGAGAGAATATAATGATATATAACAGTGAAGCTATAACATATTGAGAGAATATAATGATATATAACAGTGAAGCTATAACATATTGAGAGAATATAATGATATATAACAGTGAAGCTATAACATATTGAGAGAATATAATGATATATAACAGCGAGGCTATAAGACAGTTACAGGGCAGTAGTTCACAATCTATTAGCTCTATCATATGACTCCTATCTCACCCTTAAGAAAACATTCTGTCTCAGGGGACATCCATCTAACCCATAACACATGAATCACGTTTGCCAGGCTACTTATATGAATATAAACATACTATGAAATTGTATATGCAGGGCTCCCTTGGAAAAGAGACACTGGTCTCAATGGTGACTCCCTGCTAAAATAAGCATTGCTTGGATATAAGAGAGTGCTGCACCACTCGATAGGCAGGTATTCAGCTGTTGCCTCTTTTAGTATTAAACTATTGAACTTCACGCTCACTCTTTTCTGGTAAATACAGTGCATTCGGAAAGTATTCAGACTCCTTGACTTTCCACATTTTGTTACGTTACAGCCTTATTCTAAAATTGTTTTTTTTTTTTACAAAATCCTCAACGATTTACACACAATACCCCATAATGAGAGCAATTTTTTTTTAGCAAATTTATGAAAACGGAAGTAAATCTTGGTTTCATCAGACCAGAGAATCTTGTTTCTCATGGTCAGAGTCCTTTAGGTGCCTTTTGGCAAACTCCAAGCTGGCTGTCATGTGCCTTTTACTGAGGAGTGGCTTCCGTCTGGCCATTCTACCATACATGCCTGATTGGTGGAGTGCTGCAAAGATGGTTGTCCTTCTGGAAGGTTCTCCCATCTCCACAGAGGAACTCTGGAGCTCTGTCAGTGTGACCATCGGGTTCTTGGTTATCACCCTGACCAAGTCCCTTCTCCCCCGATTGCTCAGTTTGGCCGGGCGGCCAGCTCTAGGAAGAGTCTTGGTGGTTCCAAACGTCTTCCATTTTAGAATGATGGAGGCCACTGTGTTCTTGGGGACCTTCAATGCTGCAGAAATGTTTGGGTACCCTTCCCCAGATCTGTGCCTCGACACAATCCTGTCTCGGCGCTCTACGGACAATTCCTTCGACCCTCATGGCTTGGTTTTTGCTCTGACATTCACTGTCAACTGTGGGACCTTATATAGACAGGTGTGTGCCTTTCCAAATCATGTCCAATCAATTGAATGTACCACAGGTGGACTCCAATCAAGTTGTAGAAACATCTCAAGGATGATCAATGGAAACAGGATGCACCTGAGCTCAATTTCGAGTCTCATAGCAAAGGGTCTGAATACTTATGTAAATAAGGTATTTATGTTTTTATTTTTAATACATTTGCAAATATTTCTAAAAAACTTTTTTCGCTTTGTCATTATGGGATATTGTGTGTAGATTGATGGGGGAAAATTGTTTTAATCAATTTTATAATAAGTCTGTAATGTAACAAAATGTGGAGTGTCAAGGGGTCTGAATACTTTCCGAATGCATATTGAATCAGACCGGTTATCCCGAGTTGAAGTCAGAGTTGACCAAAGTTACCTCGCTAACTCCTCAAACCTGATTCGTAGTATACCCCACTGGTAAAACATATTAGCTAGCCTACCTGTCACAAGACTATGCTGCCAGAGAATTTGATGAGGACTTTGTAGCACCAGATTGCCATACCCTAAACCTAAGATTTTTACAGAAATGACACCACTGGATACAGTCTACATTGGTTACTGTGGGTTTGTTGCGCTAATCCCGGTTCATAATATGTTTTTAATTTCAGAAATGGTTACATTCTGCCATACCACGAGACTGAGGAGACAAGGAGAATGCAGACCTCTACCTGGACCCAAAGTGGACCGGATCGATCCGTCGCTGGACAATCCTCAAGTCCCCAAGTTACCAGTGGTCAGATGAGTGGGAATCCGAGCACCTATTCTCATCAATATGGGCCAGTCAGACCTACTGTCCTGTATACACAAGGTGGTCAATGCCTACCACACAGTGGACAAGTAACCGGTGGAGGTTACTGGAGTGGACAGACCCTGGATCAACAGGCATCAATGGTTTATATAAACTCATCTCAGCATTCACCCACAAAAGAGCAGGTTCTAATGGGTACCAGTCCCCTTTTGACATCACTCTTGATTAACAATGCAGCGGCTGCACAATCAACTGGTGTTACATCACAAAGTGGAAACCATCACACCTTGCCCGGAAGGTTTAACAGTGCAGCTCAACCCACTTACCAACAGGGACAGGGGTATTTGGGTGTTAATAATAACAATCCACAGAGGCTTGTAACTGATGGTCAGGGTGCAACCATTCACTGCCCCCCTCATATTAATGCACCACTGAATACAAATGTTATGTCTCATCAAAGCCCAGCAAGTGGCAGTCAGCAGCTGGTACTTGGCAGACAAGACTGGGCCTCCAGTGGTACCTCTGCTGCTCTTGCAATGGGTAGGAGCCCCAACCATTTAAATCATCATCAATGGACTGTAGTGAGTGGGCAGGATTCAAGAAGGATAGCAGTTAAAGCTCCTCAACAGGGGTACCCACAAACACCAAACTATTTGCAAAGTGCACAGGAGACAACATATAACCAACTGTTGTATGTACTTCAAAATCAGAAAAAGAACAGCAGGACTAAGATGAACAGGGTTCAACATGGAGCACCTGTCCACACTGGCTCATCAAACCACAGTCAAATGTATCCCTCTCAACCTCTCACGGGCCGCAACAACCAGGTCAATGTACCAAATGCTACAGTGGGGCAGTCAATGCCAATGCATAACATTAGCCAGAATCCTCAGTACAATGTTATGCATAACCCTCCTTTTAATAATTCTCCAAGACATGTCTCCATCTGCCCTGAAAGCCTTCCCATCACACCACAACAGAACAGACTCCCATCTTATTGTGCAAATATTAACAGTCATTCAGGGGCCATTGGAAATAATGCACACCATGCCACATATCCTAGGCCCCATATCCAAGGCACAGGCCCTACCCTATATTACAAGCCAGACTGCACCAATGTTCTGGTATCCAACACTGGACCATCTTCATCTGTGCCAAATGATAGTATACAGTCCTCAGTCCAGCACAACCGTGAGTCTGCGCCTCCACCATACCCAGGCCAGCACTCCCATGGACCCGTACTGAACAAGCCAGAACATGTGGTTGGGGCAGGAGCGCATTTCCTGCAACACGTGCCAAACCAAGGCTCAGCCCCTACCCTACATTACAAGCCAAAAAACACCTGTGTTCTGATATCCAACACTGGACCATCTTCATCTGTGCCAAACCATGGTATGCGGTTTTCAGGCCAGCAAAACTGTGAGTCTGTGACTCCGTCACACCCCATAAGACAGGGCTATTACATAACAGTAACAGAGGACAAAAGTGGAAATGGATTTAGAGCAGAAAATTGTATTTTCATAGGAGATAAAGCTAATGAAAGTGCTATGGTCCTGCAAGGATCATCTGCAAGTAATGCCCCCTCTGTTCTTATGGCGCAGAAGGCCATCGCAGTTGTACAACCACTATCGCAGTGTATGCAGACAAACACACCTCTAAACGTGGCTGGCTTGACCACCCAATGTATGTCTTTCTCAACAGGTGTCGAAAATGTGAGCAACCCTGTGGAAGAATCTTGTGACCAAAGTCCATCACAAGCCCAAACAACCCTTACTTTATCTGCTTCTTTGACAAATGAATCTGGACAAGAGGTCCCCAAGATCAGACCAGAATCAGGGGCTGAAAAAACACTGACTCAGGGTTCAGAAACATCTGATGTTGAAATGGCCAAGACATATTCATGTTTCAAGTCTGAACGGTCACTATCAAACTGGTTACGTGCAGAGAAATTTGATTCTCAACCATTATCTAATGCGGAATGTCAAGCCACTCAGAGAAAAGAGTTAGCTGACACAGAAATTACCACTCATGTGCATGTTAACCAATTGAGTGAGGAAACTAATGAAAAGGTAGTTTCAGATGAGGACATTTTTGAATTGTCCTCTGTTCCTGTAATCAAATGGACCCTTGGTAAATTGAAGGAGTTGGTAGATACTGTGCAACGTCAAAAATGCTCTGCCACATCAGTTGAAAGCAAAATACTAAGCCTCTATTGGGGTGGAGATGGGCCAAAGCTTATGGATGCTGCAAGATCTGGTATATTACAGAATATAATGCAAGAGGTTAGATCTGTGTGTGGCGAAGATGACGATATGTCATCACAGTCTGTCATATTTTCACAAGTCAGGCGCAAAAACTGGGGTCAAGTTGAAGAGAAATGTGCCATTCTTAAACATGATTCTGTTCACCCCGAATTCCCGGCGCAAGAGTCATCATGGTTGAACACCAATAAGCAGCTTGATGACATAGACAAGGAGTTTGGATTCCCATGGTCACTAAGATATTACCAAAAGACTCTTCAAAGAGGTGATGAACAACCAAAACTGATTTGTACCGAAAATGAGAAATATGCAGACTCTGCAAGTGACATGCAGACTGAGGTGACTCAGACGAAGAGGTCAACACCCTCTGAATCTGAAGTAATTCAAGGCTCAGGTTTGGCACATAGCTCCACCCAGACTCTCTCAGTGGTTAAGAGGGAAAGTGCAGGTATCATTTTTAGTGACCCATTTTCCTCCCTAGAGATCAACGTGCTGCCACCAGAAGAGGCTTTGCAGTTTTTCAGTGGCCAGCTACTACAAGACGAAGTGAAAGACCTGTTGGAATTGACAATAGAAATGGACGCGGAGCTGATTGAGTTGAAAGATCACTCAGTGGAGGATAAATCATCTGAGAGAGTAGATGTGAATTTGAATGTAAAACTCGAAAACAAAGGCAATGTCCAATCAGAAGATTACTGTTGCCTCTCTCGTTGGATGGCAGTGTTCAGTGGGTCCACCAATTCTTCGTCCTGCAAATGCCAGTACAAGACTGAATTGGGTTCAGCAAAGGCCACTGTAAAAGCGACGGCGTTGGTTGAGGAAACATTGTCTGTTGAACCCAGCACAACAAAAGCAGAACAAAGGGAATGTCTACATTTGTGTAAATCAAATAGCACAGCAGAAGGAAAGAGGGAAGAGAATCCTGTTAAAAATTTGAATCCTCAATCTTGGAAATCTACAGGCATTGAAGAATGCCAAAGGATTGTCTTGTCTGATAGCGAATCTGAGACTGCTCGCCCATACAGAAATGGGGTGAAGAGCTTGCCTTTGTCAAAAGCCCCAGCACTGCAGCTCCCCATCAACCACACAAACATTCTTGAAGTTGAAATTGAAGAGGTCTTCTCGAGCTATGAAGACTTTCTCAAAGTAGCCACCCCAATGTCAGAGCTAGTTTGGGACAATGTACAGCCAAAGCAGAAACATATGGAATGTGTACAAGAACTTGGTGTCATTTTGGAAGAAGGAAACCCTAGATCTAGTGAAGTTGTTCCTATAGTTTCCATTCCTACTTCTAATCTGCAACCCCAACCAACAGACAAAATCTGTTTCCTTACATCACTTTCCTTGGCACAAAGATGTCAAAAGCATCTCTCTCCTAAAACAAATCATAGCTATAAGGTTAAACAAAAAGGGGTTGGACTCAAGAGAAGATGTGTTGAAAGTCCTCATTCAAAATTGCCTGTCCCAAGAAAGCAAAGGAAAATGAGAGATGGATTGGGTCCCTTCTTTCAACTCGTTCCTGAGGTCAACTTGACTAACAGCGATGACTATTTAGAGCCCCCCAATACAAGTACTTCTAAATCTTTGGAAGAAGAGAAACCTTTAAAAGGTAGCAATCTCCTGAAGCCAACAGAACCTGGAATTGGGACTAAGATGTGGAGGGTCAGCACAGTAACTCTGGCCTTGTTTGGTTCCTCACCCCAGATGAAAAATGGGACTTTAGCAACTGGCCAACGCAAGGACCATAATGCTTCTCGAGCCAGACCTTTTTCAGACAAAGCTCCAGCACCTCCTATAACCCTCATTGTGAATGTAAACTCCTGTACGACAGAGCCCTCCGAGACCAGCCCTCCAGTGGAAAGCCCAGTCAAACAACGGATCTTAAACGAGTGGAAGAACAGTTTTGTCCCGACAAAGAAGACAAAGTCCAGGGGCAGAGCGTCAAGACTACAAAACAGAGGCTTTGCTCCAAAGATTGTTTGTGCTGAAGTGGCCAAAAAGACTGTTGCCCCCACCAACATAGATGGAGGTGCATTATCCTCTGAAAGACGAGACACACCAGAAAGATCTATAAAGGCCAAGCAGACTTTGCGGCACATTGAAAGAGAGAGAATCTTAAACAGCCTGAAACTCAGACTGAAGAAATCAAGGATTGAGGCAGTGCCATCCAGTATCCCTGATATAGTGGGAAAAAGTAAATATGAGATCGGGAACCCTGCTCCTTTGCATCATGAGGAGAACAGTCTTCTTATGTTTAGTGTGCTGCCTGAGTCGTTCAAGTTCAAAGAACCCATGGACCCTCCGACACAGACAGGTTCAATGAAGGGTAAGTAATACCAACACAGATATGCTTGGTCTTACTCCTGTAGCTCAGTTTGTAGTGCATGACGCTTGCAACGCTAGGGTTGTGGGTTCGATTCCCATGGGGAGGCCAGTATGAAAAATGTATGCACTCACTAACTGTAAGTCGCTCTGGATAAGAGCGTCTGCTAAATGACTAAAATGTTAAGGTTACCTGTAATTAGACATTTATTCCTGCTCTTTTCACATTGAAACACTTCCATCAGAAATGGCTGGTCTGGTTGCTGCGACGGCTGAGAGTCCTAAGACAATAGTCCAAAAATACCAAGGTAATAAAGCATGCTATCTATTCAACCATGTGTTGAAAATGTATGTATTGTGGCCACTTCCTACATTGCGTTTTCCATATCTTTGTAAGGAAAGTGTTTCTTGTATCTATGCAGTTTGTTCCCTTTCTCCATTTATTCCTTTGTGTTAATAAGGAGGACGTAGGTTTTTGTTTTATTTGTTGTAACAAATGAACTATTACACTCTCTGTAGGTGTATGGTCTGTTGGCCTTCAGAAGAGAGATTGTCCTCTTACGTCTTCGACCACTAAAGTCCCCAGGTCAACCTCCACCGCCTTCCAGAAGTTTCAGAAGAAATTCAATCAGAAGAAGTAGGCCCGGCAGCTATCCCAATACAAATTGTATTGCCTTCAGTTATGGACTGGAGGAGTGGAGTGAGGACTGTTGCATGACAATCTGATTCTTGTAACTTGTTTCCCATGGAAATATAGGCTATGGGTACAATTTGTTTTTTTGTTTGGTTATGAACATTTGTCATAAACAATGTATGTTCTTTTGGAATGCAGAAATTGACCTTATTGTGGTAAGGTTGGGCAGCTCATAATACGGTTATTATTTACCGTAGATATCGTGAGCCAATATATCTGACAGTATCCTCCTTGTCACACCCTGGCTCTGGGACTCTATATGTTGAGCCAGGGTGTGTTCATTCTATGTGTTCATTTTCTATGTTGGGTGTTCTAGGTTGTGTATTCTATGTTGGCCAGAGTGGCTCCCAATCAGAGGCAACAAGTGTCAGCTGTTGTGGGTTGTCTCTGATTGGGAGCCATATTTAAACTGTATGTTTTCCCTTGGGTGTTGTGGGTTTTTGTTCCGTGTCGGTATGTTTAACCGTGGACTTCACGAGTCGTGTTTTGTTAGTACTTTAATTAAATAAAGTCATGTTTGTTTCACACGCTGCGCCTTGGTCTACTCACTCCTACGACGATCGTGATAGAAAAACCCACCGTAAAAGGACCAAGCAGCGTGTCCAGGAGCAGGCAGACTGGACATGGGAGGAAGCGCCAGGAAAGGAGATGGAGAGGCTGGCGATGGCCCAGGTGGGCAAAGTGTGGTCCTGGGAGGACATGCTCGGGGGCAAGGGACCTTGGGGTAGGATCAAGGCCCTGGCGAGAGAGGAGCAGCGGCGTCAGCAGTGCCATCGTCGGACGGACGAGAGGCACCCCCAATAATTTTTTTGGGGGGCACACGGCATGGGGCGACTGGGCAGCAGGAGGCTGCCACAGGGCGAAATGGGAGACGAGGAGAGAAGGCCACCGGGTTACGGGAGCCATTGGCGAGAGGAGGGAAGGAAGTTGTAGAGGCACGGCGAGAGGTACTGAGGTGTATTGCCAGTCCGGTCCGGCCCGTTCCTGATCCCCGTTTAAGGCCAGTGGTGTGTGTTCCCAGTACGGTCCGGCCTGTTCCTGCTCCACGCACCAAACCTACGGTGTGCGTCGCCAGCCCAGTCCGGCCTGTCCCTGCTCCACGCACCAAGCCTACGGTGTGCGTCGCCAGCCCAGTCCGGCCTGTCCCTGCTCCACGCACCAAGCCTACGGTGTGCGTCGTCAGCCCAGCCCGGCCTGTCCCTGCTCCACGCACCAAGCCTACGGTGTGCGTCGCCAGTCCGGCCTGTCCCTGCTCCACGCACCAAGCCTACGGTGTGCGTCGTCAGCCCTGCCCGGCCTGTTCCTGCTCCATGCATCAAGCCTACGGTGTGCGTCGCCAGCCCTGTCCGGCCTGTCCCTGCTCCACGCACCAAGCCTACGGTGTGCGTCGTCAGCCCAGTCCGGCCTGTCCCTGCTCCACGCACCAAGCCTACGGTGTGCGTCGACAGCCCAGCCCGGCCTGTCCCTGCTCCACGCACCAAACCCACGGTGTGCGCCGCCAGCCCAGCCCGGCCTGTCCCTGCTCCACGCACCAAGCCTACGGTGTGCGTCGCCAGCCCTGTCCGGCCTGTCCCTGCTCCACGCACTAAGCCTACGGTGTGCGTCGTCAGCCCAGCCCGGCCTGTCCCTGCTCCACGCACCAAGCCTACGGGGTGCGTCGCCAGCCCTGTCCGGCCTGTCCCTGCTCCACGCACCAAGCCTACGGTGTGCGTCGTCAGCCTGGTCCAGGCCGTTCCTGCTACTCGCACCAAGCCAGAGGTGCGAGTCGTCAGCCTGGTCCAGCCCGTTCCTGCCTGCCACTCGCACCAAGCCAGGGGTGCGAGTCGTCAGCCTGGGTCAGCCCGTTCCTGCTACTCGCACCAAGCCCGGGGTGCGAGTCGTCAGCCTGGTAAGACCGGTCAGCTGCTCCACAACGGAGCGTAAGCAATCCGCTCCGTCAATGTCCAGTCCAGATCCACCCAGGGGCGCTATGGGGGGTTGATTGGAGGGTGGTGGGCAAGGCCGGAGCCAGAACCGCCGCCGAGGAGGTATGCCCACCCAGCCCTCCCCTGTTTAGCTCTTATTGAGGCGCGGTCGCAGTCCGCGCCTTTAGGGGGGGGTACTGTCACACCCTGGCTCTGGGACTCTATATGTTGAGCCAGGGTGTGTTCATTATATGTGTTCATTTTCTATGTTGGGTGTTCTAGGTTGTGTATTCTATGTTGGCCAGAGTGGCTCCCAATCAGAGGCAACAAGTGTCAGCTGTTGTGGGTTGTCTCTGATTGGGAGCCATATTTAAACTGTATGTTTTCCCTTGGGTGTTGTGGGTTTTTGTTCCGTGTCGGTATGTTGAACCGTGGACTTCACGAGTCGTGTTTTGTTAGTACTTTATTTAATTAAAGTCATGTTTGTTTCACACGCTGCGCCTTGGTCTACTCACTCCTACGACGATCGTGATACTCCTCTCTACCTCAGGCCTGACAGGCAACATTGCGAAACTTCATCTAATTTAAAAACCCTAAACTAAAGTTTTGTGGGTCATTGGATGGCTGTATTTTAATGTTTATTTCATTTTTTTTTGTCATTTAGCAGACACTCTTATCCAGAGCGATTAGGGTTAAGTGCCTTGCTTAAGGGCACATCGACAGATTTTTCACCTAGTCAGCTCAGGGATTAGAACCAGCGACCTTTCGGTTACTGGCACACCACTCTTACCCACTAAGCTACCTGCCGCCCAGATATTTCAGTGTCGTATCTGACATTTTTTGGGGTAAACAGTATTTTATGCAAAACTCATGTTTACTGTTTGAATGTATCACAGAATGTGAACAATGCAAAATTGACTGGTTTGTTTGAATTTGTAAGCTAAATCATCCCGCCCACCTCTCGACTGTTCCCTTTTACAATCTTTTATAACAAGTGGGTAACTTTATCAGTAGTTATTTTTCTGGAGTTTAAACAGAATCCTTTTGTTGCCACGGGATGAACAGTGTTGTATGGTTAGAGATACAGTGAGGGAAAAAAGTATTTGATCCCCTGCTGATTTTGTACGTTTGCCCACTGACAAATAAATTATCGGTCTATAATTTTAATGGTAGGTTTATTTGAACCGTGAGAGACAGAATAACAACAAAAAAATCCAGAAAAACGCATGTCGAAAATGTTATAAATTGATTTGCATTTTAATGAGGGAAATAAGTATTTGACCCCCTCTCAATCAGAAAGATTTCTGGCTCCCAGGTGTCTTTTATACGGGTAACGAGCTGAGATTAGGAGCACACTCTTAAAGGGAGTGCTCCTAATCTCAGTTTGTTACCTGTATAAAAGACACCTGTCCACAGAAGCAATCAATCAATCAGATTCCAAACTCTCCACCATGGCCAAGACCAAAGAGCTCTCCAAGGATGTCAGGGACAAGATTGTAAACCTACACAAGGCTGGAATGGGCTACAAGACCATCACCAAGCAGCTTGGTGAGAAGGTGACAACAGTTGGTGCGATTATTTTCGCAAATGGAAGAAACACAAAAGACTGTCAATCTCCCTCTGCCTGGGGCTCCATGCAAGATCTCACCTCGTGAAGTTGCAATGATCATGAGAACGGTGAGGAATCAGCCCAGAACTACACGGGAGGATCTTGTCAATAATCTCAAGGCAGCTGGGACCATAGTCACCAAGAAAACAATTGGTAACACACTACGCCGTGAAGGACTGAAATCCTGCAGCGCCCGCAAGGTCCCCCTGCTCAAGAAAGCACATATACAGGCCCGTCTGAAGTTTGCCAATGAACATCTGAATGATTCAGAGGAGAACTGGGTGAAAGTGTTGTGGTCAGATGAGACCAAAATCGAGCTCTTTGGCATCAACTCAACTCGCCGTGTCAAAGGGACGATGGACGGGGCCATGTACCGTCAAATCTTGGGTGAGAACCTCCTTCCCTCAGCCAGGGCATTGAAAATGGGTTGTGGAAGGGTATTCCAGCATGATAATGACCCAAAACACACGGCCAAGGCAACAAAGGAGTGGCTCAAGAAGAAGCACATTAAGGTCCTGGAGTGGCCTAGCCAGTCTCCAGACCTTAATCCCATAGAAAATCTGTGGAGGGAGCTGAAGGTTGGAGTTGCCAAACGTCAGCCTCAAAACCTTAATGACTTGGAGAAGATCTGCAAAGAGGAGTGGGACAAATCCCTCCTGAGATGTGTGCAAACCTGGTGGCCAACTACAAGAAACGTCTGACCTCTGTGATAACTTTATGTTTTTTACCCCATATGTAACTCTGTGTTGTTTTTTATTGCACTACTTTGCTTTATCTTGGCCAGGTCGCAGTTGTAAATGAGAACCTGTTCTCAACTGGCTTACCTGGTTAAATAAAGGTGGAAAAAAAAAATAGAAAAAAAAAATTGCCAACAAGGGTTTTGCCACCAAGTACTAAATCATGTTTTGCAGAGGGGTCAAATGCTTTTTTCCCTCATTTAAAATGCAAATCAATTTATAAAAATTTTGACATGCATTTTCTGGATTTTGTTGTTGTTATTCTGTCTCTCACTGTTCAAATAAACCTACCATTAAAATTATAGACTGATCATTTGTTTGTCAGTGGGCAAACATACAAAATCAGCAGGGGATCAAATACTTTTTTCCCTCACTGTACTAAGCCAGCTGAAACAAGGTTGCATTGCAGTATTCTGGATGGATACAGCAGGAAACCTGTATGTGTGTAGTAACCACTGACCTGGTGCATTACATTTATATATATATATATATATATATATATATATATATATATATATATATATATATATATTATTTTTTTGTCTACCTAGTGTTATTTCTTTAATATGTTGGTGTATGTTATGTGTCTAAATAAATATTTTGTATACTAATATTGTTGTCAGCAGCATCATTCACTTGGCTTTTGTTGATTTATAAGTAAGACAGGCAGGGTACATTCTGTTACCAGAGGTGTCTGTTGGTTAGGTGTGAATGCTAATCCAGAGCAATTAGTACTAGTCTGTGAAACTGTTGGGCATCAGTTGGTTAGATTCCTATTGACTTCTGGAATACCATCTAACACTTTGAAGCTTGAATATAATACAAACACCTGCTCTGCAGAGATTGCTAACACGAAATCCAACTGATATGTTGTGCAAGGTGAAAATGCTTGCTTGGCAAATTGAGGAAGAGTAATTCACTATCTATACTACCATTAAAACCCCAGATTGTAGCATAACAATGGATCCTTCTTGATAAGATGAGTTTCTCTGGTATTAAGGAAGTCAGGATGCAAGAATACAAATAAACTCTTAGATGGAGATTTTATACAATGTATTTAATTATACAGAACCAGATTCAACATAACAAGCTGCAAGTTAGTTGCCTCTTGCTATGTAACGATCCCGGCAGTCTGAGTCGGGTCCGGTCTGTGTACTAGTTTTTCTGCTCGTGATCTCCAGTTTCCCGAGGGTTCTGGAACGCTCCCTGCCTGGTTGCCGGGCAACGTTGCTAGGCGGGAGCTCTCTTGATTTCCGCACCTGCATCCCATCAGCAATCTGCACACCTGGTCCTGATCATCACCCTTCTTAGGCTCTGGCCTAACATCCATTCCCTGCCGGATCGTTAGCCATGAACAGTATGTTTATCAGCGGATCAGTCTTAGAGCTTAGAGCATTAGTTTTGTTGTTTTGCACCTTGTTTGCTTGTTGTATGCTTACCTCCGTTTTGTTCTCCCTGCAGTCACTCGTCCGGAACCTTCACCCAACCTCTGCCTGATGGTCGGCGGCTGCCGAGCCATCATTGGACCAACTACTGCACCCTCAACAACTCATCCACGCCGCCCGCTCTGTTCCCTGGATTATTCAGCAGCACTCGTGGATCAGTTAAATAAACACTCACCTTTGACACCACTTACCTTGTCCTGGTCTGCTTCTGGGTTCTGGCTTAGTAAACCGTGACAGAACGATCCGGCCAGTAATGAACCCAGCGGACCTGGACTCTGTTCGCCATGCCATTACCCATCAGGAGAAGATGTTGGGCCATCATAGCACGGAGCTACAGGAGATCGCGTTGGCAGTTCGGAACCTTTCTACCGGTCTGACGGAGGTCCAGAACCAGCGCAAGTTTCCGGTGGAGGATCCACTACCGGTTTCACCCATCTCGCCTGCCGCGTCTGGAGCTGTGTCCTTCCGTGAGCCCAAGGTTCCGACGCCGGATAAATATGAGGGGGAGCTGGGAAGATGCCGTTCTTTCCTTATGCAGTGTGGGTTAGTGTTCGATCTACAGCCCTACTCTTATGCCACAGACAAGGCTAGGATAGCCTTTGTGATTGAGTTGCTGCGTGGTCGAGCGCTGAGTGGGCTTCAGCCGTTTGGGAACGACAAGACCCCTGCATGGCTTCATACCAGGGGTTCACGGCCGAGATGAGGAAGCTCTTCGACCATTCCGTCCGAGGGAGGGACGCAGCTAGGCGTCTGTTTTCGCTTCACCAAGGAACTCGTAGCGTGGCCGACTTCGTGATCGAGTTCAAGACGTTGGCTGTGGAGAGTGGGTGGAATGAGGAGTCTCTGCAAGCGGCCTTTTACCAGGGTCTGTCGGAGCAGCTCAAGGATGAGTTGATCTCCTATCCGGAGCCTAGTGACCTGGACAGCTTGGTAGCCTTGTCTATTCGGGTGGATAATCGAGTCCGAGAGCGAAGGAGGGAGAAGCAATGGGGTCCGTCCAATCGATCAGCTTCTCAGGTTCCAGTCGGGTCGGGGATTGGACCAGAATACGTCGATCATCGTCCACCACACAGGATTAGTGGAGAGGTCCTGTCTCCCGATTCTGAACCAATGCAAGTAGGGCGGCACGGGTTAACCAAGGAGGAACGCCAACTCAGACGTAGGGACTAACTGTTGCCTCTACTGTGGTGGTTCGGGACATTACCTCGCCACCTGTTCCCGGCGGTCGTCAAACTGCGCGGCTCGCTAAAGTTGGGAGGACTTTTAGCGAGCCAGTTTCGACCTCTCAATACCTCTGTCAGACCCCGTTTCCCGGCTACCCTTGTGAACAGGAATCAGAGCTTAGCGATTAACGCTTTTATCGATTCAGGTGCCGATGGAAGCTTTCTTGATGCCGAGTTGGTGGAACAGCTGGGGCTTTCCAAGGAGCAATTGCCGGAAGCCATTGAAGCGACCACTCTGAACGGCAGTAGTCTGGCACGTATCACGATGAGGACTGAACCGGTTAAGATGCTGTTGTCGGGGAATCATTCGGAGATGATTTCATTCTTCATTCTGCCGTCTTCCCATGTTCCTCTGGTCCTTGGATACCCCTGGCTGAAGGAACACAATCCCACGTTCGATTGGGTGACGGGCAAGGTAACGAGTTGGAGCCTTGATTGTCATGCTAACTGTCTCAAGACTGCCTGTCCCCATTCGGTTCCCAGTCAGGTGATTGAGGCTAAACCCCCAGATTTGTCCCTGGTTCCCGAGACATATCACGATTTGGGGGAAGTGTTCAGTAAGCAGAAGGCTCTGTCACTCCCTCCCCACCGACCATATGATTGTGCCATCAACCTGTTCCCTGGAGCTGTCTACCCCAAGGGAAGGTTATACAGTATCTCCCGCCCTGAACGTGAGGCTTTGGAGACCTACATCAAGGAGTCCCTAGCTGCTGGTCTCGTTTCGTCCCTCGTCATCACCCCTGGGGGCAGGATTCTTCTTTGTGGGTAAGAAGGATGGCTCTCTTCGACCGTGTATTGATTATCGGGGGTTGAATGACATCACGGTCAAGAACAAGTATCCCCTGCCCTTGATGAGTTCTGCCTTCGACTCCTTACAGGGTGCTACGGTGTTCACCAAGCTAGACCTACGCAATGCGTATCACATGGTCCGGATCAGAGAGGGAGACGAGTGGTTGACGGGTTTCAATACACCGATGGGTCACTTCGAGTATCAGGTGATGCCGTTTGGACTGACCAATGCTCCAGCGGTATTCCAGAGTATGGTGAACGACGTCCTGAGAGATATGATCGGTCTCTTTGTGTTTGTTTACCTGGATGACATTCTGATCTTCTCGAAGGAACCTTCCGACCACGTCCAGCATGTCCGGCAGGTTCTGCAGCGATTGTTGGAGAATCGCCTGTTCGTGAAGGCCGAGAAGTGCGAGTTTCACGCCCACACGACATCCTTTCTCGGGTACATCATCTCCAGGGGAGAGATTAGGATGGACCAGGAGAAGGTTAGAGCGGTTCTGGAATGGGCCCAGCCCGGTACGAGATTGCAGCTCCAGAGATTTTTGGGGTTTGCGAATTTCTACCGCAGATTCATCCGGGATTACAGCCGTGTGGCCGCTCCGTTAACTGCCTTGACTTCCAGTATCAGGAGCTTCAAGTGGAATCCGGAGGCGGATCGAGCGTTTCTGGATTTGAAGAGGCGATTCACCAACGCACCGATTCTCTCTCAACCGGACACGGCCCGTCAGTTCGTCGTTGAAGTGGACGCGTCTGATGTGGGAGTTGGCGCCATCCTGTCGCAGCGATGCTCCACGGACAGTAAACTCCATCCCTGCGCCTACTACTCTCGTCGCCTTTCGCCTGCGGAGAGGAATTACGATGTGGGTAACCGGGAGCTTCTCGCGGTGAAACTTGCCTTGGAGGAGTGGCGCCACTGGTTGGAGGGGGCGGAGCAACCGTTTATTGTCTGGACTGACCACAAGAATCTTGCTTACGTGCAATCGGCTAGACGTCTCAACTCCCGTCAGGCCAGGTGGGCGTTGTTTTTCGGACGATTCAATTTTTCCCTGACGTTCCGACCTGGATCTAAGAACGGCAAGGCGGACGCCTTGTCTCGGATGTTCTCCAAGACGGAGGAGAGTGGGTCCAAGGCCGAGACAATTCTCCCCCGGAACTGCGTCGTGGGAGCTGTTAGGTGGAGGATTGAGGAGGAGGTGATGGCGGCCCTTCGGACGCAGCCCGGTCCCGGTAACGGTCCACCCGGTCGGTTGTTTGTGCCTGAGTCGGTTCGTCCTGCGGTCCTCAAATGGTCCCACGCCAGCAAGATGGCTTGTCACCCTGGCGTGGCTCGGACGATGGCGTTTCTTCGCAGACGTTTTTGGTGGCCTGCCATGGCCGAGGATACTCGGGGTTATGTTGCTGCCTGTCCAGTGTGTGCGCAGAATAAGAGTACCAATCGGCCCAGCTCTGGACTACTTCACCCCCTTCCTATTCCCCGCGACCATGGTCGCATCTGGCCCTGGACTTTGTCACTGGGTTGCCCGCTTCTGAGGGGAACACGGTCGTTCTGACTATCGTGGACAGATTCAGCAAGTTCGCCCACTTTGTGCCAATTGCCAAGCTTCCCTCTGCCTCGGAGACGTCCGAGATCCTGGTTAGGGAGGTTTTCAGGGTCCACGGTTTGCCCAGTGATATCGTTTCCGACCGTGGCCCTCAGTTTACCTCTGCTGTCTGGAAGTCCTTCTGTTTGGCCATTGGAGCTACAGTCAGTCTCACATCTGGTTTTCACCCCCAATCTAATGGTCAGGCGGAGAGAGCCAACCAGAAGATGGAATCCACGCTACGCTGCCTGGTCTCTTCCAACCCCACCTCCTGGGTCTCTCAGTTGCCTTGGGTTGAGTATGCCCACAATACTCTCCCTACATCTGCCACTGGGATGTCTCCCTTCCAGTGCCTGTATGGCTACCAACCTCCCTTGTTCCCTTCTCAGGAGAAGGAGCTCTCAGTGCCTTCTGTTCAGGCCCATATTCGTCGTTGCCACCGGACCTGGCATCGGGCCAGAAAGGCACTCCTTAGAGTTTCGGACCGGTATCAGCTCCAGGCGAATCGTCGCGGATCCCCGCTCCCACCTATACCATCGGAGATAGGGTCTGGTTGGCCACACGGGATCTTCCTTTACGGACTGAGTCTAGGAAGTTGTTACCGGGTTCATTGGTCCGTTTGTGGTGGAGAAGGTGATCAATCCGGTGGCAGTTCGACTCAAACTCCCGAGGACGCTCAGAGTCCATCCCACCTTTCATGTCTCCTGCCTCAAGCCTGTTTTCCTCAGTCCTCTGTTGCCTCCTCCGCCTCCTCCTCCTCCTCCTCGGATGATCGGAGGTGGTCCTGCCTACACGGTGCGACGCATCATGGATTCCAGACGGCGGGGCCGGGGTTTCCAGTATCTCGTGGACTGGGAGGGGTATGGTCCTGAAGAGAGGAGTTGGATTCCGCGGCGACAGATCCTAGATGCTGACCTCATTCGTGACTTCTACCGCCTCCATCCTGGCGCTCCGGGAGTCCGCCCGGTGGCGTTCGGCCGGAGGGGGGTACTGTAACGATCCCGGCAGTCTGAGTCGGGTCCGGTCTGTGTACTAGTTTTTCTGCTCGTGATCTCCAGTTTCCCGAGGGTTCTGGAACGCTCCCTGCCTGGTTGCCGGGCAACGCTGCTAGGCGGGAGCTCTCTTGATTTCCGCACCTGCATCCCATCAGCAATCTGCACACCTGGTCCTGATCATCACCCTTCTTAGGCTCTGGCCTAACATCCATTCCCTGCCGGATCGTTAGCCATGAACAGTATGTTTATCAGCGGATCAGTCTTAGAGCTTAGAGCATTAGTTTTGTTGTTTTGCACCTTGTTTGCTTGTTGTATGCTTACCTCCGTTTTGTTCTCCCTGCAGTCACTCGTCCGGAACCTTCACCCAACCTCTGCCTGATGGTCGGCGGCTGCCGAGCCATCATTGGACCAACTACTGCACCCTCAACAACTCATCCACGCCGCCCGCTCTGTTCCCTGGATTATTCAGCAGCACTCGTGGATCAGTTAAATAAACACTCACCTTTGACACCACTTACCTTGTCCTGGTCTGCTTCTGGGTTCTGGCTTAGTAAACCGTGACATGCTATCAGAATGAGAGACAGAGATCTCTCAGTTTATATCCTTCAAGATAAACAAGTTTTTAACCAACATCTGTCAACCATCACTGAAGGACCCTCCCAACCGAGAAGGTACCAGCCGGCACCCCAGACGGGACAGTCCCTCTATAACTTATTCTAAGATAAATAACAGTGGTTCCTTCAGACTTTTTGGCTCCCAGAGTGACATGATAAATGGATTGAAGGCATTCCCAAATCCTGTGTAATCACGTAATATCACCTCTGAAATAAACTCAGTTTTCAAAAAATTTAATCACAAACTGTATCAATCCGGGGGTGGCAGTATCATTAGATGCTGAATAACGTTTGATACAGTGGAATGGGCATATTTGGTGGCGGTCTTAAAAAATGTAGCTATTGTATAAATCTGTTGGATTGAGCTATTGTATAAATCTTTAAGAACAAATGGACAAATTATTTACGTTATCAAACGGGACAAGACAAGGATACCCACTGTCGTTATCTATTTGCTTTAGCCACAGAACACATACACAATGCTGCTGCCACCGCTGCAGGAACAATCCATCACAGCTGCTTCCTGCCAGAGACCAACCAACAGGATACATCCAGAGAGTGAGACTGGATACAAGCAAGAAGACATAGAACAATCACTTCAACTCTATCCACATGTACATATTACCTCAACTAGCCGGTGCCCCCACAGATCTGCACCGGTACCCCCCTGTATATGGCATTTTTACATTTACGTCATTTAGCAGACGCTCTTATCCAGAGCGACTTACAGTTAGTGCATACATTATTTATTTTTCATACTGGCCCCCCGTGGAAATCAAACCCACAAACCTGGCGTTGCAAACTCCATGCTCTACCAACTGAGCTATATCCCTGCCGACCATTTCCTCCAATTGTGCGCCGCCCCATGGGTCTCCCGGTCACTGCCAGCTACGACAGAGCCTGGATTCGAACCAGGATCTCTAGTGGCACAGCTAGCACTGCCTTAGACCACTGCGCCACTCGGGAGATACATATATAGCCTCACTACTATTATTTTATTTTACTTCTGCTCTTTTTTTCTCAACACTTTTTTGTTGTTGTTGTTTTATTTTACTTTTTTATTAACAAATAAATGCTTTGTTGGTTAAGGGCTGTAAATTAATCATTTCACGGTAATGTCTACACCTGTTATATTCGGCGCATGTGGCAAATACAATTTGATTTTATCTATATAGCAAGCTAAACATTTATCCCTACATAAAAGCCAATTCTGACTTGCTTTATGAAACTAATAAGAATTGCCTCAGGTCTACATGGAAAATGCTGCCAGGTTATGCACAGTAAATGCGCATCTCTATTCCCTCAACACGCAACAAAGCAGCACACTCACACTACACCCAAACATTCGTTTGTTTATGTTTATATAACTGTGGGTCTAATCCTGAATGCTGATTGGTTAAAACCGCATTCCAGCCGGTGTCTATTCCACAAGTTACCACCCGCTAAATCTATGACGTTAAAATGCCTATTTACTCTGTTCCATCTGACTGCACAATCCACTGTCTCATCAGCCCAGCATGGCTATTTATCAACATGATCTCCAATATAAAAAGCATCTAGACATTATCTCACATGTCTTTTAGACTAACATTTAGTTTTCAACAGATTTGTATAAACCTTGCTGTCTGTCTCTCCGACATTTGCAACATTGTTTCAATATTCAAATTCGATCTCTAGCTGTCCCATTGTAATGAATGTGTCGGGATGAGACAGACAGGCAGGCAGTGTTTTTCAGCCAGTCGAAATGATGAATCAGCTGGCATCATTTTTATGGATATATATAAAGACATGTCAATTGAAAAAAATATGAAATGAAACGAATTGCAGTCTTTCTAGCTTCAGTTTGACGTGATTGTGTTAGTTGTGTTGTTGGCTAGCTCCTCTGAACAACAGTGTCCTGAGGAGTGAGTACATTTTCTATTCCAGGCGAAGTCACGTCTCATTAGCTCATTGTTATGGATGTATCCAAATAAATGTCACTAGAAAACAGCTTAAACAAATGCGGCTACTTTGCTGTTATTCTGGCTACACTATTTGACGTGACTGTAAATTAGCCGTAGTTGGCTAGCTAGCAAGCAATAAGAACGTTGCCAGCAAGTATGGCAATGGAACATTTAGAACGAACGACTGGGTCGCGTCCATTGATACAGAACAAAAAGACCAGCCGGTTTGGGTAGCAACCCTAGATTTATGTTGGGACTATATCTCCAGGAAGGAGGAGTAGGGTTGATCCGAGCGTTCTGACCTCACAACGGCACCCAAGCTAACTGGCTAAAGTTAGGTAGCTTGCTAGCTACTTCAAGACAAATGAGAGAACACCTCACTCTGACCATTTTTCTCGCCCTAGCATAGCTGGTTAGGGTGTTTTCATGTTATCCAGAGCGTAGGTGACTGTAACTGTGCTGCTGGCAACAATTTAATTACGTTTTTTTGCCGACGTTTACTGATATTCAACGGGTGTTGATCGTTCGTAAATTCATCAGTTATTCTGCACGCTGAAATCGGAGTAGATATCCAGAGTGAATTTACGAACGCACCCTATATCTCGTGGAAGTGTGTGAAATTATTCTCTTATATTTTAGATGTGCTGTTAGCTTAATAAGAAAGCATTAATTATTAAACATAATAGGTTTGTACTGTACTGATATAAATTGGTCAACATAACAAGCTGTGATTAATGTGAGGAACTGTTAGGGAGTAGGGTGAGATAAGGCTTGTGACTCACTTACACAAACACTGCCTCTTTGTTGAACTGTCCAAGGACATATGTACAAAGAGTACAGTTAGAGTGGGAAAGTACTAAAATCTCAGGAACAGGAAACTGTGTCTATGGGTGCTGACTATTGAGACAAGTTGTGACGATAACAACTTATGCCTGGCAACAGTGAAGCGCCAAGGGGCTGGGACCAGCCTGTGCGCCAACGATAGGCTGAGTAAGTCTAAACCACGCTCAGTCTCTACTCTGATAGGCCAGCAGGGAGCGGGAACTATCTCTGTCAGAGTATTTAAAGAATAACTTATAACAATGGACCAGTTCTCTGACTGCCCTGCGTGGTGTTTCAGTGGACCCGTATATACGAACATCATATTTACCATTGAAGTGTTTTGCATTAATTAAAATACTAGTCTATTTTAGAAGACGTGTGTTGACCTCTTTTTGTTCCTATACCAGATTTGAATTGACGCAACTTAACAGATGGATGAAATAGTATGAATAAATTCATGAATATATGTCAATCACTATTTGAATATGTTGGTAACCCGTTGTATAAAAGTGATAATACCCTCGAAGCCGGTGTTTGGAGGATATATTGGCACGGTTTGCCGGGGCTCGACTTCGTCTCGGCCCTAACAACACCAGTGCCAATATATCCTCCAAATACCGGCTTCGAGGGCATTATCACTTAATTGGACCACCTGACAGGGAGCTAGCTTTCGTAGCTTAACTAGCGTCTCCATTCTCACTTTCCCAGCCATATAAGTGCCATTATGGCAGCGGATTCGCTTTTGAATATGTGAGTGAGTATTTCTTGCAGGTTACAGTAATGTTCGTTGAGCGGCTCTGAAAGGTGATTTAGCTAGATGTTCAGTGATGTAGCTATATTTCCATTCTTGCAGAAGCGCCGTATGTGTTGCAATCGATGCGGACAGATACCTCAGTTACTTCATGGCTTTACCTGCGGGCATAAAAGACAAGCTGTTGCGAATCATGTCATCAAGGGGCATGATGACCGACCTAAACATCAGTTAGTTAATGGGGCGACAGGTAACTTAGTGGTTAAGAGCGTTGTGCCAGTAACCGAAAGGTTGCTGGTTCTAATCCCCGAGCCAACTAGGTGAAAAATCTGTCGATGTGCCCTTGAGCAAGGCACTTAACCCTAATTGCACATGTAAGTCGCTCTGGATAAGAGCGTCTGCTAAATGAAAAAAAAAAGTGTGCTTTATGAAATAGTGGTGTCCACTGCAGGTTCTGGAGAACTACTATGTGCAGGTTTTCTTCCCAGCCCAGTACTTATCACGTCCACCAGCGGCTCTCTCACAATTGAACCTGGGGATGTGGTTCAGCAATAATCAAAATATTGGTATTCATTCTGTGTTACTACTGGGCTAGAACCAACTCCTGATAGAGGTCTCAAAATCAGAGCGCCCTACATTGATTCTTATAAAGTCTAAATTGATTCCTACTGTGCATGCCCTCAGCTGATGCATCCTGGGACACATGCTGGACTGCGGAGTGTCTGACTCTGCCCTCTGACAAATCTGCTACCCAGTGGCGGCTCCTGAAAAAATTCTCAGGAGGGGCAATTTTTCTGATGATTTAGGTGACCTACACACGTGCACGAGTCCGTGCACGCGATTCCAGATATCTTTACCTCTGAATAAACTGCCTTTATTATACCATATCCACCCTGTCCAAAGTCTCTACTTGGTCTCAGTTCTCCAGTAAACTTGTGATTATCAACAGTACACAACGGTAACAAACAATTGGGGGAACTCACGGGGCAGATAGTAACCACTTAAAAGGAAGCGATTCCCAAACCTTCCATAACAAAGCCATCACCTACAGAGAGATGAACTTGGAGAAGAGTCCCCTAAGTAAGCTTGTCCTGGGCCTCTGTTCACAAACACAAACAGACCCCACACAGCCCCAGGACAACAACAACAACAACAACACAATTAGACCCAACCAAATCATGAGAAAACAAAAAGAGAATTACTTGACACATTGGAAAGAACAAACAAAAAAACAGAGCAAACTAGAATGCTATTTGGCCCTAAACAGAGAGTACACAGTGGCAGAATACCTGACCACTGTGACTGACCCAAACTTAATGAAAGCTTTGACTATGTACAGACTCAGTGACCATAGCCTTGCTATTGAGAAAGGCCGCCGTAGGCAGACCTGGCTCTCAAGAGAAGACAGGCTATGTGCACACTGCCCACAAAATGAGGTGGAAACTGAGCTGCACTTCCTAACCTCCTGCCAAATGTATGACCATATTAGAGACACATATTTCCCTCAGATTACAGCGATCCACAAAGAATTCGAAAACAAACCCAATTTTGATAAACTCCCCTTATCTACTGGGTGAAAAACCACAGTGTGCCATCACAGCTGCAAGATTTGTGACCTGTTGCCACAAGAAAAGGACAACCAGTGAAGAACAAACACCATTGTAAATACAACCCATATTTATGTTTATTTATTTTCCCATTTGTACTTTAACTATTTGCACATTGTAACAACACTGTATATATACATAATATGACATTTGAAATGTCTTTATTCTTTTGAAACTTCTGAGTGTAATGTTTACTGTTAATATTTATTGTTTATTTCACTTTTGTTTACTATCTACTTCCCTTGCTTTGGCAATGTTAACACACGTTTCCCATGCCAATAAAGCCCTTAAATTGAATTGAATTGATAGTAAGGTCGCAATGACACAGAAAGCAGTTCAATGTCGGGGTACAGAGTCGCTCTCTTACCAGGATCGCGGTCCGCTCTGACCAGGGTGAAGGTGGCCGGCTCCACTTCTCTGTCCGGGACTCATCCAGCCAAGTCTCCCAGCTGTATTGGGATTCAGCTGCCAGCAGCGTTTTCATTATTTAGTCCGTTCGTAGCGGGTATGTACACGATCAACAAGATCAGTCCAAAACCAACCACTGGAAATCCATGGTTGGCAGAATGTTTGTAAACTAAGTCTACAAATTAAAAACATAAAATAACGCCGCACTGCAGGTCGCAACAGAGACGCTTCTAGCCGCCATTGTCTTAGTTACGTTCAACGTTACGTCACGTATGACGAAAGCGCGTAAGTGCAAGCCCACAGACACCCATAGAGAACGTATTGAAAGCTTTGAAATGTGAAAAAAATAGATTTTACATGACAGGCTATGAGAGACTTCTGGGCGATTTTCAACTTGACTGAAATCGCCCCAAAAACGGGCGGGGCCATTTGAAGCACGACTTTAGCCTGATTTGACATTTAGTGGCTGGCAGATCAGACGTGAACACTGATAACTGCTGTTGCCGTGATATAATTGATTCGAAAAAAAATCCCTTCCTTTTCCCGTTTGGCAGTGCGTCGCCCATATCGCCCTATTGAACAAGCCGTCCCTGCTGCTACCCACTGCTCTGGAGGACCCACCTGCAGTATCACCTCAGAGGGTACTTAACTACCAAAAGTAACCATATCTGTGTTTAAAAATATACTCTGTATATACTGTGTAAAGTGTTTTACACTGTTTACTATTCTGTTTGTCAGCACCTCTACCAACATTATCTAGTGTGCACCAGCTCATGCTTTTTACTGGACCACCTCACTGTTTACAATACAATTACAATAAAGTACTTTACAATACATTACAATATTACATAATATAATGTGATGTAATACAATTACATTGCGCTATACAACTTAAATGTTGATTTGTTGGTTCTCTGTAGGTATGAGGGCCCTGACGGCCTCCTGCCCCGGCCTGCAGGTGGTGGACCTAACTAGGTGTGCTGCAATGACAAATGAGGGGGTCCTGGCTCTGGCCCACGGCTGCAGCTCCCTGGAGGTCCTCTCGCTCTGGGGTTGCTCTTCTGTGGGAGACGCTGCCCTTTTGGCGCTTGCCTCTCGGGAACCCAGGTAATTCAATTGAGTGAGTGAAATGCTTAAGTTTTCACTGTAGGTTCACGAACAGATTGGATGACATATCTTTCTAATAAACTTAACCCAGGGTTTAAGACTGAAGGCTACGTGAAGGCTGCGCTCATCCTATTCCTAATATTTATATTATTTCAGTGTAACAGGAATGCATTATTTATCCCTCTGGACGGTGCATTACCAGGTTAGTACTTTGATGGACATTAGCTTATTGCTTATACATATCTATTTGTTAATCACCCCAGTAAAACAGATGATTTGCTCTTTGTTTCAGGTTACAGATGAGGGTATCATTGGGCTGGCTACTGCACCGTGCTCTAACAGTTGAAAGGTAAGAATAATAATAATAATAATAATATTCCATTTAGCAGACGCTTTTATCCAAAGCGACTTACAAGACAAACAAATGTGCATATGAAAATTAATTTCCTCATCAAGGTCAATAAACTGTCCCTTTCTGCTTGTGTTGTGTGGATCATGTTTGTTCACACTTCAAATCTCAAAATATACCATAGTATAAGTGTAGTCTTCGTAAACCCAACTCTAGGCAACGTAGCATTGGATACATTGTGGGAGGCAATCCGTCTGCCAAGGGAGACTAGTATAAGCATGCAAAAAAGTAGAAGGCCTGTGCACATTTCTTCAAGGTGAGGGCTATGGCAGGAGCAACTTAGTATCCAGACACGTGCAAAAACTGCACACTTGGAAAGATAACACACCGACCTTGATTCATGTCTTGTTAGTTTATTTGTTTTTATACAAATACTTGAATCAACGTTGTCATTGTTTTTCCAAGTGTTTCGTTTTCACATGTTTTTGGAGCCAGAATATTGTTTCTAAGCAGACAGGGATCTCTAAACTATGTGATTGATTGTGTTGTAGGAACTCCAGTTGACCCAATGTCGTAACCTGACAGACAAGGCGGTGAGGGCTGTCCTTACAAACTGCCTCAATGTCCGGCTCTTCACCTTCGACAGATGTCCTCTCATCACTGGTGAGCTTTTGGCTCATAGTATAAGTTGTCTAGCCCGGTCCAGATCTGTATGTGTGTTTAATACATTGGTATTCAAAAGTGTGGTAAATTCACAACTGTATGTAACCCTAACAACCTTTGTCTTTCAGATCAAGAGTCTCTGCGCAGCCTTTTAGGCCCGGATAAGTTCCAATGGGTATCATGGACAGTGTACTGAGGGAGAAGTTATCCATAAATGCAGACTTATATGCTGACCACACCGCTCACGTCTCAAAATAAATGTACACATACATGTTATTCAATCATTGCACCCACACTGCTCGCGCTCGTCAGCGAGCGCCTGCGTGGCCAGGCGCTAAAATAGAACTTGACGCGCTGCAAGTCCCGCCTCTCCCATCTCCTCATTGATTTTTAGGAGCATATACCCACGTGGGTGATTGAAAGATGAACTGAGGTCCACACTCCAGTCCAGTTGGTGGTGGTAATGTACCTTAAAGTTGGTTGCCAACCGCCATATAAAGTCCAAAGAAGAAGAAGCCATTACAAGAAACAAACTCAGTTTACACTTTTATCCGTGGATTAATTGTCGGAGTAGAGGCCCTTGTGCATTTCAGGTAAAACAACAACCCAATGTTTATATCCCAGGACAAATTAGCTAGCAACAGCATGAATGTTTAATGCTTTTCGACCTGTCCCCAAATTAATATAGTTGGTTAAGAGTTCGTTTTGATATTTCAACCTGCGTGTCCGGATCGCGTCTGGTGTGGGTGGACAAAATCAACATGCAGGCGCGCGCCCGGTCTAGTCAACATATTAGGAACAGATCACCCTACCCCAATCCTAAACCTACCCATTAGATGGATGAAAACATTGTCTAAAATGATCGAAGCTTCTGGGACCAAAGTGTTGCGATTTACACCATATACACAGAAGTATGTGGACACCCCTTCAAATGAGTGGATTCGGCTATTTCAGCCACACCCGTTGCTGACAGGTGTATACAATCGAGCACACAGCCATGCAATCTACATAGATCAAATCGTACTACACCGGCTCCGACGCTCGTCGGATATGGCAGGGCTTGCAGACTATTACAGACTACAAAGGGAAGCACAGCCGCGAGCTGCCCAGTGACACAAGCCTACCAGACGAGCTAAATTACTTCTATGCTCGCTTCGAGGCAAGTAACACTGAAACATGCATGAGAGCATCAGCTCTTCCGGACGACTGTGTGATCACGCTCTCCGTAGCCGACGGGAGTAAGACCTTTAAACAGGTCAACATTCACAAGACCGCAGGGCCAGACGGATTACCAGGATGTGTACTCCGAGCATCCGCTGACCAACTGGCAAGTGTCTTCACTGACATTTTCAACCTCTCCCTGTCTGAGTCTGTAATACCAACATGTTTCAAGCAAACCACCATAGTTCCTGTGCCCAAGAACACTAAGGTAACCTGCCTAAATGACTACAGACCCATAGCACTCACGTCTGTAGCCATGAAGTGCTTTGAAAGGCTGGTCATGGCTCACATCAACACCATTATCCCAGAAACCCTAGATCCACTCCAATTTGCATTCCACCCCAACAGATCCACAGATGATACAATCTCTATTGCGCTCCACACTGCCCTTTCACACCTGGACAAAAGGAACACCTATGTGAGAATGCTATTAATTGACTACAGCTCAGCGTTCAACACCATAGTGCCCTCAAAGCTCATTACTAAGCTAAGGACCCTGGGACTAAACACCTCCCTCTGCAACTGGATCCTGGACTTCCTGATGGGAAGCCCCGAGGTGGTAAGGGTAGGTAACAACACATCCGCCATGCTGATCCTCAACACGGGGGCCCCTCAGGGGTGCATGCTCAGTCCCCTCCTGTACTCCCTGTTCACCCATGACTGCATGGCCAGGCATGACTCCAACACCATCATTAAGTTTGCCGACGACACAACAGTGGTAGGCCTGATCACCGACAACGATGAGACAGCCTATAGGGAGGAGGTCAGAGACCTGGCCGTGTGGTGCCAGGACAACAACCTCTCCCTCAACGTGATCAAGACAAAGGAGATGATTATGGACTACAGGAAAAAGAAGAGGACCGAGCACGCCCCCATTCTCATCGACGGGCTGTAGTCGAGCAGGTTGAGAGCTTCAAGTTTCTTGCTGTCCACATCACCAACAAACTAACATGGTCAAAACACACCAAGACAGTCGTGAGAAAAAAAATTATAATAATAAAAACAGATTGTAAAGTGGTGATCCCACTGGCTATAAGGTGAATGCACCAATTTGTAAGTCGCTCTGGATAAGAGCGTCTGCTAAATGACGTAAATGTAAATGTAAAAGAGGACACAACAAAACCTATTCCACTGAAAAGATTTGGCATGGGTCCTCAGATCCTCAAAAAGTTCTACAGCTGCACCATCGAGTGCATCCTGACTGGTTGCATCACTGCCTGGTATGGCAACTGCTCGGCCTCCGACCGCAAGGCACTACAGAGGGTAGTGCATACGGCCCAGTACATCACTGGGGCCAAGCTTCCTGCCATCCAGGACCTCTATACCAGGCGGTGTCAGAGGAAGGCCCTAAAAGTTGTCAGACTCCAGCCACCCAAGTCGTAGACTTTTCTCTCTGCCACAGCATGTCAAGCGGTACCGGAGCTCCAAGTCTAGGTCCAAGAGGCTTCTAAACAGCTTCTATCCCCAAAGCCATAAGACTCCTGAACATCTAATAAAATGGCTTTTACAATGCTGCAACTCTCTGTTTATTATCTATGCATAGTCACTTTAATAACTCTACCTACATGTACATATTACCTCAATTACTGCGACTAACCGGTGCCCCCGCACATTGACTCGGTACCGGTACCCCCTGTATACAGCCTCTCTATTGTTATTTTACTGCTGCTCTTTAATTATTAGTAACTTTGATTTATTTTCTTTTTTTTGGTATTCTTTCTTAAAACTGCATTGTTGGTTAAGGGCTTGTAAGTAAGCATTTCACTGTAAGGTCTACACCTGTTGTATTCGGGCATGTGACAAATAACATTTGATTTGATTAGACAAACATTGGCAGCAGAATGGCCTTGCTGAAGAGCTCAGTTACTTTCAACGTGGCACCGTCATAGGATGCCACCTTTCCAACAAGTCAGTTCGTCAAATCTCTGCTCTGCTAGAGCTGCCCCGGTCAACTGTAAGTGCTGTTATTGTGAAAGGGAAATATCTAAGCGCAACAACAGTCCTGAAGTGCGTAGAGCGTAAAAATCGTCTGTCCTTGATTGCAACACTCACTACCGAGTTCCAAACTGCCTCTGGAAGCAACGTCAGCACAATAACTGTTCGTTGGGAGCTTCATGTAATGGGTTTCCATGGCCGAGCAGCCGCACACGAGCTAAGATCACCATGCGTAATGCCAAGTGTCGGCTGGAGTGGTGTAAAGCTCGCCGACATTGGACTCTGGAGCAGTGGAAATGCGTTCTCTGGAGTGATAAATCACGCTTCATGATCTGGAAGTCTGATGGACGAATCTGGGTTTGGCGGATGCCAGGAGAACTCTACCTGCCTGAATGCATAGTGCCAACTGTAACGTTTGGTGGAGGAGGAATAATGGTCTGGGGCTGTGCATTCCGGCAGGTAGCGTTCTCCTGGCATCTGCCAAACCCCGATTCGTCCATCGGACTGCCAGAGAACACATTTCCACTGCTCCAGAGTTCAGCCGACACTTGCCATTGCGCATGGTGATCTTAGGCTTGTGTGTGGCTGCTCGGCCATGGAAACCCATTTCATTAAGCTCCCGACTAACAATTATTGTACTGACGTTGCTAGTGTTGCAACCGAGGACAAACAATTTGTACGCGTTACAAGCTTCAGCACTCGGCGGTCTGGTTCTGTGAGCTTGTGTGGCCGACCACTTTGCGGCTGAGCCGTTGTTGCTCATAGACGTTTCCACTTCACAATTACAGCATTTACAGTTGACTGGGGCAGTTCTAGCAGGGCAGAAATTTGACCAACTGACTTGTTGGAAAGGAGGCATCCTATAACAGTGCCACGTTAAGTCACTGAGCTCTTCAGTAAGGCCATTCTACTGCAAAGGTTTGTCTATGGAGATTGCATGGCTGTGTGCTCGATTTTACACACCTGTCAGCAACGGGTCTGGCTGAAATAGCCAAATGCACTAATTTGAAGGGGTGTCCAAATACTTTTGTATATTTAGTGTATAGCTGGCGAGTGCTTGTCCCCTGGCCAGTATACTGTCCAGAATGTAGGAGAAGGGCCACAGTTCTGGTCTTGAATGCCAAAACCAACAATTTGGAGTTAACAGTCTCAAATGGACTTCTGTAGTGAAGTTATGCTTACTTACTATTGCAGTGATTTCTATAATAAAGTTATTTATATCATTATCCGAGCCAAAGCCTTGACGGTATCTATTTGTCCTAGTGCAAAGTGCTTTGACAAGTTTCATATACAGTTGAAGTCGGAAGTTTACATACACTTTAGCCAAATACATTTAAACTCAGTTTTTCACAATTCCTGACATTTAATCCTCGTAAAAATGCCCTGTCTTAGGTCAGTTAGGATCACCCCTTTATTCTAAGAATGTGAAATGTCAGAATAATAGTAGAGAGAATGATTTATTTCAGCTTTTATTTCTTTCATTACATTTTACATTTACATTTTAGTAATTTAGCAGACGCTCTTATCCAGAGCGACTTAGAGTTAGTGAGTGCATACATTTTCATACTGGCCCCCCGTGGGAATCGAACCCACAACCCTGGCATTGCAAATGCCATGCTCTACCAACTGAGCTACAGAGGGCCCATAAATGTTCAACACATTCACAGTGGGTCAGAAGTTTACTTACACTCAATTAGTATTTTGTAGCATTGCCTTTAAATTGTTTAACTTGGGTCAAACGTTTCGGGTAGCCTTTCACAAGCTTCCCACAATAAATTGGGTGAATTTTGGCCCATTCCTCCTGACAGAGCTGGTGTAACTGAGTCAGGTTTGTAGGCCTCCTTGCTCGCACACGCTTTTTCAGTTCTGCCCACACATTTTCTGTAGGATTGAGGTCAGGGCTTTGTGATGGCCACTCCAATACCTTGACTTTGTTGTCCTTAAGCCATTTTGCCACAACTTTGTAAATATGCTTGGGGTCATTATCCATTTGGAAGACCCATCTGCGACCAAGCTTTAACTTCCTGACTGATGTCTTGAGATGTTGCTTCAATATATCCACATAAGTTTCCTTCCTCATGATGCCATCTATTTTGTGAAGTGCACCTGTCGCTCCTGCAGCAAAGCACCCCCACAGCATGATGCTGCCACCCCTGTGCTTCATGATTGGGATGGTGTTCTTCGGCTTGCAAGCGTTCCCCTTTTTCCTCCAAACATAGCAATGGTCATTTTGGCCAAACAGTTCTATTTTTGTTTCATCAGACCAGAGGACATTTCTCCAAAAAGTACGATCTTTGTCCCCACGTGCAATTGCAAACTGTAGTCTGGCTTTTTTATGGTGGTTTTGGAGCAGTGGCTTCTTCCTTGATGAGCGGCCTTTCAGGTTATGTCGATATAGGACTTGTTTTACTGTGGATATTGATACTTTTGTACCTGTTTCCTCCAGCATCTTCACAAGGTCCTTTGCTGTTGTTCTGGGATTGATTTGCAATTTTCGCACCAAGTATGTTAATCTCTAGAAATTTTCTGAGGTCTTGGCTGATTTCTTTTGATTTTCCCATAATGTCAAGCAAAGAGGCACTGAGTTTGAAGGTAGGCCTTGAAATACATCCACAGGTACACCTCCAATTGACTCAAATGATGTCAATTAGCCTATCAGAAGCTTCTAAAGCCTTAGCCTTAGACTCCTAAACTCTTACAATTCCAACTATTGAATCCTGGAAGACACTTTTCTTAATTATACAACTACCTTTTTTTGCCTGTGCTACAGATATATATATATCGGTCTGCTAATACTAGTAAAGGCCCAGTGCACTACTTTAGTGAATTTATTTTATTTTTTATTCCGATTTTTCAGGGGGTGCTGCAGCACCCCTACGTCCCGCGACTATGCCCTGACTATCCATACATTCAAAAAACAAGAACATTGTGCCTTCTGGTTTTCTTAGTTTACTGTAAGGAATTTGAAATGATATATACTTTTACTTTTGATACTTAAGTCAAGAGCTGCCAACTTTCACGCATTGTTCGTGAGACACGTATTTGATCCTCTTCTCACACTCTCATGGCACACCTCTTATATCTCACGCATTGAAAAGTACTGATTTTATTTTTGTAATTCGCGTTAACTTTTCAACAGTGCTCCAAATTGTTTTAAAATCGGAGCATCTGCGCCTGCAATTTAACATCACGAGCGGAACCTCTATCATTGTCCTGTCTTGCCACAGCGCTGTGAACCGCGGCACATTGAAGCATATGATTGGTCTAGTTATGTAAGTGATGAAGGGGATTGGATGGATGCATTTTTTAAAGAAACACTCCTCAAGATAAGAGTGGAGCTGAATGGAGAGTGAGAACTTTCTCCACTGAGTTTATAAAACTGTAAAAATAGTGTTTTATTTACAATGTTGTCAACAAATTTTGGTTGCTTTTACTCCCGTCCCTATTGCAGAATGCAGCCTTTTGACAGCATGTACTAAAACTGATTTAATCCACACTTGCATTAGTCCCCTCCCCGTTTGGTGATTGGCATTTAGGCTGTGACAACGAAAGGCAGCAGACAGACCTACAGTATGTTTTAGCAGGGAAGTTTGGTAGGGTGACCTGATTTGTAACCATGAAAATAATCTTGTCAAACAGATTGTGAACCCAAAAGTGTATGTTTGATTCTAGAGAGGGGACAATGAATAGAAAAATTATTTGGTTAGGGTGTAGGGGCAGATTTATGACATATTGTCTTCAGGAGATTTTAGTATATACAGTGGCTTGCAAAAGTATTCACCCCCCTTGGCATTTTTCCTATTTTGTTCCCTTACAACCTGGAATTAAAATTGGGGGTTGTATCATTTGATTTACACAACATGCATACCACTTTGAAGATGCAAAATAATAGGAAAATAAGACAAAATAAGAGAACTTGAGCGTGCATAACTATTCACCCCCCAAAGTCAATACTTTGTAGAGCCACTTTTGCAGCAATTACAGCTGCAAGTCTCTTGGGGTATGTCTTGATAAGCTTGGCACATCTAGCCACTGAGATTTTTGCCCATTCTTCAAGGCGAAACAGCTCCAGCTCCTTCAAGTTGGATGGGTTCCGCTGGTGTACAGCAATCTTTAAGTAATACCACAGATTCTCAATTGGATTGAGGTCTGGGCTTTGACTAGGCCATTCCAAGACATTTAAATGTTTCCCCTTAAACCACTCGAGTGTTGCTTTAGCAATATGCTTAGGGGTCATTGTCCTGCTGGAAGGTGAACCTCCGTCCCAGTCTCAAATCTCTGGAAGACTGAAACAGGTTTCCCTCAAGAATTTCCCTGTATTTAGCACCATCCATCATTCCTTCAATTCTGACCAGTTTCCCAGTCCCTGCCGATGAAAAACATCCCCACACCATGATGCTGCCACCACCATGCTTCACTGTGGGGATGGTGTTCTCGAGGTGATGAGAGGGGTTGGGTTTGCGCCAGAAATAGTGTTTTCCTTGATGGCCAAAAAGCTCAATTTTAGTCTCATCTGACCAGAGTACATTCTTCCATATGTTTGGGGAGTCTCCCACATGGCTTTTGGCGAACACCAAACGTGTTTGCTTATTTTTTTCTTTAAGCAATGGCTTTTTTCTGGCCACTCTTCTGTAAAGCCCAGCTCTGTGGAGTGTACGGCTTAAAGTGGTCCTATGGACAGATACTCCAATCTCCGATGTGGAGCTTTGCAGCTCCTTCAGGGTTATCTTTGGTCTCTTTGTTGCCTCTCTGATTAATGCCCTCCTTGCCTGGTCCGTGAGTTTTGGTGGGCGGCCCTCTCTTGGCAGTTTTGTTGTGCCATATTCTTTCCATTTTTTAATAATGGATTTAATGGTGCTCCGTGGGATGTTCAAAGTTTGGGATATTTTTTTATAACCCAACCCTGATCTGTACTTCTCCACAACTTTGTCCCTGACCTGTTTGGAGAGCTCCTTGGTCTTTATGGTGCCGCTTGCTTGGTGGTGCCCATTGCTTAGTGGTGTTACAGACTCTGGGGCCTTTCAGAACAGGTGTATATATACTGAGATCAAGTGACAGATCATGTGACACTTAGATTGCACACAGGTGACTTTATTTAACTAATTATGTGACTTCTGAAGGTAATTGGTTGCACCAGATCTTATTTAGAGGCTTCATAGCAAAGGATGTGACTACATATGCGCGTACCACTTTTCCGTTATTTATATTTTTCAAATATTTTGAAACAAGTAATTTTTTTCATTTCACTTCACCAGTTTGGACTATTTTGTGAATGTCCATTACATGAAATCCAAATAAAAATTAAATTACAGGTTGTAATGCAACAAAATAGGAAAAACGCAGAGGGGGATGAATACTTTTGCAAGGCACTGTATTTGCTTTATTTAGTCTGATCAGTGGAACAATTCTCATTCTTAACAATGGCCTAAAATATAGGGTAATTACTGTGCTTGTCAGCAAGAACACTACCTTTATTCCCCACACTTATTTTATTATTCCTCTTCTTCCCAATTTTGCCAGTGTAATCACATATTTGAAATCTCATATGCCTACTTGAAAATGAATTATTTCAGGCGATGTATTTTTGCAGTCATTCATGGACAGTTTTGAATAAGTCATACAAATAAGCATAGAATATTAAATGCTACAGGAATCAAATATAATTTTTGCCATTTTAGTATTGTGCACATGCTAGGCAACTCATAAACGCATCATATTTTGTCTGTAGAGTAAGATGATGGCAAGGATCTTCAACTAGTAGGCATAAACCACCTGAGTATTGATATTAATTAGATTTTTCTTGAAGGTTTGGTGATTTTGAGACATTAATTGTTATAACAAGAACATTTTCAAACACCCAGCACTTTGGAAACATAGAGCAGGGGTGGCCAACCCTCCAGGAGAGCAAGCAGGATTTCTTCCTGTACTATTTTAAAGAGATAGTTCACCCAAATGACAAAATACAAACCTTGAAAGCAGTCTATAGACAAGGACACTGCAATCTATGATTTGGTTAGCCACTGCCATCAACCATTAATATTTCCTGTGCAGAGCTTTGGTATAGTGGTAACACTCCCCTGGCACGTCGCATACAATTTTCCACCTGAGAACAGGGATCAATCCCTGCTTCCAACCTTCCCACTGTTTCTAGCATTTGCCTATCTTATTTCATTACTGTCTGAATAAAGTGTCAAACCACCTAAAAAATATGTAAGAAAATATATTAGCATTCTTTAAATTGAATCCTCCCAAAATCAACAAAGTCGTACAATTTTGAGTGCTCATTTAATGTTCAAAGCATACTGAATACCACTGGATATCTAGCTAGCTACTTAGCTAGTAAATCACACAGCAATTATTAAAAACGTAATTCGCGTTAACTTTTCAACAGTGCTCCAAATTGTTTTAAAATCGGAGCATCTGCGCCTGCAATTTAACATCACGAGCGGAACCTCTATCATTGTCCTGTCTTGCCACAGCGCTGTGAACCGCGGCACATTGAAGCATATGATTGGTCTAGTTATGTAAGTGATGAAGGGGATTGGATGGATGCATTTTTTAAAGAAACACTCCTCAAGATAAGAGTGGAGCTGAATGGAGAGTGAGAACTTTCTCCACTGAGTTTATAAAACTGTAAAAATAGTGTTTTATTTACAATGTTGTCAACAAATTTTGGTTGCTTTTACTCCCGTCCCTATTGCAGAATGCAGCCTTTTGACAGCATGTACTAAAACTGATTTAATCCACACTTGCATTAGTCCCCTCCCCGTTTGGTGATTGGCATTTAGGCTGTGACAACGAAAGGCAGCAGACAGACCTACAGTATGTTTTAGCAGGGAAGTTTGGTAGGGTGACCTGATTTGTAACCATGAAAATAATCTTGTCAAACAGATTGTGAACCCAAAAGTGTATGTTTGATTCTAGAGAGGGGACAATGAATAGAAAAATTATTTGGTTAGGGTGTAGGGGCAGATTTATGACATATTGTCTTCAGGAGATTTTAGTATATACAGTGGCTTGCAAAAGTATTCACCCCCCTTGGCATTTTTCCTATTTTGTTCCCTTACAACCTGGAATTAAAATTGGGGGTTGTATCATTTGATTTACACAACATGCATACCACTTTGAAGATGCAAAATAATAGGAAAATAAGACAAAATAAGAGAACTTGAGCGTGCATAACTATTCACCCCCCCCAAAGTCAATACTTTGTAGAGCCACTTTTTGCAGCAATTACAGCTGCAAGTCTCTTGGGGTATGTCTTGATAAGCTTGGCACATCTAGCCACTGAGATTTTTGCCCATTCTTCAAGGCGAAACAGCTCCAGCTCCTTCAAGTTGGATGGGTTCCGCTGGTGTACAGCAATCTTTAAGTAATACCACAGATTCTCAATTGGATTGAGGTCTGGGCTTTGACTAGGCCATTCCAAGACATTTAAATGTTTCCCCTTAAACCACTCGAGTGTTGCTTTAGCAATATGCTTAGGGTCATTGTCCTGCTGGAAGGTGAACCTCCGTCCCAGTCTCAAATCTCTGGAAGACTGAAACAGGTTTCCCTCAAGAATTTCCCTGTATTTAGCACCATCCATCATTCCTTCAATTCTGACCAGTTTCCCAGTCCCTGCCGATGAAAAACATCCCCACACCATGATGCTGCCACCACCATGCTTCACTGTGGGGATGGTGTTCTCGAGGTGATGAGAGGGGTTGGGTTTGCGCCAGAAATAGTGTTTTCCTTGATGGCCAAAAAGCTCAATTTTAGTCTCATCTGACCAGAGTACATTCTTCCATATGTTTGGGGAGTCTCCCACATGGCTTTTGGCGAACACCAAACGTGTTTGCTTATTTTTTTCTTTAAGCAATGGCTTTTTTCTGGCCACTCTTCTGTAAAGCCCAGCTCTGTGGAGTGTACGGCTTAAAGTGGTCCTATGGACAGATACTCCAATCTCCCGATGTGGAGCTTTGCAGCTCCTTCAGGGTTATCTTTGGTCTCTTTGTTGCCTCTCTGATTAATGCCCTCCTTGCCTGGTCCGTGAGTTTTGGTGGGCGGCCCTCTCTTGGCAGTTTTGTTGTGCCATATTCTTTCCATTTTTTAATAATGGATTTAATGGTGCTCCGTGGGATGTTCAAAGTTTGGGATATTTTTTTATAACCCAACCCTGATCTGTACTTCTCCACAACTTTGTCCCTGACCTGTTTGGAGAGCTCCTTGGTCTTTATGGTGCCGCTTGCTTGGTGGTGCCCATTGCTTAGTGGTGTTACAGACTCTGGGGCCTTTCAGAACAGGTGTATATATACTGAGATCAAGTGACAGATCATGTGACACTTAGATTGCACACAGGTGACTTTATTTAACTAATTATGTGACTTCTGAAGGTAATTGGTTGCACCAGATCTTATTTAGAGGCTTCATAGCAAAGGATGTGACTACATATGCGCGTACCACTTTTCCGTTATTTATATTTTTCAAATATTTTGAAACAAGTAATTTTTTTCATTTCACTTCACCAGTTTGGACTATTTTGTGAATGTCCATTACATGAAATCCAAATAAAAATTAAATTACAGGTTGTAATGCAACAAAATAGGAAAAACGCAGAGGGGGATGAATACTTTTGCAAGGCACTGTATTTGCTTTATTTAGTCTGATCAGTGGAACAATTCTCATTCTTAACAATGGCCTAAAATATAGGGTAATTACTGTGCTTGTCAGCAAGAACACTACCTTTATTCCCCCACACTTATTTTATTATTCCTCTTCTTCCCAATTTTGCCAGTGTAATCACATATTTGAAATCTCATATGCCTACTTGAAAATGAATTATTTCAGGCGATGTATTTTTGCAGTCATTCATGGACAGTTTTGAATAAGTCATACAAATAAGCATAGAATATTAAATGCTACAGGAATCAAATATAATTTTTGCCATTTTAGTATTGTGCACATGCTAGGCAACTCATAAACGCATCATATTTTGTCTGTAGAGTAAGATGATGGCAAGGATCTTCAACTAGTAGGCATAAACCACCTGAGTATTGATATTAATTAGATTTTTCTTGAAGGTTTGGTGATTTTGAGACATTAATTGTTATAACAAGAACATTTTCAAACACCCAGCACTTTGGAAACATAGAGCAGGGGTGGCCAACCCTCCAGGAGAGCAAGCAGGATTTCTTCCTGTACTATTTTAAAGAGATAGTTCACCCAAATGACAAAATACAAACCTTGAAAGCAGTCTATAGACAAGGACACTGCAATCTATGATTTGGTTAGCCACTGCCATCAACCATTAATATTTCCTGTGCAGAGCTTTGGTATAGTGGTAACACTCCCTGGCACGTCGCATACAATTTTCCACCTGAGAACAGGGATCAATCCCTGCTTCCAACCTTCCCACTGTTTCTAGCATTTGCCTATCTTATTTCATTACTGTCTGAATAAAGTGTCAAACCACCTAAAAAATATGTAAGAAAATATATTAGCATTCTTTAAATTGAATCCTCCCAAAATCAACAAAGTCGTACAATTTTGAGTGCTCATTTAATGTTCAAAGCATACTGAATACCACTGGATATCTAGCTAGCTACTTAGCTAGTAAATCACACAGCAATTATTAAAACGCAGTATGCTAGCTAGCTGCAAGTCTACCAACTATATACCTGCTGACTGTTCAGTCTTTTTTTATGGGGGTCATTTGGGGTCCCTTGTTTAAGCAAGTAGACCTAGGCATGAATGCCAGACCATATTATAGCAGGGCAATTATTATTGAAAGAAATTAGAAAAGCAGACCTGAACTGAAATAAACAGAGGAAGTGCATAGCTCTGCTGTGAGCGGTAGTTGTGTAGGAGGAGCTCCATAGAAACCCGTGTCAGTGCACACTAAGGGTGTGATCTCCTTTCTGTTTCAGATGTCAGAGTCTCAGAACCGATAGCAACAGTCTCTCAAGGTATTTTTCATTTCAAACGTACAATAGGTTTTAGGTTGAACAGAGAACAGTAACTAGTGCTTGTTGCGTGTGATTTGGCTTATAGTCTACTTCCTGCTTTTGAGAACAATGCCTTTTGCTCAAAACGTTAATCAAAAGTTCTCACTAGAGTGTCTGTCTCCTCTGAAAGGCGAGAACTGGTGATTGTCATTTATATATGCTGGCAAGTGTGAAACATTCAATAATGCAACCAATCGACCGATGTGACTCACTATTAGTGATATGGGGGCTCTATAGCCCATTCAAACATATAAACATATACCGTCTATTCACGAAGCTGTCTGCCGCCTGAGCGAAATGCCCCAACGCTGTACAAATGCTCTATCTAAACGTCTGTACGCCTCGCCTGCAATACCGTTTTCGAAACATTTGGTACTTACAGGAAAATTCCACCCAAAAACTATATTTTGGTATTTGTTTCATTAGTCCGTTGTTGACATAGTCCCAACAATGTTTAGCTTGTCAGCCATCAAGTTTTCAAGATATGTAACTTTCTAAATACAGAAATCAAACCTGTATGATTAACTGTGCTAATTAACTGTCTAGCGTGCTCCGCCTGTGTGTAATGGAAGGATGCCAGAAAAGGGTTGTAACTGAAAAATACTGTCAGCTGCAACTGTGTTAAAACCTATTAAAACAGTGCACAGTAAGTGTATATTTTGCATTAGTGAAATTATTTTTGATGAGATGTGGGTGGTCCTCCTGTAGCTCAGCTGGTAGAGCACGGCGCTTGTAACGCCAAGGTAGTGGGTTCGATCCCCGGGACTACCCATACACACACAACAACAAAAATGTATGCATGCATGACTGTAAGTGGCTTTGGATAAAAGCGTCTGCTAAATGGCATATTATTATTATGTGAAAGTAGAGTAGTTCACATAGAGCCAGCTGTGGTCCCAAGTGGGGAAAGCTGTAGGCTTTCATGACTGTGTGCAAATGTATGCATGCATGACTGTAAGTGGCTTTGGATAAAAGCGTCTGCTAAATGGCATATTATCATTATTATTATTATTATTATTATTATTATTATTATTATTATTATTATTTATGTGAAAGTAGAGTAGTTCACATAGAGCCAGCTGTGGTCCCAAGTGGGGAAAGCTGTAGGCCCCCTTGGGTTCTCCAGAGGAAGGGGGTCTATTGAACTTAGCTGCTTAGGAATTATTTCCTTGTCAGCACTTGTTTTTCAGTTACCTCATAGAGTCAATAGAAAAACAGGTTAGGTTGTAGAATTATACAGTTATGTGATTTTGGAATGGCTAACACAGATGCTATTGCTTTGAATAATCCTAAACAGGGGTTGCCAACCAACACAAAGGGGTAGCTACATCATATACATGCCATCACCAGAAATGTTCTCAGTTGAATACCAATTGAAAGTGCATTGTAGTCCAGGACTTGGCTTAACCTAGGTCCGGGAAACCAGACCTTATTGTTTGTCATAACTAATGCTGTTCATTTGTCATTGATTGCTCAGCTGAACATTACTTAAAAATCAAGGCCAAATAAAATAACCTTCCCTCAGCTTTCACAAGAACTTAAAAACTGCACATTACAGTCTCACATCGGATGTGTATCAGGGATAAGCAAGTTTCCCTTCCTCTACCAGACTAGTTTTCGAAATACATTAACTGACATTACACAGTGCCAAAGTAGCTTCTAGGAAATAAGTAGCTATGGTTAAAAATGACCAGAACCTGATGTACCCATTTCAGATGATATTATTTATGTCTTCAGGTGGTAACAAAGTCTTCCCTGCGTGCGCACACACACACACAATTTGGACATACAATGTCTTACTGAAGTGGGAGAGACATCTCTAGAACTTGTATGACTGTTATGTGATGCGTTCAACATTGATTATTTAACTAGTTTGGTGCTCTGTCAACAAGGTCAGTTCGACAGGTTAGTATACTGCTACGGTAGATGGACTTTCTCAGAGCTATGTTTTGGGAAAACCTTGTCTAATGCATTTCTTAATCCACTCTTCTCTCTCCAGCCATGGACATCATAGATCCCATCTTGGGCATAGCGGAGAAGCTTTACTCTCTATGTGGTGAAGTGAAAGCCAATAAGAAGCGCTGTCAGCGTTTGGCCCAGCGCATAAAAGCCTTGGAAGAGCTGGTGAGAGCAGTTAAGGTGAAGGGACTGGGGCAAAAGCTTGTTCCTGTGGAGAATGGCCTATACGAGCTCAAACTCACCCTGGAATATGCCCAGGACGTGGTTAAGAAATACTCCTGCACCAGCTACCTGAAGCGCATCCTGAAGGCCTACGACCAAGGAGATGATTTTGGGAGTTTAAATGAGCGGCTGAATGATGTGGCTCAGGTGCTGTCGCTAGCCCTGCAGGTGGATCAGAGGAACAAGCTACTTCTGGTGTTTCGAGAGGCGACACGACGGAGAGAGGATGAGGCTGACAGGGAGAGTGATCGTCTGGAGCTGCAGAAATGTGAGACAGCTCTACCATGCCGTTTTCAGTCATAATCAAGTGGCCTCCCCGTATGAGCAGGCAGGGAAAGCTCGAGTTGTTGATTCTGCTGACTACGCCAAATTTAGCTGTGTGTGTTACTGTTATGTCCCACAGTGCTACAGTCTCTGGCGGAGGACACGAAGGAAAGTGTGGGCGCAGTGCGTGAGAAAGTCGACTCCACCGAAAAAGATGTGAAAGACATCAAAGCCATGTTGGAAACCTGTAAGTAAGCCTCTATAGATTAATTGTTGTTACAAACTGTACTTGTTAATTTGGAATCTGAGCAACTGTTGCTGTTTCTAATTTCTTACTGACTTCAACCTGCACCTGATGATAAAGGACACTGTGAGTATATCCTATCAGCACAGTTTTGCATCTTACATCAGGCAAGCATCCCATGGTCTATCCATCCTCAATGTATTTTGTGTGACGATGTGCTGTGATATCTTGTTCTCTGTGTTATTGGTTTGATGTGATCTCAAATCAAATTTTATTGGTCACACACGTGTTTAGCAGATGTCATTGCGGGTGTAGCGAAATGCTTGTGCTTCTAGCTCCGACAGTGCAGTAATATTTAACAAGTAATATCTAATAATTTCACAACATATACCCAATACACACAAATCTAAGTAAGGAATGAATTTAGAATAAATACATATATGAACGAGCGATGTCAGAGCGGCATGGACTAAGATACAGTAGAATAGTATAGAATATAGTATATACAATGAGATGAGTAATGCAAGATATGTAAACATTATTAAAGTGGTGTCAACGTCTGGGTGAAGTGGTGAAACGGAATCAGGCGCAGGACACAGAACTGAGAAAATGAATGGAGTTACTAAACAAAAGTAAACCATAACAAACCCTCCATGCAGGGAAGAGCAGAACAGCTCACCAAACAACGTAAAACAACAGACAATCACACACAAACTCAGGAGGGAAAACAGAGGTAATTATAGGGACACAAATAAGCATAATGGGTAACAGGTGTGATTAATAAAGACAAGACTAGTGTAACACAGAAACATCGATCGGTGGCAGCTAGTACTCCGGTGACGACGAACGCAGAAGCCTGCCCGAGCAAGGAGGAGGGGCAGCCTCGGCTGTATTCGTGACAGTACCCCCCCCCGACGCGCGGCTCCAGCCATGCGTCGACACTGGCCTCGGGGACAGCCAGGAAGACGCGGAGCAGGGCGAGTCAGATGACGACGATGGATGGCCCTCCTGGGAACCCAGCTCCGTTCCTCCAGAACGTACCCCTCCCACTCCACGAGATACTGCAGGCCTCCCACCCGACGCCTCGAAACCAGAATGGAACAGACTGAGTACGTCGGTGCCCCCTCGATGTCCAATGGGGGCGGAGGAACCTCCCGCACCTCAGACTCCTGGAGCGGACCAGCTACCACCGGCCTGATGAGAGACACATGGTACGAGGGGTTAATACGGTAATCAGGGGGAGTTGTAACCTATAACAAACCTTGTTCAACCTCCTCAGGACTTTAAAGGGCCCCACAAACTGGCAGGGCAGGCGAAGGGGCAGGTTTCGGGTCGAGAGCCAGACCCGGTCCCCCGGTGCATACACCGGAGCCTCACTGCGGTGGCGGTCGGCACTCGCCTTCTGTCTCCTAATAGCCCTTTGCAGGCGTACCTGGGCAGCGTACCATGTCTCCTCCGAGCGCCGAAACCATTCATCCACCGCAGGTGCCTCGATCTGGCTCTGATGCCATGGTGCCAGGACCGGCTGGTAACCTAGTACACACTGAAAGGGAGACAGGTCAGTGGAGGAGTGGCGGAGGGAATTTTGTGCCATCTCTGCCCAGGGGATGTAAACTGACCAATCCCCCTGCCGGTCCTGGCAATATGACCTCAGAAACCTACCCACATCCTGGTTTACTCTCTCCACCTGCCCATTACTCTCGGGGTGAAACCCTGAGGTCAGGCTGACCGAGACCCCCAGATGGTCCATGAACGCCTTCCAGACCCTTGATGTAAACTGGGGACCCCGATCAGACACTATGATGATCGAATACTGCCCGGAAATGGCGGGTGAAATCCTTGTAACGTATGGACTCAGCGTCTATTCCACCCCACTCCGCGTTGGCCCATTCCAGCGCTCTGCCCGACATACAGGAGATGAGGGCGGACACGCTCCAGTATCCCGAGGGAGCCAGGTGGATGGTTGCCAGGTAGAGCTCCACCTGGAGCAGGAAACCCTTACACCCGGCAGCTGTCCCATCATATTCCCTCGGGAGCGAGAGCCGAATTCCACTGGATCCAGGGTTTGATGGTCTTGATGGGGGAGAAGTGTAGGAAACCCACTTCTCTCCCATCGATCCATGGTGTTCACCACTCGATCCATAGCCGAACCTAAAGCCTGCAGCATGGTCGAGTGCTGCTGGATGCGTTCCTCCACCGAGGCGCTGGGATCGGATGTGCCTGCTGACTCCATAGGTGGTGCGTGATTCTGTCAACGTCTGGGTGAAGTGGTGAAACGGAATCAGGCGCAGGACACAGAACTGAGAAAATGAATGGATTTACTAAACAAAAGTAAACCATAACAAACCCTCCATGCAGGGAAGAGCAGAACAGCTCACCAAACAACGTAAAACAACAGACAATCACACACAAACTCAGGAGGGAAAACAGAGGTAATTATAGGGACACAAATAAGCATAATGGGTAACAGGTGTGATTAATAAAGACAAGACTAGTGTAACACAGAAACATCGATCGGTGGCAGCTAGTACTCCGGTGACGACGAACGCAGAAGCCTGCCCGAGCAAGGAGGAGGGGCAGCCTCGGCTGTATTCGTGACAAGTGGCTAGTGTTCCATTTCTTATAGTGGCCAGTGATTTCTAGTCTGTCTATAGGCAGCAGCCTCTAATATGCTAGTGATGGCTGTTTAACAGTCTGATGGCCTTGAGATAGAAGCAGTTTTTCAGTCTCTCGTCCCAGCTTTGATGCACCTGTACTGACCTCTCCTTCTGGATGATAGTGGGGTGAACAGGCAGTGGCTCAGGTGGTTGATGTCTTTGATTATTGTTGTGGAAAATTATCCCTATACTTATTAAAACAAACAGTACTTTCAGAGTTTTTGTAGAATCAATATAGACTTTATTACACAAAGCAACAAAGCCGAGCTGGTCTGCAGAGCAACTGAATTCCTAACACTTTTTATATACAGTTCTATTCCTGCACATTTGACATACTTTTTAGCTTAATCCCTACCTGTTTAGTTCTTCCACCATTGTCTCCAAATCATATTTTGACTGCTCCGCCCACTCTCTTAATTTATGATAGTGGCGAAATCTGACTTCTCCTCCTCCTATGTATTCAGTTTTGGAAACAATAGTGGCAGGACCAAGCTTTCTCATGTAAAAAATAACAGAGCCATCTCCTGGCTCTGCTCTGTTTATTCTAAAACATATCAATCAATACTTAAATATGGTTTAAACAGGGCAGGTCCATAACCCATTCTCAACCATATACGTTTAAGACATTCCTTATGCATGGCCTCATGTATAGCAGTATAATCAATTCTTAGACATGTACAGTTCTCATGCATAGTGTACAATGTGTGCACAATTATTAGGCAAGTTGTATGTTTGAGGATTAATTTTATTATTGAACAACTACTGTGCTCTCGGTCAATCCAAAATGTTAATAAACCTCAAACCGGAATATTTAAGAAAGTAAAAGTGAGGTTTTGGCTTTCTTTGGAGAATATCTGTGTGCACAATTATTGGGCAACTATTAGTGTGCAGAATTATTATGCAACTAAATGAAAAACGAAAAGTTCCCCATGTCACTTGTTTATTTTCATCTGTTAAAGTGAGAATAATAAACAAACAACTCAAAATTTACAAATAAACATTTCTGACATAAAAAAAATAATAATCTGTGACCAATATAGCCACCCTTCTTTTCAATAACAGTCATAAACCTTCCATCCATGGAGTCTGTCAGTTTCTTGATCTCTTGACGATCAACTTTTTGTGCGGCAGCAACCACAGCCTCCCAGACACTGGCCAGAGAGGTGTACTGTTTTCCTTCACCGTAAATCGACCGTTTAAGAAGGGACCACAAGTTCTCAATAGGGTTTAGGTCAGGTGAGGAAGGGGGCCATATCATTATTCTTTCATCTTTAAGGCCTTTACTGGCTAGCCACGCAGTGGAGTACTTCGATGCATGCAATGGAGCATTGTCCTGCATAAAAATCATGGTCTTCTTGAAATATGCAGACTTTTTCCTGTACCACTGCTTGAAGAAAGTGTCTTCTAAAAACTGGCAGTAAATTTGGGAGTTGAGTTTGAGTCCATCTTCAACCCGAAAAGGTCCAACTAGCTCATCTTTAATAATACCAGCCCATACCAGTACCCCACCTCCACCATGCTGGCATCTGAGTCGAAGTGGAGCTCCGTGCCCGTTACTGATCCAGCCACGGGCCCATCCATCTGGTCTGTCAAGAGTCACTCATCTTATCAGTCCATAAAACCTTTGAAAAATCTGTCTTCAGATATTTCTTGGCCCAGTCTTGACGTTTCAACTTATGTGTCTTGTTCAGTGGAGGTCAGGTTTCAGCCTTCCTTACCTTGGCCATGTCTCTGAGCATTGAACACCTTGTACTTCTGGGCACTCCAGGGAGGTTGCAGTTCTGGAATATGACAGCACTGGAGGATAATGGGTTCCTGGTAGCTTCACGTTTGATTCTTCTCAAATCTTTGGCAGTTAATTTGCGTCTTTTTTTCTCAACACGGTTCTTGCGACCCTGTTGACTATTTGCAACAAAACTTTTGATGGGTCTGTGATCACGCCCCAATATCTTAGCAATTTCAAGAGTGCTGCATCCCTCTGAAATACTTTTTACAATTTTTGACTTTTCAGAGTGAGTTAAATCTCTTTTTTGGCCCATTTTGCCTGAGGAAAAGAAGCTGCCTAATAATTATACACCTCTTGATATAGGGTGTTGATCTCCTTAGGCCACACCCTCCCTCATTACACAAATACACATCACCTGATATGCTTAAATCCAATAAGCATTCCAGTTTATACAGCTTGGAGTTGTGAAATATGCATAATAATGATGATATGGTGAAAATACTGACTTGTCTAATAATTGTGCACACAGTGTATATTTCCCACACATTGTAAGAATGAGCAGGCCCATTCCCAGGAGCCATGTCCTGACTCTGGCTCAGGCTCGCTCCTTGTGTACCACTCTGTACCACACTCTGTTTCACTTAGTCTTACTGCTTGTCTTTGTGATTAACTATGTTTTAACTTTATATTCTAAAAATATTTAACTATGTTCAACTTATAGTCTACTGAAGAATGTGTTTAACTTATAGTCTACTTGGGAGTGTACTGAACAATTGGCTTCTTACCTGTCTATCCCCATGTCTGCTTGGTCTCCTTTTCATATCATATCTGAACCCCCTCTTTATCCAAACAGCCACCCTCCCTGGACCTTGAGCCACTATGGTTTCTTCTTGTGACTATGTGTATGTGGCTATGTGTATCGGGTCATAGCGCACAAACAAGTGAAAACGTTAGTTCTGTTGCTACTCATATCTCCACACAGCTGCACCCTTGGAAGATAGTAAAAGACAGGATGAACTGAAAAACTGTGGTTACTCTAAGGCTCTTTGTTTTAACCGTGTGACCGGGTTACTCTGAAGCAACAAGAAACAATACAGGTCTATACAGGTCTATCTGTTTCTGAAGTTTATCTCCATCCCATGTCCTTGACTACACACCCAGACCAGCTGCAGGTAGCTAGAGGGAACCATCCTTTCTCAGAAGCACAGCATTTGCACTAAAGAAATGTCTCTACTATTGTTAAGCATATTATAATATATGTAATGGAGAAATACCTAGAGAGCCATTTCATCATGGCTCTGTTTTAAACCTTGAATTTGTTCTTAATCCATAGGCATATAGGGCATATAGGTGTTTCATTCTACAACATGTATAATTCATACATTTGTTTTGTTATCTTTTTGGCCTTCCTTTGACATCGGGTGCTGAAGGTGTCCTGGAGGGCGGGTAGTTTGACCCCGGTAATGCGTTGGGCAGACCGCACCACCCTCTGGAGAGCCCTACCGTTGCGGGCGGTGCTGTTGCCATACCAGGCGTTGATACAGCCCGACAGGATGCTCTCAATTGTGCATCTGTAAAAGTTTGAGGGTTTTAGGTGCCAAGCCAAATTTCTTCAGCCTCCTGAGGTTGAAGAGGCTCTGTTGCGCCTTCTTCACCACACTGTCTGCGTGGGTGGACAATTTCAGTTTGTCAGTGATGTGTACGCCAAGGAACTTGAAGCTTTCCACCATCTCCACTGCGGTCCCGTCAATGTGGATAGGGGGTTGCACCCTCTGCTGTTTCCTGAAGTCCACGATCATCTCCTTTGTTTTGTTGACGTTGAGTGAGAGGTTATTTTTCTGGCACCACACTCCCAGAGCCCTCACCTCCTCCCTGTAGGTTGTCTCGTCATTGTTGGTAATCAAGCCTACTACTGTTGTGTCATCTGCAAACTTCATGATTGAGTTGGAGGCGTGCTTGGACACGCAGTCATGGGTGAACAGGGAGTACAGGAGTGGCTTTGTTGTGTTTGACTTTGTTGTGTTTCCCATTGCCAGTAATGAAGCCCAGTATTTTTAATCAAGACATCCGAGAGATCAAGCCAGAGGAGCTGATCTACGACGTGCCCAAAGAGCCCTTCATCAAAAATGACAACTCAGAGATATTCAAAGGAGAGTACAACAAATTCCCAGTGGCCATCAAAAGATACACCTACTCAAGGAGCACAAGCATGAGGTATGTAGCATAGCATATAAGATGTCTGAGAGGTCTTGTAATATCAACTTCAGTGCTAAACATCTATTTGTTTAATCGGTTATGTTTGTCCCACACAGTCAAGTGAGAAGCATCTTTAAAAAGGAAGTGGAGACTATGAAACGCTTTGAGTCACCAAACATCTTGCGAATGTTTGGGATCTGTGTCCAGGACGAGAGTGGTGAGTAAGCTGTTTTACAGTATGTGAAATAGTTGCTGAACAAATGTAAGACAGGATATAATCACTATGTGATTGCAGGATATGATATCAAAATGTGATGATGTGCCCTTGTTGCATTTATAATGATCTTCTCTACCCTTGTTGTCCTGTAGGACCCAATCCAAACTTCCTCATTGTCATGGAGTTTTGTGAGAAGGGCAGTCTGAGAGAGGTGCTGGCTTCCCAAAGCAACCTGCTCTGGGACAGAAAGGCTCGCATGAGTCTGGACGCAGCACAGGGTCTCTACAGGTAGCAGTTTGATGTTTATTCTCATTAATCTTGACCTGGAGTCAGTAATGATGGGCTAGATGGGCAAGCTGCTTTTTGGTCTTAATTTAAGGTATTTCTTTATGCATTAGGGTTAGCAGTGTGGTTAAGGTTTGGGTTAAGGTTACGTATAAAATAGATTTTATGACTTTGTGGCTGTGCCAGCTAGTGACCACTCTGCAGAGCTGCTACCAGGGCAAGATTCATGACAATAAATGCCAACCTACTTACAGTTATACAGTACCTCTATAGAAATGAATCACTTTACCTTGTACACACATGAAACCAGACAGTACACCAATTACACATGACATGACGCACGGATCACCATCTCTATCATATCTTTGCCATAAATGTGTTATATTGAATTTCTTTAGTTGAATAAGTCTCTCTTTCTCCCTTTCTCTCCTTTTATCTTATTTATATTTACAGTATATATACAGTACCAGTCCAAAGTTTGGACACACACTCATTCCAGGGTTTTTCTTTATTTTTTACTATTTTCTACATTGTAGAATAATAGTGTAGACATCTAAACTATGAAATAACACATATGGAATCATGTAGTAACCTAAAAAGTGTTAAACAAATCAAAATATATTTTATATTTGAGATTCTTCAAATAGCCACCCTTTGCCTTGATGACAGCTTTGCACACTTGGCATTCTCTCAACCAGCTTCATGAGGTAGTCACCTGGAATGCAATACAATTAACAGGTGTGCCTTGTTAAAAGTTAATTTGTGGAATTTCTATCCTTCTTAAACCATCAAGCGCTATGATTAAACTGGCTCTCATGAGGACAGCTACAGGAATGGAAGACCCAGAGTTACCTTTGCTGCAGAGGATAAGTTCATTAGAGTTAACTGCACCTCAGATTGCAGCCCAAATAAATGATTCACGGAGTTCAAGTAACAGACACATCTCAACATCAACTGTTCAGAGGAGACTGTGTTAATAAGGCCTTCATCAAATAAAATAAAATGTTATTTGTCACATGCGCCGAATACAACAGGTGTAGACCTTACAGTGAAATGCTTACTTACAAGCCTTTAACCAACAATGCATTTTTAAAGAAAGAATACCAAAAGAAAATCATAAAATAATACAAAATAAAATTAACAAATAATTAATGCGCATGGTCGAATTGCTGCAAAGAAACCACTCCTAAAGGACACCAATAAGAAGAGACTTGCTTGGGCCAAGAAACACGAGCAATGAACATTGTCCTTTGGTCTGATGAGTCCAAATTAGAGATTTTTGGTTCAACCGCCGTGTCTTTGTGAGACGCAGAGTAGGTGAACGGATGATTTCCACGTGTGGTTCCCAACATGAAGCATGGAGGAGGAGGTGTGATGGTTTGGGGGTGCTTTGCTGGTGACACTGTCTGTGATTTATTTAGAATTCAAGGCACACTTAAACAGCATGGCTACCACAGCATTTTGCAGCGATACGCCATCCCATCTGGTTTGCGCTTAGTGGGACTACCATTTGTTTTTCAACAGGGCAATTACCCAAAAACCACCTCCAGGCTGTGTAAGGGCTATTTGACCAAGGAGGATGATGGAGTGCTGCATCAGATGACCTGGCCTCCACAATCACCTGACCTCAACCCAATTGAGATGGTTTGGGATGAGTTGGACCGCAGAGTGAAGGAAAAGCAGCCAACAAGTGCTCAGCATATGTGGGAACTCCATCAAGACTGTTGGAAAAGAATTCCTCATGAAGCTGGTTGAGAGAATGCCAAGAGTGTGCAAAGCTGTCATCAAGGCAACCGGTGGCTACTTTGAAGAATCTAAAATATTAGATATATTTTGATTTGTTTAACACTTTTTTTTTTACTACATGATTCCATATGTGTTATTTAATAATTTTGATGTCTTCACTATAATTCTACAATGTAGAAAATAGTAAAATTAAAGAAAGACACTTGAATGAGTAGGTGTGTCCAAACTTTTGACTGGTTCTGTGTGTGTGTGTGTGTATATACAGTGAGGGAAAAAAGTATTTGATCCCCTGCTGATTTTGTACGTTTGCCCACTGACAAAGAAATGATCAGTCTATAATTTTAATGATAGGTTTATTTGAACAGTGGGAGACAGAATAACAACAAAAAAATCCAGAAAAACGCATGTAAAAAATGTTATGAATTGATTTGCATTTTAATGAGGGAAATAAGTATTTGACCCCCTCCAGCCCCACACCTGGACACTCCACAGCAGACACCAAGCCCTGGAGACCTGGAGGGTGGAGGACCTCACTACCAACACACTACACCACCCACCTGTCCACAGAAGCAATCAATCAGATTCCAAACTCTCCACCATGGCCAAGACCAAAGTGCTCTCCAAGGATGTCAGGGACAAGATTGTAGACCTACACAAGGCTGGAATGGGCTACAAGACTATCGCCAAGCAGCTTGGTGAGAAGGTGACAACAGTTGGTGCGATTATTCGCAAATGGATGAAACACAAAAACTGTCAATCTCTCTCAGCCTATGACCCCAAGAACACCATCCCCACCGTCAAACATGGAGGTGGAAACATTATGCTTTGGGGGTGTTTTTCTGCTAAGGGGACAGGAAAACTTCACCTCATCAAAGGGACGATGGACGGGGCCATGTACGTCAAATCTTGGGTGAGAACCTCCTTCCCTCAGCCAGGGCATTAAAAATGGGTCGTGGATGGGTATTCCAGCATGACAATGACCCAAAACACACGGCCAAGGCAACAAAGGAGTGGCTCAAGAAGAAGCACATTAAGGTCCTGGAGTGGCCTAGCCAGTCTCCAGACCTTAATCCCATAGAAAATCTGTGGAGGGAGCTGAAGGTTTGAGTTGCCAAACGTCAGCCTCGAAACCTTAATGACTTGGAGAAGATCTGCAAAGAGGAGTGGGACAAAATCCCTCCTGAGATGTGTGCAAACCTGGTGGCCAACTACAAGAAACGTCTGACCTCTGTGATTGCCAACAAGGGTTTTGCCACCAAGTACTAAGTATTTTGTTTTGCAGATACTTATTTCCCTCATTAAAATCCAAATCAATTTATAACATTTTTGACATGCGTTTTTCTGGATTTTTGTTGTTGTTATTCTTTCTCTCACTGTTCAAATAAACCTACTATTTTAAATGATAGACCGATCATTTCTTTGTCAGTGGGCAAACGTACAAAATCAGCAGGGGATCAAATACTTTTTTCCCCTCACTGTATATACACACACACACACACACACTGTATATATGAGGACACCCCTTCAAATTAGTAGATTCGGCTATTTCAGCCACACCCGTTGCTGACAGGTGTATAATATTGAGCACACAGCCTTGCAATCTCCATAGAAAAACATTGGCAGTAGAATGACCTTACTGAAGAGCTCAGTGACATTCAATGAGGCACCGTCATAGGTTGCCACCTTTCCAACAAGTCAGTTTTCAAAATTTCTGCCCTGTTATTGTGAAGTGGAAACGTCTAGGAGCCACAACGGCTCAGCCGCAAAGTGGTAGGCCACACAAGCGCACATAACGGGACCACCGAGTGCTTAGGCGTGTAGTGTGTAAGAATCTTCTGTCCTCAGTTGCAACACTCACTACCGAGTTCCAAACTGCCTCTGGAAGCAACGTCAGCACAAGAACTGTTCGTACAGAGCTTCATGAAATGGGTTTCCATGACCGAGCAGCCGCACACAAGCCTAAGATCAACATGTGCAATGCAAAGCGTCGGCTGGAGTGGTGTAAAGCTCACCGCCATTGTACTAAATCACACTTCATAATCTGGCAGTCCGACGGACTAATCTGGGTTTGGCTGATTCCAGGAGAACGCTACCTGCCCGAATGCGTAGTGCCAACTGTAAAGTTTGGTGGAGGAGGTATAATGGTCTGGGGCTGTTTGTATGTGGCTGCTATGAAAGTGAACTGTGTTTGCATGTGATCGGGTGTATTCTTAAACGAAAGCAAATGGAACGAAACGGGGATAAACATACCTGCATTTGTCCAATAGAAACTCTTGTTTGCAGCTGTTGGACTAATGATTACACCCTAGATCATCTAGATGCAGGCAAAATTGTGCAAGGCGGTATTGAATGTGTCAATGTCTGTCATCTTGATTACTCAAATTTCTCTCAACCTGTGCACCTACGTTGTGAACTTTCATTCATAGGCCAGGTTGTAGCAACCTCATATCATTGGCAGTCAGTGCCATTTATGATGAGGGAGGACGAAAACATTTTTTATGAGCATTGCCTTATTTCTATTACAGTCTCTTGGATGACTGTCATTCATATTCCATTCACCCAGCTCAATGTAACATCAATAGGCTTAGGCTACTACATGATGCTCAAATATATATATTATGCCAATATGCCACGTCTCTGTCGCAACAAGTACAGACACCTTCAACATGAAGTGTTGGTGCACATGAAAGGATTCCGCCAGCATGGTGGAATGCCACGCCTAAAACTGGCTAATAATGTCGCATCTCTGATTGCCCTGCCACAGCCACATGTCATTGGTAACGTCAGGTACAATTTTGCCTAAATCGACAGAGGAACGTTGGATCCTATTCATGCAGCTTATGATTCAACTACTTAAACTTCTATCCACCAATACTATCCAGTATGCTCTGGTGTTTCTTCTTCTCTAAAATAATGGGTACACTTTATCAGTGCCCTGCGCCTCTCTTACAAAAGTTCACAGAAAGCGAAAGTGTATCCTAATCACATTGAGCTGTCATGACTAGCTAATCCCTCTCTAACTGTAGATTGCACCAGTCTGAGGAGAAGTTTAAAGTGCATGGATGCATCAACAGCAGCAAGTTCCTGGTAGATACCGGGTACAGAGTGAAGGTATGAGGTTCAATGCAGTCCTGTAGACATCCATGTGTGTTTGACACTACAAAGTGATAGGTGAAGTACTCTATCTCAATGTAATTTTCTGTTTTCCTTTGTACATGGTTAGCTGGGAGGTTTTGAGCTGGCCAAAACAGAGACGTCATTGAAGAGGACTAAGGACAGCAATCGAAGCTCTTTCTGCTACAGCTCCCCTCAGCAGCTTGAGAATATTAACCATAAATACAACAAGGAATGTGAGATGTACAGGTCAGCTTCAAGCCAAAATACTACACACTCTCAACCACTGAACCATGAATGTAAAATCACATAAAACTCATTACTGTGCCTTCAGAAAGTATTCACACCCCTTGACTTTTTCAACATTTTGTTGTGTTACAGAATTTAAAATGGATTAAATTGAGATTTTGTGTCACTGGCATACACACAATTCCCCATAATGTCAAAGTAGAATTAGGTTTTTAAAAATGTATAAAAAATGAAAAGCTGAAATGTGTTGAGTCAATAAGTATTCAACCCCTTTGTTATGGCAAGCCTAAAATAAGTTCAGGAGTAAAAATGTGCTTAACTAGTCACTTAATAAGTTGCATGGAATCTGTGTGCAATGATTGTGTTTAACATGACTTTTTAATGACTACCTCATCTCCGTACCCCACATACAGTGGGCTCCAAAATGACTGGCACCCCTGACTGGCAATGCACAAACAAGACTTACAATATAATTATAGAGAGAAACTCAAAATACCAACATGTGAGAAATACTGTACTATATTAATGTTCCAATGGAACCCACCAAAATAATTTATTCATTTTAATTAAAAATCAATGTCCTCCAAATCAAGGTTTCACAATGAATGGCACCCTTAAAGATTATTGTAAATAACATCTACCAAAATTTAACCAAGAATAAAATTCCACTTATTTAAGTTTATCTAAGTCTTAAGGAACTATATGAGCCATTACATCACTTCCTGTTTCACTAGGGTATAAAAATTAGGTAACACGCATGCAATATCCCTTTGTCATCCAAACCATGAAGAAAACAAAAGAACGGGCAGTTCAAAAGAGACATGGTTGTAGACCTTCATAAATCTGGTAATGGCAACAAGAAGATCCACAAACAATTGAATATACTACAGAACACTGTCAGGGCAATTATTACATTTTTTTAAAGATATGGAACAGTTGAAAACCTCACGGGTAGAGGACGCAAATGCATTTTGCCCCCCAGGATAGGGAGGAGGATGGTGAGAGAAGCAACAAAATCCCCAAGAATCACTGTGAAAGAATTGCAGGCCTTGGTGGCATCTTGGGGTCACCAGGTTTCAAAAAGCACAATCAGATGCCACCTCCACAAGCACAGGCTCTTTGGAAAGGTTGCCAGAAGAAAGCCCTTTCTGACCACAAGACACAGACGCAAGTGCTTGGAGTTTGCCAAACGTCATTTAAATTATGACTGGAAGAAGGTGCTCTGGTCAGATGAGACCAAAATTGAACGTTTTGGTCAGAAACAGCATCGGCATGTTTGGCGTCGAAACAGAGATGCATACAAGGAGAGGCACCTCATACCCACGGTAAAATATGATGGTGGGTCAGTGATGTTTTGGGGCTGTTTTAATTCCAGAGGTCCAGGGGCACTGGTTAAGATTGATGGCATAATGAAGTATTGTTTGTGCATTGCCAGTCAGGGGTGCCAGTAATTTTGGAGCCCACTGTATACAATTATCTGTTAGGTCCCTCAGTCGAGCAGTGAATTTCAAACACAGATTCAACCACAAAGACCAGGGTGGTTGTCCAATGCCTCGCAAAGAAAGGCACCTATTGGAAGATGGATACAAATTTTAAAAAGCAGACACAGAATATCTCTTTGAGCGTGGTGAAGTTATTAATTACACTTTGGATGGTGTATCAATACACCCAGTCACTACAAAGATACAGGCGTCCTTCCTAACTCAGGTGCCGGAGGGGAAGAAAACCACTAAGGGATTTCACCATGAGGCCAGTGGCGACTTTTAAAACAGTTACAGAGTTTAATGGCTGTGATAAGAGAAAACTGAGGATGGATCAACAACATTGTAGTTACTCCACAATACTAACCTAAATGACAGAACGAAAAGAAGGAAGCCTGTACAGAATAAAACATATTCCAAAGCATGCATCCCAGAGCGTAAAATAATGTTATTAACTGATTCCCATGCTTTTAAAATAACGGTTCTGTTCCGGTATAGATCACTTTCGGTACAGGTTCTGTTTCCTGAACTGGTTCCAACCCTTGGTTATGGGTATGCTTGTCATCGGCAAGTACTAGGGAGTTTCTTTGGTATAAAAAGAAACGGAACAGAGCTAAGCATAGGCAAAATCCTACACTCTTAGAAAGAACGTGCTATCTAGAACCTAAAATGGTTATTCGGTTGTCCTCATTGGAGAACCCTTTGAAGAACCCTTTTTGGTTCCAGGTAGAACCCTTTTGGTTCCTGGTAGAACCCTTTTGGGGTTCCATGTAGGACCCTTTCCACAGAGGGTTCTAAATGGAACCCAAAAGGGTTCGATGTGGAACCAAAAAGGGTTCTTCCTAGACCCAAAAAAGGCTTCTCCTATGGGGACAGCCGAAGAACCGTTATGGAACCTTTTTTTTCTAGGAGTGTAGAGGAAAACCTGGCTCAGCCTGCTTTCCAACAGACACTGGGAGACAAATTCACCTTTCAGCAGGATAATAACCTAAAACACAAGGCCAAATAAACACTGGAGTTGCTTACCAAGACGACATTGAATGTTCCTGAGTGGCCTAGTTACAGTTTTGACTTAAATCACCTTGAAAATCAATGGCAAGACTTGAAAATGTCTGTCTAGCAATGATCAACAACCAACTTGACAGAGCTTGAAGAATCTTTCAGATAATAATGTGCAAATATTGTACAATCCAGGTGTGTAAAGCTCTTAGACTTCCCCAGAAAGACTCACAGCTGTAATCGCTGCCAAAGGTGATTATATCATTGACTCGGGTGTGAATACTTATGTAAATGAATTATTTCTGTATTTCATTTTCAATAAATGTGCAGTAATTTCTAAAAAAACATATTTTCACTTTGTCATTATGGGGTATTGTGTGTAGATGGGTGAGAAAAATAATATATTTAATCAATTTTGAATTCACGCTGTAACACAACAAAATGTGAAATAAGTTAAGGGGTATGAATACTTTCTGAAGGCACTGTACATTTTCTATGTTGAAATGGTCTCTGTTGTTCTAATGTAGGCCCTTCAGGCCTCAGTCTACTGCAATTTCACTCTGTTTAAATTGTCGTGTTCTTTGCAGTTTTGGTATTGTCCTTTGGGAGATTGCAACCTGCAAGATTCCTTTCAGAGGTGTGTGTCAATTAGTGAAAGTACTGTGTGTAACAAACACTATCAGCAATACCAATGATACTGTATATCTGGAAATAGCATGGTTGGGTTTTCGCTCCCTCTATAAACATATGCTTGCTCTGTCATATTTAGAAATGTATCATTCCATTTCTGTTTTCTCTTGTACTTCTGATCAGACTGCTCAGACAAAGAGGTGTATCAGAGGGTGTGTGAAGACAAATATACTGAACCTCTTCCTGAAGGTTGCCCTAAACAGTTGGGAGAACTGATCAACGACTGTCGCTCCTACGACAGCTTCCAAAGGCCAACGGCTGGAGGTAATACCTTCAACACACACAACATATATGCCGAGATATCATTTACATTTTACATTTTAGTCATTTAGCAGACGCTCTTATCCAGAGCGACTTACATGAGCAATTAGGGTTAAGTGCCTTGCTTAAGGGCACATCGACAGATTTTTCACCTAGTCGGCTCAGGGATTAGAACCAGCGACCTTTCGGTTACTGGCACAACGCTCTTACCCACTAAGATACCTGTATAGAGCGCCCACTGTAATTATTGGGACAGTGAAGCAGTTTTTCTTCTTTTGGCTCTATACTCTAAATGTTTGGATTTGAAATCAAACAATGACTACGTGGTGTTGGATTCTAGCTTGAAATGTACTTATTAATGTTACCAGACTATAACTTATTGATTACTGTACATGTAAAAGGAATGTATATGTTGGGGTCAATGGAGGATGGATAAGAACTAGGTGTATGGAAAGTTACACACTGAGACGAGGGAGTGCAGAAAGTTTACATTCTGTCAAAATATGTTATTGTTAAAACTCATGGCTCCTAAGGAATGAGGCAAAGGGCAACAGTCTGGTTTCAGTCACTGATAAAGTAGGACAGTCGTGGATTAGGGAGGCGCGAGTAATTCGGCCCGAGGTCAGGTCAGATGAAGTGAGAAGGAACAGTCCTATCTCACACACACATACTTCCACGCCCACGAAGGGTCTAGCATGAGGCAGGGCCATGACTACACCAGTGAGAGGAACCAATTAAGTTCCTGACTAGCAACAGAGATGTATTGGCTGTCTAGATGTGCAAGGAGTTGACTCCGCCTAGAAGGAAGGTATTAATAATGTAAAAAGTTAAGTATTTGGTCCCATATTCATAGCACGCAATGACTACATGAAGCTTGTGACTCTACACATTTGTTGGATGCATTTGCTGTTTGTTTTGGTTGTCTTTCAGATTATTTTGTGCCCAATAGAAATGAATGGTAAATAATGTATTGTCATTTTGAGACTTCTATTGTGAATAGAATATGTTTCTGAAAACTTCTACATTAATGTGGATGCTACCATGATTATGTATAATCCTGAATTTATCGTGAATAATGGTGAGTGAGAAAGTTAGACCCACAAATATCATACCAACTTGATTGATGTAGTCACTGCGTGCTATGAATATGGAACCAAATACTTAACTTTTTACTACTTTAATGCACATAAGTGAATTTGTCTCAATAATTTTGGTGCCCTGAAATGGGTGGACTATGTACAAAAAGTGCTGTAATTTCTAAACAGTTTGCCTGACAATCTGCACTTAAACCTTTTTTAACCACTTTAACCAAATCCAAACTTCTGGAGTATAGAGCCAAAATAAGAAAAAATGCTTCACTGTCCCAATTATTACGGAGAGCACTGTATGATATACTGTACCCCTACATACAATAATTTCACCTGTCCATATTGATTCCTATTTGTCCTCTCAGTTATCCTTATTTCTTATTTCCATCATTATAATCATCATTAAGAGGTGTTATCATACCCAGGACAGATTGAGTAATCAAGTTTCTGTTCCACAGTGTTGGTTGACAAGCTCCGCAAAGTGGTGGAGAAGTTAGAGGAGGACTAACAAACAGGTTTCCATCTCCAGTTCTCAGAAAAGAGGAAAACCAAGAGCGGTTATCAACCCCAGGTCAAAGGAAGACCAATTTACTGTCTCAAATTCTTTATGAGATAAACAACACCCACACCACACCGACAGACGGTTGATCAAATGCCTGTGACATATTGTGAAGGAAGGAATGTCTATATCTCTCAATGGACAATTTAGCATAATGGAATGCATTTTCACTATAAGCATTATTCAGGAATAACTTTGATTGAAACTATTTGCAATTGATCTGACCATTAAAGCACCACCATATTTTTTTTCTGCTGGCACAACTCTTTGAAAAATAAAATATAATAAAGCCATTTGTTTGTGACAACTTATTTCCAGATACAGTAGCTATATGTATTAAGTAGCATAATAATTAGTAGTCTGGCTCTGCACCAATGGTGATGTTGGAAAATTATGGCAATTCAATATCCCCTCCCTGTTGCACACAACAAGCTTCCATTCCCCCTGTCACAAGGGGATGTATCGCTAATTTAAGATGAAAACATCCACCCTGTTATGGTCAACCCTGTTAATTAATTGGCACTTACTATAGTAATTTTTTGTATTTAACCTCTTAATGAAGTTGAACATGTGCTCTTTATGACAGAATGTTAAAATGAGGTGAAATGTAAATGTCAATTTGACCAAATTACACTGCCCAAAAGGCACTCTTATTGGTGGAACGACCCTGATATCTTAAGGCGTCAGCATGCTTTAGTTCAGCTGGCGGCTAGCCGAAGTCGGCTAAGCGAACCGAACGAGTGTGCTTGCATACTCCCTTAAAAGACCTTCACTTGAAAACAAGAAAAAAGCAGCAATAATGTTGCTGCTACCGTCTCTTATGACCGAAAAGAGCTTCTGGACATCAGAACAGCGATTACTCACCTTGAACTGGACTAATAATTTGTATTTAATGAGTCATACGAGAGGGATTTGCTCCAGACACCCGACAGGGCCCTCATCCCCATCATTCGCAGTAGAAAGAAAAGGAGATATCACGGAAGGAGATCGGGGTGCCTGGTTGTCACACCCTGGCTCTGGGGACTATATATGTTGAGCCAGGGTGTGTATGTATTGTATTTCTGTGTTGGCTGAGTGGTTCCCAATCAGAGGCAACGAGTGTCAGCTGTTGCTGGTTGTCTCTGATTGGGAGCCATATTTATAGAGGCTGTTTTTCCCACAATAGTTGTGGGATCTTGTTTCCAGTTGGTTTGTTCCTAGTTAGGTTTGTCCTTTGGATGTCACGTATCGTTTGTTGTTTTGTTTCGCTGTTCGTGTTATCATTCGATTAATAAAGTATGTTTGCTTTCAACGTTGCGCCTTGGTCTACTCCGTCTAACGATCGTGACACTGGTAAGGAGCCGGCGACGAGTGGCTAATCTGCCTTTGCCATCGATACTATTGGCCTACGTACAATCGCTTGATAATAAAGTGGACGAACTACAAGCATGTAAATCCTACTGACGGGACATTAAAAATTTTAATATCTTATGTTTCACTGAGTCGTGGCTGAACGACGACATGAATAACATACAGCTGGCGGGTTATACACTGTATCGGCACGATAGAACAGCAGCCTCTGGTAAGACAAGGGGTGGCGGTCTATGTATATTTGTAAACAACAGCTGGTGCACAATATCTAAGGAAGTCTCAAGGTTTTGCTCGCCTTAGGTAGAGTATCTAATGATAAGCTGTAGACCACACTATCTAACAAGAGTTTTCATCTATATTCTTCATAGCTGTCTATTTATCACCACAAACCGATGCTGGCACTAAGACCACACTCAATTAACTGTATACGGCCATAAGCAAACAGGAAAACGCTCATCCAGAGACGGCGCTCCTAGTGGCCGGGGACTTTAATGCAGGGAAACTTAAATCCATTTTACCTAATTTCTACCAGGATTTAAAATGTGCAACCAGACGGAAAAAAACTCTAGACCACCTTTACTCCACACACAGAGATGCGTACAAAGCTCTTCCTCCTCCTCCATTTGGCAAAAATGACCATAATTCTATCCTCCTGATTCCTGCTTACAAGCAAAAACTAAAGCAGGAAGCACCAGTGACTCGGTCAATAAAAAAGTGGTCAGATGAAGCAGATGCTAAGCTACAGGACTGTTTTGCTAGCACAGACTGGAATATATTCCAGGATTCTTCCGATGGCATAAGGGAATCGATGACGTTGTCCCCACAGTGACTGTACGTACATACCCCAAACAGAAGCCATGGATTACAGGCAACATCCGCACTGAGCTAAAGGGTAGAGTTGCCGCTTTCAAGGAGCGGGACTCTAACCCGGAAGCTTATAAGAAATCCCGCTACCAGGACATGTACTCCGAGCATGCGCTGGCCAACTGGCAAGTGTCTTCACTGACATTTTCAACCTCTCCCTGTCTGAGTCTGTAATACCAACATGTTTCAAGCAAACCACAATAGTCACTGTGCCCAAGAACACTAAGGTAACCTGCCTAAATGACTACCGACCCGTAGCACTCACGTCTGTAGCCATGAAGTGCTTTGAAAGGCTGGTCATGGCTCACATCAACACCATTATCCCAGAAACCCTAGACCCACTCCAATTTGCATACTGCCCCAACAGATCCACAGATGATGCAATCTCTATTGCGCTCCACACTGCCCTTTCACACCTGGACAAAAGGAACACCTATGTGAGAATGCTATTCATTGACTACAGCTCAGCGTTCAACACCAGAGTGCCCACAAAGCTCATCACTAAGCTAAGGACCCTGGGACTAAACACCTTCCTCTGCAACTGGATCCTGGACTTCCTGACATGCCGCCCCCAGGTGGTAAGGGTAGGTAACAACACATCTGCCACGCTGATCTTCAACACGGGGGCCCCTCAGGGGTGCGTGCTCAGTCCCCTCCTGTACTCCCTGTTCACTCATGACTGCATGGCCAGGCACGACTCCAACACCATCATTAAGTTTGCCGATGACACAACAGTGGTAGGCCTGATCACCGACAACGACGAGACAGCCTATAGGGAGGAGGTTAGAGACCTGGCCGTGTGGTGCCAGGACAACAACCTCTCCCTCAATGTGATCAAGACAAAGGAGATGATTGTAGACCACAGGAAAAAGAAAGAGGACCGAGCACAGCCCCATTCTCATCAACGGGGCTGTATTGGAGCAGGTTGAGAGCTTCAAGTTCCTTGGTGTCCACATGATGGAGGAATTATGATTATGACTAAAATTGTTAACCCCAATACTGATGATGACTGTGTGAACTGTGTTAAGGTTATCATTATAAACCCACTAACAGAGGGGGTGAGTTAGAAACTGCTGAGCCTAAACATTCCAGGATGAAGGGGACATAAACTGTTTAAAGGTGGGCGGAGCAAAGTGCCTTTGTGTGTCAAGGGGAATAAATGCTGTATGTATGTTTTTGGCGGCAGAGCTCTCCATGATTAAAACATACAGATCATTCTTGTTGGTTGCGGACCTTTGTTTAATTCATGATTAAACCAGAGCCTTACACCCTCTGGGAATTATTCAAAGCATTAAGTTTGATTAATTAGAGATAGAAATTGGTCCAAGCACACCAAGACAGTCGTGAAGAGGGCACGACAAAACCTATTCCCCCTAAGAAGACTGAAAAGATTTGGCATGGGTGCTCATATCCTCAAAAGGTTCTACAGCTGCACCATTGAGAGTATCCTGACTGGTTGTATCACTGCCTGGTATGGCAACTGCTCGGCCTCCGACAGCAAGGCACTACATAGGGTAGTGCGTACGGCCCAGTACATCACTGGGGCCAAGCTTCCTGCCATCCAGGACCTTTATACCAGGCGGTGTCAGAGGAAGGCCCTAACAATTTTCAAAGACTCCAGCCACCCTAGTAATAGACTGTTCGCTCTGCTTCCGCAGGGCAAGCGGTACCGGAGCGCCAAGTCTAGGTCCAAGAGGCTTCTAACCCCAAGCCATAAGACTCCTGAACATATAATCCAGACTCCTGAACATCTAATCCAGTACCCAGACTATTTGCATTGCCCCACCCCCCACCCACCCCTCTTATACGCTGCTGCTACTCTCTGTTTATTATCTATGCATAGTCACTTTAATAACTCTACCTACATGTACATATTACCTCAATTACCTCGACTAACCAGTGCCCCCGCACATTGACTCGGTACCGGTACCCCCTGTATATAGCCTCGCTATTGTTATTTTACTGCTGCTCTTTAGTTATTATTTACTTTTATTTATTCTTATTATTTATATATATATATATATATATATATATATATATATATATATTTATTTTTTTTGGTATTCTTTCTTGCATTGTTGGTTAAGGGCTTGTTGTATTTGGTGCATGTGACAAAAAAATTTTGACTTGATTTTATTTGTATTTTTTTCAATAGTACTGTTTGTCCATTTTGAGACGCTATAGTCAGTATACACTTATGTCACGTCTACTCCCGCGGCGCTCGATGTCGCCGGTTTACTAACCACCGGTCCTGCCAACCCATCTTTACGCACACCTGGCAACCCTCATTACGCACACCTGTGTCTCGTCATCAGTCACACCTGGACTTCATTACTCCCTTGATTACTCACCCTTTATATAGTACTCTTCTGTTAGTAGTCGTTAGGTAGTATTGTTTATGTTTCCATGTCAGACGCTTTGCTTGTTTTGTATCAGTCCATGTTCATTCTTATTAAACTCACTAACTGCACTTGTTTCCTGACTCCCTGCGCCTACGTTACAACTTCCTCAAAATAGTCAGAATTAATCTAAGATAACTCAAGAAATCTGTCATTAATTTTGACGTTTTTGCTGAGGAGGTCTTAGTCACGCAATTTAACTAAGATGTTTAGTGCAATATTTCTCAATGAAAACTTCTGCATGAAAACGAGTCGTCTCTCGTTGAATGACAACAAATACTTTATTGAAGAATCCCTTCTGTTGACCAAACACCGACGAAGGGGCGTAGACTTCGGCTACCCACTTCTGCTTGCCTCTAGAAAAAATGTTGTGCTCCTGAACAGCCTGAAAAAAACCTCACAAAGTCCCAAACGAACAAAAAACGTCACAAAATGTCGTCATAACATCACAATATGTAATCCTAATATATGCACGAACTCTTCCGGCTGGGAAGCATGCGGAATCATTTACCAGGGTCGATGTCATTGGCTACTACAGGAGAAGCACTGCTGAGCTTGGCAGCTATAATAATTTGGTGCTTAAATTTGTCCAGTGTTTTTTGCATATCCAATTTTTCTTGAGATACCCTCGGAGAGTGGGGTCACAGCCAGGGTCTGCCATTCAATGGCGACCCTGGAGTTATACTTTAGTGCCTTATTGCAAACAGGATGCATGTTTTGGAATACTTTCATTCTGTACAGGATTCCTTCTTTTCACTCTTTTCATGGTGAAATCCCTGAGCGGTTTCCTTTCTCTCCGGCAACTGAGTTAGGAAGGACACCTGTATCTTTGTAGTGACTAGGTGTATTGATAACTTCACTATGCTCAAAGAGATATTCAATGTATGCTTTTTTTTTTTTTACCCATCACCCTTCTTTGCGAGGCATTGGAAAACCTCCCTGGTCTTTGTGGTTGAATCTGTGTTTGAAATTCACTGTTCGACTGAGGGACCTTACAGATAATTGCGTGTGGGGTACAGAGATGAGGTAGACATTCAAAATTCATGCAAAACACATTATTGCAGACAGGGTGAGTCCATGCAACTTATTATGTGACTTGTTAAGCAAATCTTTACTCCTGAACTTATTTAGACTTGCCATAAGAAAGGGGTTGAATACTTATTAACTCAAGACATTCCAGCTTTACATTTTTGAAAAGAACAATTCCACTTTGACATCATGGGGTATTGTGGAAAAAGTCAAGGGGTGTGAATACTTTCTGAAGGCACACATTCTCCCTGAGACACCCTCGGAGAGAAGTCACGGCCAGGGTATGCCACCCTGGAGCAATTAAGGTTAAGTGCCTTGCTCAAGGGCACATCAATAGATATTTCACCTTGTCAGCTCAAGGATTCAAACTAGCGACCTTTTGGTTACTTGCCCAACACTATAATCGCTAGGTTACCTTACACCCACATCTATAGCTGAGGCTTAGCTTCATCGCGAACCAGGCTTCTGTGACAACAACGTGAATTTGGAGGTGAGGCAATGCGAGACTAGCTGAGTCTCCACAGCCACACCCCAGATCTAATATTCTCTTGCCCTGTGATACTCCAGGGTTACTCAAGAGATAGCTTGCTGGAGAGAGGGTGTGGGCTGAGACTATTGGGTTATTAGAGGATGATGGCACCGTACTGTATGACTGGAAAACAAGAGGGGGAGGGGGTATGCCTCTTCATCAACAGCAAATGGTGTACTGACTCTAGCGCAGTGGAAGTCTCGACCCATTGTTCACCTGTTTTGGAATACCTGATGGTCAAATGTCGACCCTTCTACCTCCCGAGAGAGTTTTCATCTATTATCGTGACTGCTGTATATATTCCACCTCAGGACAAGAAAAAAACAAGCTGGCACTTAACTGTAAGAGGCTATAAACAAGCAGGAAACCATGCACCCGGAGGCAGCTTTCCTTGTTTCCGGTGATTTCAATTCCACGTCATTAAGACACGTAATGCCCAATTTCCATCAATACGTCTCCTTCGCCACTAGGGGCGGTAAAGTCCTAAACCACTGTTACTCTACCCACAAGCAAGCATACAAGGCCCTCCCTCGTCCCCACAGTGCAGGTTTGCTGCTTCCCCAATCAAAAGCCCTGGATTAACACTGAAGTTGGCACTAAACTAAATTGCAAAGCTACCGCAAACAGGACTATTGCTGCCAACCCCGAGGATACGGCTGAGAACACAAAGAAGTACAAGAAGTTCCGCTACGACCTCTGCAGAGCCATCAAACAAGCAAAAGGACAATATAGGAACAAGGTGGAATCCTATTAAACAGGCTCCGACGCATGTGACAGGGGCTACAGTCCATTACAGATTACAAAGGAAGATCCAGTCGTGATCTGGCCAACGATGCCCCTCTACCAGACAAACTCAATGCTTTTTATGCATGCTTCGACAAAAACAACAGCGAGCCGTGCTCTCCGAGGCTGACGTGAGTAAGGTTTTTAACCTTTTCGCGCGTGAGTTCCAAATATCTCTAACGGTCGCCCCAGCGTGAGTTGTTTTATGCTCGTGGAAATGGGACACAATAGGACAATTAACACGTACTGCCTGATAATTATCTATAGGCTATGTTTTAACTTGTCAATTTCGTATTATTTTCTAACAAGTTTTATTTTCTAACAACAGTTTGAATTGAGGTGTGTTCCGCCTCCTCATTCATTCACATAGAAGTAGCCCATTTCAGTGTTGCGGACAATTTATGTTTGAGGCTTTACTGAGCCAGCTAATGCATTCCGATTATTGCATAGGTTGTAATGGACACCTATGATGTGTGTAAAATACTTTTTTGAAGGTTGTACTGATTATAATGAGCTAATGCTAAGCTATTTGCCAGCAATGTGTGGCGCCATCTTTGTTGACATTATACAATGCATTCTGGGTGTCACATAAACGTCTGTCAGACCAAAGATGTTATACTGAGGTGAAGGAATGGTTCTTTCATCTTTCACGTAAACCTCCGGAAGTGAATGAAGGGAAGTGAATGATCCTAGATGACACACCCCCTTCAACATGCATTCTGCCAAACACATCTTGTCTCCTCTTATCTTTGGTTGAAGTGAAAAAACAAACATGGCGGCGCGCACAAACTACCCATCATCGAATTACTTTCGATTAATAGAATGTGTTTTACTCAATTATTTTGATCAATGGTGAGCTCACCCGTGAAGTGATTAATTATAAATAGTAATTGCTATTAGCTAATTCATATTGTGGTTTCTGTCAGCTGAGAGTTCTCTAATTATGACCTCTTGTGTTATGTCAATCTTTCCTCAGTTAGAGCTAGGACTAATGTAGCCTACATTTTCCGATTTGGATGATTGTGTATGCCGTCGCTACTTCTGTGAATGTCTGAACATTCCATCCAAAAATAAACTGGTCACATTCAGGACATAACTTTGTAAGGACTGTGTTTGTGCGAAATGTTTCTGTCAAAACAATGTGGCTAGCTCAAATGCTGACTGTTGTGTCAATCAAAACTGGACGTTCGAAATAAGCGTTCTAATCAAACCGGTTTGATCGTACGCTGCAGGGACCACTGTAGAATGATCACACCCGTTTGGTGGTACGTGTGAAAAGGTTAATAAATATTGAAGCAGAAAGTGAATATCCAACAGAGATTGGTAATACAAATATAGAGTAACTTTTTGAAGGTATACTAAAATGAAAACAATGCCTTCCAATATGGAGAAAGTTATCATGTTTGTTTTGTTTTAAACCTTGAATTAGGGGGAAAAGCAGAATGTTGTTTGAGAGGGATCTGTGTGTTTAAGCAGTAGTGATTGAGGTCTTCCTATATGGAAAGAAGTCCAAGTTGAGGGAAACAGATATGGAGACTAGTGAAAGTAACAAAGTGAACGGTAATTGGCTTTCAGATAGCAATCCAATAATGCAATATCTTAGTAATTTGAAGAAGAAGTAAGACACTCTTCAAGGCCTGGTCCACTGCTCTCGTCTTTAAGCCATCTGGTGTTTGGGTTAAGAGATAAGCTTCCTGTGGAACAATAGATAGCCGCCAGTACACACTGAACTCAAACAGGCTGTAAGAGAGATAGTGGGAAATTTGGGACAGAGGTGAATAATTGAATAAGACACGTTTTTGACAATTTATTTCTCAATTCTATAGTTTGGGTAGCACCAGGGATTTAAGAGGGGCTCTGGGATTGTTTACTTTAGCAGGTGCCTAATTCAGCTTTAAGGGACACCGTATCATCTGATGTTTCTGAAGTATAAATGTGTCTGAAGTATAATTCTGTATACGCATGGGTTTATTAAGACTCCCTGCCCAAGATGCAGTAAACTCCATTATGTTTATTTTCTTTCTTCCAGGACTGATGGAATGTCCGCTACCAAGTTTTGTTTACATGTTTATCGATGATTCTGTATCTCTACCTTTGAAAGGCTTCCTAAGGCAAGTGCCTTGGGAGAGAAGTTAAAAAGTACCCGGATCCAGCTGTTAAGGGACCTCCTAAATTCAGCAAGGCCTGGCCATTTTGTTTGTGTTTACCCTACGATTTTTGCCACACACATGCCAGCACCCACACACAACCCACCTGTTAATGAATATTTGTTAGTGGTTAATACTCTGTTTGATGTAGGGGTGTGGGGTCTTTTTATTTTTTTGTTTTAGTGGGTTTTTCAGGCGTTAGAAAGGATTCTGTACACAAATGAAATGTTTAGAAGTTTCTATTGTCAGAGTTTTGGTTGCACACATGTAAATTCTCCTGATAAGAAATGTACTGGAAAAACCCAATGAAAACCTGGTACACAAAATGTTTGAAATGTCTTTAAATTATGTCTGAGGTACAGGGGAAGAAAAGGGAACAAGACACTCACTTAATGGGGTTGAATAACCTCTGACCTCTGTTCTGATTTTCTGGTGAGGCCTGATCATCCTCACTAGAGAGCCTAGAGACATTGGCTGAGATTTAAATGGGCTATGTAAACACTAATTAATAGAATACATTTGTAATTTATCAATAGCCCCATGTGTGATTCGGACCACGAGAAGGACAGAGAGAGAGAGCGCTGCCCCTGCCTCTAGTCTATTTTACCATTACCTTATGGAATACAATTATTTCCTCATGGCGTTATCAAGAGTTGTAATTCTAATTTGATTTGTTATTCTAATTTGTTTATTTTTGATTTAACAGGCAGTGTTGTTGTTTTTTTGGACATATTAATCACAATGTGAGTCATGTGTCCAAGGGGGAATTACCAGTCCCATGGGGCCCTTTGGTAAATATGCAAATTTATTTTCTGTAAATTGATTTTCTTCTCATGCCTGTAAAAGTTGGTAATGGTTGGTAATGGTTGACAGTTATTCCAAGTGGATTGAAGTTCTCCCCACATCAAGTGATATGTGTATTGCTGTTGTTGTTTTCTTTTCTTTTGTTTGTTTTTGTCTTGCTTCAATAACAAATCTGCTGGATGGTCGGGATTTCTCCCTAAGGATTAGCCCTCTAACTCCCTGACCTGTAACTCTGCAGTGAGATCGCCAAGATGAAACTGGAGTTTAAGCAAATTTGGAGAAAAAATGGTTTCAACTGTGTGTTGTTATTCTCTTTGACATTTGTTTTAGAAATCTGTATTAAGAATATTGGTAGAAGTAATAATTTGTCATACCGTAAATAATTTGTCTGGATTTCCTGAATCAGGAATGCCCTAAACTGTTGTTCTGGTCTTGGGACGTAGACTTATTCGGAGACTTCAACGACGGCTCAGCTGCGAAGGGCGGGGCACGCGTAAACAAGATGGCGTATTGAATAGAAATCGATACAAAACACCTCAAGATAAAAACATAATATTCAAAATCAGTAAGTTAGACTAAATATTAGCATTTCATATATTCGCAGTTAATATAATTCAATCTGGATAATAACAGAAATAAGATCATAAGGCTAGAGAAATATATCGACAAATATTACTACAACAAGCAACACCCAAGCATGACTGAAGACAAGCGTGGAGAGCCGATCCCCAAAAGGAAACGCGACTCATCGACAGATACAGATGATATATGCTTTTCACCACTGGGTATGGTAAGTGTGGAAAGCGACCTGTTGAAGTCGATAAATGACAAATTGGGCATATTAGAATTGGTCAGTAAAGACGTAAAAGAGTTGAAAGCGAGTCTTCAAATGAGTGACGAAAAAGCTTTGGTAATGGAGAAAGAAACCAAAGAAATAAAAGTGACAGTCTCTAAAATGGAAACGGACGTTAGGGAATTAAAAAAGGAGAATAATCTTCTGAGAGAAGCCTTACTAGACATCCAAACTAGATCGATGAGGGAAAATCTAGTACTTACGGGTATTCAGGAAAAGGAGGGAGAAATAACAGAGAATATTATGAAGGACTTCCTGCATACAGCGCTACAAATCCCACTCGAGGCTGTCGATAAAATCCAACTCGAACGTGTACATCGTTTCGGAAAAAGAGGACAGAAATATGAGCGCCCAATCGTTGCCAAATTAGCTTTTTTTAAGGACAAAGCTATGGTGAAAAGCCTGGGAAAAAGACTTGCTGGCACGAAAATAGGCATGAATGATCAGTTCCCGAAGGAGATTGTAGAAAGGCGCAAAGTTCTGTATCCAATCTTCAAGGAAAACAGATTAAAAGGGAAACGTGTTGCACTAGTGGTGGATAAATTATATATTGACAACCAAATGTTCAGAGACACAAAGACTACTCCATGGCTATTCTAAAAGTTGTAATAGAGGAGTCAAATATTGGAGCACCTGATACTAGCAATGATAGGGATTGTAATATTAAATAACATTTATAGTAAGTATAGTAGTTTATAAATGGATAAAACGATATAACAAGCAGAATAATACATCTTTATATACAAATAATTAGAACATGGATTTTTTGGCGGGAGGTTGTTGTTTTGGCGGATGGTTGTTGTGGTTGGTCCTGTGTTCTCTCTGGCGTCCTTTCCCCATTGCAGCAGATGTGGATGCGGGTGCGTTTGCACGCTCGGCCCATTTCTTCCGCAGTCAACCATGTGGTGTGCATTTTTGTGTTTGAAAAGGTGCGGCGTTAAGTGAGTGAGAGGGGAAATGGTTGCATATCCCAGAGCCGACCGGGGGTCTATGAACAGGGGTAGTGAGAGAGAGAGCTTTCAATTTTGTGTAGATGAGGGATATACATTTTTAAATATAGTATACATCTAATCTAATTATTCATTGTCCTATCATGATGGAAAGATCCCCTAACCCTATAACCTGGACACCCACCTGAGCGACCCATACACCAAAGAGAAGTTCCCATCTATTTTATGGACCTGCTGTGAATATGCAGCCTAAACAGAGAAATAAATGCGGTCAGAGACCTACTTGAGCAGCACCGCCCCCTCAAGATTCTGAGCCTGCCTGGCAGGGTTGGTCCTACAAAGCCAGAGCCCCCTGATGGGAGAGCATAATATACAAGGAAATTCTCAAAGCTGCTAATGAGAACCTTGACGACCTTTTACCTAGCCGGTGGGGATTCCGGTGGGGTACGCCCACCCAGGTAGTGGCAGTGCTGGCAACACTGGCTGCAGTAACCCATGGGGAGGGGGTCACACTCGGACAATCAGAGAGGGGGTTTATCATTGTGGCCCAGGTGGCACAAAATAATCAAAGGTCTGACCGCATGGAGATGCTTGGGAAAATGGTTACAACAGGGGATCAGAGTGTTTGTGTCTCAGGTGAAGAGGGTGGATCTGATCTCCATCACCTAGGACTTGACATAGATTAAGTAGATTAATCAAATCTCACATTGTTATCAATTTCTGCTCAATCTGCATGCTTTCTCAATCAGCTTTAACTGTATGTGCACTCGTAGATTATTTCTCGAGTTGGGCTCTGGGATATAACAGCCGTTGAGTATCGGATTTTATGGTGGATTGTGGAGGAGGGGGGTTGAGTGTGTTGGAGTATGTGAGTATGTGCATGTGTGCTTGTCTGGCATCTGTTGTGGGGGGGTATGGGATGGACCGCGGGAATTATTTGCTAGGATAATAATTGCTTGTCATTGAATTAAATGTAATACAATGGCAATCCTGGTTATATGTTAGAATCCTATGCGTGAACTGCCGACATTATTACGCATATTAATTGATAATGATGGAAAATAGGATATGCATAATTAAAAAATAATAATAGTTATATAGATATATATATATAGAGGTGAAAGCATTGGAAATGCTTTTGGCGGTTAACCTGCTTCTGTTTTGTGGGTGGCACTGTGTGCTGTTTTCGATGGATGGGTCCTGGCCTCTCGGGGCCTTAGGGATACGGAGGGACGTGGGTGGGATGCTGATCACTGGGATGACGGCTCAACTTGGGATGGGGAGGGGCTTTAGCGGGGGAATTAGTGGAGAACAATTGAAGGGTTACTCCGTAGCAATGCAAATATCACGGTACAGCTATATGGACACTCAATCATTACGCTATTTTTTATTGGTAAATTTACAAACATATATAATGATAAATAGACTTGAAACTTGTATCTCATTATGGTGTATGGTGAAATAAGTATAGCCAGTTATAATTGTAATGGCTTAGCTGATAATAACAAAAGAAGAACAATATTTACATGGCTCAAATAGAAGGAATATAATATCTATTGTATACAGGAAACTCATTCAACAATTCGAGATGAAGTAGCGTGGAAAAAAGAATGGGGGGGGGGAAATATACTTCTCCCATGGGCAAAGAAATTCAAAAGGGGTGATGATATTAATTAATAGTAATTTCGATCCGAATGTGCAAATTGTCCAAATAGATACGCAAGGTAGATGGATTATTTTAAATATGGTATTGGACCATAAACAGATATGGCTCATTAACCTTTACGGACCAAATAATGATGATCCACAATTCTTTGACAATATATATAATAAATTATCAAGCCTGCAAGCAACTCAAGACAATATTATTATGGTGGGGGATTATAATACTGTTTTAAATAGCTCAATGGACCGAAAAGGAAATCACACCACAAACAATCACCCACATGCTCTTAAGGAAATTGTGAATGTCATGGATACATTAGAACTAGTAGATATATGGAGGCTTAAATATGCTGATCTAGTGAGATATACATGGCGGAGACTGAATCAAGCTAGTCGTCTTGACTTCTTTCTTATCTCATTCTCGTTGGCACCAAAAGTAAAAAAAGTGTTGATAGGGGACAGAATGCAGTCGGACCATCATATAATAGGCATATACATTACTCTGACTGAATTTCCACGTGGGCGAGGATATTGGAAATTTAATCAAAGCCTATTAGATGATAATTTATTTATAATTAGAACAAAGGAATTTATAACTGACTTTTTCCAACATAACATAGGTACAGCGAATCCCCTTATTGTATGGGACACCTTTAAATGTGCCTTTAGAGGCCATGCAATTCAGTACTCATCTCGAAAACAAAAGCAATTTAGGTCAAAAGAGTTTATACTAAGAAAGGAAATAGAAAGTCTAACAGAACAGATAGATGGCAATAAACACTGTAACATAGAGGCTCAGAATAAATTAGAGGAAAAACAAAAAGAAATGGAAAAACTTATTCAAGAAAGATCAAGTGTAATATATTATAAAAATAAAGCAAACTGGATGGAATATGGGGAAAAATGCACAAAATTCTTTTTTTAATCTTCAACATAGGAATGCTACCAAAAAGAACTTAATGAAACTGGTTACAATTGACGGAGTCACCCATAATTCACCTAATGATATTTTGAAGGAAGAAACAAAGTATTTTAAGCATATGTTTTCTTTTCAGTCGCCTCCATCTCCTCTAACTGAAGCTAATTGTAGAGATTTTTTTTCTATTGATAATGTCAAATTAACAGCCACACAGAAAGACTCATGTGAAGGTGAAATTACAGAGGAGGAACTTCTGGATGCAATTAAAGACTTTAAGTCCGGGGAAAACTCCAGGGTTGGATGGCATACCAATCGAGGTATACCAAACCTTTTTTGATATACTAAGAGGACCGTTATTAGCATGTTTTAACCACTCCTATGTAAATGGTAGATTATCTGACACTCAAGAAGAAGGTCTGATCTCATTATTACTGAAACAGGATACAAGTGGAAAATATAAAGATCCAGTCCATTTACAAAATTGGAGGCCACTTACACTTCAGTGTTGTGATGCAAAAATCCTAGCAAAATGTATAGCGCATAGAATTAAAAAGGTATTGTCGGATATTATTCATTCTAATCAGACAGGTTTTTTTACATGGAAGATACATTGGAGATAATATAAGGCAAGTATTGGAAACAATAGAACACTATGGAAAATATGGGAAACCAGGCCTGCTATTCATAGCAGACTTCGAAAAAGGCATTTGATAAAGTTCGACTGGAATTTATATATAAATGCCTGGAGCATTTCAATTTTGGAGAATCTCTTATAAAATGGGTCAAAATCATGTATAGTAACCCTAGGTGTAAAATAGTAAATAATGGCTATTTCTCAGAAAGTTTTAAACTGTCAAGAGGAGTGAAACAAGGTTGTCCACTATCGGCATATCTATTTATTGTGGCCATCGAGATGTTAGCTATTAAAATCAGATCCAATAATAATATCAGAGGATTAGAAATACAGGGCTTAAAAACAAAGGTGTCATTGTACGCAGATGATTCATGTTTTCTTTTAGATCCACAACTAGAATCCCTCCACAGCCTCATAGAGGATCTAGATACATTTTCTAACCTCTCTGGATTAAAACCAAATTATGACAAATGTACTATATTACGTATTGGATCACTAAAAATACAATTTTTACATTACCATGTAGTTTACCAATAAAATGGTCTGATGGTGATGTAGATATACTCGGAATACATATCCCAAAGGAAATACATGATCTCACTTCAATAAATTTTAATAGAAAGTTAGCAAAAATAGATAAGATCTTACTACCATGGAAAGGAAAATACCTGTCAATTTGTGGAAAAATCACCCTGATTAACTCTTTAGTATTATCCCAGTTTACCTATTTGCTTATGGTCTTGCCTACGCCTAGCAAACAGTTTTTTAAATTATATGAGAAAAAAATATTCAATTTTATTTGGAACGGCAAGCCAGACAAAATTAAAAGAGCATATTTATATAATTAATATGAATTCGGAGGACAGAAATTATTAAATATTAAAGCATTAGACCTATCACTAAAATCTTCAGTCATCCAAAAGTTATACTTAAATCCGAACTGGTTCTCAAGCAAATTAGTAAGATTGTCTCACCCACTGTTCAAGAAAGGCCTTTTTCCCTTTATTCAGATTACAACCTCTCACTTTCAGTTATTTGAAAAGGAAACAATCTCCCAAATGTCACTATTTCTAAAACAAGCCATAGAAAGTTGGTTGCAATTTCAATTTAATCCTCCAGAAACGACAGAACAAATAATGCAACAAATATTGTGGTTAAATTCAAATATACTAATTGACAAAAACCTTAATTTTTTTGACAGAATGTTTAAAAAAGGTATAATCTTCGTAAATGATATCATCGGTAGGACTGGTGGAGTTATGTCGCACATGCAGCTAACAAAAACATATGGAAATGTCTGCTCTACCCAAAATTACAACCAAATAATTGCAGCCTTACCGCAAAAGTGGAAGAGGAAAGTTGAAGGGGGAGAAAGTAAGGAACTTGTCTGTCGGCCTTGCATTAAAGAACATAATTGGTTAAGGAAAACTGTGATAAATAAAAAAGTATATCAGTTTCACTTAAGGACCAAAGGATTGACAGCCGTCCCATATAGATTGCAAAATAGTTGGGAAGAGATCTTTGACGTACCGATCCCATGGCATAGTGTTTATGAACTGACACGCAAAACGACACCGGATTAAAAAATTTGAATCTTTCAATTTAAATTATTATATAAAATTCTTGCTACCAATGGAATGTTATTTATATGGGGGATACAATCTTCCCAGCTCTGCAGATTTTGCTGTGAAGAGATAGAATCATTAGATCATTTGTTTTGGTTCTGTCCATTTGTAGCTTGTTTTTGGACACAGGTCCAGGAATGGCTAAAGGATTGCAATATTTACCTGGAACTAACCTTGCAGATAGCATTACTGGGTGATCTGAAAAGTCATAGTCAATCAATCAATAATATAATAATACTTTTAGCAAAAAATTTTATTTTTAATTCACAATCTGTAGAAGCAATGAGAATAGAAAGGTTCAGAACTTTTGTAAAACATCACAGTACGGTTGAAATATATATGGCAAATAGAAATCCTATATGGATGGTGTTAAGAGATAGATGGGAGGTATTGAATAGAGTTGAAGGATGGGACTAATAACAAATAACAACAAATAATAACAAAGATAGCTAATAATGTAAGCATACTGTGTCCATAATAAGTATATAGGTTGTATGTTGGGAGCTTTTGGGAAAGAGCACAGTTAGAAAGATATGGCATTTAGAAGCAAACCGGATGGACATCATGAAAATGATCGGAGAGGTTGAGAGTAGAAGAAGTTCAGGAGCAAAAAAAAATAAATAAATATATATATATATATATATATATATATATATATATATAGATATAGAATTATTGTAAAATTAACTCTGTCCATAAGGTGTAGATAGTAAGTATAGACCGGAAGTAGAGGCCTGGGCGTTGTTGTTCACTAATTTACTCCAAGTAGGGAAAGGATGGCGGGGTTGAAAAGTAATAAAGGGGAATATATATATAAAAAATAAAAATAAACATGGGGGATTGGAAGTGATGCAGACAATTACATTGATAGAAGATACAATCTATCTGCAATATTAAGCTGATCCATCCCCCCAAAAAAAAAAAAAAAAAAAAAAAATGTTGTTCTGGTCTGTCCTCTCTCGAGGTTATGGCGAAGGTGACCACAGATGGTGTCTAGATGCATGGAAGGGATAATATGACCAAGAACAGTGTGAACCTCAACACCTCCTCTAACCGGCTGAAGCAATGGCGATAATGGCGTTCAGTATGGTCCTTCACCACTTCTACCATGAGAGCTGAGTCCGAGCCAGCAACCTGTACACAGCATCCAATCGAAGCTATCAACTGCCTTTTATCTCATGCCTTTTTCTCTCAGGAGTGCGACATGGGTCCACGTGGAGTGAGCATGGAGAGAGATCCCGTCTAAACTTGGTGGTGTACTGGTAGGAAAATGGACAAAGACATAATGGACTGTAAAGGACAGTGGCAGCTCAGGTGAGAGACATTATCAAGGGCCATCCACTTTGAACATGTGCCATTAAAAAGACGAACTGAAACACTATCTGAAGAAGAACATGAAGAAATGCCAGAAGGATCAGTGCCGGGATGGAGGGGGGTGGTCAACCGTGCCCGTAATTTATTTAGGCTTATCCAAAATAGTTTATTTGGGGTATCAGGTTGATTGTGGAGGTCTGCACACTGCAAAATGTATAGTCATTTAGACTAAGAATGCATTGAGATACCAATCTGTCATTACCACAAGTGGTGAGAAAAGTTAATGCTAGAAAAATAAGATGAATATACTGTATGTCAATGTAAATGTACATTCTGCCAGTATCGGTGTGTGCGAAGTTTTCTATCAATAGATAACACATATTTGGAAAGGCGAGGCTTCTAGAGACAGAGATATGCCCCTAAAATGTGAGGAGAGCCACTAGATTGTAGCTTGGGCTAACCTTCCCCAAATCTAATTCTTAGCAAGGTTGGTGTGAAACTGTTATAATATGTGTTCTCTCTCTTTTCCCTGTGAAATGTTATTAACATGCTGTAAGGCAATCTGTGCCTCTCTGGCTGATAAGATTTCAACAGCTATCATGTTTTCTGCTCCTCCAGAGGATGGTGAAACGAATGAGCTGAAACTCTGGATGAACTCACATTTCCCCCTGTAGATATGGACGATGAGTAATGATTGAAGGTTGTTTTAATTTAACAAGTTGAGGGTAAGGTCATCTGAACCCTTAACCTGTTTACATTATGTGGAACACTGAGCTGTTGAGCCAGCACCAACCTTTTGAAGGTCTTAGCAGAATTGTTAAACAACATGGTTTTATATTTTGACTAAGTTGATGTCCCAGGGACAGTTAGTGAAAAACATAGGTCAATCCAACCCGATTGTTGTAAGAGATATGGAAACAATAGTTAACATTGAGAGATTTATTCACCTCTGAATCTACAGATCCCTTGTGTATGTGTGTGTATTTTTGATACTCACTCCCATTAATAGAAGTATAACCTTTATTATAATCATAGTATTACCATACTAATTGGATTGTACAACCCAGAATGAAGGGTTTGAAATGATGAAGTGTCTGTTTTTTTGTGTGTTGATTTCCCTTACTTTAATAGGAATATAGAATATTTTGATATAGAAGCTCAAATCTAAATGCTTACATTAAAATGTAATGATTATTATCACACAAGTGATAAGAGGATGGATGGCCATCAGGCTCAGTTGGGGTGACGATGTCTCATAGTGATTTTGGGAAATGTGTTATAGCATTGCAGCCATATGTTAGTGTGGTAGAAAAAACACTCATAAGACAGTCCAGTCTCAATATACAAAAGCTTTATTTAAACATGCATGGGAAAACCAATTCAACTCGCTCTTTATTCTCATAGACATTTTATACAGACCCAGGATAGGTGGGGTGTTTCACATGCCATTCGTTTGAGTCAGGTAGTTAGCAGCCCCAGAGGCAGCAGACAAATCATTTCAAGGACACGCGATTGAGAGCATATCAGAGAACAGAGCAATCTTACAGAAATTAAGAGGAAAAAGATGACCTGTCCTTTCTTCAGGCCATATAAGATAACAAATTAAATTGTCCTCTTCCATAGTAGCTTTCTGTGTATTACCACTCTTTCTTTCATCCCTCTATCCCATAAATTTTTTTTTACCCTATGACCAACAATGTCAGTATACAACAAGTTATTGCTCACGCTTTAATCATATATCATTGGAAACCGTACATTCACAACTATCCATCAGATATACTTTTTTAAATGTTCAGGTCAACATAACTTTGACCTTTGACCTCTAGGTTACATATCAGATTGCTTTGAAAAGGAAACCCTGATACATTTTAAACTTTGTTTGACAAGTGGTACTGAAAGGTCATGAAACTACCTTTCAAATCATATATAATATAACCAACTTTGAAAGCACCAGCTACAACTATTGTTTAAAAACCAGTGGTGTAAAGTACTTAAGTAAAAATACTTGAAAGTACTACTTAAGTAGTTTTGGGGGGTATTTGTACTTTACTTTACTATTTATATTGTTATATTTGTACTTTACTTCACTACATTCCTAAAGAAAATGATGTACTTTTTACTCCATACATTTTCCCTGACACCCAAAAGTACTCGTTACATTTTGAATGCTTAGCAGGACAGGAAAATGGTCCAATTCAAACACTTATCAAGAGAACAACCCTGGTCACCCCTACTGTCTCTGATCTGGCGGACTCACTAAACACATGTTTCGTTTGTAAATGATGTCTGAGTGTTGGTGTGTACCGCTGGCTATCCGTAAATAAAATAAAAACAAGGAAATGGTGCCATCTGGTTTGCTTAATATAAGGAATTTGAAATAATTTATACTTTTACTTTTGATACTTAAGTATATTTTAGCAATTACATTTACTTTTGATACTTAAGAATATTTAAAACCAAACACTTTTAGACTTTTACTCAAGTGGTATTTTACTGGGTGACTTTCACTTTTACTTGAGTCATTTTCTATTAAGGTATCTTTACGTTTACTCAAGTATGACAATTGGGTATTTTTTCCACCAATGTTAAAAACCGCCCATATTGTGCCATTGACATTAGAATGTTGGAAGCTCAGCCATAGAATCCCATGTAGGGAGGCGGTTATGTTTTTGGATTGTAACTTTTCACACACACAGCTAGAACAGGGTTTTAGCTGTGTGTGTAGATATTGGGCTAACACAGGATTCACGCATTAACCCCACAGAAGCCTTTTTCCAATATGGCTGCCAAACAACTCTGTTCTCATCTGACCATACCTGTATGAAATGTAATTGTAGTATGCACAATAATATCTTAAAATGTGATGTAGAATACACAACCAAATGAGTCAGGTGTAGCAGGTATATAAAGATGTTAAATTATTCACAGAAATGTGGTAAGAATGTGCCCTGTCAGAATCTGTGATTTCTGAGTATGTTTTGATCCTTTTTTGCAACATTTAATCTTCAATTATTTAAAATGTATTTATACATGTAAATAGTCCTGGATGTGCGCTGATTAAAATTATATACAAAGTTATCCTATTAACTGTTTTAATTTTGAGGACTATAAACCTGCCCCGTACATTCCATTACAATGTTGTAAAATCCAATGTTGGACCTCTTGAGGCCACTTATATTAATCAATATTTTTGGTATTCTAGTAACATAGTAAGAACACATCTTAATTTGAATAACTAAGTGTAATGGTTTACTGCTCTCATCATCAAGATTAGGTTAAAATGTACTGGTATTCCTATGGAATGCTGCAAGTTTCTAGTCCTATGTTTTATGAAATTTGAATAGGATAATAAGATAATGTTGTATATGTTATAAAATAACTCATATAATTTTAATCAGCTTATATCCACGAATACTCACATGTGCATATCCATTTTACATGTTTGAAGATTAAATATTGCAATTATTACCATCTTCAGAAATCAGTGACAAATCTGACAACTTTTTTGGGCACATTCTTAACAAAATTCAGTGAATTATTTAACATCTTTATATACACTCCCCTCTGTATTTATCTGGACAGTGAAGCTAAAACTTTTACTTTGGCTCTATCCTTCAGCATTTTGGATTAGATATCAAATGTTTCATATCTGCTTTACCATTTAGAGATTAAAGCATTTTATGTATCTACCCCCCCAATTTGAAGGTGTCATAAGTAGTTCCCACGGGGGGCCAGTATGAAAAATGTATGCACTCACCAACTGTAAGTAGCTCTGGATAAGAGCATCTGCTAAATGACTAAAATGTAAAAAATGAAGTGTATTGAAGTGTATTAAAGTAGTCAAGTTTAGTATTTGGTCCCATATTTGGTCCCATATTCCTAGCACATAATGACTACATCAAGCTTGTGCCTCTACAAACTTGTTGAATGCATTTGGTTGTATTTTAGATGATGTTGTGTCCAATAGAAACGAATGGTAAATAATGTGTTCTGTCATTTTGGAGTGTCATTACTGATAATCATGAATAAACGTCAATAATGATGAGTGAGAAAGTTACAAATTAACTTTTAAGAAGGCACACCTGTTCATTGAAATGAAGCTGGTTGTGAGAATGCCAAGAGTGTGCAAAGCTGTCATCAAGGCAAAGGGTGGCTATTTGAAGAATCTCAAATATTAAATATATTTGGATTTGTTTAACACTTTTTTGGTTACTACATGAATCCATATGTGTTATTTCATAGTTATGATGTCTTCACTATTATTCTACAATGTAGAAAATAGTAAAAATTAAGAAAAACCCTTGAATGAGTAGGTGTTCTAAAACGTTTGACCGGTAGTGTACATCACAATTAAAATGTTAAGATACCTTCTGAGATGTGTGCAAACCTGGTGGCCAACTACAAAAAATGTCTGACCTCTGTGATTGCCAACAAGGGATTTGCCACCAAGTACTAAGTCATGTTTTGCAGAGGGGTCAAATACTTATTTCCCTCATTAAAATGCAAATCAATTTATAACATTTTTGACATGCGTTGTTCTGGATTTTGTTGTTGTTATTCTGTCTCTCACTGTTCAAATAAACCTATCATTAAAATGATAGACTGATCATGTCTTTGTCAGTGGGCAAACGTACAAAATCAGCAGGGGATCAAATACTTTTTTCCCTCACTGTAATTATGTGCACGAACACAAAACACCACATCTGTAATTTTAGTCCCATTCGAATCTGCCATAGCAGTAATTTTTACATGGCAGGAAAGTAACAATTCCAACCAGAATAATCTACTGTTTTTTTGGCGAACTCCAATGTCCTCTGATAATAAAAATATATACTGTATACTGTAGCTAGAGACGTTCTCAGACCTATGTTTTAGGGGGAAACTAATGCATTTCTAAACCTTTGTCTCCTCTCTCCTCAGCCATGGACATCACAGTGCCCGTCTTGGGCTGTCACTGTTGATGTGGGTGCGTTGAGAGGAGTCAGACGCAGGACGCATATGTCACGATCGTCGGTGAGAGAGGAGGACCAAGGCGCAGCGTCGAATGAGAACATATTTATTATATTAATGATCACACGATCAAAACAACAAAACGATGACGTGACAGTCAATGGTCATACACAAACCAAATACGAACAAGAAACCACACCAAATGAATGCCTAACGGCTACCTAAATATGACTCCCAATCAGAGACAACGAGCTACAGCCGTCCCTGATTGGGAGCCACCCTGGCCAACATAGATATACAAAACCAGAAAGTGAAACCTAGAACACACATAGACTATACACACCCTGGCTCAACATATTAGAGTCCCCAGAGCCAGGGCGTGACAGTACCCCCCCCTAAAGGCGCGGACTCCGACCGCGCCCACCAAATACCACAGGGGAGGGACCGGGTGGGCACTCCGCTTAGGCGGCGGATCCGGCTCCGGGCCTATTCCCCGCTCCCTCTCCAACCCCCCAAAGTACTCCTGGTCCGGTCTGGCCCCGCTGGCCGGAGCTGGACTGCACACTGGTGGAGCGGATTGCTCTAGCTCCGGCGTGAAGCATCTGACCGGTGCCGGACCAGCCACCGGTGGAACAGGCACGGGCCGTGCCGGACTGACGACGCACACCACTGGCTTGGTGTGGGGAGCAGGAGCGGGCCGAGCCTGGCTGTCGAAGCGCACCCCTGACTTGGTGCGGGGAACAGGAACGGGCCGAGCCGGGCTGACGAAGCGCACCACTGACTTGGTGCGGGGAGCAGGAACAGGCCGGACCGTACTGGGGACACACACCACTGGTCCTACGCAGGGATCTGGAATGGGCCGGACCGGACTGGTAACACACCCCAGTACCTCTCGCCGTGCCTCTACACCTTCCACCCCCTCTTCGACCAGTGGCCCCCGTAACCTGGCGGCCTCCTCTGCCAACCCGCTGGGCCGCTCTGCCGCGGTCTCCTGCTGGCCCGTCGTCCACGGCGTTAGCCCCCCCCCTAAACATTTTCTGGGCGTCTCTCCTACCGTGGACCAGGTCTCCATGTCCCTCGCCAGCCTCTCGCCCTTCTGCCTCAATGTCAAGCCCTTCTCTTCCTCACCCGGCTTGACCCAGTCGAGGAGGCGAAGGAGATCTGCTAGAGATCTCCCTGGCGATGGCTCCTGGACACGCTGCTTGGTCAAATCTTGGTGGTTTCTTCTGTCACGATCGTCGGTGAGAGAGGAGGACCAAGGCGCAGCGTCGAATGAGAACATATTTATTATATTAATGATCACACGATCAAAACAACAAAACGATGACGTGACAGTCAATGGTCATACTGTCGTGTATTGAGATTATGACGTTGTTAAATGTTTTTAAGTGGAACTGAAAGAATGTTGATTTTAGTATCAAGAGGGAATGTTTTAGTGTAACGTCACATACAACAGACAGGAAGTGTGTTGTAGACAGGGGAGACTGGTGATTGGCCAGAAGAGGGAGCATCTTTTTGCATTGTTTATAAGTAGGGGGAAAACCGAAGGAGAAGGCAGAACGGCCATTGCAATCTGGGACGCTGTTCTCCAGACACCGCGGGTCTGTAACTTATGCTGTAACCTTGTGATATTAATAAAAGCCTCTAATCATTGTGCAGCATAAGCGGACTCTTTGTTGACAGCAATAATTGCCACCATTCACCCGATACGACAATACACAAACCAAATACGAACAAGAAACCACACCAAATGAATGCCTAACGGCTACCTAAGTATGACTCCCAATCAGAGACAACGAGCTACAGCCGTCCCTGATTGGGAGCCACCCTGGCCAACATAGATATACAAAACCAGAAAGTGAAACCTAGAACACACATAGACCATACACACCCTGGCTCAACATATTAGAGTCCCCAGAGCCAGGGCGTGACAGCATAAGCTAAGTCAAACAAGACTTTACTAAATGTACAACCAGTACCAAATAAAGTACCTCTAACGAGGAGGCAGAACGACAACGCAACACAGTGCGTTACAATAACAATTCCAGAGTACTGCACAGGATACCACCAACAGACAGGAAATAAAATAACACACAACTAACGAAAACAACCACAGGAAACTTATAAGGCACATAATCAAGACCAAACGGACACAGGTGTAACAGACAGACCAAACCAAACGAACAACGAAACATTCAACGGTGGCAGCTAGTACTCCGGGGACGACGAACGCCGAAGCCTGCCCGAACAAGGAGGAGGAGCAGCCTCGGCAGATTCCGTGACAGTACCCCCCCCTTGACGCGCGGCCCCAGCCGTGCGCCGACCCCGGCCTCGGGGACGGCCAGGAGGACGCGGACCCGGGCGCGTGGGATGACCACAGTGGAACTCAGTCAGGAGGGATGGATCTAGGATGTCCCTCCTAGGCACCCAGCACCGTTCCTCCGGGCCGTACCCCTCCCACTCCACGAGATACTGGAGACCTCTCATCCGGCGTCTCGAGTCCAAGATGGTCCGGACCCTGTACGCCGGAGCCCCCTCGATGTCCAATGGGGGCGGAGGGGTCTCTCCTATCTCATCTTCTTGGAGTGGACCAGCTACCACCGGCCTGAGAAGAGACACATGGAACGAGGGGTTAATATTCTTATAATCAATAGGCAGTTGTAACCTGTAACACACCTCGTTCAATCTTCTCAGGACTTTAAAAGGCCCCACAAACCGCCGACCCAGCTTCCAGCAGGGCAGGCGGAGGGGCAGGTTTCGAGTCGAGAGCCAGACTCGATCTCCCGGTGCGTATACCGGTCCTCACTGCGGTGGCGATCGGCGCTTGCCTTCTGTCGACGGATGGCCCGCTGCAAATTGACATGTGCAGCGTCCCACGTCTCCTCCGAGCGCCGAATCCACTCATCCACCGCAGGAGCCTCGATCTGGCTCTCGTGCCATGGTGCCAGAACCGGCTGATACCCTAAAACACACTGGAAAGGTGTTAGATTGGTGGAGGAGTGGCGGAGAGAGTTCTGTGCCATCTCTGCCCAGGGGATATACCTTGACCACTCCTCCGGCCGGCCCTGGCAATAGGACCTCAGAAACCTACCCACATCCTGGTTGACTCGTTCTACCTGCCCATTGCTCTCTGGGTGGTAACCCGAGGTAAGGCTCACCGAGACCCCCAAGCGTTCCATGAAAGCCCCCCAGACTCTGGAGGTGAACTGGGGACCTCGGTCAGACACTATATCCTCGGGAACCCCATAGTGCCGGAAAACGTGGGTAAATAGGGCCTCAGCGGTCTGTAGGGCAGTAGGGAGACCCGGCATTGGGAGGAGACGACAGGCCTTGGAAAACCGATCCACAACGACCAAAATGGTGGTATTCCCCTGGGAGGGGGGAAGGTCGGTCACAAAATCCACCGAGAGGTGGGACCATGGTCATTGTGGAACGGGCAGGGGATGTAACTTTCCCCTGGGCAGGTGTCTAGGCGCCTTACACTGGGCGCACACCGAGCAGGAGGAGACATAAACTCTCACATCCCTAGCTAACGTTGGCCACCAGTATTTCACGCTAAGGCAGTGCACTGTCCGGCCAATACCTGGATGTCCAGAGGAGGGTGATGTATGAGCCCAATAAATAAGTCGGTCACGAACCTCGAGCGGAACGTACGTCCGCCCCACAGGACACTCGGGGGGAGTAGGGTCGGCACGTAACGCCCTCTCGATCTCCGTATCGACCTCCCACACTACCGGAGCCACCAGACAAGACTCCGGCAGTATGGGAGTAGGCTCAATGGACCTCTCCTCTGTGTCATACCGCCGGGACAGGGCGTCTGCCTTACCGTTCTGGGACCCTGGGATGTACGTGATCTTAAAAACAAACCGGGTTAGGAACATGTTCCACCTAGCCTGACGAGGGTTTAGTCTCCTAGCTGCCCGGATGTACTCCAGGTTACGGTGGTCAGTCAGAATGAGGAAAGGGTGTTGAGCCCCCTCAAGCCAATGCCTCCACACCTTTAGGGCCTGAACCACGGCTAACAACTCCCTGTCCCCTACGTCATAATTACGCTCCGCCGGGCTGAGCTTCTTGGAATAGAACGCACAGGGGCGGAGTTTAGGTGGCGTGCCGGACCGTTGCGACAGAACCGCCCCAATACCGGCTTCTGACGCGTCCACCTCCACTTGGAATGGTAAAGCGGGATCCGGATGCGCCAGCACCGGAGCCGAAGTGAACAGGTCCTTCAGTTTAACAAATGCCCTGTCCGCTTCAGCTGACCACTGCAAACGCACTGGACCCCCCTTTAGCAGGGACGTAATGGGAGCTGCCACCTGTCCAAAACCCCGGATAAATCTCCGGTAGTAATGAGCAAAACCCAGAAACTGCTGCACCTCTTTTACAGTGGTTGGAGTTTGCCAATTACGCACGGCTGACACACGGTCCACCTCTATCTTCACACCAGACGCGGACAATCGATAACCCAAGAAGGAGATGGACTCCTGGAAAAACAAGCATTTCTCTGCCTTGACATACAAGTCATGCTCCAACAGCCTCTTCAACACTCTGCGTACCAGGGCTACATGCTCGGCTCGTGTAGAAGAGTACACTAGGATGTCGTCGATGTACACTACCACACCCTGCCCATGCATGTCCCTGAAAATCTCGTCCACAAAGGATTGAAAGACTGAAGGAGCATTCATTAACCCATATGGCATGACGAGATATTCGTAATGACCCGAGGTGGTGCTGAATGCTGTTTTCCATTCATCTCCCTCCCTAATGCGCACCAGATTGTACGCGCTCCTGAGATCCAACTTTGTGAAGAACCGCGCTCCGCGTAATGATTCTGTCATAGTCACAATCAGAGGAAGAGGATAACTGTACTTAACCGTGATCTGATTGATACTACGATAATCAATACACGGGCGCAAACCCCCGTCCTTCTTCTTCACAAAGAAGAAACTCGAGGAAACCGGGGAAGTGGAGGACCGTATGTATCCCTGTTCCAAGGACTCGGCTATGTAAGTCTCCATAGCCGCGGTCTCCTCTTGAGACAGGGGATACACACGGCTCCGCGGAAGTGCCGCTCCTGTTTGGAGATCTATCGCACAATCCCCCTGTCTATGAGGTGGCAACCGTGTTGCCCTAGTTTTGCTGAAAACCAGTGCTAAATCCTCACATTCAGGGGGAATGTGCATTGCGGACACTTGGTTCGGACTCTCCACCGATGTTGCCCCTATGGAAACACCTAGACATCTCCCTACACACTGGGCAGACCACTCCATAAGAGCCCTCTGTTGCCACGCAATGGTAGGATCATGGGTGCTTAACCAGGGAAGCCCCAGCACCACGGGATACGCAGGAGAGTCGATCAGATAAAACTGAATGATCTCCTCATGACCCCCCTGCGTAATCATCTTCAGTGGTGCTGTGACTTCTCTAATCAACCCCGACCCCAGCGGCCGGCTGTCTAGAGCATGAACTGGGAAAGGGGGTTCCACCGGCCGAAGGGGAATTCCTACCCTAGAACAAAATACACGATCAATAAAATTCCCAGCTGCGCCTGAATCTACTAGCGCCTTATGCTGGGAATGAGGTGCCACCTGTGGAAATCTCACAGGTATACACAGGTGTCCAACAGAGAGCTCTGGGTAAGTGGGGCATCTACTCACCTGAAATGACTCCCCAGTGCGTGACCTGTTGTCCCCTCTCCCAGGAGACCCTCCCCAACACCTAGCCGCAGTGTGCCCTCCACGGCCACAGTTGGTGCAGGGGACGGCCCCCCTCGGGTTCTCTCTCCTCCTCTCCCTAGCGCCTGCACCACCGAGCTCCATGGGAATCGGCTCGGCGGTGCTGGAGGATGGAATGGACGACCCCCATTCGGGACGTCCGCGGGTAGCCAGCAGGGTGTCGAGACAGATGGACATGTCCACCAACTGGTCGAAGGTGAGGTTGGTGTCCCTGCAGGCCAGCTCACGACGAACGTCCTCTCGTAGGCTGCATCGATAATGGTCGATGAGGGCCCTCTCATTCCATCCCGCATCTGCCGCTAGCGTCCGGAACTCCAGGGCGAACTCCTGGGCACTCCTCTTCCCCTGTCGGAGGTGGAACAGACGCTCCCCCGCCGCATTCCCCTCAGGTGGATGATCGAACACTGCCCTGAAGCGGCGGGAGAACTCTGCGTAGGTGATGGTAGCGGCGTCTATTCCCCTCCATTCGGCGTTAGCCCACTCCAACGCCTTGCCGGAGAGACAGGAGATGAGGGCGGAGACGCTCTCGTATCCTGAGGGCGCCGGGTGTATGGTGGCCAGGTAGAGTTCCACCTGCAGGAGGAATCCCTGACACCCGGCTGCGGTACCATCATATGCCCTCGGGAGCGAGAGCCAAATGCCGCTGGGTTCCGGTACTGGGAGAGGAGGACTGGCCGATGGTGATGGTAAGGTGTGCGAAGATGTGGGCACCTCTCCAGTAACCAAACGGCGCAGCGTGTTGGACAAATCGTTCATGGCGGCCCCAAGTTGCTGGATCATGGTGTCTTGATTGCTGATCCGTTCCTCGAGGGATTTGGGTGCCGCCGCTGCTCCTGCTGACTCCATGGTGGTGTGTTATTCTGTCACTGTTGATGTGGGTGCGTTGAGAGGAGTCAGACGCAGGACGCATAAGCTAAGTCAAACAAGACTTTACTAAATGTACAACCAGTACCAAATAAAGTACCTCTAACGAGGAGGCAGAACGACAACGCAACACAGTGCGTTACAATAACAATTCCAGAGTACTGCAAAGGATACCACCAACAGACAGGAAATAAAATAACACACAACTAACGAAAACAACCACAGGAAACTTATAAGGCACATAATCAAGACCAAACGGACACAGGTGTAACAGACAGACCAAACCAAACGAACATCGAAACATTCAACGGTGGCAGCTAGTACTCCGGGGACGACGAACGCCGAAGCCTGCCCGAACAAGGAGGAGGAGCAGCCTCGGCAGATTCTGTGACATGGGCATAGCGAAGAAGCTCTATTCTTTATGTGCTGAAGTGTAAGCCAATAAAAAGTGCTGTCAGCGTTTGGCCCAGCGCGTAAAAGCCTTGGCAAATACGGTGAGCATGGTAAAGGGGCTGGGGGAAGACCCTGCCCCTGTGGAGAACAGCCTGCGTGAGCTCAAACTCACCCTGGAAAATGCCCAGGACATGGTTGAGAATTACGCCAGCACCAACTTCATGAACCGCGTGTTAAAGGCCTACAAGCAGTGAGAAGAGCTTGAGAGTTAGACCATGCGCCTGAAAGATTCAGCTCAGATGCTGTCGCTAGCCCTGCAGGTGGATCACAGAGAGAAGCTACAGCAGATGTTCAGAGAGGACATGCAATTGAGAGAGGATAAGGCGGACAGGGAGATCGATAATCTGTAACTGCAGAAATGTGAGACGCTGCTACCATGCAGTTTCTAGTGCAAGGTATTAATCATGTAGCTTCCCTGTATATGTGTACTGTGGTCACTGCCAGGAGGTCTGGGCTGTTTTATGGCCAGTCACTGATCCTGCCGACTACACCATATGTAGCGGTGTGTGTGTGTGTGTGTGTGTGTGTGTGTGTGTGTGTGTGTGTGTGTGTGTGTGTGTGTGTGGCTTGACTGGGGTTAATCACAGGCAGGTGACATTGTGAACATTTATCCCACAGTGCTACATGAGAAAGTGGAAGCAGTGTTTGGGAAAGTGGACTCCACCCAAGAAGATGTAAAATACATCAAAGCTGTTTTGGAAACATGCAAGTATGCCTCTATAGATTAATGTCCAATTGAATGAAACTAAGAAAGTTTAATCTTTATTTGTTTACTAGCTGTACTACTTAATTTGGAATCTGAACAACTATTGTTTCTCATTTCTCGTTGCCCTTGACCAGCGTCTGATGATAAAGGAGAATGTGGGTCTGTTTGCTTGTTCGTTCCTGTGTGGTTTATACCTTTCTCTGTTTTTGTTTGATACTACAATCACTCAAGTTCCACTCATACAAACTATATTGACGGCACTCTGTACAGATGAAAGTAGTGAGCATGCGATAGTAAACAATGGGTCAATCAAATCAGGTTACAAAACCCAGCACAGTTTCAATCCTGCACCAGGAAAGCACCCCATGGTCTCTCAAGCCGCACTGTATTTTGCATGATGGTGTGTTGTCCTGTTGGACCTTCAGTTCTCTGTGTTATTGATGTGTTATGTTCCTAAGTCCCTGTGTGACTTGCTATCTATCTCATTGACTTTGTTGTGTGTTTCCCATTGACAGTAATGAAGCCCAGTATTTTTTATCAAGACATCAGAGAGATCAAGCCAGAGGAGCTGATCTACGACGTGCCCAAAGAGCCCTTCATCAAAAATTCAGAGATATTCAAAGGAGAGTACAACAAATTCCCAGTGGCCATCAAAAGATACACCTACTCAAGGAGTACAAGCCTGAGGTATGTAGCATAGCATACAAGATGTCTCAGAGAGGTCTTGTAATATCAACTTCAGTGCTAAACATCTATTTGTTTAATGGGTTATGTTTGTCCCACACAGTCAGGTGAGAACCATTTTTAAAAAGGAAGTGGGAACCATGAAGCACTTTGAATCACCAAACATCCTACAAATGGTTGGGATCTGTGTCCAGGAAGACAGCGGTGAGTGAGCTTCTCTATTTGTTATGCAGTATGTGAAATACTGTAGTTGCTGAAGAAATGGGAGACTGGATATAATCCAAATCACCTTTACTCGCCATGTACACCAGGAATTTGATTTGGTGAAATGGTGCTGCCACAGTAAACAGAATAATCAAACAGAATATACAGTGGGGGGAAAAAGTATTTAGTCAGCCACCAATTGTGCAAGTTCTCCCACTTAAAAAGATGAGAGAGGCCTGTAATTTTCATCATAGGTACACGTCAACTATGACAGACAAATTCAGGAAAAAAAATCCAGAAATCACATTTATTTGCAAATTATGGTGGAAAATAAGTATTTGGTCACCTACAAACAAGCAAGATTTCTGGCTCTCGCAGACCTGTAACTTCTTCTTTAAGAGGCTCCTCTGTCCTCCACTCGTTACCTGTATTAATGGCACCCGTTTGAACTTGTTATCAGTATAAAAGACACCTGTCCACAACCTCAAACAGTCACACTCCAAACTCCACTATGGCCAAGACCAAAGAGCTGTCCAAGGACACCAGAAACAAAATTGTAGACCTGCACCAGGCTGGGAAGACTGAATCTGCAATAGGTAAGCAGCTTGGTTTGAAGAAATCAACTGTGGGAGCAATTATTAGGAAATGGAAGACATACAAGACCACTGATAATCTCCCTCGATCTGGGGCTCCACGCAAGATCTCACCCCGTGGGGTCAAAATGATCACAAGAACGGTGAGCAAAAATCCCAGAACCACACGGGGGGACCTAGTGAATGACCTGCAGAGAGCTGGGACCAAAGTAACAAAGCCTACCATCAGTAACACACTACGCCGCCAGGGACTCAAATCCTGCAGTGCCAGACGTGTCCCCCTGCTTAAGCCAGTACATGTCCAGGCCCGTCTGAAGTTTGCTAGAGTGCATTTGGATGATCCAGAAGAGGATTGGGATAATGTCATATGGTCAGATGAAACCAAAATAGAACTTTTTGGTAAAAACTCAACTCGTCGTGTTTGGAGGACAAAGAATGCTGAGTTGCATCCAAAGAACACCATACCTACTGTGAAGCATGGGGGTGGAAACATCATGCTTTGTGGCTGTTTTTCTGCAAAGGGACCAGGACGACTGATCCGTGTAAAGGAAAGAATGAATGGGGCCATGTATCGTGAGATTTTGAGTGAAAACCTCCTTCCATCAGCAAGGGCATTGAAGATGAAACGTGGCTGGGTCTTTCAGCATGACAATGATCCCAAACACACCGCCCGGGCAACGAAGGAGTGGCTTCGTAAGAAGCATTTCAAGGTCCTGGAGTGGCCTAGCCAGTCTCCAGATCTCAACCCCATAGAAAATCTTTGGAGGGGAGTTGAAAGTCTGTGTTGCCCAGCGACAGCCCCAAAACATCACTGCTCTAGAGGAGATCTGCATGGAGGAATGGGCCAAAATACCAGCAACAGTGTGTGAAAACCTTGTGAAGACTTACAGAAAACGTTTGACCTGTGTCATTGCCAACAAAGGGTATATAACAAAGTATTGAGAAACTTTTGTTATTGACCAAATACTTATTTTCCACCATAATTTGCAAATAAATTCATAACAAATCCTACAATGTGATTTTCTGGAATTTCTTTTCTCATTTTGTCTGTCATAGTTGACGTGTACCTATGATGAAAATTACAGGCCTCTCTCATCTTTTTAAGTGGGAGAACTTGCACAATTGGTGGCTGACTAAATACTTTTTTTCCCCACTGTAGATGAAGAATTTACACGAATCATGGTCAGAGATTTATTCATTGAGAATTCTGCCATTACAATTTCAGAGTCCATCTTTTATACTCATACGTCATACAAAAAAATCCCTCCCCTCTGTAGGCGGGCTGTAGTTTTCCACTCTAAAACTGCTCTCCTGACCATCAGTTCACACACACACACATATACACACATGCATACACACATACATACATACACACACACACACACACACACACACATGCATACACACACTCATCATAGCCTACTCCCTGCATTACTCAGTTATTGCCGTTCTCACAATATTCTGCACCATGTTTTCATAACAGTTTCTCTACTCCCTAAATTCCTCAGTTATCAGTTGCCTTTGTTGTCTGGCCTAACTCTTACTCACATTGCTAAATAGTGGCTCAATGCCATAGCCTTTACTGGTCCTACACTCACACATTTCTAACACATTACACACAGTTTCAGGGTGTAATAATTAGTCATTAATAATTAATCTATCAGCAATGGAGTGGAACTATACATGCAGTCAGTCAGTGGTATGGATGATTTTCAAGTACATATGTTGTAGAATTAAACACCTATATGCCTTAAAATGTTTATGGATTGAGAACCAGTTGAAGGGTTAATACAGAGCAGAGACATTTATGTGTTTTTCATAAACTCTCTGCAGCTGGTCTAGGTATGTCAATGACATGTGATGGCTGTGTGGAGATTGGAGTAACAATGGACCTAGTGTTATCATTTGTTTTGCTTATGACCCTATGACCTGACACATGGCCACATGCACATAATCTCAAGGGCCAGGGAGGATGGTAAATGATAAATGTTTAAATGTATGTATGTGTAATGAGATTAGGGAAAGGGTCTGCTACCAATATAATGAGATTAGGGAAGAGGCTTCCTGTGGAAAAGCGCCCATGACCTTTTGGAGTAAACCACATGTGACATTTGGACATTGAAAGATAAGGGTAGAGTGGCACTAAAATAAGTTAATCATTTGCCCTAAGGGGAGGGACTGTATATGCTATGTAACATGATTATGCATTTGTGTGTATAAAAGGGAGCTCTAAGCCAAAGAGAGACAGTTGTTGTTCCATGGAGCAAGCTCAGCTTTGTCATGCAAATAATAAAGTCTAATTATTAGATTCACAAGCTCCGATGTCTTGAGAGATATTTTTGAGTTGACTATTTTTGAGTCAAATATTTCTACGACAGTGGCAGAGGGCAAATTGGCAACCACGTATGTGCAAGAATGTGTATAGCAAAGTACAGTTATAATGAGCAAAGTAATCACCAAGTGATTGCAGGATATGATATTACCATGTGATTTCAGGATATGATATCAAAATGTGATGATTATGTGCCCTTGTTGCATTTAATAATCCTCTTCTCTACCGTGGTTGTCCTGCAGGACCCATTCCAAACTTCCTCATTGTCATGGAGTTTTGTGAGAAGGGCAGTCTGAGAGAGGTGCTGGATTCCCAAAGCGACATGCTCTGGGACAGAAAGGCTCGCATGAGTCTGGACGCAGCACAGGGTGTCTACAGGTATACCACCATAGAAATGAATGTCTTTACCCTGTGCCCTACACAAGTAGACCAGTCACTACACATTTACATTTATATTTTAGTCATTTAGCAGACGCTCTTATCCAGAGCGACTTACAGGAGCAATTAGGGTTAAGTGCCTTGCTCAAGGGCACATCGGCAGATTTTTCACCTAGTCGGCTCTGGGATTAGAACCAGCCTATTGCACATGACACATAGAGCACTATCTCTATCATATTGTTGCCATAAATGTGTTATATTGAAACAATAAAGAATCAATCTATAGTCTAATCTTTTAGTTGAATAATGTCTCTGTCGGGTAAAGTCCAAGCACCTTCCCTTTCTAGTTTCTACCCTTCCCACCCGACCTCTCCAAAAGTACAAAGGCGTGTGTCCTGTGCACACATGACAGGACTTCACCAGAGCGGTGGAATGCAATGCTAATAGCTGGCTAATAAAGTCGCAGCTCTGATGGCCCTGCCATGGCCAAGTGTCACAGGTAACACGGCAGGTTCAATTTGGCTATATTCAATTTGGCTGTGTCCATGATCCACCTACTAAAACTTCTGTCCACCAATATTAGTATGTTCTGTTTCTTCACTAAAACAATAGGTACACTGGATCTGTGCCCTGTGCCTCTCTCACCAAAGTTCAGAGCACTAGAAAGTGTACCTTAATCACATTGAGCTACCCTGTCAAGACTAGCTAATATTTATATCACTATAGATTGCACCAGTCTGAGGAAAAGTTTAAAGTGCATGGATGCATCAACAGCAGCAAGTTCCTGGTAGATGCCAGGTACAGAGTAAAGGTATGAGGTTCAATGCTGTCCACTACACAGCCATATGTGTTGGCACCACAAAGCGATAAACTCAGAAAGTAAGGCCACTGCTAAATAGAGGCAGATGGGCATATGATTGCAGCTAAATGTGTTTATATCAGTATATGTCAACGATATGTGATTGATGAGGTTGTTTTGAAGATGTGTAGTTGATGTTCCATGTTTACAGTGTTGAAGTACTCTATCGCAATTCTGTTGTGTGTGGTCAGCTGGCAGGTTTTAAGCTGGCCCAAACAGTGACGTCGTTGAAGAGGACTAAGGACTGGAAGAGCAGCTCCTTATGCTACAGCTCCCCTCAGCAGCTTGAGAGTATCAACCATCCCTACAACAAAGCTTGTGAGATGTACAGGTCTGCTTCCAATCACACATACAACACACTCTCAACTATTGTAAATTAATGTCAAAATCAAATAAATAATTTTTATATTCAAATTTTCTACTCCACGTTCACTCTGTTTGAATTGTTGTGTTCTTTGCTGTTTTGGCATTGTCCTGTGGGAGATTGCAACCCGCAAGATTCCCTTCAAAGGTGTGTCAACTCCATTAATTTAAATGCTGTGTGTAACAAACACTATCACCAATACCAGTGATACTATACAGTCGTGGTCAAAAGTATTGGTCTTCACAAAGTTTGCTGCTTCAGTGTTTTTAGATATTTTTGTCAGATGTTACTATGGTATACTGAAGCATAATTACAAGCATTCTATAAGTGTCAAAGGCTTTTATTGACAATTACATTAAGTTTATGCAAAGAGTCAATATTTGCAGTGTTGACCCTTCTTTTTCAAGACCTCTGCAATCTCAAATCAAATCAAATCAAATTTTATTGGTCACATGCGCCGAATACAACAGGTGCAGACATTACAGTGAAATGCTTAATTACAGCCCTTAACCAACAGTGCATTTATTTAAAAAAAATAAAACAACAACAAAAAAAGTGTTGAGAAAAAAAGAGCAGAAGTAAAATAAAATAACAGTAGGGAGGCTATATATACAGGGGGGTACCGGTGCAGAGTCAATGTGCGGGGGCACCGGCTAGTTGAGGTAGTTGAAGTAATATGTACATGTGGGTAGAGTTAAAGTGACTATGCATAAATAATTAACAGAGTAGCAGCAGCGTAAAAAGGATGGGGTGGGGGGGCAGTGCAAATAGTCCGGGTAGCCATGATTAGCTGTTCAAGAGTCTTATGGCTTGGGGGTAGAAGCTGTTGAGAAGTCTTTTGGACCTAGACTTGGCACTCCGGTACCGCTTGCCGTGCGGTAGCAGAGAGAACAGTCTATGACTAGGGTGGCTGGAGTCTTTGACAATTTTGAGGGCCTTCCTCTGACACCGCCTGGTATAGAGGTCCTGGATGGCAGGAAGCTTGGCCCCAGTGATGTACTGGGCCGTACGCACTACCCTCTGTAGTGCCTTGCAGTCGGAGGCCAAGCAGTTGCCATACCAGGCGGTGATGCAACCAGTCAGGATGCTCTCGATGGTACAGCTGTAGAATTTTTTGAGGATCTGAGGAACCATGCCAAATCTTTTCAGTCTCCTGAGGGGGAATAGGCTTTGTCGTGCCCTCTTCACGACTGTCTTGGTGTGTTTGGACCATGATAGTTCGTTGGTGATGTGGACAACAAGGAACTTGAAGCTCTCAACCTGTTCCACTACAGCCCCGTCGATGAGAATGGGGCCGTGCTCGGTCCTCTTTCTTTTTCCTGTAGTCCACAATCATCTCCTTTGTCTTTGTCACGTTGAGGGAGAGGTTGTTGTTCTGGCACCACACGGCCAGGTCTCTGACCTCCTCCCTATAGGCTGTCTCATCGTTGTCGGTGATCAGGCCTACCACTGTTGTGTCATCGGCAAACTTAATGATGGTGTTGGAGTCGTGCCTGGTCATGCAGTCATGGGTGAACAGAGAGTCCAGGAGGGGACTGAGCACGCACCCCTGAGGGGCCCCCGTGTGTTGAGGATCAGTGTGGCAGATGTGTTGTTACCTACCCTTACCACCTGGGGGCGGCCCTTCAGGAAGTCCAGGATCCAGTTGCAGAGGGAGGTGTTTAGTCCCAGGATCCTTAGCTTAGTGATGAGCTTAGAGGGCACTATGGTGTTGAATGCTGAGCTGTAGTCAATGAATAGCATTCTCACGTAGGTGTTCCTCTTGTCCAGGTGGGAAAGGGCAGTGTGGAGTGCAATAGAGATTGCATCATCTGTGGATCTGTTGGGGCGGTATGCAAATTGGAGTGGGTCTAGGGTTTCTGGGATAATGCTGTTGATGTGAGCCATGACCAGCCTTTCAAAGCACTTCATGGCTACAGACGTCAGTGCTACGGGTCGGTAGTCATTTAGGCAGGTTATCTTAGAGTCCTTGGGCACGGGGACTATGGTGGTCTGCTTGAAACATGTTGGTATTACAGACTCAGTCAGGGACATGTTGAAAATGTCAGTGAAGACACTTGCCAGTTGGTCAGCACATGCTCGGAGTACACGTCCTGGTAATCCGTCTGGCCCTGCGGCCTTGTGAATGTTGACCTGCTTAAAAGTCTTACTCACATCGGCTACGGAGAGCGTGATCACATAGTCATCCGGAACAGCTGGTGCTCTCATGCATGCTTCAGTGTTGCTTGCCTCGAAGCGAGCATAGAAGTGGTTTAGCTCGTCTGGTAGGCTTGTGTCACTGGGCAGCTCGCGGCTGTGCTTCCCTTTGTAGTCTGTAATAGTTTTCAAGCCCTGCCACATCCGACAAGCATCAGAGCCAGTGTAGTACGATTCAATCTTAGTCCTGTATTGACTCTTTGCCTGTTTGATGGTTCGTCGGAGGGCATAGCGGGATTTCTTATAAGCGTCCGGGTTAGAGTCCCGTTCCTTGAAAGCGGCAGCTCTACCCTTTAGCTCAGTGCGGATGTTTCCTGTAATCCATGGCTTCTGGTTGGGGTATGTACGTACGGTCACTGTGGGGACGACATCATCAATGCACTTATTGATGAAGCCAGTGACTGATGTGGTGTACTCCTCAATGCTGTCTGAAGAATCCCGGAACATGTTCCAGTCTGTGCTAGCAAAACAGTCCTGTAGCTTAGCATCTGCGTCATCTGACCACTTTTTTATTAACCGAGTCACTGGTGCTTCCTGCTTTAGTTTTTGCTTATAGGCAGGAATCAGGAGGATAGAGTTATGGTCAGATTTGCCAAATGGAGGGCGAGGGAGAGCTTTGTATGCGTCTCTGTGTGTGGAGTAAAGGTGGTCTAGAGTTTTTTTTCCTCTGGTTGCACATTTAACATGCTGGTAGAAATGAGGTAGAACGGATTTAAGTTTCCCTGCATTAAAGTCCCCGGCCACTAGGAGCGCTGCATCTGGATGAGCGTTTTCCTGTTGATTTATGGCCCTGGCATGCTGTCAATTAACTTCTGGGCCACATCCTGACTGATGGCAGCCCATTCTTGCATAATCAATGCTTGGAGTTTGTCCGAATTTTGGGTTTTTGTTTGTCCACCCGCCTCTTGAGGATCGACCACAAGTTCTCAATGGGATTAAGGTCTGGGGAGTTTCCTGGCCATGGACCCAAAATGTCGATGTTTTGTTCTCAGAGCCACTTAGTTATCACTTTTGCCTTATGGCAAGGTGCTCCATCATGCTGGAAAAGGCATTGTTCGTCACCAAACTGTTCTTGGATGGTTGAGAGAAGTTGCTCTCTGAGGATGTGTTGGTACCATTCTTTATTCATGGCTGTGTTCTTAGGCAAAATTGTGAGTGAGCCCACTCCCTTGGCTGAGAAGCAACCCCACACATGAATGGTCTCAGGATGCTTTACTGTTGGCATGACACAGGACTGATGGTAGCGCTCACCTTGTCTTCTCTGGACAAGGTGTTTTCCGGATGCCCCAAACAATCGGAAAGGGGATTCATCAGAGAAAATGACTTTACCCCAGTCCTCAGCAGTCCAATCCCTGTACCTTTTGCAGAATATCAGTCTGTCCCTGATGTTTTTCCTGGAGAGAAGTGGCTTCCTCGCTGCCCTTCTTGACACCAGGCCATCCTCCAAAAGTCTCCGCCTCACTGTGCGTGCAGATGCACTCACACCTGCCTGCTGCCATTCCTGAGCAAGCTCTGCACTGGTGGTGCCCTGATCCCGCAGCTGAATCAACTTTAGGAGACGGTCCTGGAGCTTGCTGGACTTTCTTGGGCGCCCTGAGGCCTTCTTCACAACAATTGAACCTCTCACCTTGAAGTTCTTGATGATCCGATAAATGGTTGATTTAGGTGCAATCTTACTAGCAGCAATATCCTTGCCTGTGAAGCCCTTTTTGTGCAAAGCAATGATGACGGCATGTGTTTCCTTGCAGGTAACCATGGTTAACAGAGGAAGAACAATGATTTCAAGCACCACTCTCCTTTTAAAGCTTCCAGTCTGTTATTCTAACTCAATCCACCTCTTTAAGGAATACCTGGGATAGGATAAAGTAATCCTTCTACCCCCCGCCCTTACTCCAACCCACCCCACCCCCCCCCAAAAAAAAAGTGGTTATCCCAAATGTAAAGTGGTTATCCCACTGGCTATAAGGTGAATGCACCTATTTGTAATTCGCTCTGGATAAGAGCGTCTGCTAAATGACGTAAATGTAAAATGTAAATGTAATCAGCATGACAGATGCATGACTGATCTCCAGCCTTGTTAATGAGAGAATTACTGACATAATGTCAGCTGGTCCTTTTGTGGCAGGGCTGAAATGCAGTGAAAATGTTTTTGGGGGATTAAGTTCATTTTCATGGCAAAGAGGGACTTTGCAATTAATTGCAATTCATCTGATCACTCTTCATAACATTCTGGAGTATATGCAAATTGCCATCATAAAAACTGATGCAGCAGACTTTGTGAAAATTAATATTTGTGTCATTCTCAAAACTTTTGACCACAACTGTATATCTGAAAATAGCATGGTTGGGTTTTTTCTCTCTCTATAAGCATGCAGTAGTTGCTCTGTCATATTTAGAAATGTATCATTCCATTTCTGTCCTCTTGTCCTTCTGATCAGACTGGTCACACAAAAAGAAAAATATACTGAACCTTTTCTTGAAGACTGCCCTCAACAGTTGGGAGAACTGATCAATGACTGTCGCTCCTACGACAGCTTCTACAGGCCAACAGCGGGAGGTAATACAACACAATTAAATGGCATATGATGAATGTACAGGAACATACAGCTGTTCCATATGGATTCCTATTTGTCATCTCAGTTATTCTTGTTTACTAATCAAGTTTCTCTGTTCCACAGTGTTGGTGGACAAGCTGCGCAATGTGGTGGAGAAGTTAGAGGAGGACTAACAAACACAGAGGTCCATCTCCATCTCTCAGAAACATGGCTGGAGAAGAGAAAAACCAAGAACCACTATCATCCCCATTCCCCAGTTCAAAGGAAGACCAACTGACCCCTTACCGAAAAAAATGGGCTTCTGGCAAACCTTTGTTCAATTTGTCGCAAATTGTGAACTTCTGGCAAACAATCCTGGGAAACTTGTGGCAAACATTATATTGTTTGCTGCAAATTTAATGCAAGCTCAATATGAATATGAAAATTAGATCAGGTTTTTGGTTACTGTATGTTGACATTGAAATGTTGTATCTACATAAACCAAATCACATAACTTTAAATGAACTTGAAATCATTAGCATGGTAATGACGAAAAGAGCAAAGACTGGATATTTCCCAAATAAATTGTTTATTTAATATTTTTATGTAACTACCACATTTACATGAGAGAAATGTGAACACTATGGGGATGTTGACCTTAGGATGTTTAAAGGGGCAACAACATAATTATTTACATTAGACAAGCGATAACTGAGCAATAGATTTCAACCAATGGAATTTAAAAGATAATTAACACTTTTTTTGTAATTAAAACTAAAACTAAATCAAACCCAGTTCAGAACTATTGCCTGTGGAAGTCCTTCATTCAAAGCTTGTTGAATGCATGCACTGAAACAATAAGAAAACACAAAACAGAAAAAAATAGGACACTAAAATGTGTTATATTAGCATCTTTAAAAAATTGAAATTGAGTTATGCCTAATATGGCAATTCATATAATCTTTCCAAAATGAATTATTGTTACACAAAAAAATGCTGGGTTAAAAATAGTCATTAATCATACAAATATATGAAGATTTATGTGCAACAGTAGTTTAACTAAAGGCAAACAAGCACATAGCATACAGTAGGCAAAAAGCTAGCAAAAATGCATAAAAACAAAACAAAAAGTCCATCCAACAGAGCTATAAATAGTGCCTTAAGAGCATATTAGCATTGGAATATGAAGGGGAAGGGGATACCTAATCAGTTGCACAACTGAATGCATTCAACCAAAATGTGTCTTCTGCATTTAACCCAACCCCACTGAATCAGAGGTGCGGGGGGCTGCCTTAAATCGACATCCATGTCTTCAGCGCCTTGGGAGCAGTTGTTGTTGGGGGTTAACTGCCTTGCTCAAGGGCAGAACGACAGGTTTTTCCACCTTGCTGGCTCTGGGATTTCGACCTGCGACCTTTCGGCTACTGGCCCAATGCTCTTAACCGCTAGGCTTAATCACTAGGGGGGAGATTTTAAGGGATAGTTTCACCCACATTTCTAAATTACTACATTTGATGAGGGAAGGGTTGATAGGCCAGGTCAAATGGTTGAACAAAAGTCAAGGGAGTGATGAACGAGCAAAACGAATGAATCTTTATCCCTAAGTGCCCATGAGCTGCTCCCAGCCTGTGATGTGTTTGTTGTGTGTCAGGTTGGTCACTGTGACAGAATATCTGTGCAAATGACCAATAAAGCAAGTATAGTAAAATGAAGGCCAGACTATTGTGAGGAAAATGTTGTTGTCTGAAGAGATAACGTTGAATTGCACATCTTGTCTCATACAATCATTGGTTCCTGTAGGTGCTGGGTAGAGATATGATGGGGAGAGGGTCATGACCACCTCCTCAGACCTTTTGGCAGAACGCCCAGAATATATCCTATAAAATAAGATAGAAGACGATGCCAGTCACATGCAGGAACCAACCCTATTCAGACCACTTGAGTATTTCCAGATTTTGTTACATTACAGACTTATTCAAAATTGATAAAGCAGAAATTTTTGCAAGTTTGATAAGAATTAAAAACTCAAATATCACATTTACATAAGTATTCAGACCCTTTACTCAGTACTTTGTTGAAGCACCTTTGGCAGCAATTACAGCCTCAAGTCTTCTTGGGTATGACGCTACAAGCTTGGCACACCTGTATTTGGGGAGTTTCTCCCATTCTTATCTGCAGATCCTCTCAAGCTCTGTCAGGTTGGATGGGGAGCGTCGCTGCACAGCTATTTTCAGGTCTCTCCAGAGATGTTCGATCGGGTTCAAGTCCGGGCTCTGGCTGGGCCACTCAAGGACATTCAGAGACTTGTCCCGAAGCCACTCCTGCGTTGTCTTGGCTTTTTGCTTAGGGTCGTTGTCCTGTTGGAAGGTGAACCTTCGCCCCAGTCTGAGGCCCTGAGCGCTCTGGAGCAGGTTTTCATCAAGGATCTCTCTGTACTTTGCTCCGTTCATTTTCCCCCCATTTTTCCCTCCTGCCTAGTCTCCTAGTCCCTGCCGCTGAAAAACATCCCCACATCATGATGCTGCCACCACAATGCTTCACCGTAGGGATGGTGGCAGGTTTCCTCCTGACGTGACGCTTGGCATTCAGGTCAAAGAGTTCAATCTTGGTTTCATCAGACCAGAGAATCTTGTTTCTCATGGTCTGAGAGTCTTTAGGTGCCTTTTGGCAAACTCCAAGCGGGCTGTCATGTGCCTTTACTGAGGAGTGGCTTCCGTCTGGCCACTCTACCATAAAGGCCTGATTGGTGGAGTGCTGCAGAGATTGTTGTCCTTCTGGAAGGTTCTCCCATCTCCACAGAGGAACTCTGGAGGTCTGTCAGAGTGACCATCGGGTTCTTGGTAACCTCCCTGACCAAGGCCCCGATTGCTCAGTTTGGCCGGGCGGGCGGCCAGCTCTAGGAAGAGTCTTGGTGGTTCCAAAATTATTCCATTTAAGAATGATGGAGGCCACTGTGTTCTTGGGGACCTTCAATGCTGCAGAAATGTTTTGGTATCCTTCCCCAGATCAGTGCCTTGACACAATCCTGTCTCGGAGCTCTATCAACAATTCCTTCGACCTCATGGCTTGTTTTTGCTCTGACATGCACTGTCAACTGTGGGACCTTATATAGACAGGTGTGTGCCTTTCTAAATCATGTCCAATCAATTGAATTTACCAAATGTCTAAAAACCTGTTTTCGCTTTGTCATTATGGGGTATTGTGTGTAGATTGATAATGAAAAACATGTATTTATTATTATTATTTTAGAAAAAGGCTGTAACGTAACAAAATATGGAAAAAGTCAAGGGGTCTGAATACTTTCTGATTGGGACTACCCCCGGGGAGCTCCCGACCTACGTGTACTATGGTGTATTAAGTTTGATGGAACCTCTCCAGCTTGCTGATAATAAATAATTACTCTTTTAAGTTTGACTTTGAGTCCCTGGTGGTAATTTCCACGACACTACCCATGGTAGCAGTTCATATAATGTATCTAGTCTCAAAGTGGCTGCATGGTTCTAAGAGGCTCTGGTGAAGTTAAGTCTTTCAAGTTTCCATTAAGGTTGTACTATTGGCTAACAATGACAATGTGGAACGCGTAGATGCTGTTTTTCACACCCTTATAAAAAAAGATTGCAGTTTTGAAACTGCAGTAAAAGTGCAGTAACTGCAGTCGAACTGCAACTCCACTGCAAAATTACTGCAGTAAAAAAAGGTGTTATTTTGGACGCTGTATTTGCATCATACTGCATTTATACAGCACTCTGATTGCAATATTTGTTTTATAAGGGCAGGGTAAAAGAAAATCTGTGTTTTTTCCCCAAAAAATCTCTGTCCCCACTCTCAAAAAGGAATTTCAGTTTTACTTACCCTCAAACTTTGCAATCAAAGAGGCCAGGTTCCACTCATTCAGCGTATCCTTTACAAAGCTGTCCATTGGCCTAGACCTCTGCATTTAAGTACATAAAGAAATGTTAGAAACATACAGTGGGGGAAAAAAGTATTTAGTCAGCCACCAATTGTGCAAGTTCTCCCACTTAAAAAGATGAGAGAGGCCTGTAATTTTCATCATAGGTACACGTCAACTATGACAGACAAATTGAGGAAAAAAAATCCAGAAAATCACATTGTAGGATTTTTTATGAATTTATTTGCAAATTATGGTGGAAAATAAGTATTTGGTCACCTACAAACAAGCAAAATTTCTGGCTCTCACAGACCTGTAACTTCTACTTTAAGAGGCTCCTCTGTCCTCCACTCGTTACCTGTATTAATGGAACCTGTTTGAACTTGTTATCAGTATAAAAGACACCTGTCCACAACCTCAAACAGTCACACTCCAAACTCCACTATGGCCAAGACCAAAGAGCTGTCAAAGGACACCAGAAACAAAATTGTAGACCTGCACCAGGCTGGGAAGACTGAATCTGCAATAGGTAAGCAGCTTGGTTTGAAGAAATCAACTGTGGGAGCAATTATTAGGAAATGGAAGACATACAAGACCACTGATAATCTCCCTCGATCTGGGGCTCCACGCAAGATCTCACCCCGTGGGGTCAAAATGATCACAAGAACGGTGAGCAAAAATCCCAGAACCACACGGGGGGACCTAGTGAATGACCTACAGAGAGCTGGGACCAAAGTAACAAAGCCTACCATCAGTAACACACTACGCCGCCAGGGACTCAAATCCTGCAGTGCCAGACGTGTCCCCCTGCTTAAGCCAGTACATGTCTGAAGTTTGCTAGAGTGCATTTGGATGATCCAGAAGAGGATTGGGAGAATGTCATATGGTCAGATGAAACCAAAATATAACTTTTTGGTAAAAACTCAACTCGTCGTGTTTGGAGGACAAAAAATGCTGAGTTGCATCCAAAGAACACCATACCTACTGTGAAGCATGGGGGTGGAAACATCATGCTTTGGGGCTATTTTTCTGCAAAGGGACCAGGACGACTGATCCGTGTAAAGGAAAGAATGAATGGGGCCATGTATCGTGAGATTTTGAGTGAAAACCTCCTTCCATCAGCAAGGTCATTGAAGATGAAACGTGGCTGGGTCTTTCAGCATGACAATGATCCCAAACACACCGCCCGGGCAACGAAGGAGTGGCTTCGTAAGAAGCATTTCAAGGTCCTGGAGTGGCCTAGCCAGTCTCCAGATCTCAACCCCATAGAAAGTCTTTGGAGGGAGTTGAAAGTCCGTGTTGCCCAGCGACAGCCCCAAAACATCACTGCTCTAGAGGAGATCTGCATGGAGGAATGGGCCAAAATACCAGCAACAGTGTGTGAAAACCTTGTGAAGACTTACAGAAAACGTTTGACCTGTGTCATTGCCAACAAAGGGTATATAACAAAGTATTGAGAAACTTTTGTTATTGACCAAATACTTATTTTCCACCATAATTTGCAAATAAATTCATTAAAAATCCTACAATGTGATTTTCTGGAGAAAAAAATTCTCATTTTGTCTGTCATAGTTGACGTGTACCTATGATGAAAATTACAGGCCTCTCTCATCTTTTTAAGTGGGAGAACTTGCACAATTGGTGGCTGACTAAATACTTTTTCCCCCCACTGTAGCTAGCTAGCTAGCTTAGCTCTACTAACCTGGCTACATCAAATTTCAAGCAAACTCTAATGTTAGCTAGCTAACAGAATTTAGATCCATCCTCAACTTCACAAGTCTGACTAAAGCTGCCACTGTCAGAACTTAGAAACCATTCAAAACCAGTACAGTAATGCTAGCTAATTCAATCAATCACCATGCAAGCATGAGATAACCCTGCCAAATAACTTGGTTAAATTAACCCAGATGGAAAATAAGTCAAATCTAGCTATGGTAATTTAGCTAGCCAGCTAACTTAGCTAATGTTAGCTAACGAGTGAAACAGTATCTGAGACGGTCCAGAAGAAGTGTCAGACTTGGCTAGAGACATACACTATATCTATGTGGACACCCCTTCAAATGAGTAAATTTGGATATTTCAGCCACACCCGTTGCTGACAGGTGTATAAAATCGAGCACACAGCCATGCAATCTCCAAAGACAAACATTGGCAGTAGAATGGCCTTACTGAAGAACTCAGTGACTTTCAACGTGGCACTGTCATTGGATGCCACCTTCCCAACAAGCCACATTTCTGCCCTGCTAGAGCTGCCCCGGTCAGCTGTAAGTGCTGTTATTGTGAAGTGGAAACATCTAGTTATTGTGAAGTGGAAACATCTAGGTACAACAACGGCTCAGCCGTCAAGTGGTAGGCCACACAAACGCACAGTACAGGACTGCCGAGTGCTGAAGCGCGTAGCGCATAAACATCGTCTGTCCTCTGTTGCAACACTCACTACCAAGTTCCAAACTGGCTCTGGAAGCAATGTCAGCACAAGAAGTGTTCGTCGGGAGCTTCATGAAATGGGTTTCCATGGCCGAGCAGCCGCACACAAGCCTAAGATCACCATGCGCAATGCCAAGCGTCGGCTGGAGTGGTGTAAAGCTCGCCGCCATTGGAATCTGGGGCAGTAGAAACGCATTCTCTGGAGTGATGAATCACGCTTCACTATCTGGCAGTCCGACGGACTAATCTGGGTTTGGCAGTTGCCCGAATGCATAGTGCCAACTGTGAAGTTTGGTGGAGGAGGAATAATGGTCTAGGGCTGTTTTTCATGGTTCGGGCTACACCCCTTATTTCCAGTTAAGGGAAATCTTAACGCTACAGCATACAATTACATTCTAGACGATTCTGTGCTTGCAACGTTGTGGCAACAGTTTGGGGAAGGCCCTTTCCTATTTCACCATGACAATGCCCCCGTGCACAAAGCAGAAATGGTTTGTCGAGATCGGTGTGGAAGAACTTGACTGGCCTGCACAGAGCCCTGACCTCAACCCCATTTAACACCTTTGGGATTTTGGGCCAATTGTGCGCCGCCCTATGGGACTCCCAATCACGGCCGGTTGTGATACAGCCTGGAATCCAACCAGGGGGTCTGTAGTGACGCCTCAAGCACTGAGATGCAGTGCCTTAGACCGCTGCGCCACTCGGGAGCCTCGGGATGAACTGGAATGCCGACTTCGAGCCAGGCCTAATCGCCCAACATCAGTGCTCTACCTCACTAATGCTCTTATGGCTGAATCCTTTTTGGCCCTTTTGGCCATGTAGTGTAGTTACAGTGGTTTCGGGAAGTATTCAGATCCCTTCACTTTTTCCAAATATTGTTACATTACATTCTTGTTCTAAAATTGATTACTTTTTATTTCCTCATCAATCTACACATAATAACCCATAATGACAAAGCGAAAACAGGTTTTTTGAAATGTTAGCATATTTATTACAAATTAAAAACAGAAATACCTTATTTACATAGGTATTCAGACCCTTTGCTATGAGACTCGAAGTTGAGCTCAGGTGCATCCTGTTTCCATTGATCATCCTTAAGATGTTTCTACACCTTGATTGGAGTCCACCTGCGGTAAATTCAATTGATTGGACATGATTTGGAAAGGAACACACCTGTCTATATAAGGTCCCACAGTTGACAGTGCATGTCAGAGCAAAAACCAAGCCATGAGGTTGAAAGAATTGTCCATAGAGCGCCGAGACAGCATTGTGTCGAGTCACAGATCTGGAGAAGGGTACAAAATAATGTCTGCAGCATTGAAGGTCCCCAAGAACACAGTGGCCTCCATCATTCTTAAATGGAAGAAGTTTGGAACCACCAAGACTCTTCCTAGAGCTGTCAGAACGGCCAAACTGAGCAATCGGGGGAGAAGGGCCTTGGTCAGGGAGGTGACCAAGAACCCGATGGTCACTCTGACAGAGCTCCAGAGTACCTCTGGGGAGATGGAGAACCTTCCAGAAGGACAACCATCTCTGCAGCACTCCACAAATCAGGCCTTTATGGTAGAGTGGCCAGACGGAAGCCACTCCTCAGTAAAAGGCAGATGACAGCCCACTTGAGTTTGCCAAAAGGCACCTAAAGGACAGACAAGATTCTCTGGTCTGATGAAACCAAGATTGAACTATTTGGCCTGAATGCCAAGCGTTACATCTGGAAGAAACCTGGCACCATCCCTACGGTGAAGCATGGTGGTGGCAGAATCATGCTGTGGGGAATTGTTTTCAGCGGCAGGAACTGGGAGACTTGTCAGGATCGACGGCAAGGAGAACGGAGCAAAGTACAGAGAGATCCTTGATGAAAACCTGCTTTCAGACTGGGCTAGTAGACAATGTGCCATACTAGCCTTACACAGCAGTGAAATGGCTAGTAGAAAATGTGCCAAACTGAGGGTTTTAACTTTCCTCATTAGAATTGGAATCGTATAGCTCATTGCAATACTTCACCTCTTTGGGCAAATAGTACCCTAGACTGTCCTGATCATCTAGTTGAGCATTCCAGATCATTCCTCCATCCCAGCAAAAATGTCCCAGTGTGATTTTAGATATGCAAATAGACAAAAGCCGAGTCTTTTACCGTTACTATAGCCAAGTCTGTGGGTTATGGTATTTAAATATAGATGTTACCATTTTAGTAATCAACCTAGCTAGTTAGTAAAATAAACTTTTTTTTTGTCTTTCAGACAGGCGGACCAGAAACCCAGTGACAACACTTTGGTCTGTAGCTGCCATTTTCCGTTGGGAAAGAGAAATTGACCTGTATTTACCAGAAAAGGTAGCTCATCCATCATGGCAGAAGAGGAAGATCCACCATGGCAGAAGAGGAAGACCCAGACACATCCACCATGGCAGACATTGAAGTTCCAGGCCCCTCGGCCGCTGAAGAATGTATGAATCAACTGTATACCGACAACAGGTATTCAGCATCACAGCTGTCTGATAAAATACTTAGGATGGAAACAGGACTTCCAGACAAAGACATGTTCAACATTGTTGTTAGAGCCGATTTAGACATATTTGTATAAAAGACAGAACATACAGAGATCCATGTACGTGTGTGTAAATATATGAAATATGAATGTAAGTGATGAAATATTAGGTACCTACCTCTATGATTTATATTTACCTGATTGAGATATAGTCCTTTGTTATTAGTGTAACTTAGTTTTTGTCTCACCCTCTTGCCCATTCATTGCACTGTGTTAGTGATAAGATAAAGGCAGGAAGTTGGGCCTTCGGGGGGAGGGGAGTCCTAACTAGACACGGGAGGGGTATAGTCTTTTGACCATACAGACAATATTATGTATTTTTCACGTCAAGTAATCTATGCTTTAAGTTGATTGGAGAATCATTTCTTGTTATAGAATAGAATGCAGTATATACAGTGAGGGGAAAAAAGTATTTGATCCCCTGCTGATTTTGTACGTTTGCCCACTGACAAAGAAATGATCAGTCTATAATTTTAATGGTAGGTTTATTTGAACAGTGAGAGACAGAATAACAACAACAAAATCCGGAAAGACGCATGTCAAAAATGTTATAAATTGATTTGCATTTTAATGAGGGAAATAAGTATTTGACCCCCTCTCAATCAGAAAGATTTCTGTCTCCCTGGTGTCTTTTATACAGGTAACAAGCTGAGATTAGGAACACACTCTTAAAGGGAGTGCTCCTAATCTCAGTTTGTTACCTGTATAAAAGACACCTGTCCACAGAAGCAATCAATCAATCAGATTCTAAACTCTCCACCATGGCCAAGACCAAAGAGCTCTTCAAGGATGTCAGGGACAAGATTGTAGACCTACACAAGGCTGGAATGGGCTACAAGACCATCGCCAAGCAGCTTGGTGAGAAGGTGACAAAAGTTCGTGCGATTATTCGCAAATGGAAGAAACACAAAAGAACTGTCAATCTCCCTCGGCCTGGGGCTCCATGCAAGATCTCACCTCGTGGAGTTGCAATAATCATGAGAACGGTGAGGAATCAGCCCAGAACTACACGGGAGGATCTTGTCAATGATCTCAAGGTAGCTGGGACCATAGTCACCAAGAAAACAATTGGTAACACACTACGCCGTGAAGGACTGAAATCCTGCAGCGCCCGCAAGGTCCCCCTGCTCAAGAGAGGACATATACAGGCCCGTCTGAAGTTTGCCAATGAACATCTGAATGATCAGAGGAGAACTGGGTGAAAGTGTTGTGCTTAGATGAGACCAAAATCGAGCTCTTTGGCATCAACTCAACTCGCCGTGTTTGGAGGAGGAGGAATGCTGCCTATGACCCCAAGAACACCATCCCCACCGTCAAACATGGAGGTGGAAACATTATGCTTTGGGGGTGTTTTTCTGCTAACGGGACAGGACAACTTTACCGCATCAAAGGGACGATGGACGGGGCCATGTACCGTCAAATCTTGGGTGAGAACCTCCTTCCCTCAGCCAGGGCATTGAAAATGGGTCGTGGATGGATATTCCAGCATGACAATGACCCAAAACACACGGCCAATGCAACAAAGGAGTGGCTCAAGAAGAAGCATATTAAGGTCCTGTAGTGGCCTAGCCAGTCTCCAGACCTTAATCCCATAGAAAATCTGTGGAGGGAGCTGAAGGTTCGAGTTGCCAAACGTCAGCCTCGAAACCTTAATGACTTGGAGAAGATCTGCAAAGAGGAGTGGGACAAAATCCCTTCTGAGATGTGTGCAAACCTGGTGGCCAACTACAAGAAACGTCTGACCTCTGTGATTGCCAACAAGGGTTTTGCCACCAAGTACTAAGTCATGTTTTGCAGAGGGGTCAAATACTTATTTCCCTCATTAAAATGCAAATCAATTTATAACATTTTTTACATGCGTTTTTCTGGATTTTTTTGTTGCTATTCTGTCTCTCACTGTTCAAATAAACCTACCATTAAAATTATAGACTGATCATGTCTTTGTCAGTGGGCAAACTTACAAAATCAGCAGGGGATCAAATACTTTTTTCCCTCACTGTACATATGAGATGAGTAGTGCAAGATATGTAAACATTATTAAAGTGACTGTAAACATTATTAAAGTGACTAGTGTTCCATTTCTTAAAGTGGCCAGTGATTTCAATAGGCAGCAGCAGCCTCTAATGTGCTAGTGATGGCAAGTTAACAGTCTGATGGCCTTGAGATAGAATCTATTTTTCATTATCTCGGTCCCAGCTTTGATGCACCTGTACTGACCTCGCCTTCTGGATGATAGCAGTTTGCCCCCGATAATGCGTTCAGCAGACCGCACCACCCTCTGGAGAGCCCTGTGGTTGCGGGCGGTGCAGTTGCCATACCAGATGCTCTCAATTGTGCATCTGTAAAAGTTTGTGAGGGTTTTAGGTGCCAAGCCGAATTTCTTCAGCCTCCTGAGGTTGACGAGGCTCAGTTGTGCCTTCTTCACCACACTGTCTGCGTGGGTGGACCATTTCAGTTCAATGCAAAACCCTCAGTTTGGTTGATGTCCTTGATGATCTTTTTGGCCTTCCTGTGACATCGGGTGCTGTATGTGTCTTGGAGGGTGGGTAGTTTGCCCCCGATAATGCGTTCAGCAGACCGCACCACCCTCTGGAGAGCCCTGTGGTTGCGGGCGGTGCAGTTGCCATACCAGATGCTCTCAATTGTGCATCTGTAAAAGTTTGTGAGGGTTTTAGGTGCCAAGCCGAATTTCTTCAGCCTCCTGAGGTTGAAGAGGCTCAGTTGTGCCTTCTTCACCACACTGTCTGCGTGGGTGGACCATTTCAGTTCAATGCAAAACCCTCAGTTTGGTTGATGTCCTTGATGATCTTTTTGGCCTTCCTGTGACATCGGGTGCTGTATGTGTCTTGGATGGTGGGTAGTTTGCCCCCAATAATGCGTTCAGCAGACCACACCACCCTCTGGAGAGCCCTGTGGTTGTGGGCGGTGCAGTTGCCATACCAGATGCTCTCAATTGTGCATCTGTAAAAGTTTGTGAGGGTTTTAGGTGCCAAGCCGAATTTCTTCAGCCTCCTGAGGTTGAAGAGGCTCAGTTGTGCCTTCTTCACCACACTGTCTGCGTGGGTGGACCATTTCAGTTCAATGCAAAACCCTCAGTTTGGTTGATGTCCTTGATGATCTTTTTGGCCTTCCTGTGACATCGGGTGCTGTATGTGTCTTGGAGGGTGGGTAGTTTGCCCCCGATAATGCGTTCAGCAGACCGCACCACCCTCTGGATAGCCCTGTGGTTGCGGGCGGTGCAGTTGCCATACCAGATGCTCTCAATTGTGCATCTGTAAAAGTTTGTGAGGGTTTTAGGTGCCAAGCCGAATTTCTTCAGCCTCCTGAGGTTGAAGAGGCTCAGTTGTGCCTTCTTCACCACACTGTCTGCGTGGGTGGACCATTTCAGTTCAATGCAAAACCCTCAGTTTGGTTGATGTCCTTGATGATCTTTTTGGCCTTCCTGTGACATCGGGTGCTGTATGTGTCTTGGATGGTGGGTAGTTTGCCCCCAATAATGCGTTCAGCAGACCGCACCACCCTCTGGAGAGCCCTGTGGTTGCGGGCGGTGCAGTTGCCATACCAGATGCTCTCAATTGTGCATCTGTAAAAGTTTGTGAGGGTTTTAGGTGCCAAGCCGAATTTCTTCAGCCTCCTGAGGTTGAAGATGCTCAGTTGTGCCTTCTTCACCACACTGTCTGCGTGGGTGGACCATTTCAGTTCAATGCAATCGTTTGATCAAGCATATTATGGAACCGCAAATGTGCTCATAATTGTTATGCTTGATAAACTTGGGAATGGAAATCAAAACACAGCGCTGTGAAAACAATTAATACGTTTGAGTTTGGGCAACACTGAGATCCTATGCACAATGTAGCCTAATCAAATGTCTAATATTAGGCCTAACGTGGAAATGCAAGACATCAATGGAACGCAACTAAAGGATCTAAAGATACTGCGTGTTTAAATGTAATTAAAGGGGACAAAACTATAATGGGATGAAGTGTTTAAACACATCTAAAATGCCGAATTTGAAAGCAAAATTGGTCAGAATGTTGAAATGGATGACTGTGTTTTAAAGCGTTAAAGGAGGTCTAAAGGGGCATTGCGTTTAACAATCAAATCAACAACTGTGTCAATGTAAATTGAGTTAATCAAAAGTGAATGATGGCGGATGAAATCCCAAATAAGACCCCACTGGAGAGGGCAGAGGAGCCTCTAAATTCACTCTATGCAGCCCTGAGAGGCAAACTTGGAGTATGTACACACAAAATGAATGAAGTCCTTCTTGTTGATGGAGGAAATGTCGAAACTGTGAATGAGTGTCTTGAAGCATTTGATGTTGTTCTCAATGACTTTAAGAATGCTCATGAATCTATACTATAGCTGGTCACAGAGGAGGAAACTATTATCAACCAAGAATGACTTATGAACATTTCCTGAAAGAGGTGGAAATATGGAAAAATGCTGAAGTGGAGCCACAAACACTCATTAAACCACATGACAGCATTTCCAATGTATCAAAATATCAAGTAAAACAAAGTATTCTAAGGCTGCATCATCCTCAGTGTCCTCTGCACGCCTAAAAGCTGAGGCAGAGAGAGCAGCTCTACTCGCTCGCCAAGTGTCATTACAGGACAAGCATGCATTGGAACTGGAGAAAGCTCAACTGAATGTTAGGATGGAAAAAATGGAACTGGAAACGGACAAAGCAGCATATACAGTCGTGGTCAAAAGTTTTGAGAATGACACAAATACTAATTTTCACAAAGTCTGCTGCCTCAGTTTTGATGATGGCAATTTGCATATACTCCAGAATGTCATGAAGAGTGATCAGATGAATTGCAATTAATTGCAAAGTCCCTCTTTGCCATGAAAATGAACTTAATCCCAAAAAAACATTTCCACTGCATTTCAGCCCTGCCACAAAAGGATCAGCTGCCATCATGTCAGTGATTCTCTCGTTAACACAGGTGAGAGTGTTGACGAGGACAAGGCTGGAGATCACTCTGTCATGCTGATTGAGTTAGAATAACAGACTGGAAGCTTTAAAAGGAGGGTGGTGCTTGAAATCATTGTTCTTCCTCTGTTAACCATGGAAGGACACACATGCCGTCATCATTCCTACACCCAAACGAGGACACTACGTTCATCCACCTCTGGCCTGCTAGCCTCGCTACCTCTACGGAAGCACAGTTCCCGCACAGCCCAGTCAAAGCTATTCGCTGCTCTGGCACCCCAATGGTGGAACAAGCTCCCCCACGACGCCAGGACAACGGAGTCACTGACCACCTTCCGGAGAGACTTGAAACCCTACCTCTTTAAGGAATACCTGGAATAGTATAACAGTAATCCTTCTTCTCTCCAGGAAAACATCAGGGACAGACTGATATTCTGCAAAAGGTACAGGGATTGGACTGCTGAGGACTGGGGTAAAGTCATTTTCTCTGAACAATCCCCTTTCCGATTGTTTGGGGCATCCGGAAAACACCTTGTCCAGAGAAGACAAGGTGAGCGCTACCATCAGTCCTGTGTCATGCCAACAGTAAAGCATCCTGAGACCATTCATGTGTGGGGTTGCTTCTCAGCCAAGGGAGTGGGCTCACTCACAATTTTGCCTAAGAACACAGCCATGAATAAAGAATGGTACCAACACATCCTCAGAGAGCAACTTCTCCCAACCATCCAATAACAGTTTGGTGACGAACAATGCCTTTTCCAGCATGATGGAGCACCTTGCCATGAGGCAAAAGTGATAACTAAGTGGCTCGGGGAATAAAACATCGACATTTTGGGTCCATGGCCAGGAAACTCCCCAGACCTTAATCCCATTGAGAACTTGTGGTCGATCCTCAAGAGGCGGGTGGACAAACAAAAACCCAAATTTCGGACAAACTCCAAGCATTGATTATGCAAGAATGGGCTGCCATCAGTTAGGATGTGGCCCAGAAGTTAATTGACAGCATGCCAGGGCGGATTGCAGAGGTCTTGAAAAAGAAGGGTCAACACTGCAAATATTGACTCTTTGCATAAACTTAATGTAATTGTCAATAAAAGCCTTTGACACTTATGGAATGCTTGTAATTATACTTCAGTATACCATAGTAACATCTGACAAAAATATCTCATAACACTGAAGCAGCAAACTTTGTGAAGACCAATACTTGTGTCATTCTCAAGACTTTTGACCACGACTGTACAGTTGAAGTCGGAAGTTTACATACACTTAGGTTGGAGTCATTAAAACTTGTTTTTCAACCACTCCACAAATTTCTTGTTAACAAACTATAGTTTTGGCAAGTTGGTTAGGACATCTACTTTGTTCATGACACGAGTAATTTGTCCAACAATTGTTTACAGACAGATTATTTCACTTATTCACTGTATCACAATTCCAGTGGGTCAGAAGTTTACATACACTAAGTTGACTGTGCTTTTAAACAGCTTGGAAAATTCCAGAAAATGATGTCATGGCTTTGGAAGCTTCTGAAAGGCTAATTGACATCATTTAAGTTAATTGGAGGTGTACCTGTGGATCTATTTCAATGCCTACCTTCAAACAGTGCCTCTTTGCTTGACATCATGGGAAAATCAAAAGAAATCAGCCAAGACCTCAGAAAATAAACTTTAGACCTCCACAAGTCTGGTTCATCCTTGGGAGCAATTTCCAAATGCCTGAAGGTACCACGTTCATCTGTACAAACAATAGTTCGCAAGTATAAACACCATGGGACCACGCAGCCATCATACCGCTCAGGAAGGAGACACGTTCTGTCTTCTAGAGATGAACGTACTTTGGTGCGAAAAGTGCAAATCAATCCCAGAACAACAGCAAAGGACCTTGTGAAGATGCTAGAGGAAACAGGTACAAAGGTATCTATATCCACAGTAAAACGAGTCCTATATCGACATAACCAGAAAGGCCACTCAGCAAGGAAGAAGCCACTGCTCCAAAACCACCATGGGGACAAAGATCGTACTTTTTGGAGAAATGTCCTCTGGTCTGATGAAACAAAAATATAACTGTTTGGCCATAATGACCATCGTTATGGAAAAAGGGGGACGCTTGCAAGCCGAAGAACACCATCCCAACCGTGAAGCCAGGGGGGTGACAGCATCATGCTGTGGGGGTGCTGCAGGAGGGACTGGTGCACTTCACAAAATAGATGGCATCATGAGGAAGGAAAATTATATGGATACATTGAAGCAACATCTCAAGACATCAGTCAGGATGTTAAAGCTTGGTCGCAAATGGGTCTTCCAAATGGACATTGACCCCAAGCATACTTCCAAAGTTGTGGCAAAATGGCTTAAGGACAACAGTCAAGGTAATGGAGTGGCCATCACAAAGCCCTGACCTCAATCCTGTAGAACATTTGTTGGCAGAACTGAGAAAGCGTGTGCGAGCAAGGAGGCCTACAAACCTGACTCAGATACACCAGCTCTGTCAGGAGGAATGGGGCAAAATTCACCCAACTTATTGTGGAAAGCTTGTGGAAGGCTACCCGAAACGTTTGACCCAAGTTAAACAATTTAAAGGCAATGCTACCAAATACTAATTGAGTGTATGTAAACTTCTGACTGACCTAAGACAGGGAATTTTTTCTGGGATTAAATGTCAGGAATTGTGAAAAACTGAGTTTAAATGTATTTGGCTAAGGTGTATGTAAACTTTCGACTTCAACTGTAATGCCACACTGAAGGTCCTAGAGAGTTTTGAGTCAATTTCTCAATCCCATGCCGTGGCAGCCCACTTACTAAGCCAAGAAGATGGAATGAACTCCTATTTTGAGAACCAGAGTGCCGAGGTCTTTGAGGAACCTGAACCATCACCTGTTGAGTTTACAGGAGTAGGTGCAGTTCCAAAGACCCCACTACAAAGGGTTTTACAACAACAGACAACAAAGCCATCAAAACCCATTCAGAAAACAGTCATAAACCACACCCTTCAGCAGCCAACAGCAAGGTCTAGCAATCAACACAGAATCAACATTGTGGGTATCAGTCATAATACCAGCCATGATAACCTCTCTACTGTCATGCAAAGGCAGAATGAAATTGCTGACCTCCTTGTACTACAGCACAAACAGGCTACACTCCCCGTTAGGGAGATAACTATGTTTGACGGTGATCCTCTAAACTTTAGGCCATTTATGCATGCATTTGAGCATGTAGCCTCCTGTAGCTCAGTTGGTAGAGCATGGCGCTTGGAACACCAGGGTTGTGGGTTCGATTCCCACGGGGGGCTAGTATGAAAAATGTATGCACTCGCTAACTGTAAGTCGCTCTGGATAAGAGTGTCTGCTAAATGACGTAAATGTAAATAAGACAAGCAGCCACCAGGATGGGCTCTAATACCTGGAACAGTACACCTCTGGTCTGCAGTTGTCTGCATATGGAAGCCAGAAGAGGCTATGCAGAGGCTAAGAGGTTGTTAAAGGAACACTTTGGCAATGAAATCAGTCACCACTGCTTACATTGAAAAAGTTCGGAACTGGACAAACATCAAACTGAATGATGGAAAGGGACTGGGTGGCTATGCAATCTATCTTAGAGGTTGCTGTAAAGCTATGCAAGACCTAAAGAACATGGAAGAGCTTAATCCTTCCCTCCAATATAACATAAAGTTGATCATGTCAAAACTTCCCTACAAACTACAGCATGTGATATTTTAGAGAAAAGCCACCTGAGGGCCCAGTTCAGTGACCTTGTGACGGTAGATGGAGACTCTGAAAAAGCTTTTAAAAGAACAAACATTCAAAGTAAAGAGACCAGGTACCTACCCTTCTGCTGATCCCAGTATATTGTGTATTTTGTGCTGGTGCGCATTCATTGGTCGACTGCCAACAGGTGAAGGCACAGCCACACAAATTCAAGGTTGAGTTTCTGAGATCAAGAGGCCTTTGTTTTTGCTGTTTGATGAGAGGACACTTAAGCAAAGAATGTAAAAAAAGGATGAGCTGTCAAAGAAAGCACCCCACTATCCTGCACATTGAAGGAAGAGAGAGATTTAGATCTCAAAATGTGGATATGAGTGGTGTAGCAGTAAAGCGGGAGGAGACCGTCAGCAGTGCTCTTGTTTCACTGGAAGCTGGTGAAGATACCGGGGCCGGTACAGATTGTGCACCTGCAATTGTGCCAGTTCAAGTAAAGATGGCAAATGGAAGCAAGTCTGTGTTAACCTATGCGTTTCCCAATTCTGGTAGCTCAGCAACATTTTGTTCGGAGAGACTCATGAGGCAGCTGAAAGCTGAAGGCAGTGAGACTGAAATTCTGCTATGCACAATGGGGCAGGAGAGTCCTACCAAGCGCTTTGAGATATCTGTATTAGAGATTGGCAACATGGAAGGCGACACATTTCTTGGATTACCAAACGTCTACACCCAGAGTAAGATCCCAATGACGAGAGAACATTCCCACTCAGAAAGATCTCAAAAGGTGGCCATACCTGAAAGAGGTTCAGTTGAAGGAGATTAATGCCGACGTTGAAGTCCTGATTGGCGTAGATGCTCCAAAGGCAATGTGTCACGCCCTGACTCAGGGGACTCGTATATGTTGAGTCAGGGTGTGTATATTCTTTGTTATGTAGTATTTTCTATGTGGGCATGCTAGTATGTGTTCTTCTTGTATATCAGTACAACCATGACTTTCCTGAGAGAGAGCATGAAAAGAAAAGTGAGATGTCATCTGAGGATTGTATGTTTATGGAGATGGTATCAAGCTCCATAACCCTCAAAGACCATCACTACTACTTACCGTTGCCCTTTCGCAACAAAGATGTAGTCCTGCCAAATAACCGTGACATGGCAGAGCAGCGGGCTCTAAATCTTATCAGGAAGTTCAAGAAGGACGAAATTTATGCTGCAGAGTACAAAGGAAGAGGTAATAACAAAAGGTTATGCCGAGAAGGTACCACAAGAACAGCTCTCAGAGAGAAAGGCAAGGTATGGTACATACCGCACCATGGTGTTCACCATACGCGCAAAGGAACAATACAAGTGGTGTTCGACTGCTCATCATCATATAAAGGCACATCTCTCAACAGTGAACTCCTTCAAGGCCCTGACCTGGCAAACATGCTCATCGGAGTCTTGCTAAGATTGCGACAAGAGCATATTGCCATGATGGCAGACATCGAAGGAATGTTCCATCAAGTACGTGTCCATGAAATGGCTTAGACTTCCTGCGATTCCTATGGTGGTCAGATGGAGATACTAACAAAAGGTTGGAGGAGTACTGAATGACGGTACATCTTTTCGGGGCTATATCCTCTCCAAGTTGCGCAAACTTTGCACTGCAAAAGATGGCAGAAGACAAGTGTGAGAAGTACGATGAACAGGTGATTGAAACAGTCAAGTCCAACTTCTATGTTGATGACTGTCTCAAATCAGTGGCCACAGAAGAACAAGCCATAGCTCTCACAAAAAACCTCAGATGTGCTCTCAGGGTGGGTTCTAGTTGACCAAGTGGGTCAACAACAGCCACGCTGTGCTGGCTTCTGAAAGAGCACTTGGAATCTGTTAGAACATTGAAAGTGATGCGTTTACCTTCCGAGTCACTATCAAGAACAGACCCCTTACAAGAAGAGGTATTCTCTCAACTGTGTCCCTGGGCCCCGTGTAGCTCAGTTGGTAGAGCAGGGTTGTGGGTTCGTTTCCTATGGGGGGCCAGTATGAAAATGTATGCACTCACTAACTGTAAGTCGCTCTGGATAAGAGCGTCTGCTAAATGACAAAAAAAGAAATAAAAAAAACAGTCAGCTCTGTTTATGATCCATTAGGTTTCCTCGCCCCATTCATATTAAAAGCAAAGCAAATTCTTCAAGAGCTCTGCAAGCTATAGTGTGGATGGGACGAAGTCATCCTCGAAGAACACTCTTTCATGGAAGAGATGGCTCTCAGAGCTGGACCAGCTGTCCAGATTTCAGATTGACAGATGCATGATGCCTGAGAACTTTGGTCAAGTCAAGACCGCACAGCTGCATCACTTCGGTGACAAGTGAACAAGGTTATGGCACGGCAAGTTACCTTAGGTTCACAAATGGTATGGAAAAGGTCCACATCGCATTCATGCTGGGGAAATCAAGGGTGACTCGACTCAAGCAGATAACGATCCCCAGACTGGAACTTGCTGCAGCAACAATGGCGGTGCGAGTGGACAGGATGTTAAGGTTGGAGCTCCAGATTGAACTCGAGGAGTCAACTTTCTGGACAGACAGTCAGTCTGTGCTAAAATACATCTGCAACGATACCAAGAGATTCCATACATTTGTGGCTAATATTGTTGCTGTGATCTGTGACCTATCGAAAGCAAAACAGTGGAGGTATTTGAACTCCAAACACAACCCAGCCGACGATGCCTCGAGGGTTACATAATGAAACTTTCCTGAACTCAGAGATTGCTCAAAGGACCAGAATTCCTGGAGAAAGCAGAAACACAATGGCCGAAAGTCCCCGAGGAGCTTGGCTCCATCCCTCCGGGAAAAGACATCATCGTGAACAGTACAAGTGTGGAAGAAAATAGTCCGACCAGCAAACTGATTGAATACTATTCGACATGGAACAGCTTGAAGAAAGCAGTTGTCTGGATGCTGAAACTGAAGAGACTTATTCTACAGTTAGGCCAGAAAAGGAAAGTTCTCACAAAACTGATCCAGGATCAGATCAGAGTTTAACAAACTCACTGAAGGAACAAATTGACAAGTTCAAACTGACATATGGAAAAGAAAGTATGTCTGTGGATGACCTAGATGAAGCAGAAAAGGTCATAATTCGATTTGACCAAAGACAGCACTTTAAACAAGAAATTGCACTCGTTGTGAAAGGAAGACAATGTGCCAAGGGAAGTGGCTCAATCTGTAAGCTTGATCCAATTGTTGACAATGGCATTCTGAGAGTGGGAGGAAGGTTAAGCAAAGCTGCTATGCCTACGGAACTAAAGAATCCTATGATCCTGCCCAAAGACTCCCACATCTCCAGACTGATCTTACTCCACATCCATGAGCATGTTGGCCACTCTGGGAGAGGTCACATGCTTTCTAGACTTCGCCAGCGATATTGGATGCCCTGTGCCAACTCCTTGGCAAGGAAGATCCTTAAGAGCTGTGTCTTCTGCTGGCGGATGCAAGCTAGAGCTGGAGAACAGAAGATGGCCAACCTTCCACAAGATCGGGTGTCACCTGATTTGTCGCCTTTCACCCATGTGGGAATAGATTACTTCGGCCCCATAAAGGTGAAGCGAGGCCGAGTTCATGTGAAGCGGTATGGTGTGATCTTTACTTGCCTTGTGAGTCGAGCTGTCCATCTAGAAGTTGCTAGTTATCTGGATACAGATTCCTGCATCAATGCCCTGCGCAGGTTCATCTGTCGAAGGGGCCCAGTAACAAGTAAGAGATGGAAAAGGGAGTATCTTCCACTTATGCAGGAGTGGAACAAGTGGAACAAAACTAAGAGAAACTTCAGTCCTGGTGACCTTGTTGTCATCGTCGATGACACAGCCCCAAGGAACTCTTGGCTAATGGGGCATGTGGTGGAGGCTTTGCCAGGGGCCAAAAGGTATTGTCCGGAGCGTCATGGTTAAGACAAAGACCAACATCTAACAGAGAAGCTATCAATAAACTCTGTCTGCTCCTGGAGGTGGCTGACTGAGACACACACACACACACACACACAGTGCTCCATCTTTTAATCACGTGCACCTCTGATTCTTGGATGTCGTACTCTTACATTTTTGGACGTCAAACTCTTGACATTATTTGAATGTTGAACACTTGAACACTTCAAATCTAGGACTGAGATCAATGGACTCTTGTCCTATATGGGACCTTGAATATTTATATATAGCAATGAACTGTAATACTGCTCTGGTATAGCATGTTTTGTGTATTGGCTCTATTTTTGAATATTAAGTAATTGTTATGCATTCAGTGCAGTTAACAATTAGGGGCCGGTATGTTAGAGCCGATTTAGACATATTTGTATAAAAGACATAACATACAGAGCTACATGTACGTGTGGGTAAATGTCTGAATGTATGTGATGAAATATTAGGTACGTACCTTTATGATTTATATTTACCTGATTGAGATATAGTCCTTTGTTATTAGTGTAACTTAGTTTTTGTCTCCCCCTCTTGCCATTCATTGCACGGTGGTAAGTGTGTTAGTGATAGGATAAAAGCAGGAATTTGGGCCTTCAGGGGGAGGGGAGTCCTAGCTTGATGCGGGAGCATATAGTCTTTTGACCATACAGACAATAATATTATGTATTCCTCACGTCAAGTAATCTATGCTTTAAGTTGATTGGAGAATCATTTCTTGTTAGATATAAGAAGAATACACTTTTTTGTTGCACCATATCCCTGGATCTCATTGAATGTTTTTGCTGTTTGGGAACTTCGAATGTGGACTGTATGCGTCCAAAACAACCCCGCTTCAGGCTTGGGCAGTGGCTATGGTCAGTTGGTAAGGAAGCCACTACAATCGTTGTTGAATACCTGGAACGTTACAAGGACTGCGTTGTCTACTTTGCCAAGTGGAGGGTAGATGTGCTGTCATTTGAGGATCAAGTGTTTATGGCGCTTATGAAGTTATGTCACAGCTACAGCAACTTGAACCTGCCTCAACTATTCTGTTGTAGTGCAAGCACTGTCAGCAATGTTACTATCAATTTAATTTTTTTTCATTAGCATCATGAAGACTGTTCCAAGTCGGGAGGAGAACCAAACGAGCTTGCCTGCATCTTTTCAGGTGTCCAGCAGAAACTGCAGGATGGTCATTGACTGTACTGACATAGAAGTTGCTACTCCAAGTCAGATGGATCTGCAGACGCAAACCTACTCTGTGTACCATTCCATGCACTCCGTCAAGCTACTCCTGGGAGTTACACCTAATGCGGTGATAACATACTGCAGTGATCTGTATCCAGGATCTGTGTCGAACAAAGCCATTGTCCAGAAGTCAGGTTTGAGAAGATCTTCACGTCTGGAGACATGATTTTGGCAGACATAGGCTTCTTGATCCAGAGCTTGTTGCCTACATGAGTCACTGTGAACGTTCCTCCATTCCTGAACCATGGAAGATTCACAGAGAGTGAGATGCATCTCACAAAATACATAGCGAGAAACAGGATCCATGTTGAGAGGGCAACTGCTCAACTAAAAGATTTTTAAATCCTGAGAATCATCCCACCTTATCTGCGTTGTTATAGTAATGTGCTGGTGCAGACTTGCTGTGCACTTGTAAACCTCCAAGACCCACTCACCAGAGAAGTAGCTGTTGATTGGGAAACAAAAACAAGCAATGAGGCATGAGGATTGGGTGTTGAGGGACTACTTGTCACATTGTCCAAGGTGGGTTTGTGTTATGATAAACAATGTGTTTTCTGTCCAGATAAAGACCCACCACTGATAAAATGTCTCTTTGGCCATCCGGTGCATGGACATCATGTGCCAGTGTGATCCGAGCATTATAGTTATTTTATTGTGTTACTTTTATTTTTATTTTACTTTAGTTTATTTAGTAAATATTTTCTATATTTTCTTAAAACAGCATTGTTGGTTAAGGGCTTGTAAGTAAGCATTTTACGGTAAGGTCTACACCTGTTGTATTCGGTGCACGTGACAAATACAATTTGATTTGATAAGCGTCCAGTTGTAGAGACTACAGCAGGTTGAGCCTGTGGACTGATAGGTCAGTAACTCATCAAATGTGATACAATATTGTGTATAACATGAATTTGTAGATATATCTGCACAGTATGTTTGTCATGTTTGTGTAAGGTTCTCAAGACTTAAGATTGGGTGTTGAGGGACCACCTGTCACATTGTCCAAGGTGTGTTTGTGTTATGAGAAACAATGCGTTTTCTGTCCAGATAAATATTGTGTAAAACATAAACATTTCTATGCATCTAGAAATTCTACTTTATGTCCCCTTTTCCCCATGTTTTGGACATGAGGCGTGACATCACACCCCATGAGAAGCAGTGCATGATCAACGTCACCCTCAGCAAGGAGATCTGCTGGAAGTGATGGCTCTCCCATCCTTAGATGTACTCTCTCTCTCTAGTTATTAAGCAGTCCGGATGATTTTCATAGGGTGTGTCCTATCCAACTCTACTCACTTCTTATTTGGAGTTCAATGGAAACATTGAAGTTCCAGGCATGAGGGATGATGCCAGATGCCAGGATAGCAGGTAGCCCTTTGCTTTGATGTTGGCAGTTCATTTGAAATATTGTCAGTTAATCATTTCACTTAAACTGGCTGGCTAGTTAGCTGACAAACTAACATACTGTACAGAGATTAACTACACTACACAACATGTAAAGTGTTGGTCCCATGTTTCATGAGCTGAAATAAAAGATCCCAGAAATGTTCCATACTCACAAAAAGCTTATTTCTCTCAAATTTTGTTCACAAATGTGTTTACATCCCTATTAGTGAGCAGGTTCACTGATGTCAACGTGGTGAACATAGTGCCCCATGGTGGCGGTGGGGTTATGGTATTGGCAGGCATAAGCTACGGACAATCAAAACAATTAAATTGTATCGATGGCAATGTTTCAGCATGTAAATGCACGGCCCCATGTCACAAGGATCTGTACACAATTCCTGGAAGCTGAAATGGTCCCAGTTCTTTGATGGCCTGCATACTCACCAGACATGTAACCCATTGTGCATGCTCTGGATCGACGTATGACAGCGTGTTCCAGTTCCCGCCAATATCCAGCAACTTCATACAGGCCACAATCAACAGCCTGATCAACTCTATGCGAAGGATATGTGTCGCGCTGCATGAGGCAAATGGTGGTCACACCAGATACTGACTGTTTTTTTGATCCACGCCCCTACCTTTTTATTTAAGGTATCTGTGACCAACAGATGCATATGTGTATTCCCAGTCATGTGAAATCCATAGTTTAGGGCATTATTTATTTATTTCAATTGACTGATTTCCTTATGAACTGTAACTCTTTGAAATTGTTGCATGTTGCGTTTATATTTTTGTTCAGTATACATGATTTTAGTTGGCTGCTTTGAGCAAAACTTGAATGTAATATGACCTATGCTAGGCGATTATTGTTTGTGTATGATATTTTTTCATTGTTCATGTGTTTTTCAACAATGTCGGGTACAGGCAGGGATGACTGGGGCCTTCAGCAAGTAAGACACGGGGTAAGAAATTATTTCAACATCACAGATATAAATTCCCACTGTGCCCATGATAACGTAAACTTTGTAAGGGATAATCAACGAGGGGCTATGCGTTCTATGGAAAATAATGGATGACATGGAAGGTGTGTTCCACGACACGCTAGCAGAGTAGAAATGACCTTCCATGGAGTTGCAATATTTTCCAGAGAAGGCATAGACCCCCGAGTTGATTATCCCTTTTAACCATGGCTATAATTTCACATTTTCCACTAGAAATGTGTTAATTTGCTGGTACAAATGTGTTAAACATCCACTGAAGTAGCTAGCAAGTTTACTACATAGCTACAGTAGTTGCCGTGGTAACCAAACAAACAGACTTGCTAGTTTAGCTAACCAAACAATCAGTCCTAGCTTGCTATTATGAAAATCAAATTCAACAATGCCAATGTTTTCAATTCGACTTTTGCTTTCAAAAGCAGCTCAAAACATAGAACATGTAAGAATGAACTATAGCCATTGAATTCTACCGTGCAAATATACCGTGCATTATAGGAAACTATAAACTGGGTTGAACGAGCCCTGAATGCTGATTGGCTGACAGCCGTGGTATATCAGACCATATACCACAGGTATGAAAAAACATTTATTTATAACTAGTTTATAATAGCAATAAGGCACCTCGGGGGTTTGTGGTACAGTTGAAGTCGGAAGTTTACATACACCTTAGCCAAATATATTTAAACTCGGTTTTTCACAATTCCTGACATTTAATCCTAGTAAAAATTCCCTGTTTTAGGTCAGTTAGGATCACCACTTTATTTTAAGAATGTGAAATGTCAGAATAATAGTAGAGAGAATTATTTATTTCAGCTTTTATTTATTTCATCACATTCCCAGTGGGTCAGAAGTTTACATACACTCAATTAGTATTTGGTAGCATTGCCTTTAAATTGTTTAACTTGGGTCCAACGTTTCGGGTAGCCTTCCACAAGCTTCCCACAATAAGTTGGGTGAATTTTGGCCCATTCCTCCTGACAGAGCTGGTGTAACTGAGTCAGGTTTGTAGGCCTCCTTGCTCGCACACGCCTTTTCAGTTCTGCCCACACATTTTCTATAGGATTGAGGTCAGGGCTTTGTGATGGCCACTCCAATACCTTGACTTTGTTGTCCTTAAGCCATTTTGCCACAACTTTGGAAGTATGCTTGGGGTCATTGTCCATTTGGAAGACCCATTTGCGACCAAGCTTTAACTTCCTGACTGATGTCTTGAGATGTTGCTTCAATATATCCACATCATTTTCCTTCCTCGTGATGCCATCTATTTTGTGAAGTGCACCAGTCCCTCCTGCAGCAAAGCACCCCCACAACATGATGATGCCACCCCCGTGCTTCACGGTTGGAATGGTGTTCTTCGGCTTGCAAGCGTTCCCCTTTTTCCTCCAAACATAACGATGGTCATTATGCCAAACAGTTCTATTTTTGTTTCATCAGACCAGAGGACATTTCTCCAAAAAGTACGATCTTTGTCCCCATGTGCAGTTGCAAACCGTAGTCTGGCTTTTTTATGGCGGTTTTGGAGCAGTGGCTTCTTCCTTGCTGAGCGGCCTTTCAGGTTATGTTGATATAGAACTCGTTTTACTGTGGATATACAGTGAGGGAAAAAAGTATTTGATCCCCTGCTGATTTTGTCCGTTTGCCCACTGACAAAGACATGATCAGTCTATAATTTTAATGGTAGGTTTATTTGAACAGTGAGAGACAGAATAACAACAAAAAAATCCAGAAAAACGCATGTCAAAAATGTTATGAATTGATTTGCATTTTAATGAGGGAAATAAGTATTTGACCCCTCTGCAAAACATGACTCAGTGCTTGGTGGCAAAACCCTTGTTGGCAATCACAGAGGTCAGATGTTTCTTGTAGTTGGCCACCAGGTTTGCACACATCTCAGGAGGGATTTTGTTCCACTCCTCTTTGCAGATCTTCTCCAAGTCATTAAGGTTTCGAGGCTGACGTTTGGCAACTCGAACCTTCAGCTGCCTCCACAGATTTTCTATGGGATTAAGGTCTGGAGACTGGCTAGGCCACTCCAGGACCTTAATGTGCTTATTCTTGAGCCACTCATTTGTTGCCTTGGCCGTGTGTTTTGGGTCATTGTCATGCTGGAATATCCATCCACGACCCATTTTCAATGCCCTGGCTGAGGGAAGGAGGTTCTCACCCAAGATTTGACAGTACATGGCCTCGTCCCTTTGATGCAGTGAAGTTGTCCTGTCCCCTTAGCAGAAAAACACCCCCAAAGCATAATGTTTCCACCTCCATGTTTGAAGGTGGGGGTGGTGTTCTTGGGGTCATAGGTAGCATTCCTCCTCCAAACATGGCGAGTTGAGTTGATGCCAAAGAGCTCGATTTTGGTCTCATCTGACCACAACACTTTCACCCAGTTCTCCTCTGAATCATTCAGATGTTCATTGGCAAACTTCAGACGGCCCTGTATATGTGCTTTCTTGAGCAGGGGGACCTTGCGGGCACTGCAGGATTTCAGGCCTTCATGGCGTAGTGTGTTACCAATTGTTTTCTTGGTGACTATGGTCCCAGCTGCCTTGAGATCATTGACAAGATCCTCCCGTGTAGTTCTGGGCTGATTCCTCACCGTTCTCATGATCATTGCAACTCCACGAGGTGAGATCTTGCATGGAGCCCCAGGCCGAGGGAGATTGACAGTTATTTTGTGTTTCTTCCATTTGCGAATAATCGCATCAACTGTTGTCACCTTCTCACCAAGCTGCTTGGCGATGGTCTTGTAGCCTATTCCAGCCTTGTGTAGGTCTACAATCTTGTCCCTGACATCATTGGAGAGCTCTTTGGTCTTGGCCATGGTGGAGAGTTTGGAATCTGATTGATTGATTGCTTCTGTGGACAGGTGTCTTTTATACAGGTAACAAACTGAGATTAGGAGCACTCCCTTTAAGAGTGTCCTCCTAATCTCAGCTCATTACCTGTATAAAAGATACCTGGGAGCCAGAAATCTTTCTGATTGAGAGGGGGTCAAATACTTATTTCCATCATTAAAATGCAAATCAATTTATAACATTTTTTACATGCGTTTTTCTGGATTTTTTTGTTGTTATTCTGTCTCTCACTTCAAATTAACCTACCATTAAAATGATAGACTGATCATTTCTTTGTCAGTGGGCAAACGTACAAAATCAACAGGGGATCAAATACTTTTTTCCCTCACTGTAGATACTTTTGTACCGGTTTCGTCCAGCATCTTCACAAGGTCCTTTGCTGTTGTTCTGGGATTGATTTGCACTTTTCACACCAAAGTACGTTAATCTCTAGGAGACAGAACGCATCTCCTTCCTGAGCGGTATGATGGCTGCGTGGTCCCATGGTGTTTATACTTGCGTACTATTGTTTGTACAGATGAACGTGGTACCTTCAGGCCTTTGGAAATTGCTCCCAAGGATGAACCAGACTTGTGGAGGACTACTATTTTTTTCGATTATTTCTTTTGATTTTCCCATGATGTCAAGCAAAGAGGCACTGAGTTTGAAGATAGGCCTTGAAATACATCCACAGGTACAGCTCCAATTGACTCGAATGGTGTCAATTAGCCTATCAGAAGCTTCTAAAGCCATGACATCATTTTCTGGAATTTTCCAAGCTGTTTAAAGGCACAGTCAACTTAGTGTATATAAACTTCTGACCCACTGGTATTGTGATACATGAATTATAAGTGAAATAATCTGTCTGTAAACAATTGTTGGAAAAATGACTTGTGTCATGCACAAAGTAGATGTTGTAACTGACTTGCCAAAACTATAGTTTGTTAACAAGACATTTGTGGAGTGGTTGAAAAACAAGTTTTAATGACTCCAACCTAAGTGTATGTAAACTTCTGACTTCAACTGTATATGGCCAATATACCACTGCTAAGGGCTGTGTCCAGGCACTCTGCGATGCGTCGTGCATAAGAACAGCCCTTAGCCATGGTATACTGGCCATATACCACACCCCCTCAGGCCTTATTGCTTAATTATACAACTGGTGGGTCTAATCCTGAATACTGAGTGTTTAAAACCGCATTCCAGCCGGTGTCTATTCCACAAGTTACTGCACCGGCTAAATCTATGACTCTGTTCCATCTGATTGCGCAATCCACTGTCTCATCAGCCCAGCTAAGCAATTTATAAACTTGATCTCCACTATAAAAAGCATCTAGACATTATCTCACATTTCTTTTAGACTAACATTTAGATTTTAGCAGCGGAGATTTGTATAAATCGTGCTGTCTGTCTCTCCAACATTTACAACATTGTTTCAATATTCAAATTTGATCTCCAGCTTCCAATAGTAATGAATATGTCGGGAGTCGGGATGAGACAGACAGGCAGGCAGCGTTTCTCAGCCAGTTGAAATCATGAATCAGCTGGCATAATTTTTATGGATATACAGTGGGGAGAACAAGTATTTGATACACTGCCGATTTTGCAGGTTTTCCTACTTACAAAGCATGTAGAGGTCTGTAATTTTTATCATAGGTACACTTCAACTGTGAGAGACGGAATCTAAAACAAAAATCCAGAAAATCCAGAAAATCACATTGTGTGATTTTTAAGTAATTCATTTGCATTTTATTGCATGACATAAGTATTTGATACATCAGAAAAGCAGAACTTAATATTTGGTACAGAAACCTTTGTTTGCAATTACAGAGATCATACGTTTCCTGTAAGTCTTGACCAGGTTTGCACACACTGCAGCAGGGATTTTGGCCCACTCCTCCATACAGACCTTCTCCAGATCCTTCAGGTTTCGGGGCTGTCGCTGGGCAATACGGTCTTTCAGCTCCCTCCAAAGATTTTCTATTGGGTTCAGGTCTGGAGACTGGCTAGGCCACTCCAGGACCTTGAGATGCTTCTTACGGAGCCACTCCTTAGTTGCCCTGGCTGTTTGTTTCGGGTCGTTGTCATGCTGGAAGACCCAGCCACGACCCATCTTCAATGCTCTTACTGAGGGAAGGAGGTTGTTGGCAAAGATCTCGCGATACATGGCCCCATCCATCCTCCCCTCAATACGGTGCAGTCGTCCTGTCCCCTTTGCAGAAAAGCATCCCCAAAGAATGATGTTTCCACCTCCATGCTTCACGGTTGGGATGGTGTTCTTGGGGTTGTACTCATCCTTCTTCTTCCTCCAAACACGGCGAGTGGAGTTTAGACCAAAAAGCTATATTTCTGTCTCATCAGACCACATGACCTTCTCCCATTCCTCCTCTGGATCATCCAGATGATCATTGGCAAACTTCAGACGGGCCTGGACATGCGCTGGCTTGAGCAGGGGGACCTTGCGTGCGCTGCAGGATTTTAATCCATGACGGCATAGTGTGTTACTAATGGTTTTCTTTGAGACTGTGGTCCCAGCTCTCTTCAGGTCATTGACCAGGTCCTGCCGTGTAGTTCTGGGCTGATCCCTCACCTTCCTCATGATCATTGATGCCCCACGAGGTGAGATCTTGCATGGAGCCCCAGACCGAGGGTGATTGACCGTCATCTTGAACTTCTTCCATTTTCTAATAATTGCGCCAACAGTTGTTGCCTTCTCACCAAGCTGCTTGCCTATTGTCCTGTAGCCCATCCCAGCCTTGTGCAGGTCTACACTTTTATCCCTGATGTCCTTACACAGCTCTCTGGTCTTGGCCATTGTGGAGAGGTTGGAGTCTGTTTGATTGAGTGTGTGGACAGGTGTCTTTTATACAGGTAACGAGTTCAAACAGGTGCAGTTAATACAGGTAATGAGTGGAGAACAGGAGGGCTTCTTAAAGAAAAACGAACAGGTCTGTGAGAGCCGGAATTCTTACTGGTTGGTAGGTGATCAAATACTTATGTCATGCAATAAAATGCAAATTAATTACTTAAAAATCATACAATGTGATTTTCTGGATTTTTGTTTTAGATTCCGTCTCTCACAGTTGAAGTGTACCTATGATAAAAAATTACAGACCTCTACATGCTTTGTAAGTAGGAAAACCTGCATAATCGGCGGTGTATCAAATACTTGTTCTCCCCACTGTATATACAAAGACATGTCAATTGAAAAAAGGTCAAAAGAAACTAAGTGCAGCTAGTTTGCAGTCTTTCCAGCTTGCATACATACTTATGGATGTATGCAAATAAATATCACTAGAAAAACAGCTTAAACAAATGCAAATGCAGCTACTTTGCTGTTATTCTGGCTGCACTTTTTGACGTGACTGTAAGTTAGCCATAGTTGGCTAGCTAGCAAGGAAGGGATAAGAATGTTGCCAGCCAGTATGGCAATGGAACATTAGAACGAACGGCTTGGCTAGCAAACCTAGATTTGTGTCGAGAATATATCTTGTGGAAGGATGAAATAGTATGAATAAATTCATAAAAATAACATTTTTTTAATCATTATTTGAGTATGTTGGTAACCTGTTGTATAAAAGTGATAATGCCCTCGAAGCCGGTGTTTGGAGGATATATTGGCACGGTTTGCCGGCCTTCGACTTCGTCTCTGGCCTAACAACATCTGTGCCAATATATCCTCCAAACACCGGCTTCTCGGGCATTATCGCTTAAGTAATACATGCTCTAGAATGCCCTTCAAGTCAACCAGAAACAAGTATTCAATGTCATGGTATAAATTACTTTAGTTGGCTGCTTTGAGCAAAACTTATATGTGTACTGAACAAAAATATAAAAGCAACATGCAACAATTTCAATGATTTTACTGAGTTACAGTTCATATAAGGAAATCAGTCAATTTAAATAAATTCATTAGGCCCTAATCTACGGATTTTACATGACTGGGCAGTGGCCTACCCACTGGGGAGCCAGGCCCAGCCAATCAGAATGAGTTTTTCCCCACAAAAGTGAGTTATTACAGACAGAAATACTCCTCAGTTTCATCAGCTCTCCGGGTGGCTCGTCTCAGACGATCCCACAGGTGAAGAAGCCGGATGTGGAGATCCTGGGCTGGCGTGGTTACTTGTGGTCTGAGGTTGTGAGGCCGGTTGGACATACTGCCAAATTCTCTAAAACGAGTTTGATTTGGTTGATGTCATTAGAGTGTAGAATATTTTATAAACTAATTTTCAAGTGCAGTTTCTCCATAAACTTTTAATTTATAAATTGGGATTTTATCACTTGACATATCAATCATACAGTGGGAAGGATCCTATTAATCAAGACTGTGTGAATGCATGTACCACTCCGAATAAATAAATACTGTGCCTTTGAAGATTTGTCTCTGGTCATGCAACTACAATACAGGCTGGATATCTCCTGAGTGGCGCAGTGGTCTAAGGCACTGCATCGCAGTACTAACTGTGCCACTAGAGATCCTGGTTCGAATCCAGGCTCTGTCGCAGCCGGCCGCGACCGGGAGACTCATGGGCGGCGCACAATTGGCCCAGCGTCGTCCAGGGTAGGGGAGGGAATGGCCGGCAGGGATGTAGCTCAGTTGATAGAGCATGGCGTTTGCAACGCCAGGGTTGTGGGTTCGATTCCCACGGGGGGCCAGTATAAAAAAATATGTATTCACTAACTGTAAGTCGCTCTGGATAAGAGCGTCTGCTAAATGACTAAAATGTAAATGTATATCTAAATAAAGTAAATCATTCTGAATGTCAATAGATTTTTTGATTCATTCTCATCAATGACAACATTCTACAACTGAGTTATCACTCATCTAAGTCTGGTATCTGGGGTAATCTGGTTAATGATTATATAATTGATTACGTGGCTCTTTCCTTGTAGAATGTTGACAGCTGTATAGAACACATAGAATTGCTAAAATGCTGAAACCTATCTTAATAGCTACATTCAGCGACACAGGATAAACTTTACCATTCATGCTGGACCAGACCGGTAAGTTGCCCCTCACTATAGCTGCACTTCTCCACATGGCCAGACTTATAGTGGTCTTCTCCCCTTTTAATGCTCATCCTTGAAAAATGCCTTAAGGTCATAACTAGACACCAAAGTCAACATATTGTACAAACAATTATCTACGCTTAGTAAAACAAAAATATTTGTTTGATCTACTGCTCTGCTAACTAGCTAGCTAAAGTGTAGTCAGTGGCTAACTAAGACAGAGAAAGGGGACATAAGGTCTCTGATGGCACTGGTGAACGGTAGCTGACAGTGCCGGCTAGAGATGACATGCAGGTGCATCCTGCAGGAATTTGGAGTCTTGCTGAGGTCTTCTCTGTTGTTAATTAGCATTTCAAACTTTTTGAGAGTACATTGAGGCGAATATATTGATAAAACTCACCTTGTCTGAGAGAAAATTAAACAGTTATGAAAATGTCACGCCATGGTAAGCCTACACCAAACATAATACATTTGAAGTGTTTGTAAAATTCACTATGTCAAAAATGTTATGGTGGAAAGACGATTAGAACTATTTCCGTGTTTGACCGCTAGGTTTTATGGGTATTGTAACGCATCCTCTGTGGGGCTCTAGGTGCTGTTGTTGGAACATTATTGAAGACTCCCGAGGGGTTCGTGCTGATTGTACGGAGATTGTGACAGCCGGTTAAATGGCGTCCCTTGAGAAGGCAAGAACAAGATGTACAGTGGGGGAAAAAAGTATTTAGTCAGCCACCAATTGTGCAAGTTCTCCCACTTAAAAAGATGAGAGAGGCCTGTAATTTTCATCATAGGTACACGTCAACTATGACAGACAAAATGAGAAAAAAAATCCAGAAAATCACATTGTAGGATTTTTTATGAATTTATTGGCAAATTATGGTGGAAAATAAGTATTTGGTCAATAACAAAAGTTTCTCAATACTTTGTTATATACCCTTTGTTGGCAATGACACAGGTCAAACGTTTTCTGTAAGTCTTCACAAGGTTTTCACACACTGTTGCTGGTATTTTGGCCCATTCCTCCATGCAGATCTCCTCTAGAGCAGTGATGTTTTGGGGCTGTCGCTGGGCAACACGGACTTTCAACTCCCTCCAAAGATTTTCTATGGGGTTGAGATCTGGAGACTGGCTAGGCCACTCCAGGACCTTGAAATGCTTCTTACGAAGCCACTCCTTTGTTGCCCGGGCGGTGTGTTTGGGATCATTGTCATGCTGAAAGACCCAGCCACGTTTCATCTTCAATGCCCTTGTTGATGGAAGGAGGTTTTCACTCAAAATCTCACGATACATGGCCCCATTCATTCTTTCCTTTACACGGATCAGTCGTCCTGGTCCCTTTGCAGAAAAACAGCCCCAAAGCATGATGTTTCCACCCCCATGCTTCACAGTAGGTATGGTGTTCTTTGGATGCAACTCAGCATTCTTTGTCCTCCAAACACGACGTGTTCAGTTTTTACCAAAAAGTTATATTTTGGTTTCATCTGACCATATGACATTCTCCCAATCCTCTTCTGGATCATCCAAATGCACTCTAGCAAACTTCAGACGGGCCTGGGCATGTACTGGCTTAAGCAGGGGGACACGTCTGGCACTGCAGGATTTGTGTCCCTGGCGGCGTAGTGTGTTACTGATGGTAGGCTTTGTTACTTTGGTCCCAGCTCTCTGCAGGTCATTCACTAGGTCCCCCCGTGTGGTTCTGGAATTTTTGCTCACCATTCTTGTGATCATTTTGACCCCACTGTGTGAGATCTTGCGTGGAGCCCCAGATCGAGGGAGATTATCAGTGGTCTTGTATGTCTTCCATTTCCTAATAATTGCTCCCACAGTTGATTTCTTCAAACCAAGCTGCTTACCTATTGCAGATTCAGTCTTCCCAGCCTGGTGCAGGTCTACAATTTTGTTTCTGGTGTCCTTTGACAGCTCTTTGGTCTTGGCCATAGTGGAGTTTGGAGTGTGACTGTTTGAGGTTGTGGACAGGTGTCTTTTATACTGATAACAAGTTCAAACAGGTGCCATTAATACAGGTAACGAGTGGAGGACAGAGGAGCCTCTTAAAGAAGAAGTTACAGGTCTGTGAGAGCCAGAAATCTTGCTTGTTTGTAGGTGACCAAATACTTATTTTCCACCATAATTTGCAAATAAATTCATAAAAAATCCTACAATGTGATTTTCTGGATTTTTTCCCCTCAATTTGTCTGTCATAGTTGACGTGTACCTATGATGAAAATTACAGGCCTCTCTCATCTTTTTAAGTGGGAGAACGTGCACAATTGGTGGCTGACTAAATACATTTTTTCCCCACTGTATGTCAGGAGATGTGCAGTATTATCATAAGGAGACGTATACTTGGAATACGGAGGAGGTCTAAGAGAGAGAGGGAGGAAGAGGGTGAGCTTGAGTTGGTTAAAAATGGTGGAAAAAAGGGAGATGGTTTGTGAAAGAAATAATGTTAGAAAGTGTAAGCAGAGTGAGTTGAAGACAGGAGGAGAAATGGAAGTGAATGAGGGCGAAGTTTTGGAGGTGGTAGCTGTGGTGAAGTTCTCAGAGCCCGAAGCTTGCACCGAGGGTCAGGATAAAGATGAGTCTGTGACAGTAGGAGTGAAGTTTTTGGAAAAAGTGGACCCTTGCCTTTTGGCTGATCCATTTGTGGTTTCAGGGTGGGTGAAAACAGAGTTGGGTGCTGTGGAATCAGTGAGGGTAACCAGAAGGGGTCTTGTGATAATTGTTTGTGTTTCTGCTGATCAGAGGGAGCGGGCGCTCCGCGTTAAACGAATGGGGGCAAGAGATGTGAATTGTTTTGATCTCAAGAAAACGGCGCCATTGAAAGGGGTAATGGTAAATGTGAAAGCTGACCAACTGAAGGGGAAGAATCCCTGTGTTTGTGGTGCTTGTCATTTGGTTCAAAGCAGACAGGGTGGCGTGAGTGGTGAAACAAAAGTCGTTGTCTGTTCTTTTGAGTTTTGATGTTGAGTCTTTCCCCAACAAAGTGATGTTAGGATATATAAGTTATCCTGTACGAGCTTTTGTGCCGAATAAATTAAAATGTTACAGGTGTCAAGCTTATGGGCATGTGGCAGCAGTGTGTAAGAGGGAGGTTCCTAGGTTTGAGAAGTGTGCAGAAGGGCATGAGACAAAGGAATGTGTAGCATTGGCAAAAGTAGTGGTATGTTTTAATTGTAGGGGTGCCCATGGGGGTGGGGATCAGAAATGTCCCGTGCAAGAGAGGCAGGTTGAGGTTTCCAGGGTTAGAGTAGTGCAGAAATTGTCATATGCTGAGGCAGTGAAGAAAGTAGAGGAAGATGGATCAAGGGAAGGGATCCTGAGAGCAGTGGTGTGAGTAGATCTGTACCAGTACAGAGGGATAAACCAACAAGTGATATATGTTTCAGTAAGATTGGCTTTTTAGCATTTATAGCAATGGTTATCAACTGTACTGCAGGGATGGAACGTAAGTCGCAGAAAATTGAGGTTGTGGTGGCAGCTGCAGAGAGGTATTTGGGTGTGCGAGACTTGACGTCAGAAGAGTTACTGTAACGATCCCGGCAGTCTGAGTCGGGTCCTGTCTGTGGACTAGTTGTTATGTTCGTGATCTCCAGTTTCCCGAGGGTTCTGGAACGCTCCGGGGAGCTCTCTTGATTTCCGCACCTGCATCCCATCAGCAATCTGCACACCTGGTCCTGATCATCACCCTTCTTAGGCTCTGGCCTAACATCCATTCCCTGCCGGATCGTTAGCCATGAACAGTAGGTTTACCAGAGTATCAGTCTTAGAGCCTAGCGTTAGTTTTGTTGTTTTTGCACCTTGTTGGTTTGTTGCTTACTTACCCCCGTTTTGTTCCATCTGCAGTCACCCGTCCGGAACCTTCATCCAACCTCTGCCTGGTGGTCGGCGGCTGCCGACCCAGGATGGGATCAACCACTGCACCCCCAACAACTAATCAACGCCGCCCGCTCTGTTCCCTGGATTATTCAGCATCACTCTTGAACTTGTAAATAAACACTCACCTTCGTTTCAACTTACCTTGTCCTGGTCTGCTTCTGGGTTCTGGCTTAGCAACTCGTGACAGAACGATCCGGCCAGTAATGAACCCAGCGGACCTGGACTCTGTTCGCCATGCCATTACCCAGCAGGAGAAGATGTTGGGCCATCATAGCACGGTACTACAGGAGATCGCGTTGTCAGTTCGGAACCTTTCTACCGGTCTGACGGAGGTCCAGAACCAACGCAAGTGTCCGGTGGAAGATCCACTACCGGTTTCACCCATCTCGCCTGCCGCTTCTGAAGCTGTGTCCTTCCGTGAGCCCAAGGTTCCGACACCGGAGAAATATGAGGGGGAGCTGGGAAGATGCCGTTCCTTCCTTATGCAGTGTGGATTAGTGTTCGATCTACAGCCCTACTCTTATGCCACAGACAAGGCTAGGATAGCCTTTGTGATTGAGTTGCTGCGTGGTCGAGCGCTGGAGTGGGCTTCAGCCGTTTGGGAACGACAGGATCCCTGCATGGCTTCATACCAGGGGTTCACGGCCGAGATGAGGAAGCTCTTCGACCATTCCGTCCGAGGGAGGGACGCAGCTAGGCGCCTGTTTTCTCTTCGCCAAGGAACTCGCAGCGTGGCCGACTTCGTGATCGAGTTCAAGACGTTGGCTGTGGAGAGTGGGTGGAATGAGGAGGCTCTGCAAGCGGCCTTTTACCAGGGTCTGTCGGAGCAGCTCAAGGATGAGTTGATCTCCTATCCGGAGTCTAGTGACCTGGACAGCTTGGTAGCCTTGTCTATTCGGGTGGATAATCGAGTCCGAGAGCGAAGGAGGGAGAAGCAATGGGCTCCGTCCAACCGATCAGCTTCTCAGGTTCCAGTCGGGTGCGTCAAACTGCGCGGCTCGCTAAAGTTGGGAGGACTTTTAGCGAGCCAGTTTCGACCTCTCAATACCTCTGTCAGACCCCGTTTCCCGGCTACCCTTATGAACAGGAATCAGAGCTTAGCGATTAACGCTTTTATCGATTCAGGTGCCGATGGAAGCTTTCTAGATGCCGAGTTGGTGGAACAGCTGGGGCTTTCCAAGGAGCAATTGCCGGGAAGCCATTGAAGCTACCACTCTGGACGGCAGTAGTCTGGCACGTATCACGATGAGGACTGAACCGGTTAAGATGCGGTTGTCGGGGAATCATTCTGAGATGATTTCATTCTTCATTCTGCCGTCTTCCCAGGTTCCTCTGGTCCTTGGATACCCCTGGCTGAAGGAACACAATCCCACGTTCGATTGGGTGACGGGCAAGGTAACGAGTTGGAGCCTTGATTGTCATGCTAACTGTCTCAAGACTGCCTGCCCCCATTCGGTTCCCAGTCAGGTGATTGAGGCTAAACCCCCAGATTTGTCCCTGGTTCCCGAGACATATCACGATTTGGGGAAAGTTTTCAGTAAGCAGAAGGCTCTGTCACTCCCTCCCCCACCGACCATATGATTGTGCCATCAACCTGTTCCCTGGAGCTGTCTACCCCAAGGGAAGGTTATACAGTATCTCCCGACCTGAACGTGAGGCTTTGGAGACCTACATCAAGGAGTCCCTAGCTGCTGGTCTCGTTCGTCCCTCGTCATCACCCCTGGGGGCAGGATTCTTCTTTGTGGGTAAGAAGGATGGCTCTCTTCGACCGTGTATTGATTATCGGGGGTTGAATGACATCACGGTCAAGAACAAGTATCCCCTGCCCTTGATGAGTTCTGCCTTCGACTCCTTACAGGGTGCTACGGTGTTCACCAAGCTAGACCTACGCAATGCGTATCACATGGTCCGGATCAGAGAGGGGGACGAGTGGTTGACGGGTTTCAATACACCGATGGGTCACTTGAGTATCAGGTGATGCCGTTTGGACTGACCAATGCTCCAGCGGTATTCCAGAGTATGGTGAACGACGTCCTGAGAGATATGATCGGTCTCTTTGTGTTTGTTTACCTGGATGACATTCTGATCTTCTCGAAGGAACCTTCCGACCACGTCCAGCATGTCCGGCAGGTTCTGCAGCGATTGTTGGAGAATCGCCTGTTCGTGAAGGCCGAGAAGTGCGAGTTTCACGCCCACACGACATCCTTTCTCGGGTACATCATCTCCAGGGGAGAGATTAGGATGGACCAGGAGAAGGTTAGAGCGGTTCTGGAATGGGCCCAGCCCGGTACGAGATTGCAGCTCCAGAGATTTTTGGGGTTTGCGAATTTCTACCGCAGATTCATCCGGGATTACAGCCGTGTGGCCGCTCCGTTAACTGCCTTGACTTCCAGTATCAGGACCTTCAAGTGGAATCCGGAGGCGGATCGAGCGTTTCTGGATTTGAAGAGGCGATTCACCAACGCACCGATTCTCTCTCAACCGGACACGGCCCGTCAGTTCGTCGTTGAAGTGGACGCGTCTGATGTGGGAGTTGGCGCCATCCTGTCGCAGCGATGCTCCACGGACAGTAAACTCCATCCCTGCGCCTACTACTCTCGTCGCCTTTCGCCTGCGGAGAGGAATTACGATGTGGGTAACCGGGAGCTTCTCGCGGTGAAACTTGCCTTGGAGGAGTGGCGCCACTGGTTGGAGGGGGCGGAGCAACCGTTTATTGTCTGGACTGACCACAAGAATCTTGCTTACGTGCAATCGGCTAAACGTCTCAACTCCCGTCAGGCCAGGTGGGCGTTGTTTTTCGGACGATTCAAGTTTTCCCTGACGTTCCGACCTGGATCTAAGAACGGCAAGGCGGACGCCTTGTCCCGGATGTTCTCCAAGACGGAGGAGAGTGGGTCCAAGACCGAGACAATTCTCCCCCGGAACTGCGTCGTGGGAGCAGTTATGTGGAAGATTGAGGAGGAGGTGCTGGCGGCCCTTCGGACTCAGCCCGGTCCCGGTAACGGTCCACCCGGTCGGTTGTTTGTGCCTGAGTCGGTTCGTCCTGCTGTCCTCAAATGGTCCCACGCCAGCAAGATGGCTTGTCACCCTGGCGTGGCTCGGACAATGGCGTTTCTTCGCAGACGTTTTTGGTGGCCTGCCATGGCCGAGGATACTCGGGGTTATGTTGCTGCCTGTCCAGTGTGTGCGCAGAATAAGAGTACCAATCGGCCCAGCTCTGGACTACTTCACCCCCTTCCTATTCCCCGGCGACCATGGTCGCATCTGGCCCTGGACTTTGTCACTGGGTTGCCCGCTTCTGAGGGGAACACGGTCGTTCTGACTATCGTGGACAGATTCAGCAAGTTCGCCCACTTTGTGCCTATTGCCAAGCTTCCCTCTGCCTCGGAGACGTCCGAGATCCTGGTTAGGGAGGTTTTCAGGGTCCACGGGTTGCCCAGTGATATCGTTTCCGACCGTGGCCCTCAGTTTACCTCTGCTGTCTGGAAGTCCTTCTGTTTGGCCATTGGAGCTACAGTCAGTCTCACATCTGGTTTTCACCCCCAATCTAATGGTCAGGCGGAGAGAGCCAACCAGAAGATGGAATCCACGCTACGCTGTCTGGCCTCTTCCAACCCCACCTCCTGGGTCTCTCAGTTGCCTTGGGTTGAGTATGCCCACAATACTCTCCCTACATCTGCCACTGGGATGTCTCCCTTCCAGTGCCTGTATGGCTACCAACCTCCCTTGTTCCCTTCTCAGGAGAAGGAGCTCTCAGTGCCTTCTGTTCAGGTCCATATTCGTCGTTGCCACCGGACCTGGCATCGGGCCAGAAAAGCACTCCTTAGAGTTTCGGACCGGTATCAGCTCCAGGCGAATCGTCGCCGGATCCCCGCTCCCACCTACACCACCGGAGATAGGGTCTGGTTGGCCACACGGGATCTTCCTTTACGGACTGAGTCTAGGAAGTTGTTACCGAAGTTCATTGGTCCGTTTGTGGTGGAGAAGGTGATCAATCCGGTGGCAGTTCGACTCAAACTCCCGAGGACGCTCAGAGTCCATCCCACCTTTCATGTCTCCTGCCTCAAGCCTGTTTTCCTCAGTCCTCTGTTGCCTCCTCCGCCTCCTCCTCCTCCTCCTCGGATGATCGGAGGTGGTCCTGCCTACACGGTGCGTCGCATCATGGATTCCAGACGGGCGGGGCCGGGGTTTCCAGTATCTCGTGGACTGGGAGGGGTATGGTCCTGAAGAGAGGAGTTGGATTCCGCGGCGACAGGTCCTAGATGCTGACCTCATCAGTGACTTCTACCGCCTCCATCCTGGCGCTCCGGGGAGTCCGCCCGGTGGCGTTCGTCGGAGGGGGGGGTACTGTAACGATCCCGGCAGTCTGAGTCGGGTCCTGTCTGTGGACTAGTTGTTATGTTCGTGATCTCCAGTTTCCCGAGGGTTCTGGAACGCTCCGGGGAGCTCTCTTGATTTCCGCACCTGCATCCCATCAGCAATCTGCACACCTGGTCCTGATCATCACCCTTCTTAGGCTCTGGCCTAACATCCATTCCCTGCCGGATCGTTAGCCATGAACAGTAGGTTTACCAGAGTATCAGTCTTAGAGCCTAGCGTTAGTTTTGTTGTTTTTGCACCTTGTTGGTTTGTTGCTTACTTACCCCCGTTTTGTTCCATCTGCAGTCACCCGTCCGGAACCTTCATCCAACCTCTGCCTGGTGGTCGGCGGCTGCCGACCCAGGATGGGATCAACCACTGCACCCCCAACAACTAATCAACGCCGCCCGCTCTGTTCCCTGGATTATTCAGCATCACTCTTGAACTTGTAAATAAACACTCACCTTCGTTTCAACTTACCTTGTCCTGGTCTGCTTCTGGGTTCTGGCTTAGCAACTCGTGACAGTTACAGGGTGTGTTAAGTGGTGGTGTCCCATCCTTTCAGGCTGTTGGCCTGAAGTAGGACTACATAGATTTAAATAGTGGAGTATGGTATTTATTTTTATTTTATGTTTTTGTGAGTATAGTGTTAGATGGTAGGGTATTATTATTATTACTTTTTTAAGCAAAGTATAAGGGAGTTATACACAGTTATAATTTAGTTAATACTAAATTGTAATTATTTTGCACTATGGCCTATTTATTGCCTTACCTCCATAACTTACTACATTTGCACACACTGTACAGTGAGGGAAAAAAGTATTTGATCCCCTGCTGATTTTGTACGTTTGCCCACTGACAAAGAAATGATCAGTCTATAATTTTAATGGTAGGTTCATTTGAACAGTGAGAGACAGAATAACAACAAAGAAATCCAGAAAAACGCATGTCAAAAATGTTATAAATTGATTTGCATTTTAATGAGGGAAATAAGTATTTGACCCCCTCTCAATCAGAAAGATTTCTAGCTCCCAGGTGTCTTTTATACAGGTAACGAGCTGAGATTAGGAGCACACTCTTAAAGGGAGTGCTCCTAATCCCAGTTTGCTACCTGTATAAAAGACACCTGTCCACAGAAGCAATCAATCAATCAGATTCCAAACTCTCCACCATGGCCAAGACCAAAGAGCTCTCCAAGGATGTCAGGGACAAGATTGTAGACCTACACAAGGCTGGAATGGGCTACAAGACCATCGCCAAGCAGCTTGGTGAGAAGGTGACAACAGTTGGTGCGATTATTCACAAATGGAAGAAACACAAAAGAACTGTCAATCTCCCTCGGCCTGGGGCTCCATGCAAGATCTCACCTCGTGGAGTTGCAATGATCATGAGAACGGTGAGGAATCAGCCCAGAACTACACGGAAGGATCTTGTCAATGATCTCAAGGCAGCTGGGACCATAGTCACCAAGAAAACAATTGGTAACACACTACGCCGTGAAGGACTGAAACCCTGCAGCGCCCGCAAGGTCCCCCTGCTCAAGAAAGCACATATACAGGGCCGTCTGAAGTTTGCCAATGAACATCTGAATGATTCAGAGGAGAACTGGGTGAAAGTGTTGTGGTCAGATGAGACCAAAATCGTGCTCTTTGGCATCAACTCAACTCGCCGCGTTTGGAGGAGGAGGAATGCTGCCTATGACTCCAAGAACACCATCCCCACTGTCAAACATGGAGGTGGAAACATTATGCTTTGGGGGTGTTTTTCTGCTAAGGGGACAGGACAACTTCACCGCATCAAAGGGACGATGGACGGGGCCATGTACCGTCAAATCTTGGGTGAGAACCTCCTTCCCTCAGCCAGGGTATTGAAAATGGGTCGTGTATGGGTATTCCAGCATGACAATGACCCAAAACACACGGCCAAGGCAACAAAGGAGTGGCTCAAGAAGAAGCACATTAAGGTCCTGGAGTGGCCTAGCCAGTCTCCAGACTTTAATCCCATAGAAAATCTGTGGAGGGAGCTGAAGGTTCGAGTTGTCAAACGTCAGCCTCGAAACCTTAATGACTTGGAGAAGATCTGCAAAGAGGAGTGGAACAAAATCCCTCCTGAGATGTGTGCAAACCTGGTGGCCAACTACAAGAAACGTCTGACCTCTGTGATTGCCAACAAGGGTTATTCCACCAAGTACTAAGTCATGTTTTGCAGAGGGGTCAAATACTTATTTCCCTCATTAAAATGCAAATCAATTAATAACATTTTTGACATGCGTTTTTCTGGATTATTTTGTTGTTATTCTGTCTCTCACTGTTCAAATAAACCTACCATTAAAATTATAGACTGATCATGTCTTTGTCAGTGGGCAAACGTACAAAATCAGCAGGGGATCAAATACTTTTTTCCCTCACTGTATATAGATTTTCTATTGTGTTATTGACTGTACGTTTTGTTTATTCCATATGTAACTCTGTGTTGTTGTTGTTTTTAATCGCACTGCTTTGCTTTATCTTGGCCAGGTCGCAGTTGTAAATGAGAACTTGTTCTCAACTGGCTTACCTGGTTAAATAAAGGTGAAATAAAAAAATAAAAAAATACTCCAGTCTAGTAGGTGGCGGTAATGCAACATGTATTGGATGACAACCGCCGTTAAACCTCATCGAAGAAGAAAATGATTGAAGCCTGGTGGCGGGGACTTTCCAGCCTTCGAAATGACAGTGAGGGAGGGGAAAAATATGGCGTAAGCGGACGATGAAGTTGATTCTGAATCTAATGGCGGTAGAATCAAGGAGAATTGGAATAGTGAAGAGAATGTCCCTTCGTATCTAGTAGGAGTACGGTTTGTTAATGAGGAGCAGCTGAGCAGATTACCAATCTTGAAGAAACCATTTGAGATATCCAAACTGGTGTAGAGAGTGCTGGGTAAAGTGAAGGCTGTGAGGATCACGAGAGGCGGGCATGTTTAGATTTTTTGGGCTTCTGCGGATCAGAAGGAACGTGCGTTGTGTCTCACCTGATTTGATAAGTTTGAAGTGTCGAGTGTGTCTCTTCGGGGGTTATATCTGGCACCTCGTGGGAAGTCGAATTTGAAGAGATTAAAATTATTCCTGGAGTGATTGATTGCACGTCGGATGAATCGTGTGGTGAATGGTGAAAAAGTGAAGTTATCTGTTCTTTAGTTTTTTTGATATGGAGTCTCTCCCTACTCAAGTGCAGTTGGGGTATATAAACTACAGAGTCAGAGCATTTATCCCAAGACCAATGCAGTGTGATCATTGTAAAGCTTTTGGTCATGTTTCAAGTGTTTGCAGAAGCGAGAAGCTGAGATGTCCAAGTTGTGGAAAAGATAATGTCATGTGTTTTAAAGTGCTGAAAATGTGACATGTTGCAATTGTGGTGGGAACCATGAAGCTACGTCTTTCGATTGCCCGACAAGGGTGGCCAAAGTCAGGGCTGTCGAGAGCATTTCATATGCAGCAGCTGTTAAAAGGGTTGAGGGTTTGAATAGTGCTCCTGAAGAGTCCATGGTGGTGGATAGGCCTTCACTGCAGGCTACAGGGGTTGTCTTTCACCAGCAGGACCCTGACATTTTAAAGGTTAAGAAGGTGGACTTTGTGGCCTTTATAGCTATGGTGATGAATGTCACTGCCAAGGTGGAGAGAAGGTCCAGGAAGATAGATATCATTGTGGATGCGGCGGAGTGGTTCCTGGGACTGAAATATTTATCTGCGGAGAAGTTACATGGAATATTGTCACAAGCTGTATCACCCTCTCGGCCCTAGAGCCTGAGAAGGGAGATATGGAGATTTGAAAGAAGGAAGAAGTGGGGGGTTTGTTTTTGTCAATGTACTATTTTTATTTGGGTGGATTAAGTTAGTTTCTCTATCACGTATGGATTTTCTTTTGACCTTGTTTTGTTTTTTCAACCCGTCCAGTTGGTGGCGGCAAACACATTTTTGGGTTGTAGTCCGCCATAAAATCCACAGAAGAAGAAGAAGTAGAAAAAGAAGAAGGGCTAGCAACGAAACTATGACTGCGATCGGATTGTTACACCAAATATAATGCCTTTGACGTTAAAGGCAATTGAGTTGAGCCATTTACCTTTTCATGGTAACCCACGAAGTTTGACACTGGCAAGGATAGTTTGTGTCAAACGCAAATTTTCAAGGTAAGAAGTAGATGTGAGATGCTACACTGCCCATGAAACTAATTTAAACAGTTAGCCGCAGCATTACAAACCCATGACACGATTAGACAGGTTGGTATACGGATAAGATTTACTTGGGTCCCAGCGCATGTGGGGGTGGAGGGGAACGAGGCAGTTGATGTACTGGCTAAACAAGCACTTAGTAGTGGGGATGTTGTTGTAATTTCAATGAGCAAGGCAAAAAGCCTGATATGGACAGTCATGATGCAGAGATGGCAGGAGCAGTGGAATAGAGATACTAAGGGCAGGCATTTATTTTAAGTACAGAGGAAAGTCGGGGGGGACGGCAGGAAGGGACAGAAGAGAGGAGACTATTTTTTTTATACAAGATTAAGGGTGGGACACAGCCGGTAGAATAATACTTTAAATGTGATAGGAAAGCATCCAACAGGAAAGTGTGATTATTGCCTGGAAACAGACCGTGGCGCATGTATTGCTACAGTGTGAGCAGTATCAGAGGGAAAGGGAGAGGCTGATATCTAGTATGCGGGAGAAGGGGATACAGCAAATTAGTTTAGAGTATATTGAGTAGAACGTCATTAGATATAGTCTCAAAGATGTTCTCTTTTTTAAGAGCAACTGGGCTGGCAGGTAGGATTTAGTTTCTCCCTGTCTCTGGACCACACTCCGTTACAGTATGTGTCGGTAATGTAATGCACCATAACGTTGGATGCCAACCCTCCGATAAACCCTATTGAAGAAGAAGAAGCAACGGATGGTTTAGTTATACAAATCTTTGGCAACACTGCCAGAAGCAGAGACTGATCTGAGGGGAACTAGCTAGCTACCATTCTAGCTAATTTAGGCTATTTCCAAAAAAAGTAAATAGCTATGAAAACTCTGTGGTAACGTTATTTAATTGATCACAATCGAGACTGTCACCAAATAATCAAATTGGTAATGTACCTTAGCTAGCTAGTTAACTAGTTGTGCTGTTTACTGTTTCAAGTAGCTAACGTTACTGTAGCTAGCTAGCAGAGCGGCCTTTGCTTTGGCTTCCGTCAATGTAAACTTTGTTCCCCATGGAATTTACTTTATTCAGCTAGTCTCTCAATGTAACGTTGGCTACTTGCCAGTTTCTGAAACCTGCATCCGTAATCCTGTTCCGAGTTCTCTTTCGCTCCGCCTGTGCAGCTGGCTATGGCACTGTAACTAGCTATATAGTTAGCTACGTAGTTAGCAATGGCATGTGGCTAACTAAACTATCATTGTAACCTAACTTTTAAGCGCCAATCTATGATTTCCAACAATAACAAAGTGAGTCCCCGCCACAGTTTTAGAAATCGGTTGAGGGATATAGAAATGTAATTACGCTCAAATTCATATACAAAGTTATGGATGCAAGGACTTAGCAGTCATGATATCAACATTAAAGTTTTAACCTCGTTTTGAGGCTATGAAGTTTGTAAACAAAGTAAATGTAAACAAACGTTGGAGTAAAACATGCTTATATTTTGGGTTCTGATGGGGTACGACAGTTAAACTAAGCTCATTAGGCATTTATCATTTATATTCTTCAAGAGTAAATGATAAGTCCAAAAATGGATGTAGTAACAGATTGCCCCTTTAACGTTATGTAGCTAATGTATTCTCATTTACATAATAGCTAACTAGTCTCATCACTAACGTTAGATTTTCTATCTAATTTAGCTTGTGTTAACTAGATGTCAAAGAATGTACATTTAGGTAGCTAGCAAAGTTAGCATTTTTGTTGTCACCGTTTGTTGCTCCAGGCAGCATTGCCTGCACTACACACATTTGCTTGCATTTAAAACCATTGGCTACGCTAGTGTCTGATAACACTGAAGTCAAGAGTGAAATCATTTGTGAACATCTCAGGCAGTTGGGTTATCCTGCCTATTGAATGCAATTCATTTTCAGCCCCCCCACCCCATAGGTCGTGAGATGGAGGTGATGGAGGTGGACTTGCAGCTGGGGGGCCCCAGTAGGGAACCAGAGCCAGATGATGTGGCAGACCAGGTACATCTCCCTATCGTCATCCCTGACTCTGGCAGTGAAACAGAGGTAGAGGATGAGGCAGACGCAGCTCCCCGTGACCCACCACGGCTCCCGAACACCTGGGCGTTCAGTCAGAACAGAGTCAGAGTGGAGGGTCAAGTTGGACCCAGGATCAGAATGGAGGGTCATATTGGGCGCAGGGTCACCACAGCAGCCACCCAGAGGCAGCGGAGAGCCAGGTAGTTATGGTTGGACAGGATTCACTCTAAACTGTATATCCATACTGGAGACATAATTGTATGCTTCATTGAGTACCTATTTCACCCCATGTTATACTCATTGATTGTACCTGTATTGTCTCTGTGTGGTTAAAGGCCAGGCGTCAGGGTGCACTACTCCACCCAGACCGCTGCTCGTGCTAGCAGCTTCCTGGATTTCCTGCTGCGAGTCCCTGCAGCCAACCAAGCCGAGGGCGACTCTGGGAGTACGACGGAGGTGAGCGAGTCAGAGGATGAGGCAGAGGCCCCAGGGCTAGCAGCAGACCCTCCCAACCCTGCCGTTCCCTCCAGCCCTCGTCCAAACCCTCCAGTTACAGTCACGCCACCCCAAGGCCTTTATTCTTCAGGTAAACCAAGCTTAAGTCTGATCCATGCATAGCCATTTTCCACTGTCACCTATAAAAAGTTGAATCTCACCATGCCTATCCTGTGTATAGATTCTAATGCAACCACAGAGGCTGCGAGAACAGAGACTGGAAATCAAGTTAATCCTGAGGTAAGACCACATTCATTGCCAGTGATAGGCCTACACTCTTGGATGGGCTTAATATTTACATGATTAGCTCATTAGTGCAGTTTCTCTAGTAGCATTGTGTGCCATTGTATTTCTTCCCATGCACTGTCAGAAATGTCATGCATCATCTCTCTGTCCCCTCTAGGGCGTATCAGCCCCACTAGCCTCCAGTGCTCCGGCCCTTCGATCATCCCAGGGGGATGAGGCAGAGGGGGAAGGGGAGACCTGCTCCATCTGCTTTGAGCCCTGGACCACGTCAGGGGAGCATCGCCTGGCCACCCTGCGCTGCGGACATCTCTTTGGCTACACCTGCATCGACCGCTGGGTGAAGGGCCAAGGCCATGGAGCCAAGTGTCCCCAGGTCATTGTCTTCATGTCTGTCTGTCAGCCTTGGTATGTCTGGGGGGAGAGGACTGGAATTGCTCCTGGTTCCATTATGAACAGGAAAATTACAAAAGCATTTGCAGTGAAAGAAAGGAAAATGTATTCCATCGTAAGTAGAAAAAACGAGCTCCTACTTCCACTGTAGTGACTGGCACCAGGTGGAATCTGTGCTGAAGGCGCAGTTTCCTCAAGCATTCAAAAATGCCCTCTGAATTACTTACATCTGAGAAAATACTAATATGACCCCAAAAAACAATTGACTTAATATGCAGTGATGTGAAGGCGTCCCATCAGACTCCATCTAGCTCTTGTAATGATGATTTGCTGTATGTCTGCAGTGCAACAAGAAGGCCAAGCGCTCCGATATCGTCCTCCTGTACGCGCGCAAGCTGAGGGCTCTGGACAACACCGAGCAGGAGAGTATGAAGAGGTAAAGTAGCTGCTTTAGTTTGTCTTCTGATCTGCTGATATTGGCATTGATTTGGCCTGATTCACTTCTGTAGGGAGGGAGCTGTTGAGAGTGAGTCTGTCTGTCTGTTTGAATGTGTTGTTGTCTGCAGGTCACTGGAGCAAGAGCATTCACTGCGTAGGAAGGCTGAACTGGAGTCAGCGCAGTGCCGGCTACAACTGCAGGTGATGACCGACGAATGTGGGAAACTGCTCAAGCAGCTACAGGTACCTTATTCCCATTGCTTTACCAGTCATCCCCCAGTCTCCCATCCATTTATCAGGTGGACTAGAATACCGAGCTGTAATCATTGAGATTGATCAACCCCCAAATCCACTATGATGACTGTATCCTGATTTTCAATGTTTTGCTGATCACATACTGTATCTGGTATGCTTGACTTGACTTCCATTGGTATTGAACAGTGCTGGTGGGTCACTTTTTCTTCCTTCCACTTCTGTCAGGAGCTGAAGACGCTGATGGCCCAGCCTGGCTGTGGGCCCTCTCAGAGCTCAGGGGCCTCTCTCTCTGGGCACTCTCGGAGACAAGACAGCACCCAGGGGGGCCACTACGTCTTCTCCAAGGCCGTGCTGGTGTCCCAGGCGGGGGGCTGCAGGGTGCTATCCTACTGTGAACCCCTCAGCTGCCTGCTGGCCTCTCAGCCCTCCCCACATACCCCCCTGGTGCCCGGTAAGACCTTTGATAAGCTTTGATGCGCTTTCAGTACGAAATAGCTGTGAACGTTTGTTTTTTGCACAGATTTCATAATGTGAAAATATCAAAGGGAAATATTTGCTACCTCTTGGAATAATTTATCTCCCTCTGCGCTCCCCGCCCCCACCTGCCAGGCTGCGGGGTGAAGAAGGTGAGCACGATGAATCTGAAGGCCTGCCAGTACATTCCTATCCATGTCAAACAGATCAGAGGCCTGGCCTTCAACAGACAGGCCGACAGCCTCCTGCTCTCTGCTGCCCTGGACAACACCATCAAACTCACCAGGTAACCAGATAGTCAGTCTGTGTCCAAACAGAGAGAGATTTATCAGGACCGTGTGTTCCAGAATGGTGTTGACTTCATAGCCTTAGGCTCTGATGGAGAAGAACATTGATCTTTGCTAAGTTGCAAGAACCATTCAGACCTAGATTGAAAACAAAACCCTTGATGGTTATTTAGGACAGTATTTTACCTTCTAAATCTAATATCCTAACTACCATTATTCTCCTGCAGTCTAATGACCAACACGGTGGTGCAGACCTACAACACAGGTAAACCAGTGTGGAGCTGCTGCTGGTGCCTGGACAATAACAACTATGTGTACGCTGGTCTCAGTAACGGCTCTGTGCTGGTGTATGACACCAGGGACACCAGCACGCACGTCCAGGAGCTACAGCCGTTACGTTCCAGGTCAGTCTGACAGCCAGGCAGGGGGCGAAGATCAGCTAGTCTGTATTTGCCACCACAGTTTGAACTACACCTGTCAATATATCCTAGCTAGTTTGACCTTCACCACAGGATCTGACCAGGTTCTGGGCTTAGATTTTGTATTTTATTTCTAGCAGTTGAGTTTTGCTACTCATTCTCAAAGATAGTGGAATTAATATTAATTTATACGGTGTGTGTGTAAAATGTAATTCACATAGTGTAATATATTATAATACAGTGCCTAAGGAAAGTATTCAGACACATTTTGTCACGTTACAGCCTTATTCTAAAATTAATTAAATAAATAAAACATCCTCAGCAATCTACACAAAATACACCATAATTACAAAGCTAAAACAGGATTTTAGAAAATTGTGCCAATGTATTAAAAATTAAACAGAAATACCTTATTTACATAAGTATTCAGACCCTTTGCTATGAGACTCGAAATTGAGCTCAGGTGCATCCTGTTTCCATTGATCATCCTTGAGATGTTTCTTCAACTTGATTGGAGTCCACCTGTGGTAAATTCAATTGATTGGACATGATTTGGAAAGGAACACACCTGTCTATATAAGGGCCCACAGTTGACAGTGCATGTCAGAAAAAAAAAATGCAGTATTGAAGGTCCCCAAGAACACAGTGGCCTCCATCATTCTTAAATGGAAGAAGTTTGGAACCAGTAAAACTCTTCCTAGAGCTGGCCGCCCGGCCAAACTGAGCAATCGGGGGAGAAGGGCCTTGGTCAGGGAGGTGACCAAGAACCAGATGGTAACTCTGACAGAGCTCTAGAGTTTGTCTGTGGAGATGGGAGAACCTACCAGAAGGACAACCATCTCTGCAGCACTCCACCAATCAGGCCTTTATGGTAGAGTGGCCAGACGGAAGATCCTCCTCAGTAAAAGGCACATGACAGCCCGCTTGGAGTTTGCCAAAAGGCACCTAAAGACTCTCAGACCATCAGAAACAAGATTCTCTGGTCTGATGAAACCAAGATTGAACAGTGAAGCATGGGGGTGGCAGCATCATGCGGCAGGGACTGGGAGACTAGTCAGGATCTAGTCAGGAACGGAGCAAAGTACAGAGAGATCCTTAATGAAAACCTGCTCCAGAGCGCTCAGGACCTCAGACTGGGGCGAAGTTTCACCTTCCAACAGGACAACAACCCTAAGCACACAGTCAAGACAACGCAGGAGTGGCTTCGGGACAAGTCTCTGAATGTCCTTGATTGGTCCAGCCAGAGCCCCGGACTTGAACCTCATCAAACATCTCTGGAGACAACTGAAAATAGCTGTGCAGCAACGCTCCCCATCCAACCTGACAGAGCTTGAGGGGAGCTGCCGAGATGAATGGGAGAAACTCCCCAATTACATGTGTGCCAAGCTTGTAATGTCATACTCGAGAAGACTCGAGGCTGTAATCACTGCCAAAGGTGCTTCAACAAAGTACTGTGTAAAGGGTCTGAATACTTATGTAAATGTATTATTTCCGTTTTTATTAATTTTTTATAAGTTAGTAAAAATGTCAAATCTGTTTTTGCTTTGTCATTATGGGGTATTGTGTGTAGATTGATGAGGGGCAAAAAACAAGAATCTGTTTTAGAATAAGGCTGTAACCTAATAAAATGTGGAAAAAGTCAAGGGGTCTGAATACTTTCTGAAGGCACTGTATGTAATACATATTTAGTATGCAGTGTGATTTAAAACCACAGGCACAAACAATGACCTCTGGCTCCTCCCAGGTGTCCCGTGGCATCCCTGTCCTATGTGCCTCGCACCGCTTCCAGCTCGTTCCCATGTGGTGGCCTCATCTCAGGCTCTCTGGAGGGGGGCTGCTTCTGGGAGCAAGTAGACGGGACCACCTATAGACCCCACATGTTGCCCCTGGAGACGGGATGCTGCACAGACATCCAGGTGCAGCCAGAGAGCAGACACTGTTTGGTCACCTACAGACCAGGTGAGACACTACCATCCTGGGGAGGACTATGAGGGGCAATGAAGGGCCTAAAGTGTGTGTGTGTGTGTGTGTGTATGTACACTACCAGTCAAAGGTTTAGACACACCTACTCATTCAAGGGTTTTTCTTTATTTTTTACATTGTAGAATAAGAGTGAAGACTTCAACTATGAAATAACACATGGAATCATGTAGTAACCAAAAAATATATTTGAGATTCTTCAATTAGCCACCCTTTGCCTTGACGACAGCTTTGCACACTCTTGGCATTCTCTCAACCAGCTTCATAAGATAGTCACCTGGAATGCATTTCTGTTAACAGGTGTGCCTTCTTAAAAGTTAATTTGTGGAATTTCTTTCCTAAATGCGTTTGAGCCAATCAATTGTGTTGTGACAAGGTAGCGGGGTATACAGAAGATAGCCCTATTTGGTAAAAGACCAAGTCTATATTATGGCAAGAACATCTGAAATAAGCAAAGAGAAACGACAGTCCATCATTACTTTAAGGTCAGTCAATATGGAACATTTCAAGAAATTTGAAAGTTTCTTCCAAGTGCAGTCGCAAAAATCATCAAGCGCTATGATGAAACTGGTTCTCATGAGGACTGCGACAGGAATGGAAGACCCAGAGGTAATTCTGTCCGTTTGTCTGGAGTCCAAATTTGAGATTTTTGGTTCCAACCGCTGTGTCATTGTGAGACGCGGTGTGGGTGAACGGATGATCTCTGCATGTGTGGTTCCCACCGTAAAGCATGGAGGAGGAGGTGTTATGGTGTGGGGGTGCTTTGCTGTGATTTATTTAGAATTCAAGGCATACTTAACCAGCATAGCTACCACAGCATTCTGCAGCGATACACCATCCCATCTGGTTTGGACTTAGTGGGACTATTATTTGTTTTTCAAAAGGACAATGACTCAAAACACACCTCCAGGCTGTGTAAGGGTTATTTGACCAAGAAGGAGAGTGATGGCGTGCTGCATCAGATGACCTGGCCTCCACAATCACCCGACCTCAACCCAATTGAGATGGTTTGGGATGAGTTGGACCGCAGAGTGAAGGAAAAGCAGCCAACATGTGCTCAGCATATGTGGGAACTCCTTCAAGACTGTTGGAAAAGCATTCCTCATGAAGCTGGTTGAGAGAATGCCAAGCGTGTGCAAAGCTGTCATCAAGGCAAAGGGTGGCTAATTTGAGGAATATAAAATATATTTTGATTTGTTTACACTGTTTTGGTTACTACATGATTCCATATGTGTTATTTCATAGTTTTGATGTCTTCACTATTATTCTACAATGTAGAAAATAGTAAAAATAAAGAAAAACCCTTGAATGATTAGGTGTGTAGAAACTTTTGACTGGTACTGTGTATATATGTGTGCCTGTGTGTGTAATAAAATGTATATGCATATCATTTGTGTGCATTGTACTGCTGCCAGGGTCTTTGTTGTCCTGGCTTCTCTCTACTTGCTGCATGATTTATTCTAGGTGTTTTGTTTTAGCTAGTGCTGGGCTGGAACAGAAGCCTGCACTCCCCAGTAGCTCTCCAGGACCAGGGTAGGTGACCACTTGCTCTAGTATTTAGACTGACAGTCTGTGTGTTTGATCCCGTCCAGGGCGCTCCAAACCATCGCTGCGCTGTGTTCTGATGGAGCTGAACAGGACCCCCCAGCAGGACGCGGCTCAGGAGCCCTCGTATTCCTGCAACCCAGTCCAGACATTCAGCGCCGGCTCCTCCTGCAAGCTGCTCACCAAGAATGCCGTGTTCAGAAGCCCGGCCGGGGAGGGCTCCACTCTGGTGTGTGCCGGGGACGAGGCCACCAACTCCACCATGGTGAGCTATTTGTGTGTGTGTGTGTGTGTATGCATGTGATGAACATGTGTTTTTTATTTATTCAGTGAATATGGTAAAGATTTATCATTACCCCAAAAATGTCAACTTCGACTGCATTTACACATTACATTTTACATTTTAGTCATCTAGCAGACGCTCTTATCCAGAGCGACTTACAAATTGGTGCATTCAACTTAGGATAGCCAGTGGGACAACCACCCCTTTTTTTTTATTTCTTTTTTTTAATGGGAGGGGGTGGGAAAGAAGAATTACTGTTATACTATTCCAGGTATTCCTTAAAGAGGTAGGGTTTCAAGTGTCTCTGGAAGGTGGTCAGTGACTCCGCTGTCCTGGCGTCGTGGGGGAGCTTGTTCCACCATTGGGGTGCCAGAGCAGCGAATAGCTTTGACTGGGCTGAGCGGGAACTGTGCTTCCGTAGAGGTAGGGGGGGCTAGCAGGCCAGAGGTGGATGAACGTAGTGCCCTCGTTGGGTGTAGGGTCTGACCAGAGCCTGAAGGTAAGGAGGTGCCGTTCCCCTCACAGCTCCGTAAGCAAGCACCATGGTTTTGTAATAGATGCGAGCTTCAACTGGAAGCCAGTGGAATGTGCGGAGGAGCGGGGTGACATGAGAGAACTTGGGAAGGTTGAACACCAGACGGGCTGCAGCGTTCTGGATAAGTTGTAGGGGTTTAATGGCACAGGCAGGGAGACCAGCCAACAGCGAGTTGCAGTAATCCAGACGGGAGGTGACAAGTGCCTGGATTAGGACCTGTGCCGCTTTCTGTGTAAGGTAGGGTCGTACTCTGCGAATGTTGTAGAGCATGAACCTGCAGGATCGGGTCACCGCTTTGATGTTAGCGGAGAACGACAGGGTGTTGTCCAGGGTCACGCCAAGGTTCTTTGCACTCTGGGAGGAGGACACAATGGAGTTGTCAACCGTGATTGCGAGATCATGGAGCGGGCAGTCCTTCCCCGGGAGGAAGAGCAGCTCCGTCTTGCTGAGGTTCAGCTTCAGGTGGTGATCCGACATCCACACTGATATGTCTGCCAGACATGCAGAGATGCGATACGCCACCTGGTTATCAGAAGGGGGAAAGGAGAAAATTAATTGTGTGTCGTCTGCGTAGCAATGATAGGAGAGACCATGTGAGGATATGACAGAGCCAAGTGACTTGGTGTGTAGAGAGAATAGGAGAGGGCCTAGAACTGAGCCCTGGGGGACACCAGTGGTGAGAGCACGTGGTGCGGAGACAGATTCTCGCCACGCCACCTGGTAGGAGCGACCTGTCAGGATGCAATCCAAGAGTGAGCAGCGCCGGAGATGCCCAACTCTGAGAGGGTGGAGAGGAGGATCTGATGGTTCACAGTATCAAAGGTAGCAGATAGGTCTAGAAGGATAAGAGCAGAGGAGAGAGAGAGAGAGTTAGCTTTAGCAGTGCGGAGAGCCTCCGTGACACAGAGAAGAGCAGTCTCAGTTGAATGACCAGTCTTGAAACCTGTCTGGTTTGGATCATTCTTAGAGAGATCGCAGGAGAGTTGGCTAGAGACGGCACGCTTAAGAGTTTGAGAGAAAAGAAAGAAGGGATACTGGTCTGTAGTTGTTGACATCCTTAGTCCCAATATCTATAATAATAATAATAATAATATGCCATTTAGCAGACGCTTTTATCCAAAGCGACTTACAGTCATGCGTGCATACATTTTTTTTGTGTATGGGTGGTCCCGGGGATCGAACCCACTACCTTGGCGTTACAAGCGCCGTGCTCTACCAGCTGAGCTACAGCTGAGCTACAGAGGACCTCACAAGGTACAGAGGACCTCACAAGGTAAAGTGCTTATTGTTCAGAAGTGTCTCTCTGAGTAGTTAGAGGGAATCTACACTGTCTGGGAATTATTTTGGTTTGCTAATGCCCAAGTTTGACCAATATGATGGAACATACTATATGCTTTATCTGTTTATATGCATGGCATTAAGGATAATAGTTACGCCAAAAGCAACTATAAATGTATTTATGATTTTAAAGTATGATTTAAGTTTGTATTTACTTGCTCAGTAAATTTGGTCTGAATCTGTGACCATCTCTATTTCGCTGCTTGTACGTTTTACCACTTAACAATTACATTACAGTTTCAATATCTCTGGCTCAGAGTCAGAATCTTACGAGGCAAAATTATCCTGGGTCAATGTGGTCTCCCGCAGTGTTCTGAGAAGGGTCTACATCATCTGAGATTGGTCCTAGGTGGCGCTACAGACCACAACTGTAGCTGAACACATCTGAATGTTCATATACTGAACACAAATATAAACGCAACATGCAACAATTTCAAAGATTTTACTGAGTTACAGTTCATATAAGGAACTGTCAGTTGAAATAAATTAATATGCATCTGTTGGTCACAGATAATAATAAATAAATAAAAAGTAGGGTCGTGGATCAGAAAACCAGTTACTTTCTGGTGTGATCACCATTTGCCTCACGCAGTGTGACACCTGTCCTTCGGATAGAGTTGATCAGGCTGTTGATTGTGGCCTGTTGTCCCACTCCTCTTCAATTGCTGTGCGAAGTTGTTGGATATTGGCGGGAACTGGAACACGCTGTTGATCCAGTGCATCCCCAAACATGCTCAATGGGTGTCATGTCTGGTGAGTATGCAGGCCATAGAAGAACTGGGACATTTTCAGCTTCCAGAAATTGTGTACAGATCCTTGCGACATGGGGCTGTGCATCATCATGCTGAAACATGAGGTGATGGCGGCGGATGAATGGCACGAAAATGGGCCTCGTGATCTTGTCACGGTATCTCTGTGTGTTAAATTTGCCATTGATAAAATGCAATTGTGTTTGTTGTCCATAGCTTGTGCCTGCCCATACCATAACCCCACCGCCACCCTGTGGCACTCTGTACACAACGTTGACATCCGGAAACTGCTCGCCCACACGACGCAATACACGTGGTCTGCGGTTGTGAGGCTGGTTGGACGTACTGCCAAATTCTCTAAAACGACGGAGGCGGGTTATGGTAGAGAGATGAACATTACATTCTCTGGCAACAGCTCTGGTGGACATTCCTGCAGTCAGCATGTCAATTGCACTCTCCTTCAAAACTTGAGACATCTGTGGTATTGTGTTGTGACAAAACTGCACATTTTGAGTGGCCTGTTGTCCCCAGCACAAGCATTAATATGCAGTTGGTCCCCCCTTTGTTGCTATAACTGCCTCCACTCTTCTGGGAAGGCTTTCCACTAGATGTTGGAACATTGCTGCGGGGACCTGCTTCCATTCAGCCACAAGCATTAGTGAGGTCAGGCACTGATGTTGAGCGATTAGGCCTGGCTCACGGTCGGCGTTCCAATTCATCCCAAAGGTGTTCTTTGTGCAGGCCAGTCAAATTCTTCCACACCGATCTCGTCAAACCATTCTGTATGGACCTCGCTTTGTGCACGGGGGCATTGTAATGCTGAAACAGGAAAGGGCCTTCCCCAAACTGTTGCCACAAAGTTGCAATCACAGAATCGTCTAGAATGTCATTGTATGCTGTAGCATTAAGATTTCCCTTCACTGGAACTAAGGGGACTAGCCCGAACCATGAAAAACGGCCCCAGACCATTATTCCTCCTCTACCAAACTCCACAATTGGCACTATGCATTCGGGTAGGTAGCGTTCTCCTGGCATCTACCAAACCCAGATTCGTCCGTCAGACTGCCAGATGGTGACGCGTGATTCATCACTCCAGAGAACGCTTTTCCACTGTGCCAGAGTCCACTGGCGGCGAGCTTTACACCACTCCAGCCGACGCTTGGCATTGTGCATGGTGATCTTAGGCTTGTGTGCGGCTGCTCGGCCATGGAAACCCATTACAGTAAGCCCCCGACGAACACTTCTTGTGCTGACGTTGTTTCCAGAGGCAGTTTGGAACTTGGTAGTGAGTGTTGCAACTGAGGACAGACTATTTTGACGTGCTACGCGCTTCAGCACTTGGCGGTCCCGTTCTTTGAGCTTGTGTGGCCTACCACTTCGCGTCTGAGCTGTTGTTGCTCCTAGATGCTTCCAATAACAAGACTTACAGTTTGACCGGGGCAGCTTTTAAAAGGGCTGAAATTTGTTGAACTGACTTGTTGGAAAGGTGGCATTCTATGACGGTACCATGTTGAAAGTCACTGAGCTCATCAGGAAGGCCATTCTACTGCCAATGTTTGTCTATGGAGATTGCATAGCAGTGTGCTCGATTTTGTACACCTGTCAGCAACGGGTGTGGCTAAAATAGCCGAATCCTCTAATTTGAAGGCGTCTCTACATACTTTTGTGTATATATAGTGTATTAATGCATTCAGAAGTCTGTGTTTATGTTTGATAATCTACTCAGTTTTAGTTAAGAATTTCAGGATATTTGCCCTAAATCTATTACTATTTCCATTATGCCCATTTTTACCAGATTTGACATTTGACCCCTAGAAAAGCAAAAATTTACGTGACATCCGGCCTTACTTTGTGTATCACTCCATCATTGTTTGATATAACATGGTTGACAGCCTGTAACAAGCAACAACAAAAAAGCAAGCGCTTTTTCCAGGTTGGCTGGTCTATTATTAGGAGTTAGGCTCATTTAAACTTTACTCCACTGCTGAGATTGGGGAAGGATCAATGGTTCAACTGTTTTGTGGTTGAAAGCACTCCATAATAGTGAGAGGCTTGACTCTCTGATTTGAGGCAGTTTGGGGATAGTTTGAATAATATGAAACGGTCTCAAGAGCTTCACATTGATCCTTTGTTTCTAATCATTTCATTTCATTTTTCCAGGTGTGGGATGCTGGGAGTGGATCCCTGATTCAGAAGTTGTCTGCTGACCTCCCTGTGTTGGACATCTGCCCTTTTGAGGTGAACCAGGGCAGTTACTTGGCCTCTCTCACTGAGAAGATGCTCAAAATCTACAAGTGGGAATGAGGAGTTATGGAGGACACCACACACACCACCAGCATAGAACATGTATGAGCAGCGTGCTGCTGCACTGTATAAATGGCATCCATTTAATACAGCCTTTTCTTACCCAAAGTGACTACAGATTAGCCTTTATTGGGTTTGCATTGCAGTGGAGGTACTGGAGAGCCATCACACTGCTGCAGTGTTATGAAGGAACTGATAACTGGAGTGCCTGTTCAGATACACCACTGCCCAAAATGTTTACATTAAGAATCACAGAAAACATCCTATAATTTTTATTTATTTTGCCCTCTCTTTTTTTATGCATGTGACGGTCAATTGGTGTTGTCAGTTATTCATGCTGCCGATGTTTTAATTTTTCAACGTTGTGTTTAATCTCTGATGTTAGAGTCAGATCCATGGATGAAAATCAGGACATCAATAGCTAACAAGTGTTACATTTCCTGGATTCAGATTAGCGCAACTGATCAGCAAGCTGTATAAAAAAAATCATTCTGAATGGGTTTGTTTTTTTGTTTCCTTATTTTAGTTTGAGGAAATTGTATATACATGTATATTTTATACCAAATGTTTGTGTACAATTTGTAATGTAATAAAATATTAATCATTGGTTATTTTTCATCCCGATTTGTGATTGATACTGCAGATGAGGCACAATGTTTAACGTTATTTACATTTTTAAAAAATGTTCACTAAATAAAATGTGTTTACAACCGTGTCTGCATTCTGACTAGAACTATATTTTAGAGATCAGTAATCAATGATTTGGTATTTTCATAGGCGAATTATCCGTATCAGTACAGGGGTTGTCAGGAACAAATGAGAGCCGACAGGAGTCGGATAATGGAAACAAAAGTGCTAGATTTCCCCATAGAGATGGCTAATGAAAATGTATTAGTGGTCTAGATTCCCAACTGTGTTTATTCATTGCAAGTAAAAGGGTGATTGATGGTGATCCATTGTCTTTGAAGTTATTACAGAGAAACAGTAACGAAGCAGACCGTCTCTGTTTTCTCAGTTAGATTTTCAGTCTAGTAAATGTAGATCTATGACTGAGATTGCCAACAACGCACACGCCGACGTATGCACGAAAACGTCCCCTCACTGTAGTCGTAATTTGCAGCTAGCAATCCTAGCTGGCTAGTTATCCGAAGATGGCGGCTTGTAGACGTGTTCCTCTTCTCCTGCTTTTGATGTCTTTCTTTTTGTATGTGCATCCGATTCGAGGACAGAAATCTGCGATTAATGGACTCGCCAAGCCTGCAGTTAGTGTTGATATCCCGGCTCAAAATCAAGGCGGAGCACCGGCTGCTGTAAATGGAGCTCAAGTACTCGCGGCCCTGCCACTTCGTAGACGCACTAGCGGCTGGAAGCTGGCGGAAGAGGGGGCTTGTCGGGAGGACTTGACCAGGCTTTGTCCGAAACATTCCTGGAACAATAACCTGGCTGTGCTTGAGTGCCTCCAGGATAGGAAAGAGGTATGTTGGAGTGTGGGCGATATTGTGGCCCGACTAAAACTTGGGTGTGCCTTGGCTTTACTCAAGCTAGCTGTAACGTTATTCAGTTAACGTTAGCTAGCTAACTACTAGCCGATGCTAACTATTAGCTAGTTGGCTACTTAGCTAACATTAACTATCTCGCTGGTTGGGTTGCAAAAAGAGGATATAGGGTATTGCAATTGATTATTCAATATGTTTTGAGAGCTTCATCATTCGAGGAATATAGCCACTGAAAATAGTGCCACTTTTTTTACCAGCCATTTAGGACCGTGGTAACGTTAGTAAAGTGAAGTCATCATCAGTTTAGCTAGCTAACTAACTAGCTAGGCAGCTACTGTAACGTTAATACCTACAGATGTGCCAAACTAACTATGATGACCTTTATTAAACTAGCAATGGCTAGCTTGAGCCTCTAATGATATGTTGTGAGTCATGACCATTCCTGGTCTAACATTTGCCGTCCTATATTTACTACCTATCAGAGCCAACATTTCCAGCAATGTCCTTTTCAGAGGAAGGATAGAAGGATGTAGGAGGAGATGTGTAGATTCAGTGACATTTTGTAAACTTCCAGCCAATGGTTATGGAAAGGCTTGGGAATGGCCTTTCTCTCCAGTAATATGTGGTGAGGGGCCACCTCTGCCTGGGGCCAGAAAGCTAGACTGATGTGAGACAGTCTATCCTAATCAGGTGTTTGCAGCCTGAGTCTCAAGGCAATGGCCCTGTTAGCTCAAGGGGCTAGTACCTGCAGTGGTCTGAGAGTAATGAGCAGTCACTTTTTGGTTTGTTTTCCTTGATTGTTAGTAATTCTGTAGACATACTCTAGTCTAGAGTCTATCTATTGTAGTTTAGAGCGGGGGTTGGTGTTCATTTAGTTTGGTGAGGAGCTTGTCCTCTGTTTATGACTGGTGGTTTCTCTCTTCATTGTATAATGCTGATGATTATTACTTAATTTATTTTCACCAGATTTCAGTGGCATGTTAATTGGGGTGGCTGTCAGTCGTCTTGGCTCAGCTCTTTTGGTGTGGGTAGGTTTAGAGAGGCACACAGCAATTTCCCTGTCTCCAGGCTGCTGCTCACTGCCAGTCTCCATGGTAGTTGTGGTTTTGTTTACTTGGTCCATTCACAGAGTAGGGGGGAGGCCATGGCAGTGTGGCTTTACTTTCAGGAATCATGGCTTGGTTCGTTTAGTTCTGAAAGTCCTCTAGAGTTCTGTGTTGAAAAAGCTTTTCTGGGGGAATTTGATGGATTTTTGCAATGTCTCTCAGGTTGAAGAGTTTCATTGCTATTTATAGTCTCAATAGAGCTAAACATGCATTGTAAGCTCATAGTTTTGTTAAAAGTATAATCCCAAAAGGATATTATTGGCCCTATAATGCAATAGCTTTTCATTGATCCTGACAACTGCTTTTTTGTTTACAGCAAATAGGCCTAAATGTTGACATCCAGCCTTAATCACTGTAGGAAATGTGGTGTTGACATTTCATTTCACACTGCAGTTTTGTGCAGAGCAAGGTTAATTCCAGGTCGCACAGCAAAATATTTATGTGCATACCAGTATGTGAGTAAAATGTTCATCTGTTGGACTGCCAGATAGTGATGTGATTAATCACTCCAGAGAACGCGTTTCCACTGCTCCAGAGTCCAATGGCAACGAGCTTTACACCACTCCAGCCGACGCTTGGCATTGCGCATGGTGATCTTAGGCTTGTGTGTGGCTGCTCGGCCATGGAAACCCATTTCATGAAGCTCCCGACGAACAGCTCTTGTGCTGACGTTGCTTCCAGAGGCAGTTTGGAACTCGGTAGTGAGTGTTGCAACCGAGTACAGACAATTTTTACGCGCTTCAGCACTCAGCTGAGCCGTTGTTGCTCCTAGACGTTTCCACTTTACAATAACAGCACTTACAGTTTGACCGGGGCAGCGCTAGCAGGGCTGACATTTTACAAACTGACTTGTTGAAAAGGTGTCATCCTATGACAATGCCACGTTGAAAGTCACTGAGCTCTTCATTAAGGCCATTCTACTGCCAATATTTGTCTATGTAGATTGCATGGCTGTGTGCTCAATTGTATACACCTGTCAGCAACGGGTGTGGCTGAAATAGCTGAATCCACTAATTTGAAGGGGTGTCCACATACCTTTGTATATATAGTGTAGGTGCATATACACTGAATGTATCAAACATTAGGAACCCCTACCCCCTTTGCCCCCAGAACAGCCTCAATTCGTCTGGGCATGGACTCTACAAGGTGTCGAAAGGGTTCCACAGGGTTGCTGGTCCATGTTGACACCAATGATTCCCACAGTTGTGTCAAGTTGGCTAGATGTCCTTTGGGTGGTGGACCATTCTTGATATATACGGGAAACTGTTGAGTGTGAAAAACCCAGCAGTGTTGCAGTTTTTGACACAGGCACTTAAATCTTTTGTCTTTCCCATTCACACTCCGAATGGCACACATACACAATCCATGTCTCAAGGCTTAAAAATCTTTCTTTAACCTGTCTCCTCCCCTTCATCTACACTGATTAAAGTGGATTTAACAAGTGACATCAATAAGGGATCATAGCTTTCACCAGGATTCACCTGGTTAGTCTGTCATGGAAAGAGCAGGTTCTTAATGTTTTGTGTACTCAGTGTACGTGCTCCTTGTAACAAAGGTCAGCTTAGCCCTGCCCATGTAATAGAGATTTAAGATCAATAAAGTTGAAGTTCATATTCAGTTTAGAGTGTCACACAATGTTTAGTGTATTTATATACTTCCCCTTTCTGTAATACACAGGACTTCTAGTGTTCTATTTGTGACACTCAAGGTCGTGCGGGTTGATGGTCACTAGTTATATATTAATCTCATATTCATGACCGAGTCGATACGCATCTAGATACTTGGGCTCCGATACGATACAGGAACGATACGTTTTAGTTTGAAACCATTCGGTGTGATTCAGCTTTACTAGGGGAACAAATTGATGCATTTCAATAAGATTTGATGCACTACCATACCCTGTTCAAAGGCACTTGTCTTTTGTCTTGCCAATTCACCGTCTGAAGGGCACACACACAATCCATGTCTCAATTGTCTCCAGGCTTAACAATCCTTCTTTATCCTGTCTCTTCCCCTTCATCTACATTGATTGAAGTAGATTTAACAAGTGACATCAATAAGGGATCATAGCGTTCACCTGGAGTCACCTGGCCAGTCTGTCATGGAAAGAGCAGGTGTTCTAAATGTTTTGTACACTCAGTGTGTAGCTATATACCATATTTAGCTGCTATTTATAAACTTTTCAAATAAAGTAACAATGGGGGAAAAAAGTCCAACTTGAGACTCCCCTGATCTCCTGAAGTCCTCAATGCTGCATTCGGAAAGTATTCAGACCCCTTGATTTTTTCCACATTTCTTTTACGTTACAGCCTTATTCTAAAGTGGATTAAATTGTTTTTTCCCCCTCATCAATCTACACACAATACCCCATAATGACAAAGCAAAAACGTTTTTTTATTAATGTTTGCAAATATATGAAGGAGAAAAAAACAAACATTCCTGAAATATCACATTTACATAAGTATTCAGACCCTTTACTCAGTACTTTGTTGAAGCACCTTTGGCAGAGATTACAGCCTCGAGTCTTCTTGGGTATGATGCTACAAGCTTGGCACACCTCTTTTTTTTGGAGTTTCTCACATTCTTCTCTGCAGATCCTCTCAAGCCTTTTCAGGTTGGATGTGGAGCATCCCTGCACAGATATTTTCAGGTCTCTCCAGAGATGTTTGATCGGGTTCAAGTCCGGCCTCTGGCTGGGCCACTCCCTGACCAAGGCCCTTCTCCCCCGATCGCTCAGTTTGGCCAGGCTGCCAGCTCTAGGAAGAGTCTTGGTGGTTCCAAACTTCTTCCATTTAAGAATGATATGAGGCCACTGTGTTCTTGGGGATCTTCAATGCTGCAGACATTTTTTGGTACCCTTCCCCAGATTTGTGCCTCGACACAATTCTGTCTTGGCGCTCTACGGACAATTCCTTTTACCTCATGGCTTGGTTTTTGCTCTGACATGCACTGTCAACTGTGGGACCATATGTAGACAGGTGTGTTCCTTTCCAAATAATTTCCAATCAATTGAATTTACCACAGGTGGACTCCAATCAAGTTGTGGAATCATCTCAAGGATAATCAATGGAAACAGGATGCACCTGAGCTCAATTTCGAGTCTCATAGAAAAGGGTCTGAAGACTTATGTAATGAAGTTAATCCTGTATTATTTTGAATGATTTTGCAAAAAAAAAAAAAAAAAAATGCTTTGTTGTTATGGGGTATTGTGTGTAGATTGAAGAGGATTTTTTATTTAATTTTATAATAATGTAAAAAATGTGAAAAAAGTCAAGGGGTTTGAATACTTTCCGAATGCACTGTATGTCTCTCTTTTTCTCTTAGAGAAGCACAGACAGACTTTCCATTTCTTTTTTTTCTACATAGAGGCCTATAGTATCTATACTATGCAACTTTGTCGCCTTGTATTTTTGTGTGCAAATGTTTTCACCACACCCTGTAGGTTCAGGTTGCTGGCCTGCAGGTTGTTTTCTATACTGATTTGCCAACCCAGACTTTCCTGAGACATTGTGCATTATACAGTGCCTTGCAAAAGTATTCAGCCCCCTTGGCGTTTTTCCTATTTTGTTGCATTACAACCTGTCATTTAAATTGATTTTTATTTGGATTTCATGAAATGGACATACACAAAATAGTCCAAATTGGTGACGTGAAATGAAACTTGTTTCAAAAAAATAAATAACGGAAAAGTGGTGCGTGCATATGTATTCACCCCCTTTGCAATGAAGCCCCTAAATAAGATCTGGTGCAACCAATTACCTCCAGAAGTCCCATAATTAGTTAAATGAAGTCCAGCTGTGTGCAATCTAATTGTCACATGATCTCAGTATATACAGTTGAAGTCGGAAGTTTACATACGCTTAGCTTGGAGTCATTAAAACTCGTTTTTCAACCACTCCACAAATGTCTTGTTAACAAACTATAGTTTTGTCAAGTCGGTTAGGACATCTACTTTGTGCATGACACAAGTAATTTTTCCAACAATTGTATACAGACAGATTATTTCACTTATAATTCACTGTATCACAATTCCAATGGCTCAGAAGTTTACATAGCGATATTCATAAAAACATTAAGATCACTTATTTATTTTTGTATCTTAATTGATCGCTACACAGAATTTTCTCTTCTTTTCTTTCCACGTATTATTTTATTTATATTTTCACAGACCCCCTACAGTAGAGGTCTGCAGACCGCAGGGTTGAATAACCCTGTTATGAACTCCGAATGGCGCAGTGGTCTAAGGCTCTGTCGCAGCGACCTGCCCTTACAGTCAACAACGTAGGTTACGCTGTTACTCCTACAGTTCCAGACAGGGCAGGTCGCAAGGAAGATTGAAAACAACAACAAACAGCAGGGATCTAGACAGCCACAAGCCCGGGACAATCCGCGGTCCCAGCCACAATAGCTAACCGTGTCGCGCGCTGTGTTCAAGTCTGTGACGTAGTACGCAATTTTCGGAGACCACTTTTGGCTCGTGAGCTCTACTTTCAAAACTACTGGCTAAAATTATACAAAGTTCAACAGTTCATCTTTAATTGAGATTTTTGCCTGTTGGTCCCACACAAAACACTGACCATGGCTTTGCTTAATGACTTTTTCCCAAGATTGAAGTCCTTAGCCCTAATGTGACAGACTTTGTAGATTGGAATTAAACAGCACAGAGAAGCTCTGGGTGCATTGGTAAAGGGGCAATACGGTATTCCTATGACTAAAATGTCAAATGTAAATGTAAATGTAGCCTAGGTGTTTAGTATGGATACACAGAGTGTCCTGGCAGCTCATCTATCCCATCCATAAATCAGTGTGGCTTAGTAGAGCTGGGCAATATGGACACAAATCCATATCATGATAAATTGACTGAATTATAACGATAAATTAAACGATACGTTCATTTACATTTACATTTTAGTCATTTAGCAGACGCTCTTATCCAGAGTCACTTACAGTTAGTGAATGCATACATGTATAATTTTTTTTGCATACTGGCCCCCCGTGTGAAACGAACCCACATCCCTGCCGGCCAAACCCTCCCCTACCTTGGTTGACGCTGGACCCGGTCGCGGCCGGCTGCGACAGAGCCTTAGACCACTGCGCCATTCGGAGTTCATAACAGGGTTATTCAACCCTGCGGTCTGCAGACCTCTACTGTAGGGGGTCTGTGAAAATATAAATAAAATAATACGTGGAAAGAAAAGAAGAGAAAATTCTGTGTAGCGATCAATTAAGATACAAAAATAAATAAGTGATCTTAATGTTTTTATGAATATCGCTACCAACAACATAGAAAATAGGAGAATATCTTCTTTCTAATGATGTCAACGTTATTTCTCAACTCCTAATATTGAGCAAATTACACTCAGTAGAGCCAATCACACTCACTAGAGTATCTGACAGGCTTTGAAAAAGCAGCAGCGAATAGGCTGCAAGTTATATTCTTTATGGTTATGATCATAGTTTGACTGTCTTATCTCTTATCTCTCTCCAGGAAACGGAGATCGCTGCTGACTGCAACCATGTAAGTGTTCTGATCTCTCTCCCTCGCTTCATTAAACCACCCTTTCAGTTTGTGTAACTGAACGTGAGTCATGATTTAATACAGCGTTGTTAGTTCCTCTAGTGGTCAGACTGGCTATCACACCCCTACTGAAATTCCCCACACACGGTGGCCTTGTACTCCTAGGCTTTTCTCTGAGCTATCAATAAACTTGTTCAATGCCTAATGTCTCCTCCAGCTCCTGTGGAACTACAAACTGAACCTGACGACTGACCCCAAGTTTGAGTCTGTGGCTGTGGAGGTGTGCAAGTCCACCATCACCGATGTAAGTTGGCTGGCTAGCTAGCTTTATGGCTCTGACTATAGGTCCCTCATGCTACAAGTGTCACTGTCCCTGGCACCTAGCAACACACAGCACTTTTAATTGGTAGAACACCTAGTAGCAACACACACCACTTTGAATACCGTTAACTAGGCCTAAAGCACCCATGCACTTAGCTGGAAATGATTCAATTACAGAAAAAAGGGGTCCGCCTCTAATAGTTTTTTCCTTTCATTTCTTTAATTATGGATTCGTTTTGGCTTAATCCCTATGTTCACAGGACTTTGATGTCCAAACTAAAATCCCTTTCAAACCAAGACGAAAACCTGCCAACTTTTTGCAGACTAAAAGGTATTGCCGTTAAACAAAGCCTCTACTTTTATTTCCGCCAACCGACTTAGTCATGATTGCGGTAATGTATTTAAAGTTCTCGCCAACCCCTCAGTATAAATGTCCCCTTTCATTTTACCGGCTTTGGCACGCATTAAATCATGAACGTTCTATTGTTGTTGTCCGACTTGTCCTTGTTATTATGAAAAAGTATAAACACAAAAATGGCAGTCTGCATGCAGCAGCCTGGTCCAAATAGCAACGTTACCTGCTCTATTTTTTTTTACATCAAAAGAACTCATCCGTTTAAAAATGTATTTAGGGTATGCCAATCTACGATATTTTGGTTTGTTGCTAGCTTTTTAGCTAGCCAGCTATCTATCTAGGAGCCAAAGTGTTGGTCAGAGTTTCCCAGGGGACCCTTGTTACATTTGAAAAATTGAAGCCACTTGCGATATGGATATTGCACATGTCAATATTGCCATTTCGATAATAATGTGATTAATTGTGCAGTCCTAGAACAAACCGTGACTCCTATGTGAATTACGTATAATATAAGTAAGAAAAATATTGTGACCTTGAGAAACACAATCTATCATTTTCCTTTCCTCCTCCTTCCTTCAGATAAAAGAATGTGCAGCGGAGGAGAGAGGGAAGGGCTACTTGGTGTCCTGCCTGGTGGATCACCGCGGCAACATCACAGAGTACCAGTGCAACCAGTACATCATCAAGATGACCAGCATCGTGTTCAGTGACTACCGCCTCATCTGTGGCTTCATGGACAAGTGTCGCGAGGATATCAACACCCTGCACTGTGGCAGCATCTCCACCGGCGAGAAGGTAATAGGCTGGCTCTTGCCTTCATACACACTGGTCTCTTTGCACATTTTCAAGTACAATTTGCAGTGACCTGTAAAATCTAATAAGGTCTATAAAAATAGAACAAGCCACAGGAATTGGTCAAGATGCCTTTTTGGAGTAGCTGCTCAAACTTTGGATTTGTGTGAATCTGTCTCTGTGCTATATGTAGAGGTAACACAAAAACAGACAGGCGCAGGATATGCCCATTTGTTTGTGCTGGTTTCTAATTTGTTACTTTGGTTTTCAGTTTTATTTGACACCTTGTGTTTAAACATGACATGACTACATGAGGTTTGGGCATAGGGTGGTCGGGTTTGCCTCCTTTGTGCTACTTGAGCTCCAGTGTTAGGCTAGTCTCCTGGCCAATGTCTATTTGCTCTCCCTACAGTCACAAACTTACCTACAGTGGGTGTTATAAGTATTCACCCCCCTTGGATTTCTTCACATGTTGTTACAAAGTGGGACTAAAATTGATTTAATTGTCATTCTTTGTCAACGATCTACACAAAATACACTGTCAGGATGGGGAGAAAAATCGAACATTTCTTCAAGTAATAAAATAATGAAACACTATACCTTGATTATATAAGTATTCACCTCCCTGAGTCAATACATGTTAGAAACAACTTTGGCAGCGATGACAGCTGTGAGTCTTCTTGGGTTAGTCTCTAAGGGTGTTTTCACATATGGTCCTCTTTAAAAGAACTGATCTCAGTCCTCTTTAAAGTGAACTCTGGGGTACACGCTGTTCTTTGTATTCACACTGCCCTTGCCGTTGAATGAGGACTCACCTCTTTTGAGTCCTCTTTGAATTCACATTGCTATGTTTAGAAAGGAACCAAGATCTTTTTCCAACATTCACTCAATGCACTCTGGGTTTTTACAAAGTGCAGGACAAGCCATTCTGTGTTATCGGACAGCTAGATATACTTACTTACATTTTGGAAGCTAATAGATTGCATTTAGTTAAAAGATGAGACATAATATTTATACTGAACAAAAATATAAACGCAACATGTAAAGTGTTGGTCCCATGTTTCATGATCTGACATAAAAGATCCCAGAAATGTTCCATATGCACAAAAAGCGTATTTCTCTAAAATGGTGTGTACAAATTTGTTTACATCCCTGTTAGTGAGCATTTCTCCTTTGCCAAGATAATCCATCCACCTGACAGGTATGGCATATCAAGAAGCTGATTTAAACTGCATGATCATTACACTGGTACACCTTGTGCTGGGGACAGTTAAAGGCCACTCTAAAATGTGCAGTTTTGTCACATAACCCAAAGCCACCCATGTCTCAAGTTTTGAGGGAGCGTGCAATTGGAATGGTGACTGCAGGAATGTCCACCAGAGCTGTTGCCAGAGAATTGAATGTTCATTTCTCTACCATAAGTCGTTTTAGAGAATTTGGCAGTACGTCCAACCGACCTCACAACAGCAGACCACGTGTAACCACGCCAGCCCAGGACCTCCACATCTGGCTTTTTCACCTGCGGGATGGTCTGAGATGAGCCACCCGGACAGGTGATGAAACTGTGGGTTTGCACAACCAAAGAATTTCTACGCAATCTGTCAGAAACCGTCTAAGGTAAGCTCATCTGCGTGCTCGTCGTCCTCACCAGGGTCGTAACCGACTTCAGTGGGCAAATGCTCACCTTCGATGGCCACTGGCACGCTTGAGATGTGTGCTCTTCATGGATGAGGCAAATGGTGGTCACACCAGATACTGACTGGTTTTCTGATCCATGCCCTTCCTTTTCTTTAAGGTATCTGTGACCAACAGATGCATATGTGTATTCCCAGTCATGTGAAATCCATAGATTAGGGCCTAATGAATGTATTTAAATTGACTGATTTCCTTATATGAACTGGCCCTCTTTGAAATTGTTGCATGTTGCGCTTATTTTTGTTCAGTATATAGTCAAATAAAATAAAAATGTATTTGCCACATGCGCCGAATACAACAGGTGTAGACATTACCGTGAAATGCTTACTTACAGCCCTTAACCAACAATGCATCAGAAGATAATAACATGTAAATATTATAAATAGTAGAAGAATAACTGCAGATGTAATAATGATGTAATTGAAAATTGTACATCCAATGTAGGCTACTGCATTGATTTTGTAACCTATGTTGTGATTCTCACCAGATGTTGTCTTCTCACACTATTCAAAGCCCACAATCAAATAAACAGCTTATGAAGCTCTCTTAGCCTAATAGATCACATATTGCAAACAAATAATCGGAACATCGTGTTGGTACAAAACTCTACAAATGTTTGGGAATTTCTGTGCTTCCTTGACAATCGATAATCAATATCCAAAAACGGACCACAGAATTCAAGCGAACCGAACTCAGACCACCTCTCGAGATGGTCTCAGTTCGGTTCGCTTCGAGGGTTCTTTTGAGGGGTCTGAATTCCTTTTGGAGCATTCACATGGCACAAAAACCGCGCTGAGTTCACATAAATTGTTTGAAAGGGACCAAGTGTGTGAACACTCTAAGACAGGGGTATTCAACCGGGGGTCCGCGGAGGTACTGCAATGGGTTCACTTTTTTTTCTCTTCCCAATGTGTTTATGAATATCGATAGCAAAAAACAGAATAAATGTTGAATTCCATACATACAGTAGAAAAGAGGAGTATCTTCTTTCTAATTATGTCAACTTTTATTTTTCAATTCCTATTAGCAAATTACACTCATTGGAGCCAATTACACTCACTGGAGTATCTGACATACATTACATTTACATTTACGTCATTTAGCAGACGCTCTTATCCAGACCGGTCAAACGTTTTAGAACACCTACTCATTCAAGGATTTTTCATTATTTTTACTATTTTCTATGTTATAGAAAAATAGTGAAGACATCAAAACTATGAAAGAACACATGGAATCATGTAGTAACCAAAAAAGTGTTAAACAAATCAAAATATATTTTATATTTGAGATTCTTCAAATAGCCACCCTTTGCCTTGATGACAGCTTTGCACACTCTTGGCATTCTCTCAACCAGCTTCACCTGGAATGCTTTTCCAACAGTGTTGAAGGAGTTCCCACATGCTGAGCACTTGTTGGCTGCTTTTCCTTCACTCTGCCGTCCGTCTCATCCCAAATCATCTCAATTGGGTTGAGGTCGGGGGATTGTGGAGGGCAGGTCATCTGATGCAGCACTCCAACACTCTCCTTCTTGGTAAAATAGCCCTTACATAGCCTGGAGGTGTGTTGGGTCATTGTCCTGTTGTCAAACAAATGATAGTCCCACTAAGCCCAAACCAGATGGGATGGTGTATTGCTGTGGTAGCCATGCTGGTTAAGTGTGCCTTGAATTATAAATAAATCACAGACAAATGTGCCACATGCGCCGAATACAACAGGTGTAGACCTTACAGTGAAATAAAGGAAAAAATAGATAAATAAAAAATAGCAAATAATTAAAGAACAGCAATAAAATAACAGTAGGGAGGCTATATACAGGGGGTACTGGTACAGAGTCAATGTGCGGGGGCACCGGTTAGTCAAGGTAATTGAGGTAATATGTACATGTAGGTAGAGTTAAACTGACTATGCATAAATAATAAACTTGAATGAGTAGGTGTGTCCTAACTTTTTACTGGTAGTGTACATACGTACAATCCCTATTATTTCACACAGTCCATGTAACTTATGTGATTTGTTAAGCCAAGTTTTACTCCTGAACTAATTTAGGCTTACCTAATCAAAGGGGGTGAGTACTTATGCAAGGACTATATTTTAGTTATAGAATTTTTTATTAATTTGTAAACATTTGTGTAATTGTCTTTTCACTTTGACATTATGGAGTATTTTGTGTAGATCAATTAAGTCTATTTCAATCCCACTTCGTAGCACAACAAAATAAAAAATAAAATCCAAGTGGGGTGAGTATTTATGATATCCACTGTACCTCCATGATTGATGACAAATGTTGTTTCCACGCTTCCTATACTCCCAGTGTTAAATAAAACATATTTTTTATCCTGGCTTCCTCTAATGAATTATTCATTTATAAAAGATGATTAATGACCATGCCTTCGAAAAGCAAATGCCGGTTGTCAGGGCAACACAACAGCAATAACTCATCACGCTGAATTAATATTATTTATTTATTTTAAATATTGAACTTTTCTATATTTACTAGCGTCTGTCCTCCCCTCTGGCTGTTTGTATGTTTTTGTGGTTGTGTGTTATATTAAATTGCACACAAAAATCATTTTAAAGGGAAAACGTTATAACTGATTCAAAGCGCTACTCTGAGAGCAAACGCTTCTTCAGGCCTCACACAGAGATGCATCATCAATACACAAAGGCCCATCAGTGTTGTAGCCAACTTGAACCTATCCATCTCACTCTCCCCATGTACCTAAGGACGTGCACTCCCAGGGCGAGGTGATAGCGTGCCTGGAGAAGGGTCTGGTCAGGGAGGCAGAGGAGCAGCCTGCGGCCCACGCCATTGGGGCCAACTGTAAGAAGGCCATCATGCGCGTGGCCGAACTTTCCTCAGACGACTTCCACCTGGACAGATACCTATACTTCTCCTGCCGGGAGGACCGCGAGCGCTTCTGTGAAAACGTGAGTACCTTGCCTCCCCCCTCCTCTTATTCCCTCACGTCTCTTTCAAGAGGCATAATATTAAGATTCCGAGTTTGATACATTCATACTTTTATCAGAGTTGAACCTTCAGCTCACTGAAAGGTATTTGTCACTTTGTGAATGTGAAAAATTATTGCTAATTGAATCACAATTCCATTGTCTTTGATTTCTAGACTCCAGCTGGAGAGGGCAGAGTTTACAAGTGTCTCTTCAATCACAAGTTTGAGGAGGCCATGTCTGAAAGGGTACGTGTTCTACTGTTGAGCCTGGTTGGAATTTCCCAATGGAGAGTCATTACCAAAATAATCATATCCATCGTCTGCTACTTGTCATTTGTCCATATGAATAATGCTCCGATTGCAAGGCACTTTGTCAACATGGTTGGCTAAAGTAGAATCAAGTGAACAGAGTTAAATGGTAATGCAGTCTTTCACCTATATTCATTTAGCAGCGGTATGCCGCCTCTGCTAAATCAGGGCCACCACTCCCAAAAATATATTTGACAAAATAATTTTTGGGATGGTAAAAGGTCATATGGAACTTTTTGGGCTACTCTAACAAATCCACATGGAAATGTTAGTTATAGATCTGTCATTCTCATTGAAAGCAAGTCTAATAAGTGGTAGATATGTTCTATGTGCTTTATTTCTGTGCTTCCCGTTCTTGAGTTTCGTTTTTGCGTCTTTTACTTTTGGTTTTGTACACCACCTTCAAACAGTAGAAAAAACTATATTTTTGGTTATTGAAAATATATACTATATATACAAAAGTATGTGGACATCCCTTTTTAAATTAGTGGATTCGGCTATTTCAGCCACACCCGTTGTTGACAAGTGTATAAAATCGAGCACACAGCCAAGCAATCTCCATAGACAAACATTGGCAGTAGAATGGCCTTACTGAAGAGCTTAGTGACTTTCAACGTGGCACTGTAAAATTTCTGCCCTGCTAGAGCTGCCCTGGTCAACTGTAAGTGCTGTTATTGTGAAGTGGAAATGTCTAGGAGCAACAACGGCTCAGCCTCGAAGTGGTAGGCTACACAAGCTCACAGAACGGGACTGCCGAGTGCTGAAGCGCATAGCTGGAGTGGTGTAAAGCTCGCTGCCATTGGACTCTGGGAGCAGTGAAAAAGCGTTCTCTGGAGTTATGAATCACGCTTCACTATCTGGCAGTCTAATGGACGAATCTGGGTTTGGCGGATGCCAGGAGAATGCTACCTGCCCCAATGCATAGTGCCAACTGTAAAGTTTGGTGGAGGAGGAATAATGGTCTGGGGCTGTTTTTCATGGTTCAGGCTAGGCCCCTTAGTTCCAGTGAAGGGAAATCTTAACGCTACAGCATACAGTGACGTTCTACACGATTCTGTGCTTCCAACTTTGTGGCAACAGTTTGGGGAAGGCCCTTCCCTGTTTCAGCATGACAATGCCCCCGTGCACAAAGCGAGGTCCATACAGAAATGGTTTGTCAAGATGGGTGTGGAAGAACTTGACTGGCCTGCACAAAGCCCTGACCTCAAGCCCATCGAGCACCTTTGGGATGAATTGGAACGCCGACTGCGAGCCAGGCCTAAGTCCCCGCAGCAATGTTCCAACATCTAGTGGAGGTTGTTAAAGCAGGAAAGGGGTGACCAACTCCATATTAATGCCCATGATTCTGGAATGAGATGTTCGATGAGCAGGTGTCCACATGCTTTTGGTCATGTAGTGTATTTTACAGTGGTTTAAACGGTACAATGATTCTTCACACTATACATTGCTTGTTTTGTCACAAACTGAAATTAGGCGAACTATTCGATTTTTAGCAACCAGGAAATGAAGTGTGTAGAAAAAATAATGGAGCTATATATTTTAAAACAGGGCTTGACATTTAAGTTTTTTAGCCACTTGTCCTTCTGACAAGTAGGACTGCATGGTCTGTAACACCATTTTTACATTGTTGTAGGAACCACTTTACAAAATATAATGCATTACTAACCTTTTTACCATAGAGAATCAGACAAAAATGTAGGCTACCCTCTGCCTATTGGCTTCTTTGAATAATCAGCCTGTCTCAAAATACAACACTGCCCCATTTTTAAGGCTCTCCTGGAGGATGGTTGGTCACTGTTGGTAGCCTATAAAATGTTGCAACATTACAATTATAACCAAATATAATAATTCTTATGTCTTTATAAAATAATTCCCTCGAGGGCTCGAAATTAAGGGCGTCCAGTCATCTCTGGGACAATAAAAAAGATGTATAGGACGGTTTAAAACAGACTCTGGGAAAGTTCTGGGTCGACAGATCCAAAATTCATACGACTGCACATGATAATAAATAAATAAAAAGCAGTGAGGCTGATGCAACAGATCAGACCGTTTTAGCTTAAAATGCTGCTAAAGTTGTATTTCTTTATTTTATAAGCTCAACAATGCGCACATGGCTGTAGGCTACGCGCGAATGTTCCAAAATACAATTAGTGGGAAAACACTGTTCTCAAAAGTGCATTGCACGGGCAAGCGGTTTCATGTGACAGAGATTAAAATATATATTACTAATATGACTGGGATTATGCCTTTGGCTGCTGGACATTAAAATAACTTTGATTTGAAAACCAATAGAACATGAGTGTGTTTATAAAATAATTCCCTCAATATTTCTATGGTCGTATTTTGGCTAGGCTAGGCTACTTTGAAACAAGGTAAGACATGCTTCAAAAATGACACAGCGTCCAGGTTTTAAACTATGAAGTTTATGGTTAAATAGTTTCTAAATGCTGATCGCCTCCGCTCAGATTCAAGGTGGGTGATGTGCGGTGCGCAACAGGCACTGTCCTTCACGCTCCGGTCTTGTGACCATTTGATCTGAACGAACCGTGTCTCTACAGTATGTCGAAAGAATCAAGCCTTTTTTTCATTGTTCCCCTCTAATCAGGGACTGATTTTAGACCTGGGACACCAGCCCACCCATGGCTGCACCCCTGCCCAGTCATGTAAAATCCATAGATTAGGGCCTAATCAATGTGTTTCAATTGACTGATTTCCTTATATGAACTGTAACTCAGTAAAATTGTTTCCTGTTGCGTTTATATATATTTTTTTATGTTAATGTCGAGCCCTGCAAAATGTGTAGAATTGCAGGAAACTAGCTTTAAAGTATCTGCCCAGTGAAAATCTCACAAATAATGTTGTTTTGTGGCCAAAGTATAAATTGGAGAAAAAACACTTCAAAATCCGGTATATGCCCACACCATTCTGTTGTTTGGGTACACCCACACCATTCCAACACAGAAAAGCTGCTTTTTAACACAATCAATTAATATTTTTGGGAAATAACTGTTTCACTGGTATTGTAAGTAATTATAGGTCGTATTTCATAGAAATCTGGAAACACTGGGCAGTTACTTTAAAACAGCAAAATGTTGTCTCTGCGGCCAAGAGGAGGGCCTCTAAAATTTTGGCCTGAGGCAGTGCCATTGGCCATGCCCACAAATCCTAGGGGAAACACTGGATTGTCTGTTCTGGTAATTATATTTCCATTCTTCTGGCCATTAGTCAATGAGTCAGATAGTGATTGTGACCAGAGCTGTGGTGTGTTGTGGTTGTCCTCCACAGTGCAGAGATGCTCTGACCACTCGTCAGAAGCTGATAGCCCAGGACTACAAGGTGAGCTACTCCCTGGCCAAGGCCTGCAAGACGGACCTGAGGAAGTATCGCTGCAGCGCAGACACCAACATGCCCCGCGCCCGCGAGGCCCGCCTCTCCTACCTGCTGCTCTGTTTGGAGTCTGCCGTACACAGAGGTTGGGCTGGCTCTTGTCTTCCTAACCTATGTCTGTGTGTCTACCTGTTCTGTCTCTTATGTTTTGTCAATCTATATCGGTATTTGGACTACAAAACTCTCATATGGTGTCACACTGGTGTTACTTTTAGTGTTTTTCTCCAGATAATTAAATGAAATGTCTTTCAAGTGCCCCACTTGCAGTTCCTGTATGACATTTCCTGACCTGTGTGTGTTCCAGGTCGTACGGTGAGCGGGGAGTGTCAGGGGGAGATGTTGGACTACAGGAGGATGTTGATGGAGGATTTCTCTCTGAGCCCAGAGATTGTGCTGCATTGCCGTGGGGAGATCGAGGCCCACTGCTCCGGCCTCCACCGCAAGGGACGCACCCTGCACTGTTTGATGAGGGTAGGCCGAGGAGACCAGGGCGCCATCGACAACCTCTGCCAGAAAGCTGTGAGTTCAGTTCACCTACAAAATCTCACCATAGATATTAGGAGATTCGTTATTTAGACTGAGATTAAGAGCACAATCATTTAGCGTGGAGCTTTTAAAGAGCAGCCAAGGACCAGAACAAAAAGACATACTGTACACAGGTATCCACTTCAAATCATGTTTTTTTCCTACTTTTATTTCTATCGATTGATTGGTTGTTGTTATTCCCCCCCTCAGCTCCAGACCTTGATCCAAGAGGCAGACCCTGGGGCAGACTACCGTATCGACCGGGCCCTAAACGAGGCCTGTGAGTCTGTCATCCAGACCGCCTGCAAACACATCCGCAACGGAGACCCCATGTGAGTCACCAAACTCTTCCACTCTCCTGCTCACTTTACAAAGATAATAGGAAAGAGAACTACTAGAACAGTGATTTAAAAAAACAATCTGTCATACTTCAGCTCTAGTAATGTGTGTTTGTTGTACGTGTGTAGGATCCTGTCTTGTCTGATGGAGCACCTGTACACAGAGAAGATGGTGGAGGACTGTGAACACAGGCTGCTGGAGCTGCAGTACTTCATAGCGCGGGATTGGAAGTAAGGGGCAACACTAGTTTATGGTGATCCTCCACACACGTGGCGATCCTACACATTCAAAGCCTTTTAAGCACTGTAACGTTAATATAGTAGCCTGACCAGGCTCCATATAAGGGTTTTTAGTGTGCCTGGTCAGTGTGCATTTTCCTAGTATGGCTTCCTCCGACGTACTCTTGCTTGCTCTTTGGGGTCAAGGCCGGATGACTGTAAAACACTTTGTGACAACTGCTGATGTAAAAAGGGCATTCTAAATGCATTTGATTGATTGATCCTCACACTTTCTGTCTCCCAGACTGGACCCCATCCTGTATAAGAAGTGCCAGGGCGACGCCTCCCGCCTGTGCCACACCCACGGCTGGAATGAGACCAGCGAGATGATGCCACCCGGCGCCATCTTCTCCTGTCTGTACCGCCACGCCTACCGCACAGAGGAGCAGGGACGGCGGGTGGGACTGCACCCATAGACATGCATACATTCATATATATTTCTATGTCTTCATATACTCATGATTGACTGCACCGCACTGCACACAGGAAACGCATCAGTACCTAATGTAGAGGAATAGCGATATAGATTTACTTACAATAATCACAGAAATAACTATTGTCTGAAGTGATCTAAGACCTTTAGAAATACTATACATCTGTCCTCAGTACATTCTAAAAGTGTTGTCCTTTTAAAAGGGGAATGCAGTGGAACAAACAGGAAAACATGGTTTCATTGTAAGTAAGTTAAGTGGTGATGATTATCATGATGTGATTGGGTTCTGATTCCTGAAGATTATTCTAGTCAAAATGAGGGCAAATTATGGATGTTTTGTTGTTGAGGAATGTCAATTCGAACACATTTCTGAAAATGCAATTATTTAGTTATCTAATGGCTTAATGTATCAGTGCGCACCTTTACATGTTGAATGTGTCATTGGTGTCAGAAGTGGAATTCGGTAATGTAATTGTCTCTATACTCAGGAATGATCTTTAGCCTTTCAATGAAAATAACTATCATTTGAATAATCTCTGAATATTAGACTGGAATGGTTGCTTGGTCTCATTGACAACAGTGGGATTATGTCTTGTGATCACCCAATCAATATACTGAAGGTACACTACAAGCAAACACATCATTCATTTTGATGGGACATACCATTAGCATTGGCACTTGCTTATCTTTCTTGGGCTCCTATCTCCCCTACTGCCTGGTTGTCTCTTGTCCTGCATCCTAAACAGGGTTGGCCTCAATTCCATTTCAATTCAGGAAGTAGCCTGACTTGGAATTGACTGAATTGAAATGGAATTGACCCAAACCCTGATCCTGAATTCTATAATGTTGAGTTCTATTCTTTGATATTACCTAGCTGTCTCGGGACTGTAAAGTGGAGGTGCAGCGTATCCTCCACCAGAGGGCGCTGGATGTGAAGCTGGACCCGGAGCTGCAGAGACGCTGTATGACCGACCTGGGGAAGTGGTGCAGTGAGAAGGCCGAGTCTGGACAGGTACTGGAGGAGACCACCTGCTATTTGTCACACATCATTCTTATCACTTGCATATTAAATAATATCATCCATCTATTTTATTGTAGCCTGTAAGTGCTGACGTGATCATTTTTATTTAGAACGCTACATACTCCTTAACTATAACATGTGGCCAACCGTATTGGGCGTAGATCAGGGGGACAGTAATAATTGCACAACCAAGGTGTACGTTTTCTGTATTGAAGTCTGACATGGCATTTTATCGTGTTCCAGGAGCTGGAGTGTCTACAGGACCACCTAGAGGACCTGGTGTCAGAGTGCAGAGATGTGGTGGGCAACCTGACTGAACTGGAGTCTGAGGTAAAATAGGAGTACCAGGGACACATTGACTGACTGCTCTGTATGAGGAACTGGCTGTGGTGAACTATGGTTGGTCACATGGTAAAAGGGTGTTCTTCTCTCCTCCCACCAGGACATTCAGATTGAGACCCTGCTGATGCGAGCCTGTGAGCCAGTCATCCAGTCCCACTGTCACGTGAGTCCTACCTCTACCCCAGCCCTGAGCGCTCTCTCAGGGCTTCTCATACCATCAACCCCCCTTCAACTCCACTTCCACTTCCAGTGACAGGGATATATCTCCTGTCAAGAGTCTAGAATTTCAAATGATCCATTATTCAAATAGAAATGTGAGTTTTCTCATTGATCGGTCATTCTCATTGAAAGCAAGCCAAAGAAGCAGTAGATCTGTTCTATGTGCTCTATTTCTATGCTTCCCGTTTTTAAGTTTAGTTTTTGTACTTTCTGTTTTGTACACCAGCTTCAAACAGCTGAAAATACAATATTTCTGGTTATGGAAAATATATTTCACAGCGGTTTAGATGGTACAATAATTCTCTACACTATACTTGCATGTTTTGTCACATAAACTGAAACTAGGCGAACTATTAGAATTTTTGTAACCAGGAAATGGCGGAACGATTTCTACATAGTGCATCTTTAACTGATTTCACTGACTCTTATAAGGACAAGAGATATACTGCATTTCAATGGCTTTGTATTTTGACTCTATCAGTACTCTAACCTTTTTCCTTATAGTCTTGGCTCCTGACCACTTTCTATTTTTCTTTCTCTCTCTCCCTCTCTCCCAGGAGGTGGCAGATAACCAGATCGACACGGGGGATCTGATGGAGTGTCTGGTGCAGAACAAACACCAGAAGGAGATGAACGACAAGTGTGCCGTGGGCGTCACACACTTCCAACTGGTGAGTCTGTCTGTGGGCCAACTCCAAAAATACTCCCAACACTGGTGTGGATCTGAAACATAATATATGCCACTTAACAAACGCTTTCTTCATAGTATGTGTGTGATCCTTGCGAGAATTGAACCCACGACCTTGACCGTTGCTTCACTCCCATTTCTCTGCTCTTTCCTTCTCCTTTTGCTCTTCCCTCTCAGGTCCAGATTAAGGACTTCCGTTTCTCCTACAAGTTTAAGATGGCCTGCAAAGATGACGTGCTCAAACTCTGCCCCAACATCAAGAAGAAGTGAGTGCTGTCTGAGTGAGAACCCGGAAATAGTTGAACAAACTGTCAAACAAACGTTATTTCGCTCCCCCTCTCTCACATTCCCTCCAGGGTGGACGTAGTGCTCTGTCTGAGCACCACGGTGAGGAACGACACTCTGCAGGACATGAAGGAGCAGCGTGTGTCTGTCAAGTGTCGTAAGCAGCTGAGGGTGGAGGAGCTGGAGATGTCTGAGGATGTCCGTCTGGAGCCTGAGCTCTATGACTCCTGTAAGCAGGACATCGGGAGGCTGTGCCAGAACGTGGCCTTCGGGAACGCACAGGTCAGTATTATTAATGAGGATTCTAAACGCATTTCCCTCCATCTGATCCCCATCAGCCTGACTACAGCCTCACTTGTCAGTCGTGCCCTAGACCAAAGCGTTTAGCAACGGTAATATGGGGCGGCAGGTAGCTTAGTGGTTAAGAGCGTTGTACCAGTAACCGAAAGGTCGCTGGTTCTAATCCCCGAGCTGACTAGGTGAAAAATCTGTCGATGTGCCCTTGAGCAAGGCACTTAACCCTAATTGCTCCTGTAAGTCGCTCTGGATAAGAGCGTCTGCTAAATGACCAATTTATTTATTTAATTTATAATATTTCTACATGAGAATTATTGATGACTGTGACGATGAAGATGAGTGCCCTCTCTCTGTAATAGGTGATCGAGTGTCTGAAGGAGAACAAGAGGCAGCTGACCCAGCGCTGTCACCACAGGGTGTTTAAGCTGCAGGAGGTAGAGATGATGGACCCAGAGCTGGACTACCAACTCATGAGGGTCTGCAAGCAGATGATCCGGGTATGTACTTTTCACTGAGTCGTTTTAGCATAACACAGGTCCAAACACAAGGCAAATGCAAACATTGTAAGGAAGTCTTCAACAATGTAGCTATGCTCAAAGGCGCCTCAGTCAAACCATGATTGCTGATTACATTGCATTTGAAATAAAATGTTAGTGTATTTTGTATAATTATAATTTTCTGAAAAAGAGGTTCCTGGCGGTTAGTAAAACTGTCATACAGGCAGGATGACTGTGGCTTGTGGTGTCTATGTTGGTCTCTCCCATGTGTCTTCTCTCCCAGTGTTTTTATAGTCTGGTCTCTTACAAGAGAAAAGCTGCATAGTCTGTGGCTCTCTTGAAATGAACGTCATTTATAATAACAACCAACGTTTCGACAGCTACACTGCCTTCATCAGGGTTTCATCTGAGTTTCATAGTGTTCTGTCTGTCTGTGTCTCTACCAGCGGTTCTGCGCTGAGGCTGATGCCAAGAACATGCTGCAGTGCCTGAAGCAGAACAAGAACAGTGAGCTGATGGACCCCAAGTGTAAACAGATGATCACCAAGAGACAGATCACACAGAACACGGGTAGATACTGAACACACACACACTATAGCTCACAATCAGAGGAGGCTGGTGGGAGGAGCTATAGGAGGACAGGCTCGTTGGAATATAATAAATGGAACAGTATCAAACATATGAAACCACATATTTGACGCTGTTCCATTTCTTCCATTCTAGTCGTTACAATGAGCCTGTCCTCTAGCTCCTCCCACCAGCCACTACTGCTCACAATATGAGCAGAGATTATGGCTTCCAGCATGCATACACAGCACCTCTGTAGTATTATTTGTGCATTATTTGTTCTCACCTGGTCTCTAAACCCGGGGTTCTCACCCTGTCTCCTCTCCTGTGTGTCCTGTCCAGACTACAGGTTGAACCCGGTGCTGAGGAAGTCGTGTAAGGCTGACATCCCGAAGTTCTGCCAGAGCATCCTAAACAAGGCTACAGGAGACAGTGAGCTGGAGGGACAGGTCGTCTCCTGCCTCAAACTCAAATACGCCGACCAGGTCAGAAGGCACTGGTTCTTTTTATTTCGTTCACCATTTTTGGGGGGGGGTTGTTACTACTGTGTTGAGGCGTTTTCAATTTTTTCTGCATATTTCTCTGTTTGGGTGTGTGTACTAAACGTGTAATGTTGTCCACAGCGTCTGTCTCCTGACTGTGAGGATCAGATCAGGGTGATCCTACAGGAGTCAGCTCTGGACTACAGACTGGACCCTCAGCTGCAGGTGCACTGCACTGACGAGGTGAGTAGGCCGGCCGGTCCTGCACAATACTATTTCTACTGTTTACACACGTGTCAAGGTTTTTTACACATTGGGTAAGTCACTGAGTAACACACTGTGTGTGTGTGTGTGTGTCAGATCTCTCGGCTGTGTCCAGAGGAGGCTGCGGCCCAGGAACAGACGGGTCAAGTAGAGGAGTGTCTCAAAGTCAACCTGCTCAAGATCAAAGTGGAGGGCTGCAAGAAGGTGGGTGTTTCTCATCTCCTCAAACTGACAATGTTCCGCTTTCTTGGAGTCAATAGTCTGATAAACTCCCTCTTCTTCACCACTTTCTCTGTTTTCTCTTCAGGAGGTGTTGAACATACTGAAGGAGAGTAAGGCAGACATCTTTGTGGACCCTGTCCTCCACACAGCATGTGCTCTGGACATCAAACATCACTGTGCTGCCATCCCACCAGGACGAGGACGCCGTGAGTAACACACACGCACACACACACACACACACAGTCAATTTGTATACACACCTCTGTCCCTAGTACACACATCCCTTACCCCTTTGGCCCTTTTCCTCTGTGTTGAATGGCCTTACTGCACTGTTGGAGCTAGAAACGTAAGCATTTCGCTGCACCTGCGATAATATGTGTATGCGATTTATGTATATATGTGTATATTTGATTTGTTTACCTGACGGTGTGTGTTCGTTCCTCCTCAGAGATGTCCTGTCTGATGGAGGCTCTGCAGGATAAGAGGGTGCGTCTGCAGCCAGAGTGTAAGAAGAGACTGCAGGACCGCATCGACATGTGGAGCTACGCTGCCAAGGTGAACAAGACACATACACCAACAACACGTCACTAGCTTGACTAAACACTCACACCCGTGTCCCTTCAAAACAAGAGAGAACCTATGGAACGTTACATTGTACTTTTTAAAGCACTTACATTTTCTGTCGTGAATTATCAGTCGATTAGGCTTGTCACGATACCAAAATCTTACAAACAATATGATAGCAGACCAAGTGTCACGATACCGAGTAGTATCACAGTACCACAGTTGTCTAGCATCCTGTTCGCCCCGTCCCCCGGACGCTTTTTCATGTTTCCCAAACGTTCTCCAAAAACCTGTCACTGAAATTGACACTTCTACTCAATACAACATATTTCAATTTAACTTCACACTGTTCAGTGTATAATATAATACTGCATAGAATGGCTGATTTGCTCATATTTGCAAAGGCCTACCTGAGATTTGGCTGGAGGAATTGGTGGAAGGAATATACATCAGTATTTGTATTTATTATGGACCCCCCCATCAGTGGAGGCTGCTGAAGGGTGGACGGCTCATAATAATGGCTAGAATTGCACAAATGGAATGGTATCAAACACATAGAAACCATGTGTTTGATACCATTCCACTTACTCCACTACAGCCATTACCACTTGCCTGTCCTCCCCAATTAAGGTCCAACCAACCTCCTATGATATACATTCATAATGATCTGCATTTCATTGTGTCGGTAAGGGGAAAACACTGCATGAAACCTTCTTTACTTCTGCTCTTTTTTTTCTCAACACTTTTTGTTTTGTTTTATTTATTTTTTGTTAAAAATAAATGCACTGTTGGTTAAGGGCTTTAAGTAAGCCTTTCACTGTAATGTCTGCACCTGTTGTATTCGGCGCATGTGGCCAATAAAATGTGATTTGATTTGATTTTTTACTCTTCAGTTAACGGAGACACGCTCTCCCTCCCTTCCTCACACACTCTCTCTGTCTCCCTCACTCTCATAAACACACACACAAACTGAATTTAAGAAGCACCAGAAATATTTATTTTTTAATATAGTTTAGGCTTACATTAGGCCTATATGAATCTTACCTTTTCAAGCACATCTCATGAGTAGCAGACCATTTTCCTTTCTTCCTGTGACAATCAACTTTGCTTAAACCTACTGTCAAATTACCAGGTTGTTAGCTAGCTAGGTAAGAGGACTGAACAACACCAATAATTAGTAACCCAGGATTAGTTTAAAATGGCCCACGACATGGTTTGTGAAATTATATCAAATGCGCCCGAATCCCGATAGAAAGGAAAAATAAGGCTTCTCTGGTAATAAGGGCATATACAGGTAAAAGTCAGTAAATTAGAATATTTTGAAAAACTTGATTTATTTCAGTAATTGCATTCAAAAGGTGTAACTTGTACATTATATTTATTCATTGCACACAGACTGATGCATTCAAATGTTTATTTCATTTAATTTTGATGATTTGAAGTGGCAACAAATGAAAATCCAAAATTCCGTGTGTCACAAAATTAGAATATTGTGTAAGGGTTACATTTTGAAGACACCTGGTGCCACAAACTAATCAGCTGATTAACTCAAAACACCTGCAAAGGGCTTTAAATGGTCTCTCAGTCCAGTTCTGAAGCCTACACAAACATGGGGAAGACTTCAGATTTGACAGCTGTCCAAAAGGCGACCATCGACACATTGCACAAGGAGGGAAAGACACAAAAGGTTATTGCAGAAGAGGCTGGCTGTTCTCAGAGCTCTGTGTCCAAACACATTAATAGAGAGGCAAAGGGAAGGAAAAACTGTGGTCAGAAAAAAGTGTACAAGCGATAGGGATCACCGCGCCCTAGTCAAGATTGTGAAAAAAACCATTCAAAAATGTGGGGGAGATTCACAAGGAGTGGACAGCTGCTGGAGTCAGGGCTTCAAGATCCACCACCAAGAGACGCTTGAAAGACATGGGTTTCAACTGCCGCATACCTCGTGTCAAGCCACTGTTGACCAAGAAACAGCGCAAAAGCGTCTCACCTGGGCTAAGGAAAAAAGAGCTGGACTGCTGCTGAGTGGTCTAAAGTCATGTTTTCTGACGAAAGCAAATTTTGCATTTCCTTTGGAAATCGAGGTCCCAGAGTCTGGAGGAAGACAGGAGAGGCACAGGATCCACGTTGCCTGAAGTCTAGTGTAAAGTTTCCACCATCAGTGATGGTTTGGGGTGCCATGTCATCTGCTGGTGTCGGTCCACTCTGTTTCCTGAGATCCAGGGTCAACGCAGCCGTCTACCAGCAAGTTTTAGAGCACTTCATGCTTCCTGCTGCTGACCTGCTCTATGGAGATGGAGATTTCAGGTTCCAACAGGACTTGGCGCCTGCACACAGCGCAAAATCTACCCGTGCCTGGTTTACGGACCATGGTATTTCTGTTCTAAATTGGCCAGCCAACTCCCCTGACCTTAGCCCCATAGAAAATCTGTGGGGTATTGTGAAAAGGAAGATGCAGAATGCCAGACCCAACAACGCAGAAGAGTTGAAGGCCACTATCAGAGCAACCTGGGCTCTCATAACACCTGAGCAGTGCCAGAAACTCATCGACTCCATGCCACGCCGCATTAATGCAGTAATTGAGGCAAAAGGAGCTCCAACCAAGTATTGAGTATTGTACATGCTCATATTTTTCATTTTCATACTTTTCAGTTGGCCAACATTTCTAAAAATCCCTATTTTGTATTAGCCTTAAGTAATATTCTAATTTTGTGACACACGGAATTTTGGATTTTCATTTGTTGCCACTTCAAATCATCAAAATTAAATGAAATAAACATTTGAATGCATCAGTCTGTGTGCAATGAATAAATATAATGTACAAGTTACACCTTTTGAATGCAATTACTGAAATAAATCAAGTTTTTCAAAATATTCTAATTTACTGACTTTTACCTGTATATATATATTTTTTTACAGTTTAGGCTAGAGACAAGCCATTTTCTTAGATGTAAAGCTGCAGACCAGAGCATGTGAGCGGAGTTGAACGGTTGGAAATCCTGCTCGCCGCTCTGGAGCTCCATGTCCTTTCCAACCGCTCTGCTAAAAACAGCTCCGTGCTCACAGTAAAAAAAACTGCCACTCCAAATTCGCTTCATTCATTAAAATCACAATTTAACCAACACCAATCTAATTTTGTGACTCCCTGGACCTACCATTTGGTTTTCAAGTATTGAAACCAAATCATATGGATTTGAATGAAAAGTATTTTAATAAACATGAAAAGGTGAATGTAAGAAGCGCACATCATTTCAAATAGTCTACATGTCATATTAAACAGCATATACACATTCTAAATAGGTCAGGAGCCAGACAGGGAGCCGAAGGAGGAAGGAATGAAAATTAATTATTTAGGCTATATTATTTCAATTACTTCAAGGCTACAGCCTACAAAGAAATACATTGTGAAGCATTTGCGAGTGCGACACAATAGGCTGGTAGGGACATAAAGGGCTCAGCATTTAAACAACATTTTGTTGTATTAAATCATTATAGTCTATAAATTGCGCATATACAATGGCTTATGAAAGTTTTTACCCCCCTTGGCATTTTTACTATTTTGTTGCCTTACAATCTGGAATTAAAATGTGGCGCAGTGGTCTAAGGCACTGCATCGCAGTGCTAGCTGTGCCACTAGAGATCCTGGTTCGAATCCAGGCTCTGCTGTAGCTGGCCGCAACCGGGAGACCAATGGGGCGGCGCACAATTGGCCCAGCGTCGTCCAGGGTAGGGGAGGGAATGGCCGGCAGGGAGGTAGTTCAGGTGGTAGAGCATGGTGTTTGCAACGCCGGGGTTGTGGGTTCGATTCCCACGGGGGGCCAGTATGAAAATAAAAAAGAATAATGTATGCACTAACTGTAAGTCGCTCTGGATAAGAGCGTCTGCTAAATGACGTAAATGTAAAATTGATTTTTTGGGGGGGCTTGTATCATTTGATTTACATAACATGCCTACCACTTTTGAAGGTACTTTGTAGAGCCACCTTTTGCAGCAATTACAGCTGCAAGTCTCTTGGGGTATGTCTCTATAAGCTTGGCACATCTAGCCACTGGGATTTTTGCCCATTCTTCAAGGCAAAACTGCTCCAGCTCCTTCAAGTTGGATGGGTTCCGCTGGTGTACAGCAATCTTTAAGTCATACCACAGATTCTCAATTGGATTGAGGTCTGGGCTTTGACTAGGCCATTCTAAGACATTTAAATGTTTCCCCTTAAACCACTAGAGTGTTGCTTTAGAAGTATGCTTAGGGTCATTGTCCCGCTGGAAGGTGAACCTCTGTCCCAGTCTCAAATCTCTGTAAGACTGAAACAGGTTTCCCTCAAGAATTTCCCTGTATTTAGCGCCATCCATCATTCCTTCAATTCTGACCAGTTTCCCAGTCCCTGCCGATGAAAAACATCCCCACAGCATGATGCTGCCACCACCACACTTCACTGTGGGGATGGTGTTCTCGGGGTGATGAGAGGTGTTGGGTTTGCGCCAGACATAGCGTTTTCCTTGATGGCCAAAAAGCTCAATTGTAGTCTCATCCGACCAGAGTACCTTCTTCCATAAACTGCCATAAAAAATCCAGACTACGGTTTGCAAGTGCACATGGGGACAAAGATTGTACTTTTTGGAGAAATGTCCTCTGGTCTGATTAAACAAAAATAGAACTGTTTGGCCATAATGACCATTGTTATGTTTGGAGGAAAAAGGGGGTGCTTGCAAGCCGAAGAACACCATCCCAACCGTGAAACACGGGGGTGGCAGCATCATGCTGTGGGGGTGCTTTGCTGCAGGAGGGACTGGTGCACTTCACAAAATAGATGGCATCATGAGGGAGGAAAATTATATGGATATATTGAAGCAACATCTCAAGACATCAGTCAGGAAGTTAAAGCTTGGTCGCAAATGGGTCTTCCAAATGGACAATGACCCTAAGCATACTTCCAAAGTTGTGGCAAAATGACTTAAGGACAACAAAGTGAAGGTATTGGAGTAGCCATCACAAAGCCCTGACCTCAATCCTATAGAACATTTGTGGGCAGAACTGAAAAGCGTGTGCGAGGAGGCCTACAAACCTGACTCAGGTACACCAGCTCTGTCAGGAGGAATGGGCCAAAATTCACCCAACTTATTGTGGGAAGCTTATGGAAGGCTACCCAAAACGTTTGACCCAAGTTAAACAATTTAAAGGCAATGCTACCAAATACTAATTGAGTGTATGTAAACTTCTGACCCACTCTGAATGTGATGAAAGCAATCAAATCTGAAATAAATAATTCTCTCTACTATTATTCTGACATTTCACATTCTTAAAATATAGTGGTGATCCTAACTGACCTAAAACAGGGAATTTTTACTAGGATTAAATGTCAGCAATTGTGAAAAACTGAGTTTAAATGTATTTGGCTAAGGTGTATGTAAACTTTCGTCTTCAACTGTATATACTGAGATCATGTGACACTTAGATTGCACACAGGTGGACTTTATTTAACTAATTATGTGACTTCTGAAGGTAATTGGTTGCACCAGATCTTATTTAGGGGCTTCATAGCAAAGGGGGTGAATACATATGCACGCACCACTTTTCCATTATTGATTATTTACAATTTTTTTCATTTCACTTCACCAATTTGGAGTATTTTGTGTATGTCCATTACATGAAATCCAAATAGAATTCCATTTAAATTACAGGTTGTAATGCAACAAAATAGGACAAACGCTAAGGGGGATGAATTATTTTGCAAGGCACTGTAGGCTGTGACTTACTTAGAATGAAATGAAATGAAAAATGACTTAGTGCCTTTTTAATTCATTTTTAGAAACACGAGTTTGGCCAGTCTGTGGCTTCAGTCTCATGCGATGGTGCCTGGAGAGCATGCCAGCAGTGGAGAATATCCTCTCCATACTTGCAGAGCCACTGGGGATGCTAAACACCCTTTTGGCCAGGCTGGGCAGAGATGCAGTTTTATTTTTTATTTTTCTATAGGTAGGCCTGAAGGTTTTTAGGCAAAATAACCCAATCAAAACGGAAAGCTCCTTGAACATGGGAATATGCCAGGCCTATTGGGCCAAAATCAATTATGGCCTATTGTATAGATCATAGAACAAAAATGAATTAAACGTTTAAGAGATAAGATTTTTTTTAAATATTATAAATACTTTTGTGACAATGACACACTTAGTTATCTACCCACCTCATTCCTTTCTTTTAGCATATGCACATAGTAAGTACACCATCATGTATTTTCAGATTCCACAGTGATTATTTAGTTGTGGACATTACATCACTGCTCTCCCTCTCTTGCTCTTGGTCCACATCTTTGTAAGTCACCTTGATTTAGCACCTGTGTGTTCTATCAGTTTCTTTGAAAATATTTAGCGAACTCCATGACAGTAGCTAAAGCAAGGGTCTATAGCAGCACACAAGTAGACTGCAAATGCATGCTGGGCCGGGCATGCCCTGAGCTCGTGAAGTGAGTGCTACTGGAGCGAAATTGGAGGGGTTGAGAAGGCCGACGCTCCATCCTTTGGGAATCTCGCTCCGCGCTCCAGTCAAATTGGGCACGCTCTCCTCCAGCTCCGCTCACATACTCAGACTGGTCTGTGCTCTTGGTTATAACAGGCGATGAAATAAGACAATGTATCCACATTGCTTGCTTTGCTCGCTGCTCCGATGTAACAAATGTACAAATCTAACAACAGAAGATTCATCAGGGTCTGGGTCTGCATCCCCAATCGCCATCACAGCTAAATTATATTTTAAAAACTGATGGAGGAATAGATGCACATGAAGAGTAGGCTGAGAGAAGCAGGTGAGTGAGGGCTGGTAGGGGATGCAGCTGGTTGATTACAGCTGCCACACGTATATGCGCATTAAAGTAAAGTGGATATTAAATTCAACTGAATTTTTAAACAAAACTGACTTTATACAACATTTTAAAACAGGCACCAGCAGGTTCTTTAGATCGGTAGGGCTGGAAAAGTCTGCACTATCATATGAAACGGTACTACGGTATTAAAAAATGTTGGGATCATGAGGTTTTGGTACCGTGATATTACCGGTATACCGTGCGACACTACAGTGGATGCTACCCTCCTATGGTCTAGCATTGAACACACAATTTCACATTGAACCCTCTCTACTTTTTCATACTTTGACTGACACCCACACCTGCTCCCCTCCTTCTCTGTCCCTCCCAGGTGGCCCCAGCCGAAGGCTTCTCAGACCTGGCCATGCAGGTGATGACATCACCCTCCAAGAACTACATCCTGGCTATGTTTGGCCTGGGCGTGTGCGTTCTCTTCCTGTTCGGCCTGCTGTGTGGCCGCATCACCAAGCGAGTAATGCAGGAGCAGAAGGACAGGTAGAGAGGGGGGCCTCAGAGGGCCACAACAGCAAAACAACCTGGACAGGGCCCTCCCCTCCCTCAGCATAGCCCCAACTACTCCCACCTCAGCCTGGCTCCATGTACAAACCATGTCCCCCTACTTTTACCCCCCAGCCTCCTCCACGTCACTCCCTGAGACTGGGCTTTATGGGGGAGCCATTCAAGCTTCCCTGTCATCATCGCTATGTTGTCGGAGGGCTACTTTGGGGCCTACATTACCCAGACTCCCCTATGGTGGTTGGTCTCCCAGCTTCACTGGTATGAGAGCCCACATGCCCCGACTGTGAGACTGACACATAACCCCTCCAACCCTATTCCAGTGTCTGACTGATGAAAGCCAAGTCTTCACGTTATGTTCTACAGCAGACTTCTAGAAGGACGATGCCGCCACCTCTTTATCCTCTATCACTCCACTGCTAACCAGCTAACGCTAACAGACCTGTACCACCAGGCGGCCCGGCTAGGCCAGCCTGCTTGGGCATAAGCATTATTTATTGATTTGGATTCTGCTTTTGGTTTCTTTTGCAGTGTTCTTTTTTTTCTTCACCTCATTTAGATGCAATATTTATTTTAAGTAATATTTCATTTGTGGGGGGTTGGTGGGTCAGAAGGGGAGGTGGGTTCTCAGTAAGCATGAAGAGTTATTATGTGAGAGAGAAAGAACCTCTCCTTACTTATGGCCTGCCTAAGAGGCTTTCAATGATTTCAGTGCTGATAGATTGATATTAGTAAGAGCGATTGTGTGTGAGAATGAAAGTGTGTGACTGTGTGTTTGACAGTGTGTGGAAGGGGAGTATTAACGCTGTTTTTCTGTAAAATTTTTGTTCTTCTCCTGAGAGGATGGGGTGGTTGACTGACTTTAGGTTGCCCGATGTGTATTAGATTCACTGAATTGCCATGGGACTGCCAGGTGTTGTGTTGTGTTGAGATGCCCTCCACAGACTGAGCCTCATGGGATAGGAGTCCTACAGCCTACAGTATATTATATCAGTCTTACACTCCTAAAAGCTGATGATAATAATATTGATTACTCTATTCGTGGTTATGCTGACAGACCTGGCAGTGTATCATAGATGGCTCCAGTGCCAAGGATGCCTGCTTAGTACAGTCTGAAACGGTACTCCAGTCACTCCATGCTTGGCTTGTGGTAGGGTTAGCATGATGCTAACCGAATGGGTGGTATGGTAGAGAAACGGTTTACATCGAACAGATAGCTGGAACACCAGACTAGTATTCACACACATTTCTCTCAAGGTACTCAGTTAACAATGAACATTTGACAGAGAGCTGGGTCTATTTGTCTGAGTGGACACAACACTGACGGATGGTGCAGAAAGATAAGTCTCCTTTTGAAAACTGGCTTCTAAAAAGCGTCCCATCTAGTTTTCAAGTAGTGAACCTGCAGGGTAGCAGGTTTAAACCAAGGGTATTGGTAGCGCAGTGTTACATTGGTATTGAAGAATGGTTGGTGGTACAAAGGGTCAAGAACAATAAACAAAAAAAAGATATAAAATAAATATAAACGCTTATAGAGATCTGAAGATTTAGTTTGAAAGGATACTGGAACCATTGCACATTTTTATTTTATGTCTATCTCTCTCTCTCATATATATATATATATATATATATATATATATATATATATATATAATATATACACACACAGTACCAGTCAAAAGTTTGGACACACCTACTCATTCAAGGGTTTTTCTTTATTTTGTACTATTTTCTACATTATAGAATAAGTGAAGACATGAAATAACACATATGGAATCATGTAGTAACCAAAAAAGTGTTAAACAAATGAAAGAATATGTTATATTTGAGATTCTTAAAATAGCCACCCTTTGCCTTGATGACAGCTTTGCACACTCTTGGCATTCTCTCAACCAGCTTCACCTGGAATGCTTTTCCAACAGTCTTGAAGGAGTTCCCACATATGCTGAGCACTTGTTGGCTGCTTTTCCTTCACTCTGCCGTCCGACTCATCCCTAAACATCTCAATTGGGTTGAGGTCGGGGGATTGTGGAGGCCAGGTCATCTGATGCAGCACTCCATCACTCTCCTTCTTTGTAAAATAGCCCTTACACAGCCTGGAATCTTAGTCCCACTAAGCCCAAACCAGATGGGATGGCGTATCGCTGTAGAATCCTGTGGTAGCCATGCTGGTTAAGTGTGACTTGGATTCTAAATAAATCATAGACTGTGTCACCAGTAAAGCACCCCCACACCATAACACCACCACCTCCATGCTTTACGGTGGGAAATACACATGTGGAGATCATCCGTTCACCCACATCGCATCTCACAAAGACACAGCGGTTGGAACCAAAAATCTCAAATTTGGACTCCAGAACAAAGGACAAATTTCCACTGGTCTAATGTCAATTGCTCGTGTTTCTTGGCCCAAGCAGGTCTCTTCTTATTATTGGTGTCCTTTAGTAGTGGTTTCTTTGCAGCAATTTGACCATGAAGGCCTGATTCACACAGTCCCCTCTGACCAGTTGATGTTGAGATGTGTATGTTACTTGAACTCTGTGAAGCATTTATTTGGGCTGCAATTTCTGAGGCTGGTAACTCTAATGAACTTATCCTCTGCAGCACAGGTAACTCTGGGTCTTCCATTCCTGTGGTGGTCCTCATGAGAACCAGTTTCATCATAGTGCTTGATGGTTTTTGCGACTGCAGTTGAAGAAACTTTCAAAGGTCTTGACATTTTCCGGATTGACTGCCCTTCATGTCTTAAAGTAATGATGGACTGTCGTTTCTCTTTGCGTATTTGAGCTGTTCTTGCCATAATATGGACTTGGTCTTTTACTAAATAGGGCTATCTTCTGCAAACCCCCCCCCACCTCGTCACAACACAACAGATTGTATCAAACACATTAAGAAGGAAATAATTAACTTTTAAGAAGGCACACCTGTTAATTTAAATGCATTCCAGGTGACTACCTCATGAAGCTGGTTGAGAGAATGCCAAGAGTGTGCAGAGCTGTCATCAAGGCAAAGGGTGGCTATTTGAAGAATCTCAAATATAACATATTTTTTCATTTGTTTAACACTTTTTTGGTTACTACATGATTCCATACGTGTTATTTCATAGTTACAATGTAGAAAATAGTAAAAATAAAGAAAAACCCTGAATGAGTAGGTGTGTCCAAACTTTTGACTGGTAGTATGTATGTATATGTATTTTTGGTAATAGCGTTATTTATTTGTTTACTAATGGTCAAAGTTGGTGAGTCGTTTTTTGATTTGATTGTTCTCGTTGCCTTTTTTCTTCATTGCCTGTGAAGTACCCTGTTGTTAGACCAGGTTAAGAGTAGCCACAGGCTTTCACCTTACCTTCGAGTGAAGCCTGGGAGCCGAGGTTAGGGGAAGAGGGCGGTGGTGGTGGGGACGAGTTTGGGGGAGGTGCTGGATGTTGTCACTCCAGGAGAATCTTGGCTCGGTTTTAGTTACTGAACTCAAAAGTTCTTATTCAGGTGTGATCTAAACTTTAACCAATCCAAACAGAGGAAAGCCCTCCTCTCGAGGAGGAGTTGAAATGCGTTCTCACGATGATTCAACAATAGTTTTCTCAAAACAAACTGTTATGCCTTGTAAATGAGTTTTTAGAGTAGTTTTCCCCTCATTGCTACTATGTCATTGCCTTGTTCTTGATTTGTTGTGAGCTGTGAGCGCTTCCCTCCTTGCTTGTAAAAACAGTTGATAAATGTACTTGTAAAATGGCCTCCGCTGTAACCATGCAAAAGGTAGATTTGTCAATGTGTGCCTATTCTGACATTCCCAGATAGGAATCCCCCATATATATACACATGCATACATACATACATACAGTGCATTTGGAAAGTATTCAGACCCCTTGACTTTTTCCACATTTTGTTATGTTACAGCCTTATTCTAAAATGGATTAAATCGTTTTTTCCCCTCATCAATCTACATACAATACCCCATAATGACAAAGCAAAAACAGGTTTTTCGAAATTTGTGCAAATGTATAAAAAAATAAACGTAAATATGACATTTACATAAGTATTCAGACCCTTTACTCAGTACTTTGTTGAAGCACCTTTGGCAGCGATTACAACTTCCAGTCTTCTTGGGTATGCCGCTACAAGCGTGGCACACCTGTATTTGGGGAGTTTCTCCCATTCTTCTCTGCAGATCCTCTCGAGCTCTGTCAGGTTGGATGGGGAGCGTCGCTGCACAGCTATTTTCCGGTCTCTCCAGAGATGTTCGATCGGGTTCAAGTCCGGGCTCTGGCTGGGCCACTCAAGGACATTCAGAGACTTGTCCTGAACCCACTCCTGCATTGTCTTGGCTGTGTGCTTAGGGTCGTTGTCCTGTTGGAAGGTGAACCTTCGCCCCAGTCTGAGGTCCTGAGCAATCTGGAGCAGGTTTTCATCAAGGATCTCTCTGTACTTTACTCCTTTCATCTTTCCCTCGATCCTGACTAGTCTCGCAGTCCCTGCCGCTGAAAAACATCCCTACAGCATGATGCTGCCACCACCATACTTCACCGTAGGGATGGTGCCAGGTTTCCTCCAGATGTGACGCTTGGCATTCAGGCCAAATAGTTAAATCTTGGTTTCATCAGACCAGAGAATCTTGTTTCTCATGGTCAGAGTCCTTTAGGTGCCTTTTGGCAAACTCCATGCGAGCTGTCGTGCCTTTTACTGAGGAGTGGCTTCCGTCTGGCCGTTCTACCATAAAGGCCTGATTTGGTGGAGTGCTGCAGAGATGGTTGTCCTTCTGGAAGGTTCTCCCATCTCCACAGAGGAACTGTGGAGCTCTGTCAGTGACCATCGGGTTCTTGGTCACCTCCCTGACCAGGGCCCTTCTCCCCCGAATGCTCATTTTGGCCGGGCGGCCAGCTCTAGGAAGAGTCTTGGTGGTTCCAAACTTCTTCCATTTAAGAATGATGGAGGCCACTGTGTTCTTGGGGACCTTCAATGCTGCAGCCATTTTTTGGTACCCTTCCCCAGATCTATGCCTCGACACAATCCTGTCTCAGAGCTCTACGGACAATTCCTTTCACCTCATGGCTTGGTTTTTGCTCTGACATGCACTGTCAACTGTGGGACCTTTATGTAGACAGGTGTGTGCCTTTCCAAATCATGTCCAATCAATTGAATTTACCACAGGTGGACTGCAATCAAGTTGTAGAAACATCAAGGGGGATGGAAACAGGAAGCACCTGATCTCAATTTCGAGTCTCAAAGCAAAGGGTCTGAATACTTATGTAAATAAGGTCTTTATTTACTATTTTTTTATAAATATTAGCAACATTTTCTACATCTGTTTTCGCTTTGTCATTATGGGGTGTTGTGTGTAGATTGAGATTTTTTATTTATTTAATCAATTTTAGAATAAGGCTAACGTAACAATGTGGAGAAAGTCAAGGGGTCTGAATAATTTCCGAATGCACTGTACGTACATACATACATACATACATACATACATATTAGAAGCCCCTAGCCTACTCCTAACACCCCTTAAAACTGAGCAGAGGTGTGTGCGTTCGTGCGCCCCTCAAAGCTGTAACACCCCAGACTTGGGAAGAAACACTCCAACAAAGACACCTAGTTTGGGAGAACCCGTTGCGTTTATTTTTTTACCAGCACTCCTCTCTTGTGCTACCCAGACAGCATTGAATTCTGTTGAGTCGTTCAATCTATCAATACTTACTGTTATTTTTGTCTGTGAAAAGCTTTCATCCAGTCAAAATTAAACAATGACTATAACATATGATTTAAGATTATGATGAAAAATATGTTTTGTAATTATGTTTTTGTGTATAAATTTATGTAGGTCCTTTGCTTTCATCTCTGATTATGCCATGTATTTGATTGAGATGTAACAGAATAACAGTGCATTTCCCTGGTTTTGATTTCTGTTCTATACCATTGAAGTTGGACAATTTGTTAATAAAGTCTGCAAGTTTTTATAATGTTGTCCACTATTTTGTAGGCACAGGACTGACAGGAGGGAGGATTATAGGGCCGGGACCAGTCTCCTCTGACAAGAACCCCTACACTAACCCACATTCCCACTCAGATTAGGTTCCAAACCAGGAGGGTCAGTGTTCATTCCAGCCCTTAGCACACAAATCCTCTAATCTACAGCCACGAGTAGCCAAAATTGACAAACAATTCTGAAGCACACCCAGTGATGCCAGCTTCAGTAGACTAATTGAGAATGCCTGAGTGAAACTGCGTTTTTTTTACACCATCTGCATGCCTAGCCTACTCTGTGGGCCTGGCTGTACTAGACTTGGCCATTCAAGGTAGTTGACCTACATTCAGGATGAATACTCAAACATATCATATGCCAGAGGTGCTCTCAGGCCATGAGGCGGCAGGTAGACTAGTGGTTAGGAGCGTTGGTCCAGTAAGCGAAACATCGCTGGTCGAATCCCAGAGCCGACTAGGTGAAAATCTGTCAATGTGCCCTTGAGCAAGGCTCTTAACCCTGCTCCTGTAAGTCGCTCTGGATAAGAGCATCTGCTAAATGACTAAAATGTATAAATATGACTAGTGAATTACCTGTCTGTAGGGAACACACTGCCTTGCTTTGTGCTCCACTAGTCTGCTTGCATGGGGTTAACCCTTCATGTGTCCCACCTCAACCTGCCCCAGTAGTCAGTGTCCGATAATACAGCTCCCGATAAAAACATTTCTACAAAGAAGGCCCTTATGCATCTTATGCCGCGACTTATGCATCTGGCCCAGAATACACAGACATACAGTACCAGTCAAAAGTTTGGGCACACCTACTTATTCAAGGGTTTTTCTTTATTTTTGCTATTTTCTACATTGTAGAATATTAGTGAAGACATCAAAACTATGAAATAACACATATGGAATCATGTAGTAACCAAAAAGGTGTAAACAAATCAAAATATATTTTACATTTGAGATTCTTCAAAGAAGCCACCCTTTGCCTTGATGACAGTTTTGCACACACTTGGCATTTTCTCAACCAGCGTCATGAGGAATGCTTTTCCAACAGTTTTTGGGCTGCAATTTCTGAGGCTGGTAACTCTAATGAACTTATCCTCTGCAGCAGAGGTAACTCTGGGTCTTCCATTCCTGCGGTGGTCCTCATGAGAGCCAGTTTCATCATAGCGCTTTATGGTTTTTGCGACTGCAGTTGAAGAAACTTTCAAAGGTCTTGACATTTTCCGGATTGACTGCCCTTCATGTCTTAAAGTAATGATGGACTAATTTCTCTTTGCTCATTTGAGCTGTTCTTGCCATAATATGGACTTGGTCTTTTACCAAATAGGGCTATTTTCTGTATAGCACCCCTACCTTGTCACAACACAACTGATTGGCTCAAACGCATTAAGAAGGAAAGAAATTCCACAAATTAACTTTTAAGAAGGCACACCTGTTAATTGAAATGCATTCCAGGTGACTACCTCATGAAGCTGGTTGAGAGAATGCCAAGAGTGTGTAAAGCTGTCAAGGCAAAGGGTGGCTACTTCGAAAATTCTCAAATATATTTTTATTTGTTTACCACTTTTTGGTTACTACATGATTCCATATGTGTTATTTCTTATTTTTGATGTCTTCACTATTATTCTACAATGTAGAAAATTGTGAAAATAAAGAAAAACCCTTGAATGTGTAGGTGTGTCCAAACTTTTGACTGGTACTGTACATGATGTCCTATTCCCCATGACCATCTGAAGTACTGACCTGTGACCTTCTGGATGTGTGTGCATGTACACACATGTTGGAGTTATTTCCAGCTGCGTACAGTCATGGTCAGATGGATGGAGAGATGACAGTGTGAAGGCCAGAGACTGGGACAGATCCTGTGTTTGCTCTCTGACATGGGAGTGTTACATTTTTTCCACCTACTTCAAAACCACCCCACTCTGCCTTCCTCTGCATACATGGGTAGATGGATAGGTAGTTTACACTCTCTGTAAGGATCAGGTGCACTTTATACAGTATAAGACATTTTGAGGCTTTTTAGATATTGGAGTTTGAGTGTTCTTTAGATGGTGGCTGGAGACCTTTGCCAGTTTCTGGGAGTTAAGAAAACCAGGACCAGCCCCTATCATCTGCAATGTGATGGGATGGTGGAACGATTGAATTGAACACTCATCGATCAGCTGGCCAAGACACAGCCCCAATAGCCTTGTGAGTGGGACAAGTGTCTCATCCAAGTCGCCCTGGCATACAATATGATGTTTTTACATGCACAGTGAAGCATTACATGCTATATTAGGTAAATGGATCGATTTTTATTCTATGAACGTATTCAGAGAATATCCAATAAACCAAAACAGTAACAATTAAGAAAAAAGGTACAGTAGATATAGTTTGAAGAGGACCGCCAATCACAAATACCTTACACAAAACCGAACACATACAAAACAATAAATATAGAGAAATACCACTAAAATACAGAAATTCTTAATTCAACATTTCTCATGTATATGCATTACAGCTGATGTGGTGGTCTGCCTGTCATAGTAGAGCTACAGATTCCATAGCCCAAAGAAACACATTGCATTCCCCACTGAAATTAAACACACCGAACCGTTCTGGTTTATTCATACAAATACCTCTAAAATTCTCCAAGGTGATAACAAGAGAGCAGCCTAAAGCCTGAGGAATGTTTATAAACCACTATTTACATTACTATGATCCCTCTGCCGACAGAACAGGGAGAAAATGCATCCACATTAACAGTATGGCTGGTTCAGGACTTCCTGTAAAGGACAGAACCCACAGCCATCTACAAAGAGGCCTCCCCTTCGCCATTATCCACAATGCTCTCGCAGTGGTTCGATTCTCTCTCTCTCCTCCACCTCCACACCTGACAGTGCTCTCTCATCAACCCCTCCTCCTCCCTTCTTCCTCCTCCTCCATTCTCCCTCTCCATCACTCTAGAAACCGTAGGGGGAGACGAACAGGGTGACCTTGGTGAGGTAGCGTCCCAGCAGGGCTTGTCTCTCCAGCTCACTCATCTCTACCTCTGCCTCCAGTGTAGCAGGGCCCTGCACAGGGCTCACCAGGAGCAGGGTGCCCGTCTGCCTGCCAGAGCGCTGCATGCTGAAGTGGCTGCGGCCGTGACTCCCCAGCAGGCCGAAGCGCAGCGTGTCACCCAGCACACGGGCTGCAGACACCCGGAAGAGCACCCGTGGGGCGGACATGTTGGAGACCACGGGCAGGAAGTGGAAGGAGACTGAGTTGGGAGCCTGGGAGCAGGCCTTGTCCCCCACCATGCACGGGTTCCTCTCACACCGCCTGGGACAGCGGCAGAGGAAGAGGAGGGTCAGGGATAGGGTGAGAGGAGGGTTCTTCTTGTTTCACCCAGTAAATATAACTTAACTGAGAAATAAATCCAAACTCACATCCTTAAACCACTGTAATAATGTTGTTTTTTGATTGTATATCTGTCTTAATTGTAGTAGTTATTTGTATGAGCAATAAAAACGAGTTGTCTATTGCAAGGGGTAATTTAGGTGAATGAGGTTATGTGAGCCAAATGATGGGTGGAGCTGCACTGTGGTGACAATGAAATGAAAACTTTTTTCTCTCTCTCCACAGAAACAGCTAAATTGTATGTTTGTTTTAAAATGATTGAGAGTGTAGGGAACCTCCTCCTTCATTGAGTCAGTGTAGCTTTCAGTCTCTTAGTGCAACCATTATATGATTTGGTTAAAACAGGAAGCATAGTGACACCAGATAGGGTAGTAGTGTTGTTTTTGTTACAGCAGTTACTCACATAGGAGAGGTCTTGATGTATGTGGCGTTTTTGATGCGAGGACACGCCACTTGCACACACTGGAATCCCCCGTATGTATTCACACACTCCTGGTCCTGGGTGCAGTTGTGAAGTCTGCTCTCACACTCGTCAATATCTATCCAGAGGGGGAGACAAGAAACACAAGTAACCAAGACTGGTCCCCACTGAGCCCACGTCACATCTCCAAAGCTTCAGTTTAACTGGAAAGACTTTATCATATAATACAGAGTTACCGTTAGTTCCCATTGCAATTACAAAGCAGCACTGTTCCATCAAAAGCCCATGGACGCTAGTAGTGCTAAATATCAGAGGCGGTATCAAAATTCAATCTTCCTGTAACAACCACTGGCTCAGGCCAGGGTACTGTGGTAGCTCTTCTTGGTGGAATGGTCTGGTCTGTGGTCCTGACCTTTGCAGCTGCGGTTGTCTCTGGTCAGGTTGTAGCCATGAGGGCACACACAGTGGTAGCTGCCAGGGGTGTTGATACAGGTGTGCATACACAGGCGCCCAGGCTGCGCCAGCGGAAACAGCTGACACTCATCCATGTCTGAAACACAGTTCCTCAATATATCACTGATATACACTGAACAAAAATTTAAACTCAACATGTAAAGTGTTGGTCTCATGTTTCATGAGCTGAAATAAAATATCTCTGAAATGTTCCATGTGCACAAAAAGGTTATTTCTCTCAAATGTTGTGCACAAATTAGTTTTAATCCCTGTTAGTGAGCATTTCTTCTTTGCCAAGATAATCAATCCACCTGACAGGTGTGGCATATCAAGAAGCTGATTAAACAGCATGATCATTACACAGGTGCACCTTGTGCTGGGGACAATAAAAGGCCACTCTAATATGTGCAGTTTTGTCACACAACACAATGCCACAGATGTTTCAAGTTTTGAGGGAGCGTGCAATTGGCATGCTGACTGCAGGAATGTCCACCAGAGCTGTTGCCAGATCATTTAATGTTAATTTCTTTACCAAAAGCCGCCTCCAACATTGTTTTAGAGAATTTGGCAGTATGTCCAACCGGCCTCACAACCACAGACCAAGTGTATGGAGTTGTGTGGGCGAGCGGTTTGCTGATGTCAACTTTGTGTACAGAGTGCCCCATGGTGGCGGTGGGGTTATGGTATGGGAAGGCATAAGCTACAGACAACAAACACAATTGCATTTTATCAATGGCAATTTGAATGCACAGATACAGTGGGGGGGAAAAGCATTTAGTCAGCCACCAATTGTGCAAGTTCTCCCACTTAAAAAGATGAGAGAGGCCTGTAATTTTCATCATAGGTACACGTCAACTATGACAGACAAATTGAGGAAAAAAAATCAAGAAAATCACATTGTAGGATTTTTTATGAATTTATTTGCAAATTATGGTGGAAAAGAAGTATTTGGTCACCTACAAACAAGCAAGATTTCTGGCTCTCACAGACCTGCAACTTCTTCTTTAAGAGGCTCCTCTGTCCTCCACTCGTTACCTGTATTAATGGCACCTGTTTGAACTTGTTATCAGTATAAAAGACACCTGTCCACAACCTCAAACAGTCACACTCCAAACTCCACTATGGCCAAGACCAAATAGCTGTCAAAGGACACCAGAAACAAAATTGTAGACCTGCACCAGGCTGGGAAGACTGAATCTGCAATAGGTAAGCAGCTTGGTTTGAAGAAATCAACTGTGGGAGCAATTATTAGGAAATGGAAGACATATAAGACCACTGATAATCTCCCTCGATCTGGGGCTCCACGCAAGATCTCACCCCGTAGGGTCAAAATGATCACAAGAACGCTGAGCAGAAATCCCAGAACCACACGGGGGGACCTATTGAATGACCTGCAGAGAGCTGGGACCAAAGTAACAAAGCCTACCATCAGTAACACACTACGCCGCCAGGGACTCAAATCCTGCAGTGCCAGACGTGTCCCCCTGCTTAAGCCAGTACATGTCCAGGCCCGTCTGAAGTTTGCTTGAGTGCATTTGGATGATCCAGAAGAGGATTGGGAGAATGTCATATGGTCAGATGAAACCAAAATAGAACTTTTTGGTAAAAACTCAACTCGTCGTGTTTGGAGGACAAAGAATGCTGAGTTGCATCCAAAGAACACCATACCTACTGTGAAGCATGGGGGTGGAAACATCATGCTTTGGGGCTGTTTTTCTGCAAAGGGACCAGGACGACTGATCCGTGTAAAGGAAAGAATGAATAGGGCCATGTATCGTGAGATTTTGAGTGAAAACCTCCTTCCATCAGCAAGGGCATTGAAGATGAAACGTGGCTGGGTCTTTCAGCATGACAATGATCCCAAACACACCGCCCGGGCAACGAAGGAGTGGCTTCGTAAGAAGCATTTCAAGGTCCTTGAGTGGCCTAGCCAGTCTCCAGATCTCAACCCCATAGAAAATCTTTGGAGGGAGTTGAATGTCCGTGTTGCCCAGCGACAGCCCCAAAACATCACTGCTCTAGAGGAGATCTGCATGGAGGAATGGGCCAAAATACCAGCAACAGTGTGTGAAAACGTTTGACCTGTGTCATTGCCAACAAAGGGTATATAACAAAGTATTGAGAAACTTTTGTTATTGACCAAATACTTATTTTCCACCATAATTTGCAAATAAATTCATTAAAAATCCTACAATGTGATTTTCTGGATTTTTTTCCTCATTTTGTCTGTCATAGTTGACGTGTACCTATGATGAAAATTACAGGCCTCTCTCATCTTTTTAAGTGGGAGAACTTGCACAATTGGTGGCTGACTAAATACTTTTTTTCCCCACTGTATACCGTGACAAGATCCTGAGGCCCATTGTCGTGCCATTCATCTGCCGCCATCACCTCATGTTTCAGCATGATAATGCACAGCCCCATGTCACAAGGATCTGTACATAATTCCCATAAGCTGAATATGTCCCAGTTCTTCCATGGCCTGCATACTCACCATACATGTCAGCCAATGAGCATGGAATGCTCTGGATTGACGTGTACGACAGCGTGTTCCAGTTCCCGCCAATATCTAGCAACTTCGCACAGCCATTGAAGAGGAGTGGGACAACATTCCACACGCCACAATAAACAGCCTGATCAACTCTATATGAAGGAGATGTGTCGCGCTGCATGAGGCAAATTTTGGTCACACCAGATACTGACTGGTTTTCTGATCCACGCCCCTACCTTTTTTTGAAGGTATCTTTGATCTACAGATGCATATCTGTATTCCCAGTCATGTGAAATCCATAGATTAGGGCCTAATGAATTTATTTCAATTGACTGATTTCTTTAAATGAACTGTAACTCAGTAAAATCTTTGAAATTGTTGTATGTTGCGTTTATATTTTTGTTCAGTATATATAGACAATACTCTAGGCTACATATTTTTTAAGCTCTGATGTATTGGGTCCACTTCCAAAATCACAACAGTACACTGACTGCACTCCTATATAAAAATTCCATGACTTACATACAGCTCTAAGATTGGCTGGTTCTAAGAACCGATTGATTCTTAAAAGTGTAACACATTATTTAGTGGAGCCCATGGTGTTTGACCATATTGATGGTTGATTCTTCTTTCTTCTTTTCAGGTAAGGTTTGGCCGTACTGACCTGTGCAGATGTTGCTGTCGCGGCCGCTTATGGTGAAGCCTGCATCACAGATGCAGTGGGAGGAGCCCTGGAACTGGGTGCAGCGGGACGGACGGACGAAGGCCGAGAGTGGGGCAGAGGACGGGGAGGATGTGGAGATGGAGGAGGAAGAAGTGGAGAGGGAGGAGGGGTAGAGGTAGGAAGTCGTGGGTAGGGCGGCGGGGATGTTGGTCACAGTGTTTAAGACTGGGGACCAAAAAGGGACCATAAAATTACACCACTAAGCAGAGCAAGTAAGAGCAATGAGACAAGGTCTACACATGTTACAGTACAGTATAAAACAAGTGGCTCCCCATTCATACACAGAGATAGTACTCCAGTAGTATTGAATATTACATACAGTAATAAATGATGTACCATATCATAGTAGAATAACACAATGTTATCATTCTAGGCACGGAGGGAGCAGAGACACAGACAGAAGTGGGTGAGGGCTCAGGGCTCTGACTCACCCCTGCATGTGGGCTGCTGGCCGCTCCACTTCAGAGACGCCAGACACACTCTGGTCTGGGGCCCCAGCAGCTCATAACCTGCCTTACACACAAAGTGCACCTCGTGCCCCACACCAAACACCCTCCCCAGCCTCCTGCCGTAGGCCAGGCTCTCAGGCTTAGGACAGGTGGCTGAACAGGGAGAGGGAGAGACATACAAACAGTAAGACAAGCATGACATATTCAGACAGACAAGCATAAAACAAGACATTGGCAATGGTAAGTCCAGTAATTATCAAAGTGCTAGTGCAATACTATACAGTATACACAGTATATATTATAAAAGAGAAAAAAACATTAATGTGCAAATGACAAACTAAGCAGTCACTGTATCTATCTCTCTCACCGTTGTGCCCCTTGGTGGTATGTTTGACGGTTACGGTACCGCTGTTCTGCAGGGTACTCAGTCTCTTCCTCAGGGAGCGAAGGCTCTGCTGGTAGGAAGCCTCCTGGGCTAACAGCAACTTCTCCACCTGATGAAGAGAGCTCTGCAGCTCCTGCCTCAACGGACAGTCCTGTAGGGAGCACAGCAAGGTCCTGATCAGTCAGTATACAGCCACAATTTTAAGATTTCAGTTGACCCGAATATTCATAAAAATATTGGCCCTAAATGTTTTGGGTGAGTGAATGAAAGATTCAATGAGTTTACTGTAGAGTAACACTGTAGTGGGATCCAATGATTCAAATCAACATAACAAGAGATACCAACCTTCCCAGGTTAGTAAATTATTAATTACAGATCAGTGGTAGGAGACATATTACTATAAAGCCATAGGAATATGTCAATAGCTTTCCTTGCACATTCTGGGGGGAAATGGATACTGTATGTCAAATCTGCTTTATTTAAAGTGCAAACTATAGACAGTCATGTTTGGCTCCATTCAATGGAAAACACCCACTGAGGTATCACCAGTGTGTGGCTGCTCACTTCATACAAACAAAATAAAAAAAGTGTACATAGTATTTACTCAAACAGGAGTAAAAGGTGTGAAGTCTACAGGTGAGATTTTCAGTGTCAGAGCTCCTTGTGAAATGTTTTGCTCCAATTACTGAAGTCCCACCTGTGTGAACATTTTGTGTGTCAGGAATTAGTGACCAAAGAGTCTCCAAGTTCTCCAAATGTGTAAGGACCACATGATATAAGAGAAAATGTAAGAGCAAATGTGATCCCGGAAGTCCGTTTTTTTTTATTGGCACAATTTGCAGCTCCTAGGTGTCAGAATGCCATGGATGTCTTCTTGTTTATGCATTTCGAGAAATGCTGAACTAAATAGAATCCATTAATTTCCCCACTGATGCCTTTAGTAATACAATGTCACTTATTTCCAAATGCACAATATGGATTTAGTATCAGTAGGGCAATAGTTGTGCATGTCTTTTCATTACAATTAAATCCAACAAGCATTTTCATGCAACATTAAATAAAGCGGTCATTTTAAAATCGAAGCAATATTCCATTAAAAAGTAATCAGTCAAGAGAAACAAAACCAGTGCCAATAGCTGTTAGCTAGAACACGTGTTGTACTCACCTGCCCATGGGCAATGTAGAGGGGATGCAAACCCAAAATCACCATAACAACACTAAGCTGATTCATCATCCTAGAAAAAAATCCTCTGCACACCTTCACCTGGATTCTTGGTTGATTAACAAAATAAACCAATTAAAATAAGTTACCTTTATATAGCCTACAGTTTTTGGTTGATTAAATCGAATAGCCTGCAAATATAAATAAATGCTCTTTCAATTGCAAGAGTAGGACTCATTCAAACATGACAGCGACCTGAACAGTAAACACAGCTAACATTTCTCCTCTACTTTTTTAGAGAGCAGATGCCACATTTCTCCCCGCCCAGTTGGTTCTTTTAAAGACAAGGAGCTGAATCCACCACTAGCTGAGTAGTAGGTCGCACATCTGCATAGAAGTAAAACCATGGCTTTGACTTTAGATACTAGTGTACCAAAATAGAAGGCTAAATTATAAGGCAATGTTTCTCAATTGGTAGGTTACAATAGGCAAATATATATTTTGATCATCTTGTGAACCAAAAAAATAGTTGTCATGTTTATAGAAGACCTAGGCCGGACTGCTGCTTGTGACACGCAGAATGACAATGGGCTCACTCTTTCCAGCGAGATCACACCTTTCATGCGCAGTCTCCCCCGTGTTTTCAGTTGCGGTGTGCTAGATGTCCACAAGGTGACGCCTTTTTGTTTGGAGCCGTATCCAGTGGATCCAGTGCTCTGAATTCTCCTATCTTGGCTCTGCATTTGGAAGATTTGAAGTAGTCGCAGAGAACTCGTCTGGTATTTTGTAATTAGAGGACAGTGTCATAATATGATTCAGAGACTTATTGCGAATAGTTGCTATGATATTTTGATTTTACAGTGAGACAACAGCTCCAGATCTAAATCCATATAACATTTGTTATTCCTTAGGCTAAAACTCTTGAGCCCCAGAAAAGGGGAGTTAAAATAGTGATGTGGAGAATGAATCTGTGTAGTGTAGTCTGCAGGGCCAGCGTGTGTGTGTCTGTTTGTCTGTGTGTGTGCGTGTGTGTACTTGTACGCGTGTGTGTGTGTGTGTGTGTGTGTACGTGTGTGTGTATGCATTTGCTCCTCTCCAGGGCATGGAGAGCCTGTAAGCTTGCATAAAATGGGGGATTTAGAAAGGACATGATTGGAAACAGCCCAACAGGGACAATGACATTGGGATTAACTGTCAGGCTAACCCAAGCAATATTTTCCTGTGGAATTGAACTCAGTAGATGCATTGTATGGCAAACTAGAATGCAATTACTCAGCCGGTGGCGATTGGAGGAAGGGATGACAATTACAATCCTCTTATGAAAACCGCTGTCTCTTAATGACTTTCAGTTCAGGCAAGAGGAGGAAGCCACTACCAATTACACACAGAATACCTTTATCAGGGCTTCATACACACACGCTCGCACGCACACACATACTGCATAGACACAAGACTGAGAGAATATGGAGATAGAGTTGAAGTCGGAAGTTTACATACACCTTAGCCAAATACATTTAAACTCAGTTTTTCACAATTCCTGACATTTAATCCTAGTAAAAATTCCCTGTTTTAGGTCAGTTAGGATCACCACATTATTTTAAGAATGTGAAATGTCAGAATAATAGTAGAGAGAATTATTTATTTCAGCTTGTATTTCTTTCATCACAATCCCAGTTGGTCAGAAATTTACATACACTCAATTAGTATTTGGTAGCATTGCCTTTAAATTGTTTAACTTGGGTCAAACGTTTAGGGTAGCCTTCCACAAGCTTCCCACAATAAGTTGGGGGAATTTTGGCCCATTACTCCTGACAGAGCTGTTGTAACTGAGTCAGGTTTGTAGGCCTCCTCGCACACGCTTTTTCTGTTCTGCCCATACATTTTCTATAGGATTTGGAAGACCCATTTGCGACCAAGCTTTAACTTCCTGACTGATGTCTTGAGATGTTGCTTCAATATATCCACATAATTTTCCTCCCTCATGATGCCATCTATTTTGTGAAGTGCACCAGTCCCTCCTGCAGCAAAGCACCCCCACAGCCTGATGCTGCCACCCCCGTGCTTCTTGACTGGGATGGTGTTCTTCGGCTTGCAAGCAACCCCCCTTTTCCTCCAAACATAACGATGGTCATTATGACCAAACAGTTATATTTTTGTTTCATCAGACCAGAGGACATTTCTCCAAAAAGTACGATCTTTGTCCCCATGTGCAGTTTCAAACCGTAGTCTGGCTTTTTTATGATGGTTTTGGAGCAGTGGCTTCTTCCTTGCTGAGTGGCCTTTCAGGTTATGTCGATATAGGACTCGTTTTTACTGTGGATATAGATACTTTTGTACCTGTTTCCTCCAGTATCTTCACAAGGTCCTTTGCTGTTGTTCTGGGATTGATTTGCACTTTTCGCACCAAAGTACGTTCATCTCTAGAGGACAGTGTAGAACGCGTCTCCTTCCTGAGCGGTATGACGGCTGCGTGGTCCCATGGTGTTTATACTTGCATACTATTGTTTGTACAGATGAACGTGGTACCTTCAGGCATTTGGAAATTGCTCCCAAGGATGAACCAGACTTGTGGAGGTCTACAATTTTCTTTCTGAGGTCTTGGCTGATTTCTTTTGATTTTCCCATACATCCACAGGTACACCTCCAATTGACTCAAATTATGTCAATTAGCCTATCAGAAGCTTCTAAAGCCATAACATCATTTTCTGGAATTTTCCAAGCTGTTTAAAGGCACAGTCAACTTAGTGTATGTAAACTTCTGACCCACTGGAATTGTGATACAGTGAATTATAAGTGAAATAATCTGTCTGTAAACAATTGTTGGAAAGTAGATGTCCTAACCGACTTGGCAAAGCTATAGTTTGTTAACAAGACATTTGTGGAGTGGTTGAAAAACGAGTTTTAATGTCTCCAACCTAAGTGTATGTAAACTTCCGACTTCAACTGTAACTAGACACATTAAGAGCAGATCAGGTGTATTAGCTAACTATTCCCTCCAGAGGAGAGGACCATAGAGCGGAGTAAGCCCTCACTCTCTAGCCCAGTGGACTATCATCACCCACCGTGGGGCTGCTGGTGTTAACTGGCTCTCTGGCCTGCTACCTCCGACAAGCCATTAGTGGTGAGCCGCTCAGCTCTGTCCGGAGGCTGTATTAATTAGGGAAGGGGTAGACAGAACCCTCCTGGAGTTCACTGATCCTCAACACCGCTGCCTGCCTACCTGCAGCCACAAACTGTTTTTTTGACGGTTCTCTTCATTCAAGAGCCATGATGAGGATGTACTGTATGTTCTCTTCTATAAAGTGTGGTGGTGAGGTTTGTGTTGTTTCTCACAGGTGCTGATTGGTGGAAGACTGTCTTTCCTCCTAAAACTGTGAAACATTTGAGTGATACAAAATGGTTGTACAGGTTGCAGAGAATATTTTAACCATCAAACACCCATAAAGCAAGAACAAGGTGATCTCCACTATGTTGAACTCACTTGTCTGCCTTCAATGGAACCGTCTTTCGACCTCATTTTAGTCCAGAGATGCTATGTTTTTGAGTTGATAGCAGCATATCCTCATTGGGATTCATTTTAAGTGTAGTAGTAGTAGTAGTGATAAGAGGTTGCTGATGGGGGTAAACTTCACAGATAAATAAATAAACCCAAGAGAGCACAATCCACTCAAGATCATCATATCCTTATTAGATAAGACGAGTTTAATTAAAATGTAATCATTTAATGGATTTTCTAATTAAAATGGAGTTAGCTGATGGCCTCTCTCTCATTAGCTCGACAGAGTGCAGTCGTGCGATGGCTGCTTTTATAGAACTTTGGATATCTCTCTCTCGGTGTGTGTGTATGTCTAATGTGTAGGTGTGTATTTCTTAAAACTTTGAGATGTGCTGTATGTAACTAAACTGTTTTCTAAGGATAAACACGAGAATGAAGCAGTTCCTGATAAATGGCAGTGGAGGGCCATTCATTTGTCCTGTCGTTTTACAGTATGTACAGTTAACTCTAGGTGAAGTCTTCAAGTAAGCTCGCTATAATTCAATCAATAACATTTCTAATACATTTACATTCAACAGTAGAGTAATCACACATTCCTCACTGCTCTTATGCAATTAGATGCATTTACATTGAGAGACTGTCATGCTTTAAAGGCCCAGTGCTGTATAAAACAGGGTTTTCCTGTGCAATACGGAAAATTTCAGTGTAGTTGCAAAGTGTAGTTGCAAAAACCATCAAGCGCTATGATGAAACTGGCTCTCATGAGGACCACCACAGGAATGGAAGACCCAGGGTTACCTGTGCTGCAGAGGATAAGTTAATTAGAGTTACCAGTCTCCGAAATTGCAGCCCAAATAAGTGCTTCACAGAGTTCAAGTAAGAGACACTTCTCAACATCACTGTGTGAATCAGGCCTTCATGGTCGAATTGCTGCAAAGAAACCACTACTAAAGGACACCAATAAAAAGAAGAGACCTGCTTGGGCCAAGAAACACGAGCAATGGACATAAGACCGGTGGAAATATGTTATTTGGACCAAATGTGAGATTTTTGGTTCCAACTGCCGTGTCTTTGTGAGATGCGGTGTGGGTGAATGGATGATCTCCGCATTTGTAGTTCCCACCGTAAAGCATGGAAGAGGAGGTGTTATGGTGTGGGGGTGCTTTGCTGGTGACTGTCTGTGATTTATTTAGAATTCAAGGCACACTTAACCAGCATGGCTACCCCAGCATTCTGCAGCGATACACCATCCCATCTGGTTTGGGCTTAGTGGGACTATCATTTGTTTTTCAACAGGACAATGACCCAACACACCTCCAGGCTGTGTAAGAGCTATTTGACCAAGAAGGAGAGTGATGGAGTGCTGCATCAGATGACCTGGCCTCCACAATCCCCCGACTTCAACCCAATTGTGATGGTTTGGGATGAGTCGGACGGCAGAGTGAAGGAAAAGCAGCCAACAAGTGCTCAGCATATGTTTCCAGGTGAAGCTGGTTGAGAGAATGCCAAGAGTGTGCAAAGCTGTCATCAAGGCAAAGGTTGGCTATTTGAAGAATCTTAAATATAACATATATTTTGATTTGTTTAACACTTTTTTGGTTACTACATGATTCCATATGTGTTATTTCATAGTTTTGATGTCTTCACTATTATTCTACAATGTAAAAAATAGTAAAAATAAAGAAAAACCCTAGAATGAGTAGGTGTGTCCAAACTTTTGACTGGTACTGTATAATAACAGTGAAGAGTAACACTCCCACCATCTAATATGGGTTCGTTAGGGCAGCGATTTCCAAACTTTTGACAGGTACTGTATATATTTTCACACTATGAGGTTGGAATAATACTGTTCAATTGTGAAAATTATGATCATGTCCTTTTAGTGTATGAGCTGGCTAAAAAGAGTGCCTGAAATGTCAGCCTGTTTTGATGGGATGGAGTTTTGGCCTGCCTGGTGACATCACCAGGCGATAAATTAGTTAATAGACCAAAAAGAAAGAGAGTTCCAAACCTCTCTGCCAATAATGTTTTCAGTTTTCCCCTCACCACTCAGACCACTCCAGTCCTAGCTAAATTCTTGCTTGAGAAATTGATCTTTGCTAAGAAGCTATTTTTTTCTTCTTTTTGACCATTTTAATGGAAACAATCACAGTAAGGTACTTAATTGATACCCAGAAATGATTTGATATTGAGATAAAAACGTGTAGTGTGGTCTGCAGGGACTGTGTGTGTGTGTGTGTGTGTGTGTGTGTGTGTGTGTGTGTGTGTGTGTCAGGCCCAGCTCCAGGATGACATGCCTGAGGGGGCATTTACCATTTTAAACTAGTATTGCTTTCGA